>NC_139617.1:17231977-17926381 GCF_964270895.1 Podarcis filfolensis
TCAGACCTTATCCAGAGAAATCAGCCTGGTTCTGTGGGCCACACTTTTAAGGAGGATACAAACTGAAAGGAATTTAGTGGCAGGGAGGATGAAGATTGTCTATGGTACAGAAAGCAAATCCTATGAGGAAAGTTTAAAGAAACTGGGGGTGTTTAGCTTTGGAAAGAGAAGTCGGAGGTGGACATGACAGAAATCTTCTTATTGCTGAAGAGATGTTGGATAGAAAAGGACAAAAACTTACTATCTGCTGCCCCAGAGTGGGCAGAAGTAGTGCTGATGGGATTATGCCACAGGAGCATTAAATTTCTGTTGAACTTTGGGACAAACTTATTTGGGGTAAATAAACACCTGATAAATATGCCAGGATAAACACCATGCTGGTATTATATTTTCTGTGTTTCACATGAAAAAGTCTCATCCTTTCACAACCATTCTGTTGTTGTTGTTGTTGTTGTTGTTGTTGTTGTTGTTTAGTCGTTTAGTAATGTCCGACTCTTCATGACCCCATGGACCAGAGCATGCCAAGCACTCCTGTCTTCCACTGCATCCCACAGTTTGGCCAAACTCATGTTAGTAGTTTTGAGAACACTGTCCAACCATCTCGTCCTCTGTCATCCCCTTCTCCTTGTGCCCTCCATCTTTCCCAACATCAGGGTCTTTTCCAGGGAGTCTTCTCTTCCCATGAGATGGCCAAAGTACTGGAGCCTCAGCTTCAGGATCTGTCCTTCCAATGAGCACTCAGGGCTGATTTCCTTCAGAATGGATAGGTTTGATCTTCTTGCAGTCCATGGGACTCTCAACAGTCTCCTCCAGCACCATAATTCACAACCACTCATCTTATTGCAAACAATGGGGAGGGGTGCCTGGATCAAATTCCCCATGGTAGATCTGAATGCATGAGCAGGTATATATGGGAGCAGGTGGTCCTTTGAGTTACGAAAGCTTTTGCTCTTGATAGCTAGAATACCTAGCTGAAGTTCTCTGTCTCTCTCTCTCTCAGTTCCCCAGTGGTGTCACCTGTTGAGCATTTATCATGGGGAGGCTACGTGCTATTCTCCCCGTGGAGGTAATTACCGCAGCAGCCTGGGGACGCGCTGTGAGCTTTCCTGCGACCGTGGATACCGCTTGATTGGCCAGAGGTCTGTACAGTGCCTGCTAAACCGTCGCTGGTCAGGACATGCCTACTGCAGACGTAAGTGTCACACCAGTGTCCAGAGGCCGCTCCACATTACAGCCATCCTCAGGAAGCCTCATTAAAGTACTCAACATAGGGTGCCATCAACATAACCCAAGATGAGCCTGCAGGATAGCTCAGTTGGTAGAGCAAGATACCCTTAATCTCAGGGTTCTGAGTTCAAGCCCCATGTTGGGGGGAAAGATTCCTGCATTGCAGAGAGTTGGACAAGATGATACTTGTGGTCATGGGCACAGCCAGGATTTTTGTTAGGGGGGGGCAGAACCTCGTTAGCTATGTACAGTATTTTTAATGTTTTTTGTTGATGGGGGGCAGCTGGCCCTCCCTGCCCCCCTCCAGCTGTGCCCATGCTTGTGGTCCTTATGATTCTATGTGTCAGAAGTAATTGCTGGCAGAGAACAGACATACACATCTACTACGTATTTTGGAAAATTATCTGTTCACTTGTAGATTTTGACACCTCTTAAGATATTGTCATAAAACTTTGCCTGTTCGTTGTTCCAGAAACCAATTGGATTTTTAATCTATGCTTCGATACAGCTGGGCATCATTTTTGATCAAGAAGGCAGGCTGAACCTTTCAGAACTGTATTGATTTTCACCGCTGATTTCAAGAGTGCTTTATATCAAGGGCAAAAGGAGGTTTGTGGGAGGACTGAGTATGAAGGACCAAGGGTTTCATAGAAGGGTCCAGGCATATTAATCCTGCACCATTAGAACAGCTCTCAGGCAGAGGAAGCATCCAGCCTGATCCCTGCTATGCTGCAACACCAGAATTAGTACTGTTAGCCCAGGCAGACCAGGCAACCTAAGGAGCCAATAGGGGCTGTTGTTCCAGGCTTGCTTCCTTAGTCTGAGTAACCTGTCAATGTAGCAAAGCTCTCCCTCTTTGGATCATGCTGGTTCCTGGCACAGATTGTTAAAGAATTGTACTTGCACAGGGGAAGCGGGAAGCTGAATTCAGATTCCTGCTCAATTAGCTACTCTGTGACATGAATGAATGAATGAATGAATGAATGAATGAATGAATGAATCTTTATTTGCATCAGCCATTGGCCATAGCAATAAAACAACAATACGATATACAAAGAATAGAAATAAGAAGTCAATTATATAAAATACATTTTAGGGTTTTGAATCAATAGTCAAATAGTGGATCTCATTCTGATTGCCCCAGCTAAAAACCTTGCAACCTTTGCTGTCACCTGTTCATCTTGATCTGCCAAGAGAAAGGACACTGTGGCAGTGGTTGGGCAACCGGGAATGGACAATAAAAGATGGGTGATAATCTCATTCCTCAAGTCTTTATAAAGAATGCAAGCCAGAAGGGCATGCACCACCGATTCAGTACTGCCATCTCCACAGGGACATAAGTGTTTCCGTGTGGAATTTGTTGGAATTGCCGAGGGCAATACATTCAATCTTGCGAGAGCAAAAGCGTGACTCTGTGACATGCCACTATCTCTCATGTTAACCTGCTGCACACAGTTGCATGGATCAGCTTCCCCAAAGCACCCTCACAGTGCTACAATTCCCAGCACCTTTAACAAGCTACAGTTCCCAGGATGTTGTTTTTTTAAAAAAAATCTGCTTAAAATGCAGGTTGCAGGCATGACCTTAGTATTTTTGCTACAAAGCTTGAAACACTTTGAAGCTGGTATCCAGGGGGTTGTAACTCCATGAAGAGGCTGGGGAACTTTCAAGTTCTCTTTCTGTGCACAGAGATTCGGTGCCCTACGCTGCCAGCAATCTACCATGGATCGTACCAGTGTTCAGATGGAGTCAAGGTCGATTCTCACTGTGACTACACCTGCCGGCCTGGATACCACCGGGAAGGTGATCGCAGTCGTGTGTGCTTAGAAGACGGACATTGGAGTGGCAGCGAGCCAATTTGTGTAGGTAAATTCTTCCCGGAGCCAACCACACATATTGCATATTGCATGGAATAAGTTGCCAGTGCCACTACCAGGAATGTCAGAGAATTCTGATGGAAACAGAAACAGGAGGGGAAATTGCCAATGTACATGTACTTGACATATTTAAAACAAAAAAGTAGTGTGTATCTGAAGAAGTGTGCATGCACACGAAAGCTCATACCAAGAACTAACTTAGTTGGTCTTTAAGGTGCTACTGGAAGAAAAATATTTTTTTGTTTTGACTATGGCAGACCAACACGGCTACCTATCTGTAACTTGACATATTTAAACTGGCTTTCCATCTGTTGGACTATCACGGCTCCCTGAGAACTCCCTAAGAATCTTCCGTGCAGAAATCTCTCTGACCAAAACAATGGAACTACAGTTTCCAAAGACTGCTAAGGGGAATGGCCATTAAACCAGCTGGGGATATGTATTTTGGACAGCTAGCTACTCCACAGTCATTCAAACCACAACCTAAAGTATTTATTTAAGAATACTTATATCATGCTTTATAGCCCTGAGGGGCTCCCATTTGGCTTAGTGGTCCAACCTCAACAGTTTTATTCCAGAGATTTTAGTGCATTTCCATGTCACCTTCCCATCTGCAAAAAGTCCATTTTTAAAAAAGTGGATTTGTTGGGAAAGAGCGCTTTAATCCAGTTTAATGGCACATACCAACATTTCTGGAATGCTCTTGAATCCCTCCTGCAAAATACTGACAATTTGGATGTGGCCAGTCATTTGTCATTCAGGCCCAAGGCAGAAACTTTCCTCCTAGTTGCTGCCTGTTTCCATGGAGTTCCTTTCTGATTCTACTCAAGCAGACATAGAGCCTCCGAAAATCCAATGTCCTGAGTCTCGAGAGCGAATGGCAGAACCCAACAAGCTGACAGCCACTGTGTACTGGGATCCACCTCGGGCAAAGGACTCTGCTGATGGTGTCATCAAACAGTAAGCTTGGGGGAGGCTGCACTGGGGTCTCAGCACCGTTTTAAGGATTCTTGTTGGAAGAATAAGTTCAAACCCAGCCCTCATATTTACATCCTGACATATCTCTCTGTCTTTCGAGTCCAGGATGACACTCCGGGGCCCAGAACCAGGATCCGAGTTTTCTGAAGGAGAACACATTATCCGCTACATCGTCTATGACCAAGCATACAACCGAGCAAGCTGCAAGTTTTTTGTGCGCATCCAAGGTAAAGGATAGGACCTTCCCTCATATTTCCAAGGCATTACACTAAATGTGAGGTTGCTGCTTACACCTTTGCCTCTTCTCTTAAATAGGAGCAGTGAGAGAGGCATGGTTTAGATTTCAACCGTGGGTAGGTTTTACCCCTGTCTCCAGGCCATGGTCCCATTGGAAATTCTCTCCTCTGAGAGCTTTGTTTGCCAATAACAACATTCCAGTTGGAGAGAATAGCAGCTTGGCAGGTGGAGGTGGAGTATTTTTGGCAAGAGCAGTTCCAATCCGCATCAACTCCCCATCCAGCCCCATTCCTCCATGACTCCTGCCAAGAGGTTGGAAGATACAAGTTCAAACCATTCATTTAAAATAGCATGTGGTTTGGCACCAAGGCCAGACCAGGACATTTTGTTACTTGCTACAAATGCCATGTTCTGATCCGAAGCCAGGTCTGATGGGGAATGGGGCAAGGCAGAGTTGCAGGACCTTGGATAGTTCTGAGCGAGCAAGGTTGGGAGCAGCCTGAGGAGTTCTAAGCTTCTGTCGCCAGACTACCTCTTCTAGAATCCACTCCCTTGTGGGATAACTTTAGATTGTTCCCAGTTCCTTGGGAACAGGTGGTTAAACCACTCTGATAATTGTAGTTCTTAGGAGTTTCTTAGGAGTTCTTAGGAGTTTCATTATAACACTCAGCACTCAGCACTTTTAACAGATTAGTCCCTAGGGTACCCTAGGGGGGTGTCATGCCTGTCAAAGTGGCGCCACAGTAGTTTAAATGCACAGTGTGCATGTGGCCTGTGTTGTGTTGGAGGCGAGGAAGACTTGGGTTCTGATTCCTAACCTTCCCTTCCACAGTGAGTCGCTGTCCTGTTCTAAAACCACCAGAGCACGGTTATGTCAGCTGCACCTCAGCAGGGAACAACTACGGAGCTACCTGCGAGTACCACTGTGATGGAGGCTATGAACGCCAGGGTGCCCCCTTGAGGGTCTGTCAGTCCAGCCGCCAGTGGTCTGGCTCTCAGCCCACGTGCATTCGTAAGTGTGTGTTGGGGTTGAGGGCAGAAGAACTAAGGTAAAGGGCAACAGTTGTACCCAAAATCAGTTCTACTGAGAGTACACCCTTTGAAATGAATAGGCATGATTTAACATAGGTCTGTTGATTTAAAAGGGGTCTTCTCTCAAGTAGAACTTAACTGGATGCAAGCTTATAAGCAGCCTCACAGGTTGCTGCTGAGGGGAAAGCAGGATATACCTTTAAAACTACACCATGCCTCTGAGATCACAGTGATGCTTCCACCATGACTTCACTGCCCTGAGCTCCAACTGACATCATCTTGGTTATTGTTTTCCATTTCTAACAGCAGCTGCGTCAGTTGGGGAGAAACCAGATTGCAGAGAGCAATTTTGGGTCCATTGTTAGATTAGCTAGGCATTGTATTTACAGACAAAGCAGGCAATTGTTTCAAAATTAGCCAGCTCCAAAAATTCTCTCCAACTCCACCTACAGCTCAGTTAGAAACTAACACATCAGAGCAGCCACTGCTTGGTGACATCAGCTTCAGCTCAGAGCATTGTTTTGCAAGCATCACTGTGCTCTTACGCAGTTAACGCAAGTATTTGTTTTAAATGTATTTGCCTCATTCGCGTGGAAGACACACACACACACAAACACAAACACAAACACTCTGCAACTAGTAGACAGGACTATCGCCTTGTTTGCTGGCCGTAGATGTCCCATCAAGAGTTGTTGGAGGTTGGACATTATTTGTGTGCCTTGTGGGTGATTCCTGACCAGCAAACAGGACACAAACATCAGCAAGCATCCCAGGGGCATCCCCAGAAAGGGAGAAATGTCAGGGAAGATACAAAAGGCTTAGCGGACAGGTTTTGTATGTGTAAGATGGGCTGAGAATCCAGATTTCCCTAAATGCATTTACCTACCATCTATGCAGAAAACCTATAATAAATAACTCCCTAAGTTGCTAATAGGGGACGCGGGTGGCACTGTGGTCTAATCCACTGAGCCTCTTGGGCTTGCTGATCAGAAGGTCAGCGGTTCAAATCCCTGTGACAGGGTGAGCTCCCGTTGCTCAGTCCCTGCTCCTGCCAACCTAGCAGTTCGAAAGCACGCCAAAAAGTGCAAGTAGATAAATAGGTACCGCTCCGGCAGGAAGGTAAACGGCATTTCCGTGCGCTGCTCTGGTTTCACCAGAAGCGGCTTAGTCATGCTGGCCACATGACCCAGAAAAACTGTCTGCAGACAAACAGCAGCCTTCTCGGCCTGTAAAGTGAGATGAGCACCGCAACCCCAGAGTCGTTTCTGACTGGACTTAACTGTCAGGGGTCCTTTACCTTTTACCTTTTTAAGTTGCTAATAGTTGGACAACCAAAAATGCTGTGGAGATAGATAGATAGATAGATAGATAGATAGATAGATAGATAGACAGACAGACAGACAGACAGACAGACAGACAGACAGACAGACAGACAGACAGACAGATGAAACAACCATTAACCCTGTTGGTAAATACAATGCCTGGCTAAACTAACAATGAACCTAAGAATGCTCTCTGCAATTCAGTTATTCCCCAGCTGATCCAACTGCTGATAGAAATTAGAAACAACTGAGATTATGTCTGTTGGAGCTCAGAGCAGTGATGTCATGCTAGAAGCACCACTGTGATCTCACATAATTATGTATGCAACCATGACTACCCGAATGATATATGCCCAAAATTGGAAAGAGGAAAAGCCCCCCCCCAAAGAGACAGTTGGCAATTAAAACTGATGGAATATGCAGAGATGGCAAAACTAACCAGAAGATTAATAGATCAAGATGATAGACTTTTTGTAATAGAATGGGGGGGGGGGATTTATTAAATATGTGAAAACAAATTGTAAACAGTTAAAAACATTACCAGGATTAATCTAAACATGAGCAGGAAGAAATTTAAAGGAATTATAAAGGATAATTATAAAGGATAAAGGAGGAGAAGAGTGAAGCTTCTCCTCCACTGCACTTTTATGACATAAATCAGACCTGAAATCATTGCTACAACATTTAGAGTGCGGTATCCATTCAGTTCTCGTTTTGTATAGAGAAATAGAAACCCCATTTCAGCATTGTTAAAACATGGGAGAGGAACCTGTGTTCCTTCAAATGTTCCTGGACTCCAACTCCAATCACCCCTGACCATTGACTATTACGGCTAGGGCTGATGTGAACTGGAGTCCAATAGCTGGAGGACCAGTGTTTCCTCATCCTCAACTTAGAACCTGGAAGAAATGGCTGTTGGGGCAGTGATGAATAACATCTTCTCCTACTGGTCCTTCTGAGCATATTGTTGCATTGCCAGCTTAAGAGCAGTGATTAAGCTAAAGGTAAAGGGACCCTTGACCATTAGGTCCAGTCATGGCTGACTTTGGGGTTGTGGCGCTGATCTCACTTTATTGGCTGAGGGAGCCGGCGTACAGCTTCCAGGTCCTGTGGGCAGTATGACTAAGCCGCTTCTGGTGAACCAGAGCAGCACCCAGAAACGCCGTTTACCTTCCCGCCGGAGCGGTACCTATTTATCTACTTGCACTTTGACATGCTTTCAAACTGCTAGGTTGGCAGGAGCAGGGATTCAAACCGCCGATCTTCTGATCAGCAAGTCCTAGGCTCTGTGGTTTAACCCACAGCGCCACCCGCTGATTACAGGGAACCAAATCTTTTCCCTAGCTGTAGGGCAACGCCCCTTAGTGTTCCTGAAGAGAGGGGGACAAAAAAAGAGGACAAAGTGTAGACAAGATCCATTTACACCATTGTGACTCACCATGTGAACCAATTTGGATATCTGAGATGATATCCCTAGCAAAGGAGTGGGGGCAAGGAACCTATGGCCCTCCAGATGCTATTGAACTACAACTCCCATCAGCCCTGACTACTGGCTATACTGATTGGGACTCAGGTGAGTTGGAGTCCAACAGGTTGGACTTGACCTATTGTATGTGCAAAGTTAGTAATCTGGCTCCACTCCCCAGAAAAGTAATAGTGGTGATGGCAGAAAGGGGGCATTTGGGGGGGACACTCAGAGATGTTCGTCAGTATCCATTCCTACAGTGTGGCAGGCGCCCCTGTTGCCACTATTACTGCTCTCCATTCTTCATATTGCTACCCATCTAGCATGTAACAGCAACCATGCTAAAACCCTGTGTCTTCTCATGCTCTGCTGTCAGCCATGCAGATCAATGTGGATGTGAACTCTGCTGCCGGCCTTCTGGACCAGTTCTATGAAAAGCGTCGGCTGCTCATCATCTCTGCTCCTGATCCTTCTGACCGCTACTATAAGATGCAGAACAGCATGCTGCAGGTAAGCCCTTCCTCTTGAGTTTCCATCCTAGAACTCACACCGTTCCTTCCCTTCTCCAGCTATTGGGTTCCTCCAACCATTTGCTTCTCTCTTCACTGCAGCAAGCCACATGTGGGCTGGACTTGCGCCACATCACTGTCATTGAGCTGGTGGGGCTGCCGCCTCACGAGGTGGGGAGGATCCGTGAGCACCGACTCTCAGAGAACATCATTGAAGGGCTCAGGTTAGTGGTGCAGAGTGGCTGGCAGAGGTTCAGGTTCAAATCCCTGCTCAGTGATGAACGTTACTGGCCTTGGGCAACCACTTGCTGGGATGTTGCAAAGAGAAGAGTGTGCATGATAGGCAAAACAAAATGAAGAGGGGATCTATTTTTTCAACATTTGTAATTTTTAATTTGAGCGGCTCAGCTACCACAAAATGTGGTGGAGACCACTTAGAATTAAAAAATCTTTAAAGCCAACTATCAGTGAGTGTATTAACTTATGGTCTCTGTGTGTGGTTTGGGAGCTGCACGGTCAGGGGAAAAACAATGCTGTCCAGGGTTGTAAAGACTGCAGAGAGAATAATTGGGTGCACTCTTCCCACCTTGGATCAAATCTATGCTTCCAGGTGCCATAAGAAAGCTGCAGAGATAGCACAGGATAGTGTGCACCCCGGAAATGATTTCTTTCAGCTTCTGCCTTCTGGAAGAAGGTACAGGGTTATAAAGACTAGGACTAGCCACCTGAGAAATAGTTTCTACCCAAAAGCGATTTTTGTTTTAAACGCATTGTAAGGAGTCTGTATGGGAGTATATTGTATTTAAAAATGGGGTATCAGAGTTTTTAGGGGGCTAACCAGGTTGGGATAGCTGGGATAGAAGGCTTGTTGGGTTTTGAATGTTATATATAGATTTTCAATTTCGTTGTTCTGTATGGGACAATGACAATAAAGGTATCGTATCATATCGTACAAGCCAATATGCATCTTCCAGGTTCAGGAACAGGAGCTGTAGAACAATTAAAGGGCTGTTATTGTCTTCATGTCCTGCTTGTGAAATTGCAAGAAGCATTTGGGTGTCTGCTATTGGAAACAAGATGGTGGACTAAGTGGAGCTTTGATCTGATGCTGTGAAGATGGCACCAGATCCTTCATTCATCTCAGTGAACTGGGGTCTGGAATAAAATGTGGTGGACCCCGAGATGTATTTCCCTTTGCCTATATTGCTCCATTTCTGACCCTGTTGTATCCACTGACTCACTCCATGATGCGGATAGATACCTTGGCTTTAGTTGCAGTGGAACAGCAAGCCAGTAGCAAACTGGCAACTGGTGGCTTCTAGTAGTTGTGAGCCATGGGGAAGCCAGCAACAGAGACTCCCCAAAGATTGCAGTGATCAGGCAGGGATAGAAGGGCTCAGGCAGTCCTAGAGTTATCCTGCTCCCAATGGCTTTATAAAATAATGCAAAAACATTGAACCTGGCCTGGTAACCCATAAGCAGTCAGTCAGGGCAAGCACTCATGTTACATGCTGGCTCCCCAGGGCCTCTAGATATGGGGAAGCTGGGTATGGCCTTGCCCTTGTTTGTCATCACATGGTGTCAGGAGCAGGAAAATTCAAGCTACTGCAAAGGAAGGTTTGGAGCACACTTAAAAGAGCTGAGGCTTGGTGTTTCCTACTTCTCATGGGAAAGGCTTGGCAGAATAAAGGGTCAGGTGACCTGACAGGTGAGCAGCTGCAACTGCCTGTCAATGTGGCCGACGGAGGGTTAGCTAATTGTGGATCTGGCCCTCTGGGCAAAAGCAGTTCCCATCCCTGCTCTAAAACCACTACCCTCCATGAGCTCTTAGGGTCTCCAGCAAAATGGCAATCAGCCAACCTTCTGTTTCTATAGGCAGTTCCTGCATATCACCCGCTCCCGCTTCAACGTCGTATTGGTCGACAAAGAAGGTGTGGACCGTGAGCGCTACATCCAGCCTCTGACACCGGACGAGCTCTTTTCCTTTGTGGATACCTACCTGCTGAGCAACCATGAAGTGCTCCAGAGGGAACAGAACAGGGACACATGCGAGTGATAATGGGCTGCTCCATCCACAGGAGTCACAGTGGACACCTTTTGACCTCTAACATGCCCTGCCTGCTAAGGGAGAGCCAGGTCTTCCCTTTCAGCATTGAACTGAAGGTGAAACAGAAGGGAGGAAATTGCTGAAGTTGAACCAACAAGGACAGCAGAACCTGCAGCGCCCCGGGCCACAGCCACATCCACATTAAGAAAGTGGAAATAATCATAACTATTCCTGTAGGGATTATCCAGGAGGATGTCTTTTATTTTGTGCCTACCCTTTTCTAGACAAGAAGTACATTCCACAGTGTCTCTCTCTCTCTCTCTCTCTCTCTCTCTCTCTCTCTCTCTCTCTGTGTGTGTGTGTGTGTGTGTGTGTGTAAAGGCATCACAACCAGAGGATAGCCCAGAATCACAGCTCTTCTCTCTTTTTCAAGAGCAAACCAGCAGTCTATGTGGAGAAGGTCCCACTCTGGTTACAGCTACATTAAGTGGAAGGCACCTTCTCTTCTTTAAAGAGTATACAGTGGTACCTCAGGTTACATACACTTCAGGTTACATACGCTTCAGGTTACAGACTCCACTAACCCAGAAATAGTGCTTCAGGTTAAGAACTTTGCTTCAGGATGAGAACAGAAATCGTGCGGCAGCAGCGGGAGGCCCCATTAGCTAAAGTGGTCTTCAAGTTAAGAACAGTTTCAGGTTAAGAATGGACCTCCAGAACAAATTAAGTACTTAACCCGAGGTACCACTGTACATGTTTCTGCTCACTCCTTATCTCCTTTTAGTCAGTGCAGTAGTTAATATACTGAGAATTAAAAGCATCCCGGTTGGAACGCCTAGGAATTTGGCACCTCTACAGCAGGCGGAATGAATATACAGTGGTACCTTGGGTTAAGTACTTAATTCGTTCCGGAGGTCTGTACTTAACCTGAAACTGTTCTTAACCTGAAGCACCACTTTAGCTAATGGGGCCTCCCGCTGCCGCTGTGCCACTGGAGCATGATTTCTGTTCTCATCCTTAAGCAAAGTTCTTAACCTGAAGCACTATTTCTGGGTTAGCGGAGTCTGTAACCTGCAGCGTATGTAACCTGAAGTGTATGTAACCCGAGGTACCACTGTAAACCTTTTTTTATTTAGCGGAACCTCCCCCCTCCCCAGTGTTTTACAGCTGAGGAACAGAACATGTGCCAAAACTTTGAAACTGCAGAGGGCGGCTTCAAAGTAAGGCAGTACTTTCTAAAGAGGTATTTTGCTACTTACGGACTCCCACAGCTGGGCTGGTGCTGGTGCGAGAAGCAGTCCAAAAAACATCTCTGGGGAGGACCAGTTTGGCAAAGGCTGTCCTGGAATACCTGCGCCCCATCAGCCTTAAAATAATGAGTCGTGTGATGCTCAAATCAACTGGGGGGGGGGGGGACATGGTTCTGTATCACCAGCAGGTCTCCACTCCCCCTGTACCTCCAAACAAAAGACACTCCCTATATAACAAGCGAAAGGGTCTTATCTAATTTCTTCTTAATATTCCGCCTTCAAGAATCTGAAGGGCTGTTAGACAGAAGATGGAACAAATTTATTCTCTTTTGCTCCGGAATGAAGGCCTAGAGCTAATCGGTAGACACTACAAGTAAGACAGACTTTGGCTAAGCGTTACAGGAATGTAGGAAGCTGTCTTATACTTAGTCACGGTCCATCTAGCCCAGCATTTGTCTACACCAGGCATGGCCAAACTTGGCCCTCCAGCTGTTTTGGGACTACAATTCCCATCATCCCTGACCACCGGTCCTGTTAACTAGGGATGATGGGAGTTGTAGTCCCTAAACAGCTGGAGGACCAAGTTTGGCCATGCCTGGTCCACACTGTCTGGCAGCAGCTCTCTAGGTTCTTAGATACGGAGTATGTATCTCACAACTTTACCTGGAGATGCTGGGACTGAACATGGGACCTTCTGTTTGCAAGGCAGATGCTCTGCCATCAAGTTACGCCTCTTCCCCAAATATGCATTTCACCATGCTGCCATACCCTCATCACTGAATGGGGGAAAGCCAGAGTCACCAAACAATGGAACAGCAGGCTGGTCATTACTTGAACTGCATCTCCTCCTCCCTCTCCTTCTGTCCATACCATTGAGACCATGTCTTCATCTCCTGCTAATACAGGAATAAAAAGTAGATACTTAAATTATACAGCCTCCAGCTTCATACACCCAAACTTTATTTCAGTGACCCTTTCTGCTGTGCACAGAACAGAACAGAAGGTGTTAACATTTAAAATCAAGAACAGGATGCAGAGATGCAGTATGTTGCAGAAGGCTTCAGGAAAAAAAGAAAAATAGGAAAGGGAGTTTGAGGGATAAAGAAAATAAGGAAAAATAAGGGATTTTTAAAAGGCACTTTGGCAGGACACCCCCCCCCCGCCCCTGCCCCCCCCCCCGCCAGGGTCTGCACAGAAAACAATCCCAATAAAATATCCTTGGAACAGACTACCAAGAACTTCTCTCCAGAACAAGCCAGCTTCATGGGCCATTTAAAAATTAGTTCTATTGCTACACGTGGTACGAAGCCAGGAAGTCTTGTTGCTGCATCCCATAAACTCTCTAGTGCAGTGAACCTGGCCATCATTTGCCTCAAAAGCCAGCTGGAACAAAGTTATGGCCTTGCCCGGGCCATGGTGGGGCGAAGGGGAAGGGTTCCCTCTGCCCACGATCCGGGGTACTTGCGCATCTTCTGCCACAGACTAATCTCCTCTCCGGTAGAATCCATCCAGTCCACCAGTTGGCCATTGCTCATCCCTGAAGAGACAAGTAGTTGAAAGAAAAAAAGGCGAGGTCAGCCGAGTGCACAAAATAGCCAAGGTCCATTTTCACCATCCTGGCCAACTGAGGGAACTGATTTGGTTATCCAAGTATCCCTAGCAAAGTCACAGAGCAGGAGTGGGGAGAACCTGTGGCTGTCCTGGTGCTGTACGGGCTACAGCTCCCATCAACCCTGCGCCCACTGGCTATGCTGGCTGGGAATAATGGGAGTCTCAAGACCATGTTTCTCGTTGCAGATCAGGCCCTGCCCATCTAGACTTGTATTGTCTAATCTGGCAGCTCTCCAGGCACTCAGGCAATGGTCTTTCCTCACCTTTCACCTGCTACCAAATTAATTTTAGCTGGAGATGCCAGGGACTGAACCCAGGGCTTTCTGAATGCAAAGCAGGTGCTATTCCCGTTAGTTATTCCCCCCTCCCCACCAAAAAAGTCACAGGACAGGTAAATCGTATCTGTGTAATGTTTACATACTTTTTTTTTAACCCACTAGAATGGGCATGTGTAATACCTGACACTGGTATAAGCCGTGCACCAGTAGTTCACTAGGCCAGCATGAGCTACAAAATCTGCGAAGGCATTGCTAAACCTGATATTTTATTTGAGTGCCCAGCCGTGTTCTGTCTTCAGCACTGAAAAGGCCAAAATCAACATGTGTCGCACCTCCATCCCCAAACATCGTCTACTCAAGTAGACACTCCCTCACATAGAACTGGATTTTGCTTAATAGAGCTGTCCCCAGATAAACTATGGGTCCTCTTGTTTTAATGCCATGTGGCATTCTCCCCCTTCGCTGCCTGTTTTTCAACTCTGTTTCAATACAAATTTTCACAGTAAAACGAGAGAGATTGCATCATATCCACACCACTTAAAGCCATCTTATAATATTTCTAACAGTCATGGAGGGTCCTGGGATCTGTACCTTGTTAAGGGTGCTGGGAACTGTAGCTCTGCAAAGCCAGCACCATTAACAAACTACAGTTGCCAGGATTCATGGGGGGGGGGAGTTATGACTGTTTAAAATAGCATAAGAGTGCTTTAAATGGACGCTGTGGATGTCTGTAGAGAGAAAGAGAAATGGCCACAAATGAGGGAGCCCGCTATGAAGACCCACCCGTACCCTGCTGTGGCCCCTTGGGAGGGCAGCAAGACAAGTACTAGTTGTGCATATTTATTTTCTCATATCTACTTTTTGGCCCATCAACTTCGAATTTAGCTCTCTGCTTGTTATGTATCGAGATTTACGTTATTTTATTGTAATGTTTAGTGGATGCTACATTTGCTGAAGTGTTTATTTTGTCTGACTTGGGTTGAAGTGTTCTGTAACAAGCATACGTTACGCATTTTTGATAATTAAGTTAAATGTTTTATTGGGATCAGATTCAGGTGTTGAGTTCACTGTGGAAAAGCAGCCCGTCAGGTAATGTAAAACTGACTGGAGCCATGGATGGAAAGCAATGGCTGAAAAGACCGGGCCTTATAAAGGAGAATGAAGGAGCAAGAACTTAGGAATGCAGGAAACTGCCTTATGCAGAGTCAGGTTCATCTAGCTCAGTCATGTCTACATTGCCTGCCAGCGTTTCTCCAGGGTTTCAGGCAGGGGACATTCCTAGCCCTATCAGGAGAGTCCAGGGACTGAAACTGGGATCTTCTATATGCAAGGCCGGTGGTGGTATTTCATCCAGGAATCAAAACTGCACAGTGGTGGATATTTAAATTCCACAGCCTCCAGGCTCCACAACTTTATTTCAGTGACCCTTTCCCCTGTACACAGAACAGAAGGCAATACCATTTGAAATAAAGAACGCTCTCCAGGCATTCAGGCAGGGAACCTTTCCCAACCCTTTAATAAAGGAGATGTCAGGGATGGTACCTGGGACCTTCTGCATGCAAAGCAGTGTGCCGACCACCAAACTATGGTCTTTCCCCTAGAACAGGGTTTCCCAAACTTGGCCCTCCAGCTGTTTTTGGACTACAGTTCCCATCGTCCCTGACCACTGACCCTGCTAGCTAGGGATGATGGGAGTTGTGGTTAAAAACAACAACGGCTGGAGTCCCAAATTTGGGGAACTCTGCCCTAGAAGAACCCTACTGCTGCGAAGGAGGCTAGACGAGATGGGAGCTAGGGTTCAGGAGTGCCTCTAGCTTAAGTGGAAGCTTAACTGTCTGCAGTGATTGGCACGGTCCCATTTTTTGAGCAAGTGGGAGGAATAATCCATCTAAAAAAGATAATCTCCATTGATGGGACAAGTGCACTCATGAGCACGCACACAAACACATATGCATGCCCTAAGAAGATTCCTCACCATTCCCAACTCCAAGTCGGACTCCTCCCAAGAAATCGTTGCTGGAAAGCGGCTCCCGGTCCCACACAGTAAGCTCCAGGCAGATGTGCGGCAGCTCTTCAGGACTGATGTTGTTGTAGACCAAGGTGTGGTTGTAGTGGGGGTTCAGGCTCTTCTTCACGACTGGTGTCTTCCTTTTAGTGGCCTTGTTCCTCAGAGGGAGCAAATACCTGTGGACCAGGGAGGGGAAAATGCCTCTCTCTTATTAAAGAGGCTCCTGCAACCAGGACTTGCAGAAATTGGTAGCTTGGGGGGCGGGGGGGCGGGACAGCATATTTTGAAGATATCTCTGCAAATTTCTTGTGCTTAAGAAGCTGCGGAGAGAATTCTCAGCAGCCACAAGAGGGCACCCTGTGAGCGCTTTTCCTGTGACCTGTAAACGCAAAACTATGCGCCGTATGCATAGTTCAAAGTCAAAGTGCTTCTCTTCTATAAGACTCAGATCCAGCCCCTTTTAAAACTCCGAAGGATTTGCACAGCCCCAAATCAATTGCTACCCAGAGCCAAGCACACTTTTTCATATTGCTGTGCAAGATACTACATGAAATGCAAAATAATTATTTCTATAATCAGATGCACACACAACCCCTGTGGTACCTGGGCAGGGCAACAATTAACTGTAAACCCTCAGTCTCCAGCCTCCTTTCCACCCATCACACAGTTTTAGCAAGCTCCCATTTGCTCACCCCTTGACAAAGCTGTCAGATGTCCCTCCAGATTTGGCTGCTGTCAAGTTCTTGGCCTCTTTGATCCAGACCTGAAGTTCACCGCCGTCTTCCTTTTTGCCTAACAAAGAGACCCCTGTGATGAGAATGAACGGCAGGAGTTCCCCAGTCCCAAAGCTTCCTCTAACCAGGGTGGTATGAAAGCCACCCTACCAACCACACAGAACAGGAAAAGCCGATTGTTATCAGAATTTAAGTCAAGTTTCAAGACCTTATGAAGTTGAGGAAAGGTTTGGATATGAATAAAGAGAAAAACCAGACAGCTGCCACATGTATGGTTTCTGTTGCATTCAGAGGGAAAGCTGGTTGCGTTACACTGAATCTTCACCTTTTCTTCCATTTCCTGCATTGGCATGCTTAGCAGGTGGAATGAACTTCAAAGAAACCACCAATTCGCCTTTGTATTGAGGAGAAGCAGATGAGTCTGCTGCATTCTAGGACAGAAATGGGCAATGATAAATATTAGGATATTAGCACATCATTAATAAAAGGTTTGTACAACCAATCAGATTCCTGCAGGATTTACTAATGCAAGGAGATGACACTGAGATGGCTCTGTGTAAGATATGGAGGAGGGGGCTATTCTGCGGCAGGTTCTACAGATGGGGTGGGGGGCCTTCTAAAGTGGCTGTGAAGGAAAATGAATTAGAGGATACATATACATATATATATATATAGGCAGGGAGGAGTGGCTCAAAGAATACATAATGCCTCCACCCTTTCAGTGTCAAAATTGGCATTCCCAGGACAGCTTCCAAAGAGAACAAACAAAACATATTTTAAAAAGTAATCGAACCAAGAACATTATAGAACAATCCCTGAGCCAAAAAAAAATCTTCTGCAGCTTCAAAGAATTAAAATATTGAGAAAAGAAGCAATTAAAATGATTGAAAATGTGCGGAAATGGGAGAGATCTTCACCTGCAACTGGAATTACAACAAAACGGGAGGCAAGGAAGATTCCATGTTTGTTATTTAAACCAAAACAGCAGCTGAACACAGAGGCAATGACCTAGAACTAGAAGCTTGAGAACCGCGTTTAGCAAGACTTCCTGGAACTCCCAAGAAACCTGTTTCAGCTGAAGCTACATGACAGGGGGACCAGGGAAGCAAGCAGTGGGGTGGGGCAAACCTTGCCATGCAGGGGGAGGCACTCCTCCAACGGGCTCTCAAAGTTCCAGGTGTCCATCGGGACCTCCACCTCTCCCAAGAAAGTGTTCCGGCCAAAACGGTCGTGGTGCCAGACAGAGAACTGCAAGGTCCTCGTCAGCAGGAGGGCCTTGCTGATCTCATACTGCAAGAAAACGAAAAAGAGAGGGTGCGTATTTAGCAAGGATAGATTCCACAGAGGACCACAACCTACACAAGCCTGGCTAGCCCCCTGCCCACAACTCTCAGACACCTTGAGCAGCTCGTTGTACAGTGGGTTGACGGTGTTCCGTTTGATGGTGGTTTTCCGCTTCCCTGAGCGGGATTTGTCCGGGAGGAGGTATGTCTTCACATACCTGCGAGAGACAAAACATGTAGGTTTACACCTTGCCCAGTTATCTCCCTTTCCTTCCATGGTCCCACACACCTCTGTTTAATGGTGATGAGACTGGCGAAGCAGACAGCTTTGGATAAAGTGGCAGTGCAATTGCATTGGTGTGCTGAGAGGCGGGATGTATCCACACAGTGAGTCCTTACAAAAAACAACTATTTGCTGAGGGCCACCCCCACCCCCCAAAACCCCACATTTTTAGATGGTTCACACTGGTGTGTGAAACACTTCAACTACAGATTGCAGCCCTCCTCGTGATTACTCTTAATGTAGTGCATTGGGCTAAAATTGGGGAAACCAGAGATAAAACCTCTGCAGCCTCAGTCATGAAAACCACCAGGTGGCCTTGAATCACTCACCATCTCAGCGTAAACTATTTTGCTAAAAATGGGGCAAGGGGTGGAGAAGGAGAGAACACTGTTAGCTGTCCTTGGAGCAACGGCAGGATAAAAAATGGGATAAATCCATAAATGCAAATTAGCATATTTTAAAATATAATACAGTGCCTTTATCAAAAAATGCATTTGAGGGTGCTGTACACACTTCCTCTCGCATAACTGTTCTGTCTTGGAAGCACAGCACTGCAATTTTGTCCCCAAAGCAGCCCACCTTTAACCATGCTAAAAGAGTGATTAAATTGTATGTTCGTTCATTCAAAGTGTTTTTACACCTGCTTTTGATCCCTCTTAAATTAAAAATTATACAACAAATGAAAAAGTACACGTGAACACAACAGAACTCAATTTCAGGCATCACATTAAAAAAAAACCACATACGTGGTTTGCATTCACCCTAGTTTAGAACCAAACCTAGCCCATAGCTGAGCTTTCAAATAAATCTAGGAAACACATGGTTTACAACTGGTCGTCTGCTTTTGCTTTCTACCTCCTGTCTCTAGGAGGGAGAGCAACTGATGCTGCAATTATACTTCTAAACTATAGTCAAGCTTCCTCAGCTACTAATCTGTACCATGTCTAAACCGACCCACTTAATTTGTTGCTACGGGTTGGAAACCAAACCACTTATTCCTGTCCTAATGCTAGGTGTAAGCTCACCCACACAAGCAGGAGAGTCGAATGTCCCTCCTCCCCACACATCCAGCACAAGACGATGCACACTCACGGGCTGGAGCGCTTCTTGGCCTCGTCAGCAAAGGCCAGCTGGCGACACTCCTTCACGTGGATGAAGAGGGTCTGCACCTTCTGCTCATAGCTCAGGGAAAAGGCAATTTCTCCCGTAACACAGACATTGCCAAAGTCGCCCGCCTCGCTGTAGATGCTGACCATGCTTCCCAAAGTGCTCTGAGAAAAGAAAAGAAGAAGCATCGTTTACCATCCACTGAATTCTGCCTTCCTGGCCCAGATTCAACCAATGTCACCATGAGATTCTGCTGCACGTGCAGACCAGCTACTGTAACCAACTCCGAAAGGTTTTTAACCAAAATGTTCAACCTACATTTCCACCCATAAAGTGGGGACAGCGTTCAGTCTGTTGTAGCAAAACAATGGGGCAGTTAAAAGACTAGGAGGGGGCATTATTGTTTTAATTATTTGCTTGTGTTTTTACCTTGCATTTTTATCCTGTGATCTACCCTTAGATCTTGTGATGAAGCGCGGTATATAAATAATAAGAACAATAATAATAATTTGGCACAGCATAATTTTTTCAGGAGGCCTATGATTCTTGAAAGTTTTAAAAATCTGTCCATCCTTAAAGTCCCAACACAGCTTTTGTTTTTAGTTTCAATCCCATCATTGAATTCCACCACTTCCTGCATGGATAGGAAGAGTGACAGTCCCATCTGACAGCAACAGAGGCAAAGAAGCCCCCCTACCCTGGAGATCACCTATCTTAATCCAGCTGCGCTAACGGGGGAAGAGCCGTAGCTCAGTGGTAGGGCATCTGCTTTGCATGCATCTCCAGGTAGGATTGGGAATATCTGTCTGAAACCCTGGAGAGCTTCTGCCAATCAGCGTAGTAGACAACACTGAGCAAGATAGACCAGTGGTCAGACTCAGCATCAGGCAATTTTCCTGTGACATATTAAGCTGACCCACTGAGTTACGATGCATTTGCTTTATGAATGAAATTCTACTGTCGGTTTTGTGCTGTTCACCACCACAATCTATTCCCCCCCACCTTGTAATGCTGATGGTTTAGACTTTTTTTTTTGCAAATAGAATGTACTGTAATAAATAAATATCTTGGGCTTGATAGGAATGCAGAAGGAGGAACATTATGCTCTGTAAGCCAAGTATGGAGAACCCATGTCACCCTCTAGAGATTGCTGGGACCACAATTCCCATCAGTCTTGACCATTGGTCATGCTGCCTGGGGGCTGATGGGAGCTGGAGTCCCACAGGTTCCCCACCCTTCTTCAAAAGAGTCCTAGGCAACAGGCATTGGTACCAGGACCCACCGAAGATGTACCGCTGCGCATGCTGCATCTGGCTGTCCTTCTCCGGTGAATCTCTACCAGGCTGTCTATGTCCTCCTCTTCCTCTTCCTAGAGAAGAAAAAACACACAGCTGAGCTTCATCCTAAACAGCATCAGCACAACTTCCCAAAGGGAAGACTGCTGGCTCAGTCTGCAGCCCCAGACAAGTTCAAAAGTTCCCCAGCTCATCACTGCCCTCCTCCAGTGTCTTGTTTTATTATGGGCTATTGAGTGCATCTTTATTTTGCATACCATCACTTCTTTTTACAGATGTGCCTATGCCCCCAGGTGGCCATTGGAGGTCAAAAGGCTCTCTTGACTGGGTCATATGAAATGACACACCACCCAGCCAAATGAGCTGCTAAGCTGCATCTATGCATCACCTCCAAAACCAAAGACAGAGGTTCCTTCACCAAAATACTGACAAAGCCACAGCAGGAGCTCTTGGAAGTTCAGCATCCCAGGTGGTTGTGAGGGTTGCCTCTATAATTGGGCTGGTCCTGTTTAAGGAACTGCCTCCCCCTTTATGTCCCATAATGTTATATATATTTTTAGACTCAAGGAAGTCCATTAATACTACCCCTACATCAAATATCCCCAGGACGCAGAGAGTGCTTCTCAGTATTTGACTCTGGAACAACCTTCCGTAACATTGGTGTGGGAAATTTCAAGCCACACCCCCTTCTTCCCAAGCCACACTGCTTCAGTGGAGTGCATTGTTTGGAGGTCTTCCTGCACTCCAGCAGAATCCTCAATAACCTGAATCTCTGAAAGGCCTTAAAAAAGGCAGGAGACAAGGTGCATCACCAGGAAGGGGAAGGAAAGAAACCCCACCCTTTAAGGTGGAGGAAAACCTCCCCCTTCCTACCTAAACAATGTCAGCAGTGTGAGGGAAGGAATGGGAGCTGATGCCCAAGAAAAAAAACATACCAAAATCTCAGGTTCTGGCTTTAAGAGTACTAAACCAGCATCACCTGTGAGCACTACAGGAACAGCCAGTCTGGGGGGCAGTGGGGGGCTTCTCCTACAGGAGGAGGCAAATCTGCATGGCTCTGCCATAGGCGTGCCATCTTAAAAATGTTCAGTGTCCTCTGGGGGTCTCTGGTGAATTAGCCTACTGTATAAAGGTAAAATTAACATTTTTTTTTTGCTCTGCCCACTTTTGCTTCTGCCACTGACACCTGGCTCCCCTGAAGGGAATGTGGGCCTCAGGCTAAAAAAACCTCCCTTAGGAGACTCACCATTTCAACATTGAGGCCTGGGACTGATTTGCTTCTGTCTCCTAGAGGCCCACTTTCAAGAACAGGCTCCTCTGGTCGCAGGTCAATCACTGACTTTGTGTATTCTGTGACAGAAATAGGTCAGGAGAGGAGAGAGCTACCGTTTTCAGCATCCCAGAGCCAAGAGGTCACAGAACCACTACCCAAACCTAACCCTTTATCCACCACCACCACCCCAATCCAAGAGGATTGTCCCAAACAGGTGCTTGTCCAAACTTCTTTTGATAAAGTTCATGGCTGAGTTAGGATCTGAATGTGGATCTCTCCAGTTTAAATACAGCAGCTTAACCACTCTACCACCCTGGCCGGCATTACATTGCATCTAAGGGTCTTTTACCTGAAGGCCTCTGAACTCTCCTGGGATTCTTCTTGAACAAGGTTTCATTCTCATCAGCTGAAGCTGCACCTTGGATCCCCAAACGAGCATCCTAGGAAAGAATACGCCAACATCACAAAAACATAAACAAGACCCTCACACAACCACCATCCCACACACTGGACTGCAGGTAGAAAGAGTAAGGAAATCTGATTCCCAAAAGCATTTGGCCAGCCCAAGCTTTAGGACAAGCGCCAAAGGCTGTTTTGGTACTTTTGAGTCCAGCAGCTTTAGATGTACAGATGAGTTACGATGGCCCACCCAATACTACACTCTGCCAATCAATAAAACCAACAAGGACCAATGTGCATACGCCCATGAAAAAGGTTGGGGTGCCCTGGGAAGGGAAAGTCCTGCATTTCCCAAGACACCTGCCGCCATACGACAGTGCCCAAGCACATGCAAAGAAACCTGTTGTTTCAGCAAGCCACATGCAAAGCAGCAGTGCAAACCTACACCATCTGAATCGGAGGGGAGAGCCTCTCTGAAGCGGCTGGGGAGCGTCAGGCTGGATGCATTGGACCCTGAAGGGCTGATAGCTTTTGTCCTCTCTTGTTGAGGGCTGCAAAGAAACAAAAAGCAGGGAGATCATAAGAACACATTTCCTGGCAGACCAAGGACATTCATCTCTCTGAACAGGGTACCCTCCAGACTTGTTTTCTGCAATGCATCATCAACACAATAATAGTGAATTAGTGATCAGCACATTGTTCTGCTTTATTAGCAGCTCTGCTCTGCTTCCTCGATGTTATCACACGACTGCTATCTGAAGGGTGCTCTTGCTCTATAGCACAGCCACAGCAGAACCAATAAGAAATTCGTGGAACATTTGTGGGAGGAAAAGCAGGAAGCTGATATGCGAGGATTGGAAATGGAACAGTATGTCTGCCTGGAAATTTCTGCAGTCACACTGAGAATGGGATCAGCAGAAGAAAAACCACTAACCCTTCCATTTAGCAACAGCTGTAAACCTGCATTAATTTAGGCGATCCCCTTTTAAAGCCTTAGCCAACTGCCACATGTTGTGCAGCAACGGATTCCATAAATTGAGAAGTGCATTGGGTCAATAGATCTTTCCTTTTGTCTGTTTCAGCCTTCCCCCACCTATGCCCCCCCCAGATGTTTCTGGACTCCTGCTCTCATCAGCCCCACCTAAGATCAGGAACTGATGGGAGTTGTAGTCCAACAATATCTGGAAGGCTGGTCAGGATGGGAAAGGAGGCTGGTCAATGCTTGATTTGTAGTATTACCGGAGGCAGAAAATAAAACTCTGTTTTCTTTCTCTGCACCATGCATAAAGTTATTTCCCAGCATGAGTCCACTGAGAACCACCCCAAAAGCAGAGGCACAGGTTCTGCAGGCAATATCCTGACCCCCAGCAAGCCACCCCAACCCAGGCATTTGGTATATGAAAGGGTTAGGGAGGAAAGTCTGAAAAGGGCTTTTATCTCCCCCAACTTAATTCCTTTTTCTCTCCCTCTAATCAAACCTCATCCATTCCTCTTCTCTCTTCCCCCAGTTGAGCTCAACAGATTTAACAGCCTAGAATGCTCCTGTGATTCTAAAGCAGCGCATTCTAAAGCAAGGATGGGCAAGTTGCAGCTCTCTCCCACCAGACGTTCATAGCATCGTAGAGTTGGAAGGGACCCCGAGGGCCATCTAGTCCAACCCCCTGCAATGCAGGAATCTCAACTAGAACATGGCAGGTGGCTATCCAACCAGATAAGGAAAAAGCACAATGAAACCTCCATTATCTAGGCCATCCACTAGTTCACTAAATAGAAGTGACATTCATAGGTTAACATAGCAAGTCGTATCGCAGAGGAGATTTACATGAAGTTGAAATGGATCTCTCTACAAGCAAACCCTCTATCTCAGCAACTAAAGAAATTAACTGTGGTGGAAAGCACTGCTCAAACAGCTCAGGAATTGTCCTATGGTACCTCTGGATTCCATCACCGTATGATTCTTTTCAAACATTCAAAAGGCACTACAGAAAACAAGTGAATTGCATCATGTCACAAACCGCTGGCATAAAAATGATTGCTCATTCTGAAAAGTGGTGTTTCTGGATATTAGTAAGAATTAACTGGCTGGAGAAAATAACTAGTTTTAGAGAGCATTGTTGTTGGACTTCCAGCTCCCATCAGCTCCAGGCAGCATGGCCAATGGTCAGAAATTATTAGGGTTGTGGTTCAGCAACTTCTGGAGAGCCACAAATTCCCCTACAGATTGGGATATACACCTTATAGGAATCGGAACTGGTCTTTTCAAACCTGGGGCCAGGAGCTGTAGGAGAAGAGACAGTGCGGAAGCCATCCAGACTCATGTTCTCAGTGGATTCTGTGTCACTCCTTGCATCTCGGAGCTCCAAGTGATCAGGGGTCAAGCTGGAAGAAACAGTCTAGACAGGTGAACGGCAGTAAGGGGCTTGGTGGAAGGGCAGAAGTTCAATCCCTGGGATCTCTAGTTCAAAGGATCAGGCAGAAGAGAACACAAAGACATAG
Source organism: Podarcis filfolensis (assembly GCF_964270895.1). Classification (NCBI taxonomy): domain Eukaryota; kingdom Metazoa; phylum Chordata; class Lepidosauria; order Squamata; family Lacertidae; genus Podarcis; species Podarcis filfolensis. The sequence goes on from NC_139617.1 coordinate 17,256,689, forward strand.
GAAGCTGTCTCATACAAAGTCAAATCATTGATCTACCCAGCTCATCACTGTCTACACCAGATGTGGAGAACATTGCGCAAGAAGAGCTCTATTATCTCAGTAGAAAAACTGTTGGGGGTCTCCCTTCCAGAAATAGGTGGGGGAGGAGGAGACATACAACACACTCATCATACACAAGGCTATTTTCCATGAAATGTGCGGCATATTCATCAATGCACAGCTGAATGGCAGACCTTGCCTTCTTACAGCTATTCTAAACCTCCGGTCTTAAAATGCAATTGCATCCTGAAAACTGCCTGCATGCAAATGCAAAATGCATAGGTAAAGGTAAAGGGACCCCTGACCATTAGGTCCAGTCGTGGCTGACTCTGGGGTTGCAGCACTCATCTTGCTTTATTGGCCGAGGGAGCCGGCGTACAGCTTCCGGGTCATGTGGCCAGCATGACTAAGCCGCTTCTGGCAAACCAGAGCAGCGCACGGAAACACAGTTTGCCTTCCTGCCGGAGTGGTACCTATTTATCTACTTGTACTTTGACATGCTTTCCAACTGCTAGGTTGGCAGGAGCAGGGACCGAGCAATGGGAGCTCACCCCGTCGCGGAGATTCAAACCACCGACCTTCTAATCGGCAAGCCCTAGGCTCTGTGGTTTAACCCACAGTGCCACCCGCATCCCAAAATGCATAGGCCAGTGCTTTTCAACCAATGTGCTGTAGCAACACTGGCCTCTGTCCCTCTTTCCTTCCTTCCCTTCCTTTGATGCCCTCCCGCATCTCTGCCTCCCAAAGGCTTGATTGGCTGTTTGTTACAGCAGCCCTGGCTACAAACTCCCCAGGTGAATGGTGCCTCTGGGGCTGGCCAGGGGCTGCTTCCCAGGTCCCTGTGGGGCAGTGTGAGGAAGCACCTCTCTTTGGGGGCAGGCTGGGCAGCTGAGAGACCATGGGTGGCAGCAGTGGCTGCTCGGAGGACTCCCAAGGAAAGGGGAGAAGAGAGGAGGCTGAGTGAACACTCAACAAGGGAGGGTGTTCGAAAAGTGGTGAGGGGCTGCTGGTTCTTTCGGCAAGGGGTAATATAACTGGGCTCCTGAGCCCTGCAGGGGTGCTGCAGAAAGAATATAGTTGGCCAAGGGAGCTGTGAACCAAAAAGGTTGAAAACCTCTGGCATATACACTTCCTGCATATTTGAAGGAATGTAAGTATGTTGATATTTTCCCTTCATGTGCTTTGATATTCACTGCTGCTAGTGAGAGGAATGAAACAGACTCCCATTGCTGCAACAGCCCCAGCATGGTGGAGCAAGAAGGGGTGGGTGGGAGAGAGAGAGAGTCACCTGGGATCCTTGCGTTGCTGCTGAGGACTCTTTGGTGCTGCCTTGGAGGAACCTTTGGTATCGGTGAGCTGGGCCTTCTGCAGAAGAGCTTGCCCTGCTGTCTCCCTTTTGTTAGCTAAAAGAGAAGGGATAAAAATAACAAACCTTTTAGGGTCAATGCACACATACTGGGAGCAGTCCCCATTTATTCATGACATTTCCACCTCACCTTTCCCCCACAAGGAACTCAAGATTGTACACAGGATGCATCTTCCACCCAGCTAACAACCTTGAGAGGTAGGTTCATTCAATAGTTAACATTTATATAAGGTAACGGTAAAGGTAAAGGACCCCTGACAGTTAAGTCCAGTCGAGAATGACTCTGGGGTTGCGGCGCTCATCTCGCTTTACAGGCCAAGGGAGCTGGCGTTTTTCCGCAGACAGTTTTTCCGAGTCATGTGGCCAGCATGACTAAGCCGCTTCTGGCGAACCAGAGCAGCGCACAGAAACGACGTTTACCTTCCCGCCGGAGTAGTACCTATTTATCTACTTGCACTTTTTGGCATGCTTTCAAACTGCTAGGTTGGCAGGAGCTGGGACCAAGCAATGGGAGCTCACCCCATTGCGGGGATTCAAACTGCCAATCTTCCGATCTGCAAGCCCTAGGCTGAGTGGTTCAGACCACAGAGCCACCTGTGTCAAACCCAGTTCACTCAGTGGCTATATAAAGTGCAGAGCTAGCCAATCTGTAACCCTCCATATATTGTCAAAAACACCACTCCCATCATCCTAAGAACTTGGCAATTAGGAGGAAATGGAAACTTCTGAAAAGTTGGAATCTTTGAGTGGGGGAGTGATTTTTTCAAATATATTTTTTGGCCTCATTAGCTGTTAACACCAAAGCAAACCATGACTTAGGAGTGAATGAATAAGCAAACAAGTTGATGCATTGGGGGCGGAGGGAATTGCAGCTGCTTTGCTCCTCCCTGTTCCTGCTGCTGCCACACTAGCAGGAATTAAGCCATGGTTTGGCTTAGCATTACATCTGTACTCAGGCTTATGGTTTGTCTCGTTCCAGACAGACCACAAACTGTGCCCAGTATTTTTTTGTGTGTGACCACAATTTGTTTGGTCACAATTTGTTTGGGGGAGACAAACCATAAGCACAGGTTCAGGTTCAGGTGTGCCAAACCATGGCTTAGCTTCCAGTGATGCAGCAGCAATACAAACAAGGAAGGAGCAAAACTACCACAGATTTCTGACTGCTCACCAGCACACTTGCTTGCTCAGGCTAAAGCATCATTTGCCATAGTTTTATGTGCAAATAAGGCTACTGTCTATAAGCTAGAAAACTGGTTAATGCAGTTATTGTGGAACCAGTGTTATAGAAAGTTGAATAGTGTTAAGAGACCATTGCAGCAGAAAGGAGCCAGGAGGAGGAGGGGGGAATTCCGAGGGACCCAGAAACTGGACTGAGCAATGTAAATGGATAAATACAGAATAAAACACAGTAGCTGAACAAAAGAATACAATACAGTAGCTGACAGAGTTTCTCTCTACTTATTTGCTGGCTTTTTAAACTTTTTTTTTCTAAAATCATTTTCTCAAATGATTTCCTCAAACGATGTTTAACTTGGTGTCTTCCTAAAACTGTAAGCGAAAGAATAATTGTTTCAGAAAAACTTGGTCCGAGGCCTTGTCATTTACCCCACACCTAAGGGCTGTGCCACTTTACCCAGTACAGTGGTACCTCGGGTTACAAATGCTTCGGGTTACAAACTCTGCTAACCTGAAGTAATACCTCGGATGAGAATGGAAATCACGCCCCGGCGGCACAGCGGCAGCGGGAGGCCCCATTAGCGAAAGTGTGCCTCAGGTTAAGAATGGTTTCAGGTTAAGAACGGACCTCCGAAATGAATTAAGTTCGTAACCCGAGGTACCACTGTATCAGGAGTAGGTTGGGCCAATTCATGTCCAAAATTCAATGGAGGCAGTCAGGAAAAAAATAGACATCCATTTGGTGGCAGCAAGGAGGAAGGAAGAGGGGTTGGTAAGGCTGCTTTGCTTGCTTGCTTGCTTGCTTGCCTCCCTTCCTTCTCAGCAGCCCATGCCATCACCATGGCTGAAGAATGAAAATACACAGGATATTGAGAAGATACAGATAGCTCAAGTAAGCAAGCCAAGCTAGATTTCTAAAAGGGTGGGGAGAATGTAAAGAGTTTGCTGACCAGGACATGAATTGTCAGCTAACAAGTTATTTGGGGCAACTTTTGATTATGTTTAATTGGAAAATACAAACAAAAATCCTGCATAAGAACCAGCAGCTACAGACTCTTTGCTCCTCTTCAGACCAAGAACTGTCAAGAAATCCTACCCTGTGGTTTGCGCCGAAGAGACATTCGAATGATGTCGCTGCCCAGCCTGCTAGCAAATCGATTTACTCTTTGGTCATAGAACCAGTCACCAGTAGATTTCTTCAGCTCCCTGCACAGAGAGAGAGAGAGAGGGAGGGAGGGAGAAGAGTGCTGCAAAAGACCATTTGTAACAATTTAATCACTTATGTTCAGCTCAGTTTTTACCATCACTTAGTTTTCCTGAAGCATGGATGATTACACAACTATGTATAATAGAATTTGGCTTCCTGAGTTGTTTTATTAAAATAAACACCCCAAGTTTCTAGCCCTCATTAATGTATCGGGGGAACACTTTATGGAAACCTATAGATGTTTTGTTGCTGACTTTGGAATTTTGCAGACACAGCTTTGAAGCAGGAACAGCAAAGCTCCCCTGTAGATAGTTATCAAGGGTGTGTTAGCATGGGGCCCTCCCACTGCCCAAACAATTCCACAGCAACATTCTTGGCTCAATAAATCTTGTACCAGTCTCATGGCCTTGGCGGCAAGAACCCAGCCTTGCTAACTGTATTCACCGTGCTTTTCTACAAAGGAAAATAAAAAGAATGCACAGAGGTTTAAATTATTGAGCAGGACAGTTAAAACTCCTGAATCCTAAAGCCTTTAGACAAAACAAGTTGTGCGTAAATATTGAGGGCTAGAATCTTGCAATAAACAGCCGCAGCTGGAAGAGACAAGGAACAGGAAGTACAAGGACAGGAAGCAGCACTGGCAAACTCAAGCTGCCGAACTTACGCCTCCTTGGTGCAGACTTTGCAGCGCCAAGAACTGTTGGCGCTATAGGAGCGGCAGTCCCTGCACACCAGATGGTTGCAGCCACGGCAAGTATTGGCTTTGGGGCTGATCCGCCCCAGGCTCTGCTGACAGCGGGCGCACGTCCTCTCACTGTAGCGCTGGCTTCCCCTCTTGGCTCCCTTTCTGCGGATCTCCAGCAGCTCATTCTTCAGGCGCCTGTTGCAAGGAGCACAAAGCGGGAATGACTAAAGACTACCACATACAAAGGAAGGGAGCCTAGGTTCCCATACATCTCACAGTATCCGCTCCAGAAATCCAGGTGCTGGTTGGTCCAGTTAAGGCTTGCATCCGTGAAGATGGTACTCTTAGGTCTAAGGTATCTGAAAGAGAGTATGCCCTCAGTTGAACCTGATCAGGTTCTGAGAGGCCCTTCTCTCGGTCCCGCCACCCTCCCTTGGTGTGGACGCGGCAGAGGGCCTTCTCAGTGGCTGCTCCCAGACTGTGCAACTCCCTCCCTGGAGAAGCCGGACTGGCTCCCTCCTTGCTGTCCTTCTGCCAGGAGGTGAAGACCTCCTTGTCCCAACAGGCTTTGGTGAACTGGAATTAGAAGAATTGGTTGCTTCTAATGATGCCCTGCTGTTTTTATTGTATAGGCATCATCCCATATACACATGATCGACTTGTGCGCAACCGCACACATGCGCAGCGCTGGGAGGTAAATGCAGAAATAGAATCATACCAGGCTGTGGCAGGAGAGAGCTGGAGAGTCCTCGTGGCTCGCGAGGAGACTCTCCCCAAAGAGGACGTCAGTGAGGGCGGAGGAAGCCCCAAAGAGACTGGAGGCATGGTGGGGCTTTGTTTACTCTGCTCAGCCTCCCTGCCTAACAGCTGATGTGTGCATTGGTTCAGGAGGAGGAGCTGCTTCTCTGCACAGCCTCCAGCCGGTCCTAGAGCTTCAGCTCTAGTTGAAGGAAGAGTTGTGTAAGGAAAGAGATCTGGAGAGCAGGAAAACCCAGGCATTCAGAGGCTTTTTAGAGGGTGCGCCCCACCTACACAATTTTTCCTTATGCGCATGGGGGCCTGGAACATAACCCCCATGTAAGGGGGGGTCACCTGTAATTATTTGCACAGTTTTAATTCTATCAATGTTTCATTGTTTTTTAATTACTGTTTCTCCCCCATAATGTTTTAAGCTGTTCTTATTTTTATCTGTAAACCACCTTGAATGCCTCTCAGGGAAAAAGGTTAGGTGTATATATCAGGAGTATTACATGGAGCTGAGAGTGAGAAGCTAAGGAACATGGCCTGTACCTCTGCAGGCTGGAAAGGGCCACGGCTCAACAGCACAGAAGCTGACCTGCATGCAGAAGGACTTAGCCTGGCCCTTTCAGTTAAGTAGCAGGAGGCCTGGGAAAACCTCTGCCCAAACCCAGATCTACCAACCTCACAGGGCTGCTGTGATAATAAAATGGCGTACGGGGCAAGCACTGTGCTCCTTAGAGAAAAAGATATAAATGCAATAATAAATAATTTAGCTATTTCGCTTAGGTTACTTGCTGCATTTTTAATTTGTTTTAAGCTGCTTTGAGACTCTTGTAATAAGCAATGAATAAAAGACATAAAATAAGGGATAACGTCCCTTGTGTAATAAACACCACGAGCTCCAAGTCTAATGTAATTAACTGGTATATCAGAGAGAGAAAGAGTTATGCTAATAAACTGTTCCGTTCCATTTGGAATTGTTTTATATCTTTTATAATTGCAATTTGTTTTTTATAATCTTACTTTCCATTGTAGGCCCTTTTGGAAGGGCAGGTAACAAATCTTACACAGAGATGAATAAAGCAAAATATTTCTCACTGGTGCTCTAGCTTAGCCCATGTAAGTGCAAAGACAGAGGCGGCAGAGCCTCAAAACACAATATAAGAGCAACCACTGAGGAAGAAAAGATAAAAACCAGGCAATTTTACAGAGTTTAGCAATGAGCAGGGAGATGATGAGATGGGCAATCTCAGGCACATGGACAGTACCTCCCTGCCCCCCCCCCACAAAAACCCCAAACAATGCTTTGGATCCCAAAGGTTGCAAACAGAAGAAAGCTTCCAAGACAACAAATGGTCTAGACAGACAAATGGTCTGACGCAGTATGAGGCAGATCCCTACAATGGGAAAACTACTCTGAATCACCCAGACTTCTCCAGGGCAGGCCTGTACAATGCACAACCCATGAAGCTGAAGCAGACCAATAGGAACCTGCAAACACCCTTGTTTTTGTCATCTTAAGCAAGCAGCAAAGGTTTGGGCTATATTCCTATGCCATCTCTGTTCTCCAAAGCAAGGGCAGCGGTGTTCTTGCCTCCCTTTTGACCCCTGAGCTATTTGGGTTCTCACCTGATTCTCCTCTCTTCTGCTTTCCGCAGTGCTTCATCTCGTTGCAGGACCTGGAGGATCAGATCCCTCTCGGCCTCCGAAAGGAAGGACAAGTCAACAGCCTCCATCGTTATCCCCAGGCTGGAAGGCAGCTCCCGGTCCCTGGCTGCAGAGTTATCAGAGCTAGAAGGAAGATTAAGAGTTTAGCATAGCTGAGCAAGAATACTACAGGTTCATTTAACCCAGGGATAAGGAAGCTGTGGCCCTCCAGAAAATGTTGTGGGCCTCCAACTACCATCAGCCCCAGCCAGGACAGCCAAAGTTAATGGATGATGGCATTCAAAGTTCCAACATTTGGAGAGCCATGAGCTCTGCATTTCTGATGTAACCTGCTGACATGAGCCAATGCAAACCAAAAACTCTGAAGGCAACTGACCTACTATATTAGCTAAAGTAAGCCTGGTTTCAAAACATGCTTTTTTTGCATTGTTTTGCTGCAAATTTAGTTGCCTACAAAAGGTCCAAGCATTCTACTGTAGGTTGGGGCAGTGGGGAAACCAGGGTCAAGAGAGACTGAGGCTTGCCTAAGTCTTCCTGAGAAATGAGATTTAAAATTGGGAACTCCCCGACTTACAGTTCTGACTCATATCCACTATACTGCAGAGGCTCTGTAAATAACAATTGTAAGCTACATCATATGGGCTAGAGGTTGTAGGACTACAACTCCCACTGTTCTTGACCATTGGCCATGTTGGCTGGGACTGATGGAAGTGCATAAGCATATGCATGTATACTTCATCAATGGGACCACTGAAAAAGCTGAAGACTGGCAGAAACAAGTGGAACATGCACCCAAAATCTGCAGCACTGGTGTTCTAGCCAATTGTGCCTTTTCCTAGGGTACTCTATCCCATCCCCAGCGAATAGACATTCCATATTATGAGCAGGCTCAGTCTTCATTTGGCTGTTTCTAGAGAAGCTGCTCCCTTAAGTTCCCTCCAATACACTTTTTTTCTATTTCTGAAGATGTTTGAGTTTCTTCTCTCTTGTCTCTCAGTAGCTCTGCTTTAGCTATATATCTGCCATAACTCAGTTCTTTATTAGTAGTACTTATAATGAAAGACTGACAGAAAGAGACAAGACAGAACAATGCTTCTCAAAGACGATTCAAGTATAGTGGGTCCAGCTGCAATATTTGCTAAAAAGATTAGATAGAGTGGGGATCCAATTGGCATAAAGGTTACGGCGAAACACATAGGAACTTATTCCAGGCAGACAATATCTGAATGTTGGCACAGCGGAGGGAGGAGGAGAAAAAAAGAAGAGAAGAGCCTAAGATCTCTACCATATTGATACCTGGGCTTTGAATTAAAAGTCAAGATGAGAGCCAGGGGGAATCACTCTGAACAAAGACAGTGAAATCAATAGATGCCACAAAAATATTTGGGCTTCAGAGGGATGGGGATTCCGTTATGATTTTGATTATTTTTGCCCTCCAAAACAAAGAAATCCTCACAAAAGTCTCAAAAACATGCTACTTTTTATTTTTAAAAAATTATCTAGCAGTTAATGCACTAACATTCATGCAAAAACAAAAACCCATCTACAGTACTGAGTTTTATGGCATCTGTCCTGGTGCCAACTTGATCAATGCCAAGTCACCATGGGTGTAGCAGGAGGGGAACTTGGAGGGGCAGCTGTCCCCACCCCAAATCAATAAAGACATAGCCAGCAGGTTCTGACCCTGCCCTCCCAAAAAAAGGCCTGCCCACACCCAACAAAAATCCTGGCTACGGCCATGCAAGTCACCCATCATTAACAGAGCAGGCCTCAGAAGAGAGACCCCAAAGGTCTGAGGAGAGGACTGTGGCCATGGGACTACACCGTTGTGAGAGAGTCAAAAGAGACAAGGCTGCAGACCAGTCTGAGCAGTTTGGGAGAGATATGAAAAGCATGGATCAGGGCCCCATCCTCCACAGACCTATGTCACCAAGAAGCTGAAGAATGAGGCTGAACCAGCTGAGGGGGCTGGCAGGCTCAGTTACCTTCCCTACAGTTTTTAAGCCTCCACCATGTATTCGGCCTTTCTGGTGAAGGGGAAGCTGGTGAAGTGCTGTAGGAACACAAGAAACTGTCCTATACCAGACAGTTGGCCCACCTGACTCAGCGAAGCCTACCCTGACAGAATAAAGTACTGGAATGCTGAAGTAAAATTTCATGTTCAAAATGCAGAGTTTGACATTGAGAGTTCAAGGTTTTAAATTCGAAACCGGGACAGCAAAAGTGGACAATTCTGGCCAATCTCAAACTTTCATTTCAGCTCTGTGTTTTGACAGTAGTACTCTGAGGTGTCGTGGTGTGGAAAGTGGGGCACCATCAAAAACCAAAAGCAGTGAGGGAAGGGTTGGGGGAGTGAAAACAAGGCTACAAAAAAATAATAATCAAATAACAAAATTAACAGTGAAATATTACTAGTGAAAAATAGTGAAAATTGTGAAAAGCCCAATGCATGTGATAACAAAACATAGCAAGCTGCCTTACACTGAGTCGGAGCATTGGTCCCTCTAGCTCAGTATTGTCTACACTGACTGGCAGAGGCTATCCAGGGTTTCAGGCAGGAGATGTTCTCAACCCTACTCTGAGACGCTACTGGGTTTCCCCCCCATGGTGGCTGCATACACACCATACATTTGAAGCACATTTGAAACGGCCTCGGTCCAGTATACCTGAAGGAGCGTCTCCACCCCCATCGTTCTACCCGGACACTGAGGTCCAGCACCGAGGGCCTCCTGGCGGTTCCCTCACTGCGAGAAGCCAAGTTACAGGGAACCAGGCAGAGGGCCTTCTCGGTAGTGGCGCCCTCCTTGTGGAACGCCCTCCCACCAGATGTCAAAGAGAACAACAACTACCAGACTTTTAGAAGACATCTGAAGGCAGCCCTTTTTAGGGAAGCTTTTAATGTTTGATGTATCACAGTATTTTAATATTCTTTTGGAAGCCGCCCAGAGTGGCTGGGGAAACCCAGCCAGATAGGCGGGGTATAAATAATAAATTATTATTAATTATTATTATTATTATTATTATTATTATTATTATTATTATTATTATCTTCCACATGGTGTCTTAGGGGAGGGGTAGTTACTCTGGTGGAGGACACGTTGTGTTCCTTCTGGAGTGATTTGTCCACCTTGGGTCCCCACCCTGCACTAGCTCTCACCTGTGGCTCCTAGAAGCCGCCAGCCTGCAACAGTGGCCACACCCCCAGAAAATGGCTTCGACTGGCTAAACCAGGTGAGGGTAGCCAGTGGGTCTCAAACCCTCCGTGAGTTAGGAGCTTCCTCTGCATGTGAAGACAGGCTCTAGGGGAGTGGGCAGATGAGGCCAATGGTCCAATGGTCAAAAAGGCAGTTTTTGCACATGCTGTAGACGGAAGTGAGGGGCAGGTGGAGCTCGTCAACCTGCGAAGCCCATCTAGGAGCCCATCTAGGAGAAGTAAAACTCTGGTCCTAAACCTCTGCTGCTTTGAAGGATATCTTTGGGAGAAGAAAAGGCTACTCAGATCCCCAAGATGGTTGGATGACGCCTTGTATGCCTCCTTCTGTCACCTCCTGCAGCCAGGCTTATGCCAAACATATTGGCTCTGCTTTCTGTTGGATCACATCAGCAAGGCAGCCCAGGACCTCCATACACACTGCCCAAGCTCATGCCCAGGGAGACCACTTCAGTGCTGCTAATGCAGCAGATTGACTCCGCCCCCGGAGGCACACTCCATTGTCTCTTGAGACAGAAGGACGCCAACAACAGTATCTCCCGCAAACAATATTGGGAACTTAAGGCCTTTACAGAGCTACAGTTCCCAGCACCCTTACCTGAGTAAAGTTCCCAGGATTCTTTGGGGAAAACAACAAGCTTTTAAATACATGGTGTGTACATGGCCTAAAAGGGACACGGGTGGCACTGTGGGTTAAACCACAGAACCTAGAACTTGCCAATCAGAAGGTCAGCGGTTCGAATCCCCGCGACGGGGTGAGCTCCCATTGCTCAGTCCCTGCTCCTGCCAACCTAGCAGTTCGAAAGCACGTCAAAGTGCAAGTAGATAAAGAGGTACCGCTCCGGGGGGAAGGTAAACGGCATTTCCGGGTGCTGTTCTGGTTCACCAGAAGCGGCTTAGTCATGCTGGCCACATGAGCTGTACACCAGCTCCCTCGGCCAATAAAGTGAGATGAGCACCGCAACCTCAGAGTCGGCCACGACTGGACCTAATGGACAGGGGTCCCGGTCCCTTTACCTTTACCTTTACATGGCCTAAAAGACTCTTGAGATCCACAAACATGAAGAAGGTACACAATGATGGTTTGAGCAGGCAGTGAGTAATATGGATTACCTAGCGCACCCCATAATAAGCCATGCAAAGAGAAATAAATTCACACCTACAAGCAGAAAGCGGCATCATGAGTATATTTCTAAACTTATTCATTTATTACATTTATATCCCATCTTTCATGCAAAGGGTTCAGGGTGGTGTACATAAGTTTTCCCACTCCCTATCATATCCTCACAACAAGCCTGTGAGACAGGATAGGCTGAGACAAAGGGACTTCCACACTTCTTCTTGTCCGGCTGCTTCCCTACAGGAAAACACACTCTTTACCGTTGAACTGCAGCAAGCGTAAATCAGGGTTTCCGCAAATTGATGCTTGCTCCGATTCGGTGATAAAGAGCAGGTTTTCCCAGGAAAAGGCAAACAGAAAACTGCTCAAAGCCTGGGACAAGCAAAGTGTGGATGACCCTTAAAAGAGTTGGTGAAGCAAAGGCTTTTCGCCGTTGTTGTTTGAGTGGGAGCCAGAAAACGTTGCTGACGCAACTGTACCATCACACAGAAATTTGCCACTTTTCTGCAATAAAAACATCTGTCGTGCATGCAGAATGCCCCGGGTTCAATCCCTTGCATCTCCAGGTAGGGCTTTCCCCGAATTTTCCAGGCTGTTAAAATGAAGGAAGCATGCGAGGAAACAGCATTGCGTTTCTGTGTGAAAGAGGTGGAATCGCATTTCTGCTACTGAAAACAAATCCCTTGGCCAAGCTACATGTAGAATTAAGGAAATTGAATTAACCACTATTTTGCACTTGGCTCCTGCTGGAAGACCTCAGAGCTTGAAGTCTTCCCTCCCCTGCATTTAAACACAAACACACTTAATTTCCTGCTCAGCTGCCCCACATTTTCCCACAGCAAAGAGGAAGCATGTTTGATAAAAACACTCAGCTCTGGTATTTGAAAAACAAATACCTCTTGGGATGCCAGGATAGGAGACTCAATATCCTATTTTCCACTCCACCTGGTGTCCCCCGTCCTGCGTACAAGTGTGCCCACACCAAACATATTGCTTCATGTTTCAAGATCAGGAGTCTGCCTTAGCCGAAGGCAGTAGCGTCACCGGAGCAGCGCGTGCGGCGTGGAGCCTCTCTGCAACCTTCCCCTCAGCTGTAGGGCAGCTGAGGCGGCGGGCAGACGAAAGCCCCGTGCTGCTCGGAAATGCAGCGCAGAGCTTGCAGGCAGTCCGCCCGCCGCCTCCGCCTCAGGAGAGATGCGTTGCTCAGGCATGCTGCAGGTCCCACAGTGTGACGCCCAGTGCCCCCCACCTCACCTAGCTACCAGTGGCATAGGAGGGGGGTGCGGTGGGTGAGGAAGTTGTTGTTGTTTCTTAAATTAAAAAAAAGTGTCACGAGCCCAATTTTTAAAATTTATTTTAAAATCACATATTTTTGCCATTTTGTCACCCCCCTCAGTGATGACACCCAGGGTGACCCGCACCCACCGCACCCCCCTTCCTACGCCATGGGCTGAAGGACCCCTAGCTGGCCTCCAAAGCTGTTTGGGATATTTGAATTGGCACAGAATCGTTAAAACACAAAACAGCCAGGGGTGGCAGCTTGAATAAAATATTGGCGGGCCCAGGTAAGTCCCATACCACATAGTCAATCTCATGATACGGCACATTCACAGTATTTGAATGGCAATGCTCATCAACTTTGGGGGCGCCAGGACCCCTCAAATATTTTAGGGGGGGGCCGAAGGGACCTTGGCTCCTAGGATTTGGTTCCTATGAAACAGCAGCAACACACCATTCCACAGGATCCTGTGGAAGAACACATGACATTTTTGAAAACTTTTATCAACACATGGTCATGGACTCTTTAGCACTCACCATAGAAAAAGAGCACACAATGCGAAGTGCTCCACTTAGCTGATATGCCTGGTTAGGTCTCACACACGCACACCCTTCCCCTTCTGAAGGAGGAAGCCATTCCTCAAACAACTACCTGTAATGTTTCCCTTGAGAGAAATGAGACAGTTCTTGCCCTACATAGCTGACAAAAACATACTCATCTTAACCAGCCTATGAGTGAGCCACCGTTTTGCTGTGCATTCATAATGATTTATGCTCACGATGGTATCAGGGCTGTCATATGCGGTTCTGTTTTCAGAGATGGCATACTGCTTCATTTCCACTCAGTGTAACTTCCTGCGGAGAGCCTGTAAGTTTTCTTGGGGGGGCGGATGGGGAGAGTGCCTGCTTTTCTTGCACAATAGCTCAAGAGAGCCCTTCCAGATGCCAATAATCATGTAACAACCTTGGGGAAGTACTGCGGGAAAACTAATAAAGCAGAATGGTGTATAGACAGTCCAGTATGCCATAATTCTAAAAAGGAAAAAAAAAATTAGGGTGGCAGCCCTACACTTTGGAACTCCCTGCCCATTGACACCAGGCACGCACCTTTTGTTGCTGTTTTTTCGGCACCTGCTTAAGAACACACATCTAGACGTGTGTAGGTGTTCACATTTTAAAATCTCATTTTGCTTACAGTTAATTTTAATTCTCTTTTAAATATTTAAATTGCATGCTTTTAACTTACTTTTTTTAAAAAAGGAAAAAGAAAAAAGAAAGCCACTTAGAGGTTTTCTTACAGCCAAGTGCTATACAAATCTTGTTAAGCAAATGAAAATGAATAAATACGATTGCTTTGTTGCTATGCTACAGAATATACCTGTCAAAAAAGCAAAACGAAACCCAGACTGGAGAGGCCCTTCACTTGTAATGTCAGCTGATCAGCTCTGGATCTTGCAATGTAAGAGGCAACACCTTTGAATGTGCCTAAAATTCTCTCCCTCACGCCCAAGAACATGAGTCTGCCTTGAGGCCATGTCATCTGACTTAAGGTTTCCTCCTGCAAGCTGCAACTACTCTGCTATGCCAAGACCAGGGTTCAAATCCAAGCTCACTGGGTCACCAATCCTCAGCTTAGTCTACCCCACAAGGTTGTTGTGATGATAATATGGAGAGGGGGAGAACCATATGTGCCACCTTAAGCTCCCTGGAGGAAAAGGAGGATATAAATGCAATTAACAACTAAATGAATTGATAAAAGGGAAAAACACTTTGCACATGCTCAAGAAGACTCTCCATATGAACACCTTCACATATACAATTCCAACAGGTTTGAGGGGAAGTTAAATCCCTGAAGCCAACATAAAAACACACCGGGATTTAACAGCAAAGACTGCTGTTTCTAAACAATGCATCTGATAAAGTAAGCACACAGTTCATAAACCAGAGCGAGCGCAGGAAAACATTAGGGCGAAAGAACAATGGATACACACCTCACGAGAGAACTTTGGGCAGACCCCTCACCGAGGACTCCCGTGCTTTACTTCCAGGTAAGTCCAAGCAGTATTTACTTGGAACCCTTGCCTCAAAGCACATGCAGAGTGCCTTTCTAAACCCAGCCAGCCTTTGCTCACCAAGGGAGGACCCGCAGGCCAGACCATCCAAGCAGGACTTTGGGATGAGGAACGGCACCTGTCCCCTAGGTGGTTAACTAATGCCACGCTAGCCTTTTAAAAGCAGGCAAAACAGGCTTGCGAACTAGGGCGGGGATGAAATCGAGGACAGAAACTGGTGGTGGTGCAAAAGCCCTACTTTGGAAAGGGGCCCAGGGCAGGAAGGTGGAATGCTGAGTCCTCCCACGATGGCGGGGCGAGGGGGTGGGGGCGGAAGAGGAATTGGCATGGGAAAAGAGGGGTACCTGTACGCAGCGCGCCCCGCAGATTCCCCGGCTCTCGTCGCGGTTAACCACCAACCACATCTGCTTCAGGAACAGCTTGAATTTTTCCCTGACCTGGGAGGAGCCGTTTCCTTTAAAGGCACCACGCCCTTTTGCCAACCTTTTAAAGCCGAGATCAGGATTTATTCCCAACACAGTACAGTATGGCTTAATCGGTTGCTATTTATCTACTGCAAACTTTCTAATGGACTAAAAGGGGTGTTTGCGGTGTGCGCGCGCGGGGGGGGGGGCGTGTTTAAATAAGTCAGCAATACTGTACTAAAAACATTTTCAAAAGCATCCTAAAAACAGCAAGTTCTGAAGCTCATCGACATACATTATGTCTCATCTGCGCTATGCATACATAGCTGTCAACTTTTCCCTTTTTTTAAGGGAAATTCCCTTATTCCGAATAGGATTCCTCGCAAGAAAAGGGAAAAGTTGACAGCTAGGTATGCATACAAAGCATGCCACATTAAACGGCCATAGCTTCTCCTATAGAATCCTGGGAACTGCAGTTTGTTATGGGTGCTGAGAGCTGTTTGGAGGCTAATATTTCCCTCCCAGATCTAGCATTCTCAAGAGTTCGTCGTTAAACCACTTTGGGAACTGCAGCCCTACGAGGGGAACAAGGCTTCCTAATCACTCCCCACAACCTTCTCTCAAGAGGCAGGAAGTGCGGGAGCCTGGCAATTCTCCCACAGAAGGGCGATTGTCCTTATTTCGTGCTTGCAGGCTTCCCATAGGCATCTGGTTGGCTACTTTGAGAAACAGGATGCTGGACTTTAGACTCCTCCAGACGACCTGTTTAGTGAGCACTCGTCTTGATTTGCTTGCACAAAGGTGACAGAGAGATTAGACTATGTCCAGCTTTTGTTTAAGCATTCCTTCCAGTTTTGTCTGCAGGACAGTTGCAGAACAATGAGCATTTGTTCCGATTTGCAGGGTGCCTTACACATCGCGCTGTTAATCATTCATTCATACCTCACTTTTCAGAGCATTTCCATCACTTTACTAACAGCAAAAAAAGGCAATAGACCACTACAATCCACTTTAAGCGCTAAAACTTAAGTCCCATCTGCACTATATAAAGCTGTCCTATTCCTGTGACGGGGTGAGCTCCTGTTGCTCAGTCCCTGCTCCTGCTGACCTAGCAGTTCGAAAACACGTCAAAGTGCAAGTAGATAAATAGGTACCACTCTGACAGGAAGGTAAATGGCGTTTCTGTGTACTGCTCTGGTTCGCAAGAAGCGGCTTAGTCATGCTGGCCACATGACCCGGAAGCTGTACGCTGGCTCCCTTGGCCAATAAAGCAAGATGAGCGCTCTAACCCCAGAGTCGGCCACGACTAGACCTAATGGTCAGGGGTCTCTTTACCTTTACTTATGCCACTTTTAACAGTCATTGCCAAAGAATCATGGGGACTGAGAATTCCTAGTACTGCCCCTATTCTCCACACAGAGCTACATTTCCCTAAGAAGAAGGGTTGGTGGTTAAACCACTATGAAAAGAATAGCTCTTTGAGTGGGGATAAGGGTCTCCTAAAACAGGGCATAAATTTTGGGTATGTGCTTGAATTCTTCTCACAAAATAATGAGTCCAAGAGGACTTTGGTCTGATCTAGCAGGGCTTTTCTTTAGGTTCCTTTCAGCAATTTTTACAGTTGTAGTGCCACCACTGAGAAGGCATTTGCCCCTGATTAATTGTGCAGCTTTTTTTTTTAACATTGTCAAACATTACTTATAAATACAAGTACTTAATAAGGCAGAGATGGCAAGCCTGCAACCTTTATAAAACGAATACAGAATACATCACAAATCACAATAACAGGTTGATAAATCAGCATAGCAGGATCACCCCTCAGACAAATCCTGGGTGAACAGATCAGCTGTAAGCAGGTCTCAGCTTGCAGCATCCTACCTAGCATCCTAAATTTGGCTTCCAGGACCTCAAGACTACATTTCCTTGTCATTGGTGCTTACATGCACCACGACCACTGATACCTCTCCAGCACTACCTATCAGGCTATCTAAATGATGAGTGACGTCCACCACTTTTGCGTTTACTGCTGTTCATTGAAAGCGCATTCCAAATGACCGGTGCCTCCACAATAAAGGCCCTGCTTTTACTGGACGTAAGAACTGCTTTGAGAGCATGCAGTGCTACTAAGAGTGCCTTGAGCCTCTTATAAAAACTGATGGCAACAATGGCATTATTAGAAAAAGGGGCATTCCTGGCTTCTCAGGCAAAGGAATATCTGTATCATATATACTATCACTAAAATAATATATATGTTACTTTGAGTAAGAAAACAGCAGCTAACAAGGTGAGAAGCTAAAACGTTCTAGCACATAAATAGGGTTGTAGTTCAGTGGTACAGTATCTGCTGTGCATGCAGAAGGGCCCAGGTTCAATCCCTGGAAACTCTGGGTAGGAGCAGGAATGTCCTCTGCCTGAAACCCTGGACAGCTGCTGCCAGAGCAGGTTACAATAATTTAAAATGCATTTAAAACAGCTAAGAGAAATGAGTTACCTGAATAGGGCAGGTCCTGAAAACACGGCTCAAGTGTCAAAGCCAGGGTAAAGAGGTGACTCTCCAGCATATGGCATAAACTATTACTATGAAGGTACCAGATGCATCTCTGTGGAGAGGGAATGGCACAGAAGAAAGCAATCCACAGGTTGCCACAGATAATGCCCTCTCCTGGGCCACACGGCCACAAACGCACCTGAACTTCTGATGGAGTTACTAAGAGAGCCCCCTCTACTGATCTTAACACCAGAGTGTGGAGGGTAGGAGGTGGTCTTTCATTAGTCAGTACTGAGCTAGATGGACCTATGGGTCTGACTGCACAGTAGAAGGCAGCTAGCTTCCTAGGCTCCTATCTGCACCTTATTGAAGACAGGAGATCACCTGCTGAATCAGGCCAAAACTCCTATCTCTCCCAGCTTGCTGCTTGGCACAAAGAATGATACAGGTGCTATTGTCAAATTTAGCACTGCTGCAGAAAGCTAGTGCAGAGGAGAGGTGGGCTGGTCCTGGTCCAAAGTACGCAGATGACCTATCTGGCTACATGTCATCACCAGCTGCAGGATTTGAACTCCTCCCCAAGAATACACACAAAAACCCTAACAGGCGATAACGTGGGTGGGGCCAGACCAGACTGGTTCGTACAGGCCCCAGATCCGAGAGTGGCTTTTACTTCTGGCCTGCAAGGATTTCCAAGTCTCTTCCTGTATCCAGTGATTAAATGCTTCCCTTTAGCCTAGCCTCTAGGTTTTCTGATCTTCCTCTTGGCAACCACCTTTGCTGCTGCTGCTTCTTGGCACTGATTTAGAGGCTCCCTTACGCAGGAGGTGGCTTCCAGAACAAATGGAAAGCTGGCCAATGATGACTCATGCTCCGTTTGCTCTCTGGGTTCTGAGCTATGATAACAAAAATGACAGGCCTTAGTGTTGGCAGGTAGGCACCCCACCCAGACAATGAGTTCACAGCTCCCATTGCTACCCTGTGGGCAGGCAGGAGATTAGATTGAGGCAAAAAAGCAAAGGCTGTACATCCCAGATTGAGACAATGCCTCACGGAGCACAAACAGGAATCCTGGCCTATATTTACTCTGAACATTCAGGGCTTACCTGCACTTACCTTTTGCTCCCCAATTTCCAGGCACAGTAACTTCCCAGAAATGTTACTCTAGTTTAAACCCATACAAAGGAAACAGACTTCCAAAGCTGCGCCAAGACATTTGCATGTGATTGATCTATTCCAGGGGCATGGGCGTAGGTAATTGAGGTTCTGCTCCTCCCAACAAAAGGACTGCCCCCTCCCAACAAAAATCCTGGCTACGCCCATGTCCAGGGGTTGGAAGGTTTTACAGCCCGAAGGCCACTTTGCCTCTTGGGAAACCTTCAAGGGGTGGGCTGAAATAGAGGCAAAAGGTGGCAAAGCAATGGATGCAACCCTTACCTTCTGTACAGTAATGCAGCCTTGGGTCCCCAGATGTTGTTGGCCCAATGGTCAAGGATGCTGCGACCTGCAGTCCAACAACATCTGGGGGCCCAAGCTTGCTAGAGGCAGCAGTAGGTTATGTTCAAGCAGTCCAAGGTTTCTTCACACACCTCTCTCCACCCAGTCAAGCAAGACACATTATTGGCGTTCAAGGGCACATTCCAGCCAGGCAAAACCACTCAAGGAGGGCATGGAGCAGAGCCAATAAAAAAAAAAGTTTTTATTATTTATTTGTGCCCCACCATTTTCTTAGACCAGGACTTACACAAATTGAAACTATACAGATAAACTACAAAAAAATTAAAAGATGCTTACTGAAAAGTAATGAAGTAATGAAACCCCGATAAAATTAAAACAATATAAAGAAGAGGTGTTGCCTGGGGTAAAGCACCGAGGGCTGATTAGGCCCCTAGGGCAAATACCTCACCTTGATCTACTCAGAGACATTCTTGTACTAGAAACCGGCTGGCACACAAATAAAAAAGTATGCTGCCCTGCCAAGGCAATGAAAACAGTAAAAGTTTGGGATTCTTAGCACAAGCAAGGTGGGCACTATATGGAATCAAATATTCCACCCCCACTGCACTTCCCATGCCTTTGCTTCCTCTGTGAAAGCACTTTCCCTATGCCATTTGCAGGACAGAGGGGTCCTTTAGGTTTCTTCTAGGATATTCCAAAGGTGAGAAGGGGAGAAGTGGGAAGAAAAGAGGAAGCAGGTAGGAGATGGCATCAAGGATTAATGGGCCAGCAAATGGTCATCCGTAGACCTCACCTTGCTCACAGACTTTCAGTTGCCAACTCCTGTAAATACAGGATACAGGGTATGGCAGGGGTTGCCAGCCTGGCTCCCATGGGGACACATATGCCTGGAAAGGACTTCTCTGGTGCTTGGGACGTACTCTCCCTTTGCTAAAATTAGGCTTGAAAGAAGGACTCTGCAAACTGAACAAGCTGTGGTGTGTGCTTCATTGCAAGGGGTGTGGAGATGAGCATGTGGTGCCCACAACAGCTTCTCTGGTTTGCAAGCATGCCCAGGGGTCAAAAAAGCTGGCAACCTCTGATGTACAGATTGTCAGTGACCTCATGTTAAGATGAGTGAAAATGCAACAGCATCCTAAAGATTGGATTGTAGCCAATGCTAGTCCTACTCTAAGTAGACCTACTGAAATTCATGGGCAGGTCCAGGGTTTTTTTATTTAGCTGGAACTCAGTTCCAGCACCTCTCAGGTGGGCACCATTGCAATTATAAGAGAACAATGGAGGTGTTCGTGGTGAGATCTGGCACCTCTTTTTCTAGAAAAACTGTATCGGGCTGGTCCATTGAAAATAGAGTATAATTTAGGTGGGGAAAACGCAGTGCTCACAGCAAGGTTTTAGGAGATAAGTTGGCCCCTTTTCCTGCCAGAACACTCCCAAGATGAACAACAGCAATCATATCACTAGGGATAAAAAAGGATGGCAGTGAAGAATTGCATGCAGATCCAAAAGAACAACACGCATTTCTGCTGCCCAAACCCAAAGCTGTTTCCTCTAAACCATGCTAGTGCCATGAAGAAAAGACCATGTTCTAGAGCTAGATTCCACAATGCAGTGACTGTGGGAACCACAACACCTTTGAAGGCCATCACCAGGCCCCCAGTTCCTCCTTATCTTTTATTTTTAGGCAAGTTCTTTTCGTTTTGTTGTTTGCTTTTGCTGTTTGGGAAGCGGTTTCCTCCTCCTTTTGTGTTTGTGTTTTTTACTTGGGGCTTGAGGAGGGAAGGTTGCAGTTGTTTCACCTGTCTAGGGCAGAAGTTCTGAGCCTCACCAGTCTTCACTTCTGCAAAATGGGTATTTTGTGCTGCTTATGACAGGTCCTCAGATTCCCAAATGTGCCCCCAGGCCCATGAAGATGGGGGACCTTTCTCCTAGTGCTGCTCCTGTAGGAAAGCCAACTAACTACCTGTGTGCTACATAAGGGGCCGGCAGTCCAGATCCAAGACCAGGTGGTGCACGTGAGGGGCGTAAGATTTCACTTGCTCAATGTGCAGGATTTTTGTCCTCCACTGCTTCCCGTCCAAATCCTGAAGCAAAGTCCTGATCTGGGTTGCCGTGGCCTCTGCCCACCTTTGCCACTCGCCCCTGGCTGAGAGAGCCACGTCCTTCCTTCCTGAATCCTGCAGAATACTGTGGTCCGCAAGCGCCACCTTGTCCTCTTGTACGCTGGACACCGCTTGCACTGGAAGCTGCTCGTGAGGTTGATCCTGATGTGGCTTGTGGTGCAGCCTAAGGGCATTCACTGGAAAGGATTCCACATTCTGGTGGATATGTAGGATCCCACCCACATCTTTCCGCAAAACCCGGCAGGCGATTGGCCATCCTGCCTCCGAAGTGGGGATCAGTCCCAGATTCACCCTGTCAGCCACATCCCACAGTTCCAGCTGCAAACAAGGAAAGAATATAGACAGTTGTGTTTTGCAAGTTTGAGATTTGTCCACATCACCTACCCTGACTGGCAGCAGGTGTCACGCAGCTCAGGCAGGAGACTGGCCTTTTGTGCACTTTTCCTGAGATTGTTTTAACTGGAAATGCCAGGGGTTGAACTGAGGAGCTTTGGCGTACAAACCGCATAATCTATCACTGAATGGAAGAGGAAGAATGAGAGCAGGCATAACAGAAGGAAAATGTGAGGGGAGACTTTGTTTCTTTTTTAAAAAACAAGTTTTTGAGATGCAGAGAAGAATGCAGAGAAGGCAGCAAAGGGAAGTCTGGGCTGCTCTAACAGATAATATAGAAATTCTCACTCTGTTGCTTCAGAGGGCGACATGTGAGAAACTGAACTGCTGGAAAATCAGAGACGAATAAAACCCTACTTCATGAATACAAGCAGGTGGCAGAGATCAACCCCTGTGTCAGGGCCAATGAAGTCAGAAGACCCTGAATCCTTTATGCACTTACCGTATTTTTCGCCCTATAGGACGCTCCATCCCATAGGACGCACCTACTTTTTTTGGGGGGGGGGGAAATAAAGGAAAAATATTTTTCCTTTATTGCCCCCCCCCAAATCAGGTTGGGTAACAGTGGGATGGCGGAGCTGCGCCTCCCCGCTGTCCCCCGAGCTTGTGGGGCTGGCTGATGTCTGCCCGGCGCGAGGGGCGCTCTGCTTCAGGGCGCCCTACGTGCCGGGCGGCAGGCTGCGGACACCTGCGCGAAGCACGGGGCGTCCTCCAAAGGGCGCCCCGTGCTCCGCGCTGCAGGCTGCCGTCCGCAAGCCTTGCGCGCCCGGGGGGAGTTCCGCCGGGCGCGCAAGGCTTGCCGACACCTGCGCGAAGCACGGGGCGTCCTCCAAAGGGCACCCCGTGCTCCGCGCTGCAGGCTGCCGCCCGCAAGCCGTGCGCGCCCGGGGGGAACTCCCCCTGGGCGTGCAAGGCTTGCAGATAGCTTCCTGGAGCCTGGAGAGCGAGAGGTGTCGGTGCGCTCGCTCTCCAGGCTTCAGCGAAAGCCTGCATTGGCCCCATAGGACGCACACACATTTCCCCTTCATTTTTGGAGGGGAAAAAGTGCGTCCTGTAGGGCGAAAAATACGGTAATAAATTAGGCACCATTCAAATTACAATAATTTCCCATGGTGGCTTGTAACATTTAAAACCACATTAAGTGGTTTTACACAACATAATCACCATCCTAGCAGCAGCAATTAACAAATTACAAATCAATACATCACAGCCAGCTACACCAGTGTTAGACTAAAAATAGAGGCTACTGCCTATTAGACACCCACATCTGGAGCAATCCGGAACAAACAAACAAGGTTTTTTAAGGTTCCCTAAAAACTACCAAGGACAGCGTATTTCAAGGGGAGAGAGTTCCATAGCTGCAGGGACACAGCTGAAAAGGCCCTGTTCCTTGGACACAGCTGCCAGACCTCCTTCCTGCCTGCTTTGCCCTGACAACAACAACCATAATAAAAATTTATTTTTTATACCTCGCCCATCTGACTGAGTTTCCCCAGCCACTCTGGGCGGCTCCCAATCGAGTGTTAAAAACAATACAGCATTAAATATTAAAAACTTTCCTAAACAGGGCTGCCTTCAGATGTCTTTAAAGATAAGATAGTTGCTTATTTCCTTCACATCTGAAGGGAGGGTGTTCCACAGGGTGGGGGCCACTACCGAGAAGGCCCTCTGTCTGGTTCCCTGTAACCTCACTTCTCGCAATGAGGGAACCGCCAGAAGGCCCTCGGTGCTGGATCTCAGTGTCCGGGCTGAACGATGGGGGTGGAGACGCTCCTTCAGGTATACAGGACTGAGGCCGTTTAGGGCTTTAAAGGTCAGCACCAACACTTTGAATTGTGCTTGGAAACGTACTGGGAGCCAATGCAGATCTCTCAGGACCCATGTTATGTGGTCCCAGCAGCCACTCCCAGTCACCAGTCTAGCTGCTGCATTCTGGATTAATTGCAGTTTCTGGGTCACCTTCAAAGGTAGCCCCACATAGAGCGTATTGCAGTAGTCCAAGCAGGAGATAACTAGAGCATGCACCACTCTGGCGAGACAGTCTGTGGGCAGGTAGGGTCTCAGCCTGCGTACCAGGTGGAGCTGGTAGACAACCGCCCTGGACACAGAATTACCCTGCGCCTCCATGGACAGCTGTGAGTCCAAAATGACTCTGAGGCTGCGCACCTGGTCCTTCAGGGGCACAGTTACCCCATTCAGGACCAGGGAGTCCCCCACACCTGCCCGTCCCCTGTCCCCCAAAAACAGTACTTCTGTCTTGTCAGGATTCAACCTCAATCTGTTAGCTGCCATCCATCCTCCAACCATCTCCAGGCACTCACATAGGACCTTCTGATCACTGGTTCTGATTTAAGAGAGGTAGAGCTGGGTGTCATCTGCATACTGATGAACACCCAGCCCAAACCCCCTGATGATCTCTCCCAGCGGCTTCATACAGATATTAAAAAGCATGGGGGAGAGGACGAACCCTGAGGCACCCCACAAGTGAGAGTCCAGGGGTCTGAACACTCATCCCCACCACCACTTTCTGGACACGGCCCAGGAGAAAGGAGTGGAACCACTGTATAACAGTGCCCC
This sequence comes from Podarcis filfolensis, assembly GCF_964270895.1. Taxonomy (NCBI): domain Eukaryota; kingdom Metazoa; phylum Chordata; class Lepidosauria; order Squamata; family Lacertidae; genus Podarcis; species Podarcis filfolensis. Next base: position 17,280,698 of record NC_139617.1, read on the forward strand.
CAGCTCCCAGCCCCTCCAGACATTCCAGAAGGATGTTATGGTCGATGGTGTCAATGGCTGCTGAGAGATCCTGCAGAACTAGAAAACAGCTCTCACCTTTGTCCCTAGCCCACCAGAGATCATTGACCAGCGCGACCAAGGCAGTTTCAGTCCTATGGTGAGGCCTGAATCCCGATTGGAAGGGATCCAAATGGTCCGCATCCTCCAGGCGTCCTTGGAGTTGTTCAGCAACCACCCGCTCAATCACCTTGCCCAACAATGGTAGATTTGAGACTGGGCAATAGTTGGCCATATTGGCCGGGTCTAAAGATGGTTTTTTAAGAAGAGGTTTATGGACCGCCTCTTTCAGCAGGTCTGGGAAGGCTCCCTCGCAGAGAGAAGCATTCACCACCCCACAGAGCCCATCACCCAGCCCTTCCCAGCTTGCTTTTATTAGCCAGGATGGGCAAGGATCCAGGAGACAGGTGGTTGGCTTCACTCATCCAAGCAGCCTGTCCGCATCCTCGGAGGTAACAGATTGGAATTGATCCCATGTAACATGACTAGACAGGACTCTAGTACTCTCCCGCCCCGGCCCTGCTCCCACAGTGGAGTCTACCTCCTTCAGAATCTGAGCAACTATTTTATATATATTATTTTATATCCTACTTATTTACTCATTACTGAAGTACACAAAAAAAGCTTACATAACAAAATACAAAAGCAAAACCTTGTAATTAAGTAAAACCTTTTTTAAAAAAGTAGAACCATTTTAAAAAGAAAAAGTAGATGGCACTCAATCATATAAGCAGCAGCTGGAACCAGAGTAAAAGCAAAGTTCTGAAAAAGTGTGCCTAAATAAGAGTTTTCAGGAGAGGTGGTGATGGGAGGAAGGAGAGTGTGTCTTATCACTGTATTTGCAGGATTTATCAAGGCTGCCATTTGTTGGCATCTGTTTGTCTCAAGAGACAATGGAGTGTGCCTCTCGAGGTGAAGTCAAACCACTGCATTAGCATCGCCAAAATGACCTCTCCAGGGCACAAGCCTGGGCAGTGTGTAGGAAGGTCCTGGGCTGCTCCAATAAGACCCCCCCTTCTCAGCCTCAGTGATGCAGTCCAAAAGAAAGCAGAGCAATATGTTTGGCTGCAGGAGTTGCTGGAAGGAGGCTTACAAAGCACCATCCAACCATCTTAAGTAGCCATTGATAACATGATCTTCCACAAACTTGTTTTAAAGGTATCCAAATTGGGAGTCATTTCTGCCTCCTGTGGGAGCAAGATCTCTGGTTTTAACTATGCACTGTGTGAAGAAAGACTTTCTTTTGTCTGTCATTAATCTTCCAACATTCAGTTTTGGGGACCCTTCCATATTGTTGGATTCCAGCTCCCATCAGCACGGGCAAATGTCAGAGGTGACGAGAGATGATAATTTATTCATTCTATCTAGGTCATTTCTACCCCTCTTTGCTCACCTTCTGATTATCTCCCTGGTGAACGAGGCACCGATCCTGCACACGGTTCAGTTGCAAATTCTTCTGCAGTGCTTCCACGGCATGTGGGTTCCACTCACAGGCATGGACAAAGGCAGCACCAGCATGAATGAGGTACGGCAGGGTGAAATAGCCAATCCCTGAAGACAAGGGGGGGAACAGCCACTCGTTATCTTACAGAATACCTTTAAAAGTGGGTTAGACAAATGATAGGGTGATATGGCTACTAGCTCCCCAAGCAGAGGAAGTGTGCCTCAGAATACAAGCCGCTGCGGTGCACAAGTAAGTGCTACTGCACTCTTTTCCTGTTGGTGGGCTTCCCAGAGGAACCTGCATGGCTGCAATGTAGAAAACAGGATGCTGGACTAATGAACTCTGGATGTGATCCAGCAGGGCTCTCTTTAGAAGCCTTAGTTGGCAAAGCAATGGGTTAAATTCTTCTTGCTAGGGCTAGAGAACCATGCTGCCAGTCACAGCACAGGATGCATGGGAAATGTAGTTCAACTTTAGGAGGGCTAGACCCCTGGAAGAGGGAACTAAGAAAGACCACAGAGAAATCAAGAGAACTGAGTTCATGCTACTTCTATACATGGCTCAAGGCGCCTACCTGGCTTCAAGACCCATCTCTGGATGGCTAAGCTATTTAGAAATAGGCTGTGCCCCAAATGGGGCTGCAGAAAGAGACAGCAGCCGCTTTGCTGCTCCCTCGTATCTCAGTATTTACCAGCGTAGAGGTCTACCACCACTTCCCCAGCACACTTCAGAGATGCTATTCGCAGCTTCTCGGTGATGTTTCCTGGAGACAGCATGCACTGTGTCACGTCAAACATGTACCTGCGGAGGCAACCGAATCAGAAGATGACCCCGAGGAATCAAACTTGTACTTGTTAAGTACTTGTAGTTCTTAACCAACCCCTATTTGGGGTGGGAGGAAATTCAGAGCATACAAGGATTCTTTTCTAAATACTGTGCACGTATACAAACAAGCTTATAGTGCAATGCCTACACATCTACTCAAAAGTAAGCACTGAATGCAATGGGACACATTCACAGATATATATATATATATATATATATATATATATATATATATATAGGACTGCAGCCTTATCTACCTTTTGCCCTGAGAAGTGAAACATTCACCATACCCTTACCCCACTCCAATCTTCACCCAGTACCCAGACCAGCTGAGTTTTCCAGAACCAAATCAAAAATCTTAATACATGAAAATGACTGCAGACTTCAAATTTACCCTTGCTTTTTTTAGAATTCATTGGAAGAAATAGCTATCATATTTTTGACAGGCACATTTACTTCAGCATAAGATCAGGCTAAAACAGAGGGAGGGGTGAGACTTCTGGACCTCTCAGTTGAAAGATCAGCAACTTCTGGCTCCTCTCCTTGAATTCTTTCCATTCCATCTAGCCATTACTGTATAAGAATTCTGTAACTAAAAATAAGTTTGCTTTTTCCTCTTCCCTCCCACTCCCTTTTCTTTTTGTGTTGGATCTCTGAGATGTCAAGCCTGAGGGCTGGGTCTCATTGCTGACGCTTGTAAGCTGATCTGGCTAAAGACTGGGGTGAATGAACACTCCTTAAACACCTTAATTTTTCTAGGCTTAAGCTCTAAAAATGAAAAGGTCTTAATTAGACTCCATTTTTCAGTGAACTCAAAGAAAGAAGACAGTGTGGTGGAGAAAATATTACACTGCACCTCTCCCTTACCGAATTCCATTCTCTACGTGTTCAACCCAGCCATCCTCCCCCAGCAACAGGGTCACTGTTGGGGATCGAAACAAATCTGACTGCACACGTCCGCGTTTTGCCACACGTTGGGCCCCGAGTGCACCAGCAACCACCTCCCAGAGCTCTTGTCCTGAAAGAGAACAGTTGTAATGGGTTTGCTGAGAAAGGAAGCAGCTCAGAATGGTCTGGCACAATGTTGTGTTTGTAATTTACCCAGCTCTCCCCATAGGGGTTCTCTGAAGCTCTCCTCACTGAACAGAACCAGATCCCCGTGCCGTTGCCAGGAGCGTGGTAGATCTCTCTCCAACTCTTTTGACCAGGCAACTCCATGGCTCAACATCAGGCACTGCAACTCATCATACAGTTTCTGGATGGGAGGCCGGAATTGGGCCGCTTTTGAAGGAATGGGATTCTGCAAATGGGGTGCAAATGATTAGTCAGTTTCCTATTTCATACACATACCACGCACCACTTTCAAACCCTATACAAATCCGTTGGCAGCAAGCACCACCTTTATGGTAAAAAGTCTAAAAAATTGTTTTGCAGATCAACACCTGGAAAATATTCACGTTATAGCCTAAATGATTCCCGAAGTATAATAACAGCATGTGGCCCAACCACTACCACACAGCCATACTGTGGCATCAGAGATCAACTGATGGCATCAAATAAATGAAGCAGGTAGGAAGCAGAGAAGAGGACAAGACAAAGGCAAGAAAAGAGGGAGGCAGGCAGGCTTGATAACAGTCATTGCCAAGTGTAGTGACAAACCCATTGGTCATGAAATAAAAGCAACCTGCCAACAAGAACTTGGCTCACCAGAATCCATGTTAAAGCACAGGTCTTCCCAGGCAGGATACTTTCCTTCAGCTGATGCAGGTGCTCTGCTGTGAGCTTTTGGCCCAACACAGGCAAAGCCATGGCACCATTAGGAAGCTTCTGCACACGGTAACTGCTGTCCAGGAAACCCTCTCTTTCCAAAAGTTTCCTGCAAAATCAATAACCTGATGAGCTCCCAGAGAAGACCATCAACTAAACCTACAGAAACTCTTTGCTATTGCTGCAGGGAAGATCCAAGAGGGAGGGCAGGGAAAGCTCTTTGTCAGCTCTGTCAGAAATAGTATTGTGCCATGATTACCAAGGAGGGGGCAGCTAGGCTTCATGGCCCAGAAGATGAAGAACCTTCTGGCCTCTGAGATACACTAGAAATGGCTGGCCTGAGTATCCAAACAGCCTCTACAAGGCCTGTGTGCTTCACAACTGTGAATTGGGGAAACAGGTATGTGCTGGAGGGGATAGAGAGAAAAGATGCTAGACTGCAGGGATGGGGGACATTTTCCAAACTGAGGATCACATTCCCTTATGAGCAACCTTCCAGGAGCCATATGACAATGGTGCATGGAGCCAGAAGCAACAAATGAGCCTTGTTCTGTAGGCCACACAACACTCAGATGTTACACACACATATCTCTCATCAAGAGGCATTGTTAAATTTCAAACATGTGTCCCTGCCAAATGAAAGCTAGGAAGGGTATGACCAGGGTGAATCTCAAGGGCTGAATAAGAAGGGCTGTGTTTAGTCCCTGGGCCTGAGGTTCCTTATTCTCATGCTAAAATTGTCTCTCTTGACTGGGATTTGGGAAGAGGGCAAATGCACTGGTGAAATGAACATATAACTAGGCAAATGCATAGTTCTCTGTATTTATTTGTGGGCAAGTCTTTCTTCCTTTCTCTGCCGATCCCCCTTAGCAATGGCTAGGATCTCCAGCACTGGGTTGATACCTTCACTTTTGGCATTGCCTTTTTCAGACATAAGAGTAAAAGGTAACTATCACTAAGAAAGCAAAGTGGTACCCTCAGAGAAATCAAGGCGTTGTGAGCTAAATAAGTCTGACTCTTTGCCACTGGTAATCCTAAACCACTGAGAAATAGGTCTGTTCATTTCTACAAAAGCCTCACTTCCATCAACATAGGACCTCCAGTTTACTGATGACATGCATGATGAATGTACCTTTCTTGAGCATTTATTTCATTTCCCCCCACCCCACCTCCTAACACCTGTCGCCATACCTGAATAGCTGAGCAAACTGTGGCTCAATAACAACAGCTGCAGTACCACAAGAACATGAATCTTCCGTGTTCATCTTATCGGGAATGGGGAGGGGTTCTGCCTAAAACAGAGTATTTATAAACAGCGAACATCATGGTGGTGTACAATAAAACAATTAAAACAGAACAATGCTGCACACTACAAAACAAATGACTAACACTGAATATGCATATACCATCACCCCCGATGGATCTGGCTAGCATTCGCCGCAAAATAAAGTTTGCCCACATAACTCATCAGAAGACTCCTGGGGGGCTTAAATGCAACTCCTCTTTGCACGGACTGCACACAACAACACAACAAGAGCAACACAGGCAGTCAGCCCAGGGAGATACCTAATTATTCATTTTTTGCTTCCTTTGTTTCTGCAGAAGGGGATAGAAGGCTTCAGATTCCCAGCAGCAAACGCCACTTTTTGAAAGGTGGGCAACCCTCAGGAACTACGATCCTATCTATGTATTCGGACTTGGGAAAGATTCGGACCGGACTCGGATTTCTAAGGAAACACGCGCAGGAGCGAACTGCGCACTTCCTTCTATCCCTCCATACTCGTTGGTTGGTTACTATGGCCACCACAGACGTGAGTCCTTCTATCCCTGCATACTCGTTGGCTGGTTGCTATGGCCACCGCAGACGTGAGCCTGTCTATCCCTGCAGGCTCTTTGGCCGGTTGCTATGACCACCGCAGATAGGAGCCCGTCTATCCCTGCAGACTCGTTGGCCGGTTGCTATGGCAGCCGCAGACAGGAGCCCGTCTATCCCTCTGGATTCGTTGACCAGTTGCTAAAGCTGCAGTATGGCAAAATGCCCGAAATTCTTTTAACACTGTACGCAGCGATACATACTGGAGAAATAACCCACCCATGCGTCTCCTCTCCTTACGTAGCCCTTTTGTTAGTGAAACGGAGTATCTCTACTGTTTTGTTTGTTTCTGGAGTGCATGCCTTCAGAAAACCTTTGGGTCTGAACTTATCCATGGACTCCATTCCCCATCCCCGCACAGCATGCACCACAAAAATCACGGATCCACGGCTTCCTGGCCATTCCATGGCCCAAAAACGTGGTTCTGAAGCATGGATCCTCATGGATCCTCACGCTTTTTGCACTGAGCCGCCCCAAACTCACCATCAAATCACATATCATAGCCAGGGGCACAGCCTGCACCACAAAAAACTCGGATCCACGGCTTCCTGATCATACCATGGCCCAAAAACATGGTTTTGAAGCACAGATCCTCATGGATCCTCACGCTTTTTGCATTGAGCCACCCCAAACTCACCGTCAAATCACACATCATGTCCAGGGGCACAGCCTGCACCACAAAAAACTCGGATCCACGGCTTCCTGGCAACTCCATGGCCCCAAAACGTGGTTCTGAAGCACAGATCCTCATGGATCTTCACACTTTTTGCATTGGGCCAACCCAAATGCACCATCACATCACACATCGTAGCCAGGGGCACAGCCAACACCACAAAAAACTCAGATCCACGGCTTCCTGGCCATACCGTGGCCCAAAAATGTGGTTGTGAAGCACGGATCCTCATGGATCCTCAAGCTTTTTGCATTGGGCCAACCCAAAGTCACCGTCAAATCACACATCATGACCAGGGGCACAGCCTGCACTACAAAAAACTCGGATCCATGGCTTCTGGGCAACTCCATGGCCCAAAAACGTGGTTTTGAAGCACGGATCCACATGGATCCTCATGCTTTTTGCATTGGGCCACCCCTATCTCACCATCAAATCACCTGGCAACTCCATGGCCCAAAAATGTGGTTCTGAAGCACAGATCTGTATGGATCCTCACGCTTTTTGCATTGCCCCCCCCCAACTCACCGTCAAATCATACATCATATCCAAGGGCACAGCCTGCACCACAAAAAACAAAAATGTCTTCATTGGCATCCAGTATTGGTGCATAAGTGCTTATAATAGTAGCCTGTTGGGTTTTTGTGAGCTTTATCCGAAGGGTTGAGAGTCACTCAATTCCAGTAGGAACTTCTGACAGGAGCTTCACAAGGTCGTTTTTCATAGCGAAGCCTACCCCATGTATTCAGTGTTCTTGTTCTGATAGACCTTTCCAGAATAATGTGAAGCCTCCTTTTTCTTCCTTCAGTTGTCCCTTGCCTGCTCTTCAAGAGTCTTAAAGCACTGCACTATCAAAGTTAAAACGTTGCAGCTCTCTTGCCATGATGGCAGTTCTGCGTTTAGGACGTATGCTGTCTGTGTTATCTAACAAAGTCCATATATTCCATGTTCCAAAGTTCAACTGTATTTTATGACCCCTGGGTGGTGACCCCACTGGGCACGGTAATCCAGTCAGGGAAAAAGGGAGGCAGACTATGTTTAGGGCACCGTTTCAAGCAGAATGGATCCTAATAAGGGCTTCTCAGTCATGGATACAGCTGCCGAGCTGCTCAACTGCCTCGTTCCTTGAGTCAGAATGACTGAATCTGTATCCACCACCCATGTGCTGGTTCATGACTAGGGGCTTCCAGATTTCACTTTCCTGCCTCCGTAAACATTTGCTGATCGCCATGGCACTTTAGGGGATTGGGTTGGATTTTTGGAAGACACCTGTGTGTGAATTTGTTTTATGTGTGTAGATCAGTGCACGCTGACCAACGCACAGTCTTCGCAGTAGGGCTCTGTTCTGATGGCATGAGTAGTCACGACGAACTGGTGGATCCTATCTGCTACAGCCTTCATTCGCCTTCACAGCCATTGTAACACACCGCTTGTTATCATCCACCTGTTCTGCCTTTGAGGACTTCTTGGATCATTCTTTGCCTAGCTCCTTCCCTGTTATGTACTAAGCTTGGATCCTAGAACAATAGGCAAGTAGGATACTAGAATGCAACAACTGATTGGCTTGCAGGAAAAGACCAATCAGGCTCCAGGAGGGAAGCAGAATCAACCAATCAGATGCGTAAATATTATTGTGTAAATAATGTATATAAAAGCCTGAGGTTTTGGGGAAAATTCAATCAATGTTTTACAAGCTGCAATAAAGAGCATGAAATCACTACAGAACTCTGAGTAGATTTCATTTTCTTTGACCTTACCGCCGTGGGTGACCCTGCTGGGAGTACAAGATTCCCAATGGCTTCGCTCACAAGGGTCTTAGGAATGTGCAAGCCCACTCACCACGACAAGTGAGAGAACTGAGATAGCTTGCACTGAGCCCTGGTCTCATTAGACAAAGCGTTCCACCAAAAAGGCTCTGGCTCTGGTTGAGGACAACTGGATATGTTTTGGGCCAGGGACCACCAGTAGGTTGCTGTTAGATGAGCGTCACACTCTTTGGGGGGTGTATTGGAAGATAATTCCCACAGATAAGAAAGGTCACAGACTGTTTAGGGCTTTAAAGGTTAGCACCAAAACCTTTAACCTGATTCGATACTCCACCTGCAGCCAATCCAGCTGATGAACAACCAGCTGAATGTGGGCTCTCCACAAAGTCCAAGTAAGAACTCATGCATCTGCATTTTAGACCGTGTGGAGTTTTGGAGCAGTCTCAAGGGTAGCCCTGCATATGTATGTATGTATGTATCTATCTATCTATTTATATCTATCTATCATCTATCTATCATCTATCACATTTATACCCTCCCCTCCCCGGTTCAGGGGTAGAGCAAGTTAAAATAGTCTAGTCTGCAGGTGACTGCTGCATGGATCACCATGGCTAGGTTGGAAAGGGACAGGTACGGTACCAATCGCCTAACCTGACATGGATTAAAAAATGCCAGTTTGGCTACATTTGTGACCAATGCCTCCATAGAGACAGAAGTGCCCAGGATCACACCGGGACTCCTGATGGCGGCTACAGGTGACTATTGTGCCCCATGAAGGGCTGGGAGCTGGCAAACAGAACCGAAATTATTCTGGCCCAGCCATTGGACCCCCATCTTTAATGGATTGAGATTCAGCCGACTCTGTTTCCTCCATCCCAGCACACCCACCTAAAAACTGACCAATATATCCAGGGTAGCATCTGGCCAGGGCCACGAAACAGTAGATCCATGATGCTTGTGGTCAGATCTGTGGTTATGTACAACATATTTGAATAAAGGGTAAATTTGGGGTTCCCCAATGCAAAAATAGTGACAATCCATGAGAATCCGTGCTTCAAAACCACGTTTTTGGGCCATGGAGTTGCCAGGAAGCCGTGGATCCGAGTTTTTTTGTGGTGCAGGCTGTGCAGCTGGACATGATGTGTTATTTGACAGTGAGTTTGGGGTGGCTCAATGCAAAAAGCGTGATGATCCATGAGGATCCGTGCTTCAGAACCACGTTTTGGGGCCATGGTATGGCCAGGAAGCTATGGATCCAAATTTTTTGTGGTGCACACTGTGCCCCTGGCTATGATGTGTGATTTGACGGTGATTTAGGGGTGGCGCAATGCAAAAAGCGTGAGGATCCATGAGGATCCGTGCTTCAAAACCACGTTTTTGGGCCATGGTATGACCAGGAAGCCATGGATCTGAGTTTTAGGTGGTACAGGCTGTGCCCCTGGATACAATGTGCGAATTGACGGTGAGTTTGGGGTGGCGCAATGCAAAAAGTGTGAGGATCCATGAGGATCTGTGTTCAAAACCACGTTTTCGGGCCACGGTGTCACCAGAAAGCCTTGGATCTGTGATTTTTTTGGTGCAGACTGTGTCCATGGCCATGATGTTTGATCTGATGGTGACTTTGGTGGAAAAATCATGAGGATCCATGAGGATCCGTGTTTTTAACCATATTTTTGTGCCACTGCGGCCCCACGAAACAGTGGATGCGTGATTTTTTTGATGCTGCCTATAGAGTAAGACATGGTCTACAGTATCAAGGTGGTTTTATTTAATTTGAATGAAAAAATCATATGAATTCATGAGGATCTGTTTAAAATCAACTGGATCCGCCTTTTACCCTTTTCCCTCTAGAGGGATTGCTTGTTCTGTGTGTGATTTCTACAGCTATAGAAGGCACCAGCAAGATGCAAGTGAGATGGTAATGTTTATGAGTATAGGATTGCAGAGAAGGTGGTTTAAAAAAAAACCAACAACACTCATACTGTATTAAGAATGTGTCAAAAGTGCTGTGCACACATAAATTGACAGGAAATAGGGCTGCCACACATCCAGAATTTCCTGACATGTGGGATAATGCAGGCGGCAGCAGTGTCCAGTCCGAAATCGGGAAATGTCTGAGAAAATCCGGAGGCATGGTAGCCCATGTCAGCCGTGCTGTTTTTGCAATTTTTCCAAAATGGGCTTTTTTATTTTTCCCAAAAAGTTCAACAACTTTGGGCAAAACTAAAAAAAGAGCTTTTCCCAGATTTTCACTGTTTGAAATATGGCAACCCTACAGGAAAATGAAGCAGATAGCAAAAAAAAAAAAAAAAGTAAAAGAATTTGTTTTAAAATTAAAATTACAATATATGGTGGATATTGCAGTATGTGATTTAGGAATATGAGTTCCAAGGAAAGGCAGGAAAGTTTTTCTTGGAGCTAAGGGGGGGGGGGTGTTGTCAGAGAAAAAGTACAGAAATTATAAAGTATGTGTGAGAAAGTATGTGTGAGAAGGCCTAAGCAAGTGAATGTTGTGTTTGCAAGAGAACCACAACAGAAGGACAGCAACAGGAGCTGTTGCTATAACTTTTGAGTACAAAGGATGGAGGGAAAGATAAGAAAGTTGCTATGTCTTGTGATTAAACCAGTAGAAGCTGGTCTATGGAAGTACTGCCCTAATGGGCACAACCGCTCCTTCGCTTCAAAGTGTATTATTATTTATAAAACGTGTATGCTACCCTTCATCTGAGGATCTTAGAGTGGTTCACATCATAAAAACACAAAATGAGAACACAAAATACATAATGAAACAAAAACAAAGTATATAAATGTTTCATATTTTGGGTGCCACCCTTCAGCTACTTGCTGTTTGAGGTTGTGTCGCACTAGCCTTGCAACACCTAAATAAACATCCTGTTTGACTGACAATTGGAGTCAAAGCTGAACCCACAGGGTATTGGGGGTGGAACCCAAATCTTTCTCCTACAACCTTCAAGTTGCTCTGGGACAAGGAAGCCTGCTTACCTTTTCTTTGTGTTTGATGGAACATGATATACCGTATTTTTCCATGTATAAGACGCCCCCACGTATAAGACAGCCCCTATTTTTGCGGCAACAACCAATCGCCAGTCCACCCTCGGCACTATCCGTGTATAAGACGCCCCCTACTTTTTGACACTGAAAAATACAGTATTTCTTTGACTTCTCTCTGTTCCCAAGCCATCCTCTCAGACATAGTTGTCAGAGAAGCCATCAGGGACAGGGATCTTGAGCAGGGACAGGTGAAAGGGGACAATGTCCTTACCATCTTGGACACATACGAACTCTCGATGGAGCAATAGGACAAGTCATGAACGACACAGCAACCCTGGACAACATCGCTTTGTCTTCAGGGAGCTTAGTTTTCATATCCTTGGCTAGGCCCAAATGAGTGTGACCTGTCAGAGGGGCCCCAGGGTTGTGGAGACTGTTTTCAGTCTTGCATGCTTCTACTTTTCTACTTTCTGTTTTCATCTCAGAGTCACTGTGACACGTTTTCAGCCTTTCCACAAGTTCTGCATTCTTCCCTGTAGCACAAAATCCCAGCATCTTACCCTGTTGTGCCTTTTGGAAAACAACAACAGTAGGACTAACAAAATTAATTATTTGGTGTGGATTATCATTAGTTCCTTGAGCTCATTCAGTTCTCCATGTGTACCCTTGTGACAGAAAAGGCTGACTGCAAACGGTTGACTGGCAACGGCATCTGATTGGCCAGAGTTCTGGGGGAGGGATATGATTGGTTTGGAGCAGTTTCAGGTTTGGAAAGGTTTCAGATGGGAGAGGGGGTGAAGGGGTTCATTTTTCTTTTCTTTTTGTAGTATTTTTATTAAGTTTTCAACAAAAGGAACAAAAACAAAAAAGTGAAAAACAAACAGTAACAAATGCAATAACATCCATAAACGAAGAAAATTATACATAAAACCATATCACTTCCATAAAGTGGGATTCTCTGAATCCCATGACTTCCCTCCCCACCCCACCCATTTCTGGTTCCCTAAATTTCTTATCAGCTGCATATCATTTCTACTCCAAATTTTACTAACCTCAGATTTCCTATACTATTTCTAAAATAATAAGCGCTCTTAAAATCCTGCCAATGTATTTATCTGTTTACAATACCTTTGCAAATACAGTGGTACCTTGGGTTAAGTACTTAATTCGTTCCGGAGATCCGTACTTAACCTGAAACTGTTCTTAACCTGAAGCACCACTTTAATTAATGGGGCCTCCTGCTGCCGCCGCACCACCGGAGCCCGATTTCTGTTCTCATCCTGAAGCAAAGTTCTTAACCTGAAGCACTTTTTCTGGGTTAGCGGAGTCTGTAACCTGAAGCATATGTAACCTGAAGCGTATGTAACCCGAGGTACCACTGTACATCATAAACATTTCCCATTCTTTTTTAAATTTCTTGTTATCTTGATTTCTGAACTTTCCAGTTAATTTTGCCATTTCAGCATAGTCTATTAACTTGGTTTGCCAATCTTCTTCGGTTGGGACTGCTTATTCTTTCCATTTTGGGGCTAACAGTATTCAGGCGGCTGCCATAGCATACAGTGGTACCTCAGGTTACATACTAGCCAGGTGAGGAAGGGGTGCCCACTCATTCACCCTCCAGCACGGAGCAGCTTCCTTTGTCAGACTAGCAACCATGCTTAGGTGGTACTTGGGACCCTTGCCTGGCTAATTCAACAAATCTCTCTCATCACCAATGATAAATATATAGAAAGAGAACCTACCCATGTGATGAAGACACAAAAACCTAGCACATACAGGATGTAAAAGAATGAAAGTTTACTACTCCTCTCTCTGCCCCGTTTTCTCTCCCCATTTTTCTTCTCCAACCTTATACTGTCTGCAATATTAATGTTTCACATAAAATATAACTGACCTGTAGAAAGGACTTTATTATCTGAAAACAAAGATTATGTACGGTATGTATTTTTGTAACCCAGGAAAAACCTTTAATAAAAACATTTTTAAAAACAGTTTTTTAAAAAACAAATGGAATTCTTCATTAGATTTTAATGCTTGTAGACTAACCTCCCCAAGCTCACAACAGTATGTTTTGTGTACTATTCTGAAAAGCATCTCAAAGCTTGCCCAGACCAGTTTGTACAGTACTAGTCAGCCAGGAAAATTGTCCAGTGCAATGGAGTCTGAGGTCTTGGGCCACATTCTTCTTTCCAAGAGCTCTGCAGGGCACCCTACTTGCAGACACAACAATCAATGCCTTTCTGTTATCTTTGTGCTTAGAATCAAAACAGAGAGGAAAATGTGTTGTCCTGTTAAGAAAAATATGGCTGGCATGTGTATCTAGGATACAATAAAGTTTAAGTTAATAAAGGGTTTTAAAATCACGTAATTTGGATTTCTCTGTATAAAGCTTGGGTAAAATGCAATTCTTAATTGTATTTCACTATTAATATACTTAAGGGACGCAGGTGGCGCTGTGGGTTAAACCACAGAGCCTAGGACTTGCCAATCAGAAGGTCGGCGGTTTGAATTCCCGTGACGGGGTGAGCTCCCGTTGCTCGGTCCCTGCTCCTGCCAACCTAGCAGTTTGAAAGCACGTCAAGTGCAAGTATATAAATAGGTACCGCTCCTGCGGGAAGGTAAACAGCGTTTCCGTGCGCTGCTCTTGTTCGCCAGAAGTGGCTTAGTCATGCTGGCCACATGACCCGGAAGTTGTACGCCGGCTCCCTCGGCCAATAAAGCGAGATGAGCGCTGCAACCCCAGAGTCGGTCATGACTGGACCTAATGGTCAGGGGTCCCTTTATCTTTACCTAAAATACAAGGATTTGTTAGAACCCAAGACACCGTGGTGGCTGTCTCCCTTGGATGCCATCTCTGTAAAGAAAAGAAAAATATGGAAAAGAACTATACATATAAGCAAACTATAAAAGAAGAAGATAACCAATTAAAATTGAAAATTTTTGAAGAAATTAGACAACACTGCATCGATTGGCTATAATATCACCAATCAAATGATGTATTTAAATTAGATAAAAAGGTGGGTTTTGAAAAAGAAGAATCTAAATTACAAAAAGAGTTATTACAAAATACAAGGAAATTATTATCAAAAACATATGATTTGTTGTTGGATTGGGAGTTAAAGGATACCGTATTTTTCGCCCCATAGGATGCACTTTTCCCCCTCCAAAAATGAAGGGGAAATCTGTGTGCGTCCTATGGGGCAAATACAGGCTTTCGCTGAAGCTTGGAGAGCGAGAGGGGTTGGTGTGCACCGACCCCTCTCACTCTCCAGGCTTCTGGAAGCTATCAGCAAGCCTGGGGAGCCCGCGGGAGTTCCCGCAGGGGCGCCCTGAAGCAGAGCGCCCCACGCTTCGGGCAGACATCGGCCAGCCCCACAAGCTCGGGGGACAGCGGGGAGGCGCAGCGCTGCCATCCCGCTGTTCCCCGACCTGGTTTTGGGGGGGAAATAAAGGAAAAAAATTTCCCTTTACTTCCCCCCAAAAAAACTAGGTGCGTCCTATGGGACGGAGCGTCCTATGGGACAAAAAATACGGTAAGTAAAAGAGGTGATGGTAAAGTGGACCCAAGATGTCAGACACCCCATCCAGATGAATGGGAAAAACTGTGGAAAAAAGATATAAGATTCACAGCCTGTTGCACAATAAGAGAAAATCTCATGAAGATGATGTACAGGTGTACATGACCCCAGGTAAATTAGCTAAAATCTACAAATTAAAAACCAATACTTGCTGGAGATGCAAGATAGGGGAAGGTACGATGTGGTGGGGATGTAAGAAGATCAAAAGGTTTTGGAATATGGTGTATGATGAACTTAAAAAGATGTTCAAAATAACGTTTGAGAAAAAATCGGAAGCATTTTTATTAGTTATTTTAACAATTAACATCCCCAATGACAAGAAAAAGGTGTTCCTTTATGCCACTCCTGCCGCCAGAATATTAATTGCTAAGAACTGGAAAGGGGAAATAGTTCCATCAAAAGTAGAATTGCAAAAGTATGTGGTATGTGAGTTCATAGAATTGGTTAAAATGACAGCAGCTATTAGACAACAATCAAACCAGAAACTTAGAAATGGGAAAGTGTAGGATATATGATAAAACATTGTTCCAAAGTAAAACCTCTCATATGTATTGATTAAGTTTCACAAAGCTAAAATTCAGATAGGAA
This sequence comes from Podarcis filfolensis, assembly GCF_964270895.1. Lineage (NCBI taxonomy): Eukaryota > Metazoa > Chordata > Lepidosauria > Squamata > Lacertidae > Podarcis > Podarcis filfolensis. The sequence goes on from NC_139617.1 coordinate 17,296,281, forward strand.
AGCTATTTATTTCATGTAAGAGTGAAAACATGGTTTACAACACAATAGAAAATGAAATGTAAGTAGAGGATGCTGTAGTGAGGTGGTGGGAAGTCAGGGGTGTAGTAAAGTTAATAAAGATGTAACAGACTATATATTGGAGGTAAGCGAAATGTGTAATTGTTTATTATGGAAAAAAACCCTCAATAAAAATCAATTAAAAAGAAAGAAGGAAAGCCAAGATTGTATCTCATAGTAGTCCTACTCAGAGTAGACCAATTGAAATTTATGACAGGACTAATTGAAAGTCAGTGTGCTGTGGTGGCTGGGACTAAGGAGATCCAGGTTCAAATTCAGCCATGAAGCTCCCTGGGTTAACTTGGGCCACTTGCTGTCTCTTGTCCTAAGTTGCCTCACAAGTGGTTTTGTGCAAGTAAAATGGGGCTGGGTGGGTGGGAGAAAACCAGGAACATTTTGGAGGTAGGACAGGATATCAACCTGAATGCAAATAAAATAAACAACCGTTTCCTGGGCAGTGTTTCTTCTGGACATGCCTGTATCTTGGGACATCTATAGCCAGCTATGTCAGGTGATGCTCTTTACATTCCTTCCTTTCCCCCAATTTTGTCACCCAGAGCAACTGGAAGGCACCAGAGTAGCTTAATTGTTTAGTAACGATGTATTGAAGAAAAAAAGTTAGGTGGAATAAAAACAAAGCCAAGGAAATCCTTGAAAGGGAGTGAAGAAGCTATGTTGCAGATAACGGAACATTTGAAGATAACAGGAGCTGGAAATGCAGCCAATCATGCTTTGTTGCGTCTTTTTCGTTGAGGCTGCTCACATTGCAGGATAATTGCAGTTGATTCATTACCTCAGTATTATTAACCTCCAGTAAGGGAACCTAACATTTCTCAAGAGTTTTCGGTGGAGAAGGCAGGATACTGGAGCACCGGTGAGCGTTGGCAAGATTCGAGACTTGGAACGGGGAACTGGGCTGGCCGCAACCAAGGTAGAGAGATGCAGTTAAAATCTCAAAGGCAGGAGTCCTCAAACTTTTTAAACGTTCCATTTTAGCCAGGCTTTTGGCTGATTGTTTGACACCCTATGCCCTTTTTAAATGTGGTTCTTTTTTTGTGGGGGGCGGGGAGATGTTATTGGGTTGTTGTTTTTATTTTGATTATATATATATGGTGCTTTTGGATTTAGATTTTGTTCTGTGAACTGCCCTGAGACCGGTATATAAAGTCTAATAATAATAATAATAATGACTCAGTGGCATTCATTTTGTGAAGAAACTAAAGTGTAGAACGATTATAATATGCAGTAAGAACTGGAATTTGGGGAAACCATGGAGGGGAAGTCCTAGGTTGATTGACTGAATGTTAAATGTTCAACTAATATTTATTACTTACAATAAATAATGAGGGGAGGACTGTAGCTTTATGAGAGAGGGAGGGAGGGATGGAGGTTGTTGGGCTTATTGGGGTGATGCGTGTTTGCAGAATAGCATTGAGCGGTTCTCCTGTGTGTTGCCGATTGAGGTGTCGGAAGTGATCCACCTGGGGGCTGGTTTCCCATGTTTGCATGCTCCACTCTTCAAAAAGGTTTCCTGCAGGTTGATCACTGGCATATCGGGAAGACATTGCTAGACTGTGTAAGCCTTTCTCTTGGTATTGCCAATTTCTGAATTGGGTTGTTGTGTGTTTTTTCTCAAAAAACTTTTTATGGAAGTTTTTTTTGTGTTACAAAACAAATAGCTCAACAGTGAATGGTACATCTGTTGTCTCCCCTTTCATTTCATAGTCTTTTTCACTGTTTGTTTGCAGTTGGTGCGATAGACCTTTGTCATAGACATCTTTCAGTTGGGGAAGAGATGGGGGTATTGTTCTGTTGCCTTTTATTAGGGTAGGGGTTTGTGTCAGCATCATGTGGGTAGTTCCTTTGTTTATGCATGTATTTATTTATTTATTTTTATTGATAATGCAAGAGATTAAGGGGTTGAGCTTGGTTGGTTGCGTTCAGGTGATTGCAGTGTGGCTTGTTTGTATGTGTGGGTGGCGGGGGTGGGGGTGGGGGGGTAGCTTGTTGGGTCAGGTTAGCCATATTGAGTTGTTTGCTGTTGGAGGACATTAATTTTATGATTACTGTATTTGTGGGTTTGGGGATACGAAATAACAGTCATGTGAAACACACACCACCCCTTTGCAGCCTGACTTAGCACAGTGTGTGTTGCTTCTCAGGCTTGGGCTGCCATTCGCCCGGATTTTCCTGGACATGACTGGGATTTAAAAGGTGGAATTGATGGGCAAAGGATTTCGGACATAATATTCAGATGGCTGATTGGGAAAGGTTATGCAAAACAGACTTGAAATTCGCGGCATGTTGCACGCTGAAAGAAAATTATATGAAAATGATGTTCTGGTGGTATCTGACTCCTAGTAAGTTAGCAAAAATGTATAGAACAAGTACAAATCAAATACCTGCTGGAAACGTAAAGAAAAAGTAGGTACCTTTTATCATATGTGCTGGACGTGTAAGGTAATAAAAGTTTTCTGGGAGATGATATATGATGAAATGAAAAAAAATGTTTAAAAGAACCTTTGATAAAAAAAACCAAAAGCTTTCTTATTAGAAATCATAGGTACAGTACTGACATCACAAAGGGGCAGAAAAGACTCTTTATGTACAGAACACACCCGCTTGGGTATTACTAGCTTAGAGGTGGAAGGAAGACAGAGTCCCTATCAGAGAGGAATAGTAAGCTAAGCAGATGGACAATGCTGAAATGGCAAAGCTGACTGTAAAATTCAGGAACCAAGGGGGGGGGGATTATTTAAAAGAATGAAGAAAAATTATAACATATCTAGGAGACCACTGCAAGCAGATGGAAACATTAGCAGGATTTTAATCTCACTTGTAAAGTAACAGATACCATGGATAATTTGGATTGACATAAAATAAAGACTATGGAATAATAGGCAGTTGTAAATGTTGATAATAGAACCCATGGAGGGGGTGGGGGGAAGTCACGAGATTCAGAGTAATCTCTACATATGGATATTCATTTGGAATGTTATAATTTTATATTTGTAAAATCAAATAAAAATAGTTTCAAAAAATATATAACAAAGGCGGAATTGACATCCAGGGGGAATTTCCAAAAGGCAGCACTTTGTCCTGGATCTTAAGCAAGTAAGTCTGTCAAAAAATCTTGTGGGTTTTTTTGGCATTTTTGTAAACGGTGGCTTTCTTAAGAAAGACTCAACATTTTTGGTGTCTTCCTTAAAAAATCTCAACAACTTTCGGGGTGTCCTGGTTTTTGCAGAGGCGATGCACTTTAACTGGAATAGTGTCGTGCCATCAGTCTTGAGACTGTCTCTCCCTAGATTTTCACTTTCTCTGCCTTTTGCCTTCCTGACAGTGACCATGCCAGATACACAGGAATCCGACCAATTCCACCCAGTGGAAGCTAGCACAGTATCCGCTCCAGGCCTTCCCGTATATTACCCGAATCTTCCATTTGGGGCGTCTATGCAACGGCCAGCTTATGGAAGGTAGGCAGAATGAGCTGGAACTGGTAGAACTGGTGTTAAGAAGGAATAATTGTATGTTCTCAGTAGGCTTAGAATGCTTGCAGAATTTCTAAAAATTCTGGTAGGAAGTAGCAGTAGCTCTTCCTCCTCACCCCCCCCACCCTTTCATTGTTGTAGCTGCAGGGGGTGAAGTGACAGCTTTGTTTTAATTATATGTGCAAGCCTTTATGAGGCCTGGTTCTGTGTGTTTAATGGGCCATCAGACTTGCAAAGCAGGGAGAGCTTCATATGCTCTCCTGATGCCAGGGCTTAGGCTTAAGCAGGTGTTAGAGGGGAGCCAGTTGTGGTGCCAGAGGGTCAGAGCCAAAGGACACATTGAAGCACACCAGAGCCAAGAGCAATTGTTGTTGCTTAGGCAAAGCCCCTAACCCAAAGAGGGAGCTGTTTTCTAGCCCATCCTGTCTGGGAAGAGCCAATGGCCAGCTAGGGTGTGCAGTGCCATTCCAGAGCCTCTGTTGTACTTTGTCACAGTTCAGTATCCTTCCGGGCAAATGAGAGTTCTGGAGACTCAACACATGGCCACGGGCACAGAGCTGTGGGTTCCCAGTTCATGGCAGGTATTTCTGTCCTTGCTGCCTGAAAGCAGTAGAAGCCATGCAGTGACTGGCCACCTTGTTTGTTGTCTGAAAGAACTGAATCTTAATTCTGATGTCTTCTCCCCCCCCTTACCTGCAGGTATAATCTTTGGGAAATGATCCAGCAGATTCGTTTTTTGGGCCCCCAAGGGCCCCGGGTGCCTGATCGTCAAATACGTAGACCACGAATGAGAGGCGGAATGATAAGACAGCAGATGCCTTTGATGGAACAGCCCCGCGTAATGCAAGGTGGAGTGATGGGAGAGCCACAAGTGCCCTTGATCAATTTCCAAGGTGAGAGGTTTCAGGTTTAAATGAGAAAGGACATTGATTTAAGTGGTATAAATCACAGCACAATAAATTAAAATGGAAAGATATCCACAAGAAAAAGGATAACTCTTATTCCTATTGTTATTGTTGCAATGTCCTAGCAGAGCAGCAAATTCTCTGGAAGTCAAATGATATAGTCACCTCAAAAGCTATAACATGGGACAGGATGGAAGCATTCTTGTTAATAATTGGATCTAAAAGAAATAGATACCTGTTCAGAAGTGCCAAATTATAAAGTCTTGACAAATAAGAGCCATAATTTAAAATGACAATTCTGAGTGAGTTGCCTCTTGGAGATGAGGCCTTGTGAGATCTTAGGCAATGATTATTATGTTCCTTAAACATGATGCAATGTGGGGGGGGGGGTGGACCTTATGGGAGGACAAAGGGATCCAAACCATTCCCTCTGTGCCCTTGGCTCAGTCCCTGTCACCTTTCTTTGGCAGTTGAGGCTGCCCTCACAATCAGCACCACATATTGTGCTTCCAGGGGTGTGCGAGGCAATGCGTCTCTGCACTCTGACACATATTGCCTTGAGCCCCCTTCTGTCTGAAACACACAAAGCTTCATTCAAAGCTTCTCTATGCATGTATTAGGCACTGGTTACTTGCATGGTCATGGGCAAGTAACTCCCACTTTTGCTTCTCCATCTATCAAATGTGCTGCTTTTGTAAGTGTGATGGTCTTTAATGCAGGTAGAGGAGGAAGGGAGCCCCCTAGAGGTCCACAGCGCAGAGGCATGGGACGTCGAGGCATGGAACGTCGAGGCATGGGACCTCGAGGCATGGAAGCTCCAGGGATAGCACCTAATGCAGGTAGAGGAGGAAGGGAGCCCTCTAGAGGTCCACAGCGCAGAGGCATGGGACGTCGAGGCATGGGACCTCGAGGCATGGGACGTCGAGGCATGGAAGCTCCAGGGATAGCACCTAATGCAGGTAGAGGAGGAAGGGAGCCCCCTAGAGGTCCACAGCGCAGAGGCATGGGACGTCGAGGCATGGGACCTCGAGGCATGGAAGCTCCAGGGATAGCACCTAGAGGCATGGCGCCTCCTCACGGCATCGAACCCCAGAGAAGGAGGGAACCCAAGCGCAAGAAGTCCAAAGACAAGAAAAATCAAGGCGTGGAGCCCAGAGAGAGGGAAGAGGAAGATATGGAGCCCCCTAGAGACGTGAAGCGCAGACGCAGGAGATCTCAAGAAAGAGAACCCCCAAGTAATAGTGCCTGAAGGCATGGAGCCTCCTAATGGCATCTAACGTCCCAGAGGCAGCAAAGCCAGGTGCAAGAATACCCGAGGCAAGAAAAATTAAGGCAATGGAGCTCACGATTTAGGTGTTTCTCAACAGCAGATCAGTGTGATGGGAGCCTAATCCATCTTGTTAATAGAATGCTCTGTTCTTTCGTTCTGAAAAATGTCTAACCAAATGGCATGTTGAAGACAGCATAGAAAATGGTTTCTACACCCTTCCTATGTCTGAACCAGAGCAGTACTGAGGGGAAGGGGGCTCACTTCCTCTTCTTCCTCCCCTTGTTTATCTTACTTCTCCCGTCATTTTGTTTACTTCCTTGAGTTTCAATTAAAAGTTGGGTTTAGCAAAACCATGTGGCTTGTCGTACATCTGTATTGCACTTGCTTCCCCAGTCACCTCATCCTCCCTTGTAGATCAAAGCTTAGCTTACGTTCCCATGAAGTCGTTCCCACACATTCTGCCTGTTGTGTCTGCCCAATTATTTTTTCAAAGGCACTAGATTAAAATTCTCCTATGCTTATCTAACCAGCAAAGTAAAAGCTGACCCAGACAAGGAACTCCTACAGCACTCCTGAAAAATGGGGCAGGATAGGACTTCTTTATGGACTGCTAAGGAAAGTTTGTTCCATGACCACTGAGGAGGGTCAGCAAAGTGTGCACCCATTCTGTCCTAACATGGCATGTTATCAAGAGGACCCTGTCAGGACTGGTCAGGACACTCATTCCCTCCATACATGCACATGCATGCACCAACACAGGAAAGGGGGACCTTTGACCCGCCTGATGCTGTTGGACTACAACTCCCATCATCACTGGCCATGTTGGCTGGGGTTGATGGGAGTTGAGGTTCAACAGCCATGGTTTTCAATCAGTGTGCCGTGGCACCCTGGGGTGCCTTACATGATGGTCAGGGGTCCTGCGGGAGACATTGGTCTCTGTCCCTCTTACCTTCCCTTTGATGTGGTCTCGTATCTCTGTCTCCCAAAGGCTTGCACAGCTGTTTGTTGCAGCAGCCCTGGCTACCAGCTCTGCAGGCCAATGGTGCCTCTGGGTCTGGCCAGGGGGTGCTGTTTCCCAGGAGCTGAGGCAGCCTCAGAGTAAGTAAGCAAGCAGGCAAGGGAGCCCAGCCAGCCAGTCTGCCAGCCCTTGCTTATTCGGAATGGACAGACAAGTGGGAGGCTGGGAAGGCAAACTCTGCACTGGCCTTTCTTGTGCTTACTGTATGTGAAATATACTCAGAGCCGAGTGTGAATTTAATGCTCTTTATTCAGCTCATAGTAGCAATGAATGAATCTTTCCCCAAAATGTCTAACTATATATACATTATTTACACAATGGGCCCCGTGTGATTGGCTAATTCCAGGCTGCTCCTGTAGGCCAATCAGGATGCTGATTCACTTCATTCAGGAGCCTGATTGGCTGCTCTTGCAGGCCAACCAGGTTGCTGATTCACTTCCACCTGGAGCTGGATTGGGTGGCTCCTGCAGACCACTCAGACTGCTGCATTCTGGATCCTATTGGTCTAGGATCCACTAAGTACATAACAGTATGCAAGGGCAGCCTGGGAGCTGAGGGCCACCGTGTTTGTAGCAGCACTGAAAAATGCAATTCTTGGAGGCTAGATCTGCTGCCCTTTGGTTCTTGCCACCTGAGGCAGTTGCCTCACTTTGCCTCATGGGTAGACCAGTCCCGGTTCCCTGTAGAATCAAAGAAGTCTTTCCCTGTTATGTGTACCTTTTCTGGGACACCAGTATCAAAGACTGCACACAGCCGGATTAATTGGTCCTTGAAGTACATCACAGAGTTGTTCCGCCTGGCCTTTGGCTTGGAGCCAATTTGATGCCCTTCCTCTCTTTCTTTTTTCCTTTCTCCTCCTGCGATGAGGCTACATTTTAATATTTTAATGTTTCAATATTTTAATATTGTATTTTAATTTTGTTTTTAAGTTGTAATCATTCAACTTGTTTTTATTATTGCTTGTTAGCCGCCCTGAGCCCGGCCTTGGCTGGGGAGGGCGGGGTATAAATAAAAATTATTGTTATAGTTATTGTTATTATTATCTCTCAGCAATAAAATAATCCTTTGTCAGAGTCCTGCTCTGTGCTTTCTATCAAGTTTGCCTGTGTAATTTTCTCACTGGAGGAATCCTTTCAGGAATGAAGATAATATACTACTACTACTACTACTTTTATTATTTATACCACACCCATTTGGCTGGGTTTCCCCAGCCATTCTGGGCGGCTTACAGTATATATATAAACATAGTAAAACCTCAGACATTAAAAACCACCTGATCCAGGGCTGCCTTCAGATCTCCATGGCAGGCTGATTGTTTTAGTATAGTGTGCAGATGCATCCTTTGTGGATCTGCAAAATTTGAACTGATATTCAGCCATTTGGTGAAGTAGCAGGACTTAAAATAAATAAAGACCAAACCAAACTCTTGATCAAAAATATGAATGGTGGGAGTAAAAATAAATAACAAGATGTATCAGGCTTAAAGACTGAAATAAATACTTAATATTTAGGTGTATGGTTAACAGAAAATAATACAAACTTGTTCAAAGATAATTATTTAAAAACTTGTGAAGATTATTAAAAGAAATTTGCAAGTATGGGGCAGGATGAAACCTTCATTGGTGGGAAAAGCATCAACTATAATAACAAATATATTACCAAAAATGTTATTTCTCTTTCAATCAATACCGGTGATTAGCAATATGGATTGCTTCAACACATGGCAAAAATACATTTGCAGCTCCTGGGCTTGCATACCATAAGGTCGCGAATATAAGCCTCACTTTAACTTTTCACGGTTGGAATTTGGAGAAAAATTGAGGCTTATATTCAGGCCAATACAGTACTTGTTCATCCTTTGTTTCCCATTCCAATAATATCTTATACGTTTTGATCAACATTTTAACTTTACATTCCAGCAGGTCTCTTTCCAATCGTGCAGCTTATATTAGCGACCTTATGGTATGCAGCCAGGAGCATGGGGCAAGCAGCTCCAGGAGCAAAGCAGTGCCCCCCCCCCTCGCGTAGTCCCCCATCCTCTCCCCCAAGGCCGGGAAGGGAGAGAGCAAGGAAGGGAAAAGACCGCTGGCAATGCAGCCCAACTCCCCCCACCCCACCCAGTATGCAGCCAGGAGCAGTGAGGAATGGAGCAGCTTATATTTGAGTATTTTTTCTCTGCCCCCCTCATTTTAAAGGTGCGGCTTATATTCGGGTGCAGCTTATATTTGGGCCAATATGGTATAATGTTCAACAATACATTGGATAATTGTTATAGGTCATAACACTGATATGGATGCACAGAAGCGACTGTGGAATATGGATATAAAATTTACTGCACATTATAGTGTGAGGGGAAACTCTATGAAAATGTTATATAGATGGAATCTAACACCTACTAGATTGGCAAAAATGTATAAATCAAAATCAAACAAGTGTTGGAAACGTAAAGAAGGCACCTTTTATCATATGTGGTCATATTGCAATAAGGTAAAAACGTACTGGGAAATGATATATAATGAATGGAAAAAGATTGTTTAAGTTAACATTGGTTTTAAAAAAACAGAAGCTTTTCTTTTGGGAATTATAGGTACAGTATAGATAGTATAGAAATTTATTTATGTATGAAACCACAGGTGCAAGAATGTTATTTGCCCAAAAATGGAAAGATGAAGGAATGAATGAAAGATTGGTTACAAAAACGTATGGACTATGCAAAAATGGTGAAACTTACCAGAAGAATAAGAAATCAGGATAACAAACTTATTATAAAGGAATGGAAATGGTATAATGAATGGCTGGGGCAGGTTCCACAGAGGGGATGCACCGAGACACCCGATCTCAGTGATCACTGTCTGAAGACTATCCTTGCATCTGGGTCTGGTCTTGACCAGAAAGATACTGGAACCAACAAGGGAGACCCACATGACCTTAGAGTGCTGCTGTGCAATGCCAGGTCAATGATTCACAAGACCGCTGTCATCCACGACTTGATCATGGATATAGGACTTGACCTGGCATGTGTAACAGCAACTTGGCTGGATGAAGCAGATGGGCGTGTTCTTGCCAGGTTTCTCACACAGCAACCGAGATCATATGGGAGGGGAGGGGGGTGTTGCAGTTATTTTTAGGAAGTCGGTAGCTTGCACCAGGCATCCTATTGGAAAGACCCAGTTTTCTGAGTGCATGTTCTGGACGCTGGGCAATAGGGGCAGTACAGGATTCCTTTTGGGGTAGTACAGGATTCTTTTTGGCAGATGTTCTCCTGGAGACACCTAGTTTGGTTGTCCTAGGGCAGGAACACCCAACTTCCAAGAGACTGCAATCTACTCCCAGGAAAAAAAAAACTAGCAGTGATCTACCCATTTGGGGGCGGGGGGGACACCCAAAGTTTTTGAGCTTTTTGTAGGGGGGTGAGCAAATACTTCTGCCACTTTTGGGGGGGAACGCAACATGGATCGCTAAACAAGAAGTTGCGTGTCGAGGTCCCCCAAGTCAGCCCTAAATAATTCACAATTCACACATATTTTTTGTTTAAGGTTTTTGGCATAATTTTGGCCACAACTTTATTAAAATACATAAATGTGAGTGGTTGCTTAGGCATTGGTTATGACTATCTGTCCCCACGCCCAGGGACAGAACTGACTTCCGGATTCCAGCGAAAGCCAGTGAGGGAAAACAATAATGGGGAGAGCGTGGAGCCGGGCACCAGACCCTCATCCCCCCCCCGCATGCTCCCGGGGGCTTGTGCAGCCCTAAGCCCCATTCAGGGGTACGGACAAAAGAATGGCAAGCCCCTGGGTTCCTTTAACGGAATTCCCTTTCCGCAGCAGCATTGGAGGGGCAGGCACTTACCCCTCCACCAACCAATTTTTTAACCAATGCCTAACCGCCAATCAAGCCCTCACGCTCGCTGCCAAACCACTCACAACTGCACCCAATTCTTCAACCCCAACGACACGGCAGTAAACCAAATGTCATAACCAGCTGGAGAGAGGTGCACTCCATCATCCCTGTAAAAAGAAGAAGCTTTTCTTTTTACACACACCCACCCAGGAATAAACCCTCTTAGCCACAGCACTATTAGTGTGCTTCCTGCACTGCATGGCAGACAACCACACCTCCCAAGGCAAGGACCTTCATGGCCACTGCGCTATCCACACGCTTTCTGGCCCTCTGGGTGGCAGGTGGGCCGTGGCTACCGCACCACGCATGTCGCTGAAGCAATTGCGACCAAAATATTTTGAGCTGCCATCAACTCATCCAAGTCCTCATGCATGTGGGACGCAAACTTAAATGCCGGGGGAAGACAGCAAATCATTTTCACCATGCTGCACCACATGCACTGCGGGAGGACCTACATAGGTCACACTCAACCACACCAAAGGAAGGAACTCCTCCCAAAGCATTCCCCATCTGAACATCCAGAATAAATTCACATGGGCAGGAAGGCCGAGATGGCGCCCCCAGTCCAGACTCGTCAGGGTGCTTGCCAGCTCAGTGCATGATGCTGTGGCTGACAATCCAAATGCGCACAGCTGCTCCTATGAAAAAAGGAAATAACAGACAGGCATCAGCACAGGCATCATTGATGATGCTTCCTCGGCGATGAAACAATCGCTGAGACGGCTAGAGCGTCGGTGGCAAAAAACTCACTCCGAATCTGACCGGACACAGGTTAGAGCTCAACTTCGAGCCTACCAAGTGGCGATAGCGACGGCGAAGAAGACTTTCTTCACCGCCTCTATTGCATCTGCAGAAAATAGTAGCAGGAGACTCTTTCAGGTGGTTCGCAATTAAACGGAACCACCTTTACCACCGGGGCCTTGTAAAGACCCCAAGATCTCCTGCAACGATTTTGCAAAGTTTTTTGCAGATAAAATCACTCATATTCAGAAGGAGCTAGACACCACCGTGGGAGCAGGGCTGGGGCGGGAGAGTGCTAGAGCTCTGTCTGGTCAAGTTGCATGGAATCAATTTCAATCCATTACCCCCGAGGATGTGGACAGGCTGCTTGGACGCGTGAAACCAACCACCTGTCTCCTTGATCCTTGCCCATCCTGGCTAATAAAAGCAAGCCGGGAAGGGCTGGGCGATGGGCTCTGCGGGGTGGTGAATGCTTCCCTCTGTGAGGGAACATTCCCAGATCCGCTGAAAGAGGCGGTCATTAAACCGCTTCTTAAAAAACCATCTTTAGACCCGGCCAGTATGGCCAACTATCGCCCAGTCTCAAATCTTCCATTCTTGGGCAAGGTGATTGAGCGCGTGGTTGCTGAACAACTCCAGGCACGCCTGGAGGATGCGGACCATTTGGATCCCTTCCAATCAGGATTCAGGCCTCATCATGGGACTGAAACTGCCTTGGTCGCGCTGGTTGATGATCTCCGGCGAGCTAGGGACAAAGGTGAGAGTTGTTTCCTAGTTCTGCTGGATCTCTCAGCGGCCTTTGATACAATCGACCATAACATCCTTCTGGACCGTCTAGAGGGGCTGGGAGCTGGGGGCACTGTTATGCAGTGGTTTCGCTCCTTCCTCCTGGGCCGTGTTCAGAAAGTGGTGGTGGGGGATGAGTGTTCAGACCCCTGGGCCCTCACTTGTGGGGTGCCTCAGGGTTCCGTCCTCTCCCCCATGCTTTTTAACATCTATATGAAGCCACTGGGAGAGATCATCAGGGGGTTTGGACTGGGTGTCCATCAATATGCAGATGATACCCAGCTCTACCTCTCTTTCAAATCAGAACCAGTGAAGGCGGTGAAGGTCCTGTGTGAGTGCCTGGAGGCAGTTGGAGGATGGATGGCGGCTAATGGATTGAGGTTGAATCCTGACAAGACAGAAGTACTGTTTTTGGGGGACAGGGGGCGGGCTGGTGTGGAGGACTCCCTGGTCCTGAATAGGGTAACTGTGCCCCTGAAGGACCAGGTGCGCAGCCTGGGAGTCATTTTGGACTCACAGCTGTCCATGGAGGCGCAGGTCAATTCTGTGTCCAGGGCAGCTGTCTACCAACTCCACCTGGTACGCAGGCTGAGACCCTACCTGCCCGCGGACTGTCTCGCCAGAGTGGTGCATGCTCTGGTTATCTCCCGCTTGGACTACTGCAATGCGCTCTACGTGGGGCTACCTTTGAAGGTGACTCGGAAACTACAACTAATCCAGAATGCGGCAGCTAGACTGGTGACTGGGGGCGGCCGCCGAGACCACATAACACCGGTCTTGAAAGACCTACATTGGCTCCCAGTACGTTTCCGAGCACAATTCAAAGTGTTGGTGTTGACCTTTAAAGCCCTAAACGGCCTCGGCCCAGTATACCTGAAGGAGCGTCTCCACCCCCATCGTTCTGCCCGGATGCTGAGGTCCAGCGCCGAGGGCCTTCTGGCAGTTCCCTCATTGCGAGAAGCAAAGCTACAGGGAACCAGGCAGAGGGCCTTCTCAGTAGTGGCGCCTGTCCTGTGGAACGCCCTCCCATCAGATGTCAAAGCGATAAATAACTACCTGACATTCAGAAGACATCTTAAGGCAGCCCTGTTCAGGGAAGTTTTTAATCTGTGATATTTTAGTGTATTTTTGGTTTCTATGGAAGCCGCTCAGAGTGGCTGGGGAAACCCAGCCAGATGGGCGGGGTACAAATAAATTATTATTATTATTATTATTATTATTATTATTATTATTATTATTCCTGACGTAACCTTTGTCAGCGTCAGACTTCCGACGACCCGTATGCACAATCCTGTCTACTGACAGGCCCCAGTGCGCAGCCTTTGCACCTATTTGGAAGCAATGAGGCGTGTTCAGCGGTAGGCAAGCCGCAGGCTGCAATAACTGGCGCACGACGTGAGCAATTAGATGCCTGTCTAACGGGAACCCATTTTCGTGCACTAGGATCGAGCCAGCCCCCAGGGGAACGAAAAGCCAAATATTTCTGGTATCCAATAACAGGGCAAGGGCCCGCCTCACCCGTGACTAGAAGCCTGATGGTGGCAACCCTGCCCACTAGGTCTGACTTAGAGCTCCAGACACTAATGACAAGCTCCAAAGCAGATAAGAAAAAGTCCTGAGGAAATAAGCCTCCAAACTCTCAGCCTCATGCTGGCTCCAACACAATTTCCACAACCCTCAGTACACCAAAATTATAATGGAATACTGAAAGAAGTCTCGCCTTGATCTTGAACCAGCAGACAAGTCTTAACTTGTGGATACTGCATAGGTAAAAAATTGACTGGCTTCCTGCCTGCTGTCCTGTGAAGGTTGGAGCCTATTCCAACCTTCCAAGGCCCCGCACACGACCCTTTTTTACAAGGGTCTCTGAAAAATTAAAGCTTTACTATAGCAGACTGAAATATACTCAGAGTCGAGAGTGGATTTCATGCTCTTTATTCAGCTCGTAGTGGTGAGGAGGAATGAATGCCCCCTCAAAGTATCTGCTTTATATACATTATTTACACAATGGGCTGCATGTGATTGGCTAATTCTGGAATTCTCCAGTTGTGGATTCACTTCCATCTGGAGCTGGATTGGGTGGCTCCTGCAGACCAATCATATTGCTGCACTGTTCTAGGACCAATCAGACTGCTGCATTCTGAATCCTATTGTTCTAGGACCAATCAGACTGATGCATTTTGGATCCTATTCAACTCAGTACATAACACAGACATTGCAGCGGACTGAATTCTGATAGCCTTAGCAGTGCATCCGATCTGCAGCAGCTGGGCCAAGTACTGCAGGACCTGCTCAGAGGATGGGGGCAAGTTCCTCTGAATGGCCGAGGACTGCCAGCTAAACGCTAAGAAATCAGTCCAGGCCTTCTCATAAGACCTAATAGTGGAAGGGGAAACATAAGCTACTACTCCCCGTAATTATTAATTGTTGCCAATGTGCCACAGGAGCTCCAGAAAAATCCAGCTATAGCTGGGCATCCAGCGCCCGGGATATGAAGCTCTCCAACTGAAAAAACGAGATAGTGTGTCTGCGAAAACATTAGATGATCCCGTAATAAAGAGAGCAGAAACACAATATTAAACCTTAAGCAGTGCAGCTGGAAAGCACATAAAAGGGGTGGAGACTCTGCCGGAGCATGAGAACCATTTTGCCAGGACGCTCACCACTGCCTGGTTATCAGACCAAGACAGACCCAACGGTCCCTTAACTCCTCAGTCCAGATGTGTGCTGCTACTACAATGGGGAAAACTCAAAGTTCTTTTTTGGGAGCAATATCACAAATGGGCCGAACTACCCAGCAACGCAGGTGGCGCTGTGGGTTAAACCACAGAGCCTAGGACTTGCCGATCAGAAGGTTGGCAGTTCGAATCCCCGCGATGGGGTGAGCTCCCGTTGCTCGGTCCCAGCTCCTGCCAACCTAGCAGTTCGAAAGCATGTCAAAGTGCAAGTAGATAAATAGGTACCACTCCGGCGGGAAGGTAAACGGTGTTTCCGTGCGCTGCTCTGGTTCACCAGAAGCGGCTTAGTCATGCTGGCCACATGACCCGGAAGCTGTATGCTGGCTCCCTCGGCCAGTAAAGCGAGATGAGCGCTGCAACCCCAGAGTCGGTCACGACTGGACCTAATGGTCAGGGGTCCCAGCAACAGAATACAGTGGTACCTCAGGTTACATACGCTTCAGGTTACATACGCTTCAGGTTACAGACTCTGCTAACCCAGAAATTTGCTTCAGGATGAGAACAGAAATCGTGCGGCGGCAGCACAGCAGCAGCGGGAGACCCCATTAGCTAAAGTGGTGCTTCAGGTTAAGAACAGTTTCAGGTTAAGAACGGACTTCTGGAACGAATTAAGTACGTAGCCAGAGGTAACACCGTGGTCCAAAAGGAGAAGCTTGTTTTGTTTTGTTTTGTTTTGTTTTGTTTTGTTATAACAATGGCTAAATGGGGGATATGAACCCTGTCTCCCAGGTCCTTAGTCCTGCACTCTAGCCACAAACCACAATGGCTCGTCTCTAAAATGGCGGTTGCCACTATCAGAGCAAAACAAACTAGAAGAAAATAAACTTATTCAGAAGCAGCATAGTTCAAGAGCATACACAGAGTGCTCATAATCATTGGAAGCACAGAGAGCCTCTGGCGCCCTCTGTCTGCCTCAGATATACATTAGCAGCAACTGAGCCTACAAGCAGATACATTCTTATAGAGAGAATGAGTCACGTGTCACAGAGACTTAACAACTTACTGTACTGCTAACTGTAGCAGGCTTAGGCTTGAATGATATGTGCAGGCCTGCTTCTGCTCCTAAGAATATCTGTCTTATTGCAATATTAAAGGAAGCTCAAAATAGCGCTCCTGCCCAAGGCTAGATTAAAATTCAGCAAACAGCACTGCACGCACCCAAAATAAAGCCAACCTTTGGGGATACTATAAACGAAAGTGATTCCAGCTAAGCTGGGAACAGCCCTGATTAACCCCACAATTAACAAACTGGCAAAATGGGGAAAACTTTTTTGCGAAAGAAAGGCCCTAATGGGGGCTCTCTCCCTATTGGGAAAGGCAAGACAAGGAGGATTACATGCAGGCAGCGCTCACAGATACAGGGAGAATCTTTCCAAAGGGCAGGGTAAGGGGTGGGATGGGAAATCAAACGGGGGAAAAGGGAAATTAAATTAATTAAGGAACTAGAGAGGATTAAAAAGAAGGGGGAAATAAAGAAATGTAACCAGACCGCTCCACTGTCCTCCAGACGGTCCAAGTGCTCCAGGTGATCTGATGCACTCAGCAAAAGAGCCCAGTCAATGCTGCATGACTTGATTTTATAACCTTTGGTCCACCCCCCTAAATGGCAACACCAAAATTTGCCCAGTAGCCCAGCCACCCAATCACTGTGGATGGTCATCCATACTAACCCGCCCAGCAACAGAGGGGTGGCCTGTTCAGATCCCACTGCAACACGTGCTCTCTATGAAGGAGAACACGCTTAATCCCGCCGTCTTCCGTTCCTGAAATTGTGCGCAAATAATGGACAGAGTGAGGGGGCAGGGCCAGGTCTCATTCCCCTCTGTGGAGGAAATAGAGCCTGCGGTCAACTTCTATCAAGGGGATCGACCTGTTGATTGTGTCGACCGGTTGGACATCCCTGTCCTAGGGGATTTTAACATCTATGCCGACATGACTTTACAAGAGGCACTCAGGACTTTGTGGAAAGCATGACCTTCATGGAGTTGTCCCTGAATAAGTTTGGCCCAACTCATAGTCGCGGACATGCCTTAGACCTGGTGTTCACCTCTATGGACGTTGGTGATTCAACACTAAGTAAAATGAAACAAAAGAGGTGCCATGGTCGGATCACTTCCTGATGCAACTGGACTTCTCCACAACCCTTCCATTCTGCAGGGAGGTGGGACCGATTTGGATGGTCTGCCCCCGCCACTTCATGGATCTAAATGGTTTCCAAAAAGTGGTAGGGGGTGTTTTATCCCGTGTTGATGGCCTTTCAGATGATTCCCTGATGGCCTGCTGGAATGCAGAGTTAACCAGGACTGGCTCTGAAGCGCCCTCTCTGACTGCATGGAGTTCAGACAGCCCCATGATTTTCCCCAGAGCTGAGGGCAATGAAATAATCACTGAGACAGCTAGAGTGCCGGTGGCAGAAAACTGATTCTGATTCTGAATCGGACCAGACACGGGTTAGAGCTCAATTTGACGAGCCTACCAAGTGGCGATAAGCAATGGCAAAGAGGACCTTCTTATAAGGAAGCTCCCTTTTAGGATTCTGCCTTTCCTTGTGCTGCACAAACTATAGATTCCTTAGCCCCAGGTATCCATGTATTGGGTATCTTGCCGATTGGAAGGTAGGCGGTTCGAATTTGTGCAACAGGGTGAGCTCCCATTGCTCTGTCCTGTTCAGATCCCACCGCAACACGTGCTCTCTATGAAGGAGAACACGCTTAATCCCGCCGTCTTCCGTTCTTGAAATTGTGTGCAAATAATGGACAGAGTGAGGAGTTAGCAGTTCCAAATCACACCAGATAAATCAGCAGCGGGAAGGTAAACGGCATTTCCATGTGCTCTGGCTTCTGTCACAGTGTCCCCTTGCATCGCATCAAAAGTGGTTTAGTCATTCTGGCCACATGACCCAGAAAGCTGTCTGCGGGCTAACGCCGGCTCCCTGGGCTTGAAAAGCGAGATAAGCGCCGCACCCCATAGTCACCTTTAACTGGACTTAACCGTCTGAGGGTCCTTTACCTTTTACCGTTTCTTTCCTTTATCTGAACAAGCACTCTGCTCCCAAAAGAACCTGCCCAGGCCATTTTCTGAGGCTCTGCTCCAGAGGCAAGGGGCTGTGGAATCACTTTTAAGGAGGAAAGTTTGTGCGGATTATGGGAAAACCAGCTTCATATAACCAACCTGCTTTCTAATTAATGCAGGAAGAGGGAAATAGCATAGACTAAGCTGTTCTGCCAGGCTTAGGTGTGTCCACGTCCCCTTCCTTTGGGAGGAACTAGGTAATCAAGCTTCTGCTGTCCCCTAGTCTACCTGAGAAGCTCAGCGGGTGAAGAGGTTTGCATGGAGGAAGTCTAGATCGTAAAGCATGCACATTTCCAGAAGCAGCAACAGCACAAGTAACCTTCAGGCTGTTTCCCTCAAAGATGGTTCCCAGCCTTACTGCCTCCTCCTCCTTCTGCCTAGAAGCATTTGCTTCAAACTCCCTTTTCCTGTGCCCTCAAACACACAGTTACCCTGGCAACTTTTGTGGCATCTGACTCCCCAGGCCAAAGGATCCTTCTATGGCCTATCAACACATTTTTGTAATGCTAACAGGTCTGTTCTTCCTCCAGCCAGCCAGGTTGGTTTGCATAAGCCAGCCCAGGAATTTCTTTGCAGCTTGCGTTGTCCCTTCACACCACAAATAACCAAAATACTAGCATTTATTAATTTCTAGGTTTATACTGTCTATAACATTATTTTGTGGCTTTAAATCTCTGCTGGGGTTCTCTCACCAAATAATACTTGCCCCAAACTTGGATATTAACACGCAGGAATTTTCCTATATTATTATTATTATTGCACCAGTGAGGATGTTATGTCTAATTCTTCACTGAAAGCTTCCATTTGACACAACTGTGCGTTGAATGTTATCTTGTTATTATGAGCGCAGTCTTCAGGGAACATAAAGTCTTGCTGTACACATCTCATGGTTCTGCCAGTTTGACCCTGAAGCTCACTGGGTTACAGCTTTTCTCCTAAGAGGCAATTTCAAAATAAAGATAAGTTTTTAAATAACCCTAAAGAAATGCAGAAAAGAAATGTAGGGTGCTATCCAACATTAGCTGTGCTCAGAAAAAGCCCACTATTTTCAGCAGGTCTGCTATATAACTTAGTTTGATCTAATCCATAGCTTTTTAATTGTTTCAGTTTTAAAACATTAATTTAGTTGTCATTTCTATTGTTTTATATATTTTGACTGGAAGGGTTGCTTTGTGCAACATCCAGAGAACTTCTGTTATGAGAGGCTGCATAAAAGCAGTTATTCAAAAACAAATTGAATAAGTCATGAGTGTGTAATGTGTGGTGCTGTCTTCAGTGTTCATTCTTCTACCATGTTATTGTGTGTGGACAGAGCTTGATGATTATCATATATGTTGTCCTTTAAAACTCAGGTGGGGAACCTGTGCAGAGTGATCATGCTCCCCGTTTTACAGAGGACAGCCCTCTATTTGAAAGCTGTGTCCAGTCCAAATTGTGGGAATTACACTGTAGTTCCCATTTGCAGAGCATGTGGAAGACAGCCCTGGGTCCTTTGACTCTTTAATTACCGTATTTTTTTCTCTATAAGACTCACTTTTTCCCTCCTAAAAAGTAAGGGGAAATGTGTGTGCGTCTTATGGAGCAAATGCAGGCTGCGCAGCTATCACGGGAGGCAGAACAGCAAGAGGGATTGCTGCTTTCACTGCACAGTGATCCCTCTTGTTGTTCTGGCTTCTGAGATTCAGAATATTTTTTTTCTTGTTTTCCTCCTCCAAAAACTAGGTGACTCTTATGGTCTGGTGCGTCTTATAGAGCGAAAAATATGGTAGTTCTCTTTTCTCTCCTATAAAAACTATGCAAGTCACTCTCTTTTATAGTTCAAATAACATACGACTTTTACTTAGTGTACTTGCACTTGTAGATTAAAATACACAATGTAGGTAAAGGTAAAGGTAAAGGGACCCCTGACCATTAGGTCCAGTCGTGGCTGACTCTGGGGTTGCAGCGCTCATCTTGCTTTATTGGCTGAGGGAGCCGGCGTACAGCTTCCAGGTCATGTGGCCAGCATGACTAAGCTGCTTCTGGTGAACCAGAGCAGCGCACGGAAACGCCATTTACCCTCCCACCGGAGCGGTACCTATTTATCTACTTGCACTTTGACGTGCTTTTGAACTGCTAGGTTGGCAGGAGCAGGGACTGAGCAACGGGAGCTCACCCCGTCGCAGGGATTCGAACTGCTGACCTTCTGATCGGCGAGCCCTAAGCTCTGTGGTTTAACCCACAGCGCCACCCGCGTCCCTCACAATGTAGATAGATGATACTTAATTTGCTAGAACATCTAACATCCTAACATTTAACATCTAATTAGATTAAACATGAAAGCTCATACCTTGAAAGCTTATATTTAGTTGATCTTAAAGGTGCCACTGGAATTATTAAAAAAGATTTTTTCATCTTCCATCTTGTTATTTATTATGACTTTGACAGATCAACACAGCTTTCCACCTGAATCTAACTCTGAGGCAGACAGCAGCACAACGGAACATATCTGCTGGTCAGCTGAGACTGTTCCGCTATCTGCCATAACTGTACCAATTCTATAACGGACACAGAGTGTACGACATCACAGAGTTCTGCAGTTCTTGTAATTAACCCTTTACACAGGCCTTTTTGCTGCTTACATCCCACACAAATCTGGTTTAAAGATAAGGAACTCCGGTGCCAAGGTTTTCCTGATCTGGATTCTATAAATCTATGAATGGCCATTACTGTCAAACCAGTTATAGTTGGGAGAAGGCACTTGTAGCTCCAGTGACAGTTGCATTCAGAAGCACCCACAAACTGCAAACCTGCTCCTTCAGGGAAAGTGCAATCTCATCTAGAGTAGGCAGTTGAGCACTTGATCTAATTGGAGGTTTGCGTTATGTTTCTCTTTTAAAAGTCTACTTTCACTTATGAGAATGCTACAGATCACAGCTTTGAATATGTCCTGAACCTCTGTTAAAAACTTTAACTTTCAAACTAGTCGGCCAGGAAAATTGTCCAGCGCAATGGAGTCTGAGCTCTTGGGCCACATTCTTCGTTCCAAGAGCTCTGCAAGGCAGTCTGCTTGCAGATGCACCCGTCAGTATCTTTCTTTTATCTTGGTGCCCTCCCAAGGTTGCTGAACTGCAGTCTACCATACCTGCCCACTGGCCATGCTTGCTAGGGCTAATGGGACTAAGGGTTTAGCAACATTGGACAAAGATTCCCCACACCTGCATTAAAAGCTAGCAGATTCCCACTGGGGGAGGAAGAGGAGTACGGGGGGAGTGCACCGCCCCCGGCAGCGCGATCCCAGTGGGGTGCCATCACGGCAGCCCCCCCCCCGCCCGTGCTGGACGCCACACCCCTGCAGGAGGAACGCCCCGCCCCCAGGGCACATGCCCCGCCCCTGCAGGTGGTGCACCACGCCCCCGGGACTCGCGCCAGCCCCACCCCGCCTGCTCTCCACCCCTCAGTGCCAGAGCACAAGGCTCCTCCACTGGAGATGCCAATCCTGCTGCCATGTTCGCCTAATTAATTAGCCCAACATCCTCTTTCCCACAGAGGCCAACCATATGTTCTCTCCCGCTGTTGTTCCCCTGCAACTGGCAGTCGGGGGCATGATGCCTGTTTTATTTTGCAGCCGTTATGGCTTCTAGCATTGGTAGCCTTATCCTCTGTGAATTTGTCTAATCCCCTTTTAAGGTAAAAGGTAAAGGACCCCTGGATGGTTAAATCCAGTCAAAGGCTGGACTATGGGGTGCGGCACTCATCTTGTTTCAGGCCAAGGGAGCCGGCATTTGTCCACAGACAGCTTTCTGGGTCATGTGGCCAGAGGACTAAACCGCTACTGGCGCATGGAGGAACGTGACAAGTGCTCACGGAAAAGCCGTTTACCTTCCCGCCACAGCGTTACCTATTTATCTACTTGCACTGGTATGCTTTTGAACTGCTAGTTTGGCAGAATCTGGGCAGCCATCACTTCAACTTGTAACAAATTCCTTAGTTAGCCATGTACAGGGTGGAAAAGTACTTCCTTTTCCGTGTCTGCTTGGGTGGACAATGATGTGGATGCCACATGGTCACTTGTTCTCATGTGTGTTGCTGCGTGAGGTGTTGGAAGTGGTCCACCTGTGGGCTAGAGCCCCATGATTGAATGCTTCATAGTGCATAAACTTTTTCTGCAGGTTGAAAACTAGCATGTCAGAAGAGATGGCTACGCTATTAACCCTGACATTCCCATTTTCTGAATGCAGGTGTTTTATGATTATTTGTGGGGTTGGGTTGGGGATGTGAAGTAACAGTCATGTGCAATTCACACCACCCTTCTTCAGTCTGACTTAGGACAACCAAGACGCAGATTGCTCCCCTCAATGTGTTTTCTTTCTCTCTTTAAGCTGGGGGAGTATGCATGTCAGTGGAACCCCTCCTCTCATGCAACAGCCAATCCAGGCAGGAGTGCCAGTCCCAGGGTAGATGCCAACCTGCATACCTGGCCCCAGCCCCTTGGCTCCAGGAGGTGAGTCTTTTTTTAAAAAATTTTTTTTATTAATTTTCCAACATATATTAAAACACAATACAACTGACAATACATAAACAAACAAACATATAAACACATATAATTTCATAACCTCTTTTCCTTAAACCTTGTTTCAACGACCTCCCCATACCTCCCTTTTCTGCATCCCTGTTTTAAACTTTTCCAGCAACCCCTAATTTCAATTACTTATAATTCACTTTCTTTAATCCTTTTTCTCTTACCCAATTATTTGTCACTGCAATTCTGTTTTACATTACCCATGACATTTTAGCACTCATTAATTTTACAACAGTTCTTAAGATAAACTTTAAATTTCTTCCAATCTTCTTCCACCGTCTCTTTTCCTTGGTCGCGGATTCTGCCAGTCATCTCGGCCAGTCTCATATAGTCTATCACCTTCGTCTGCCACTCTTCCAGCGTGGGTAGTTCTTGTGTCTTCCAATACTTTGCTAAAAGAACTCTTGCTGCTGTTGTAGCATACATAAAGAACGTCCTATCTTTCCTTGACACCAATTGGCCTACCATGCCCAGGAGAAAGGCCTCTGGTTTCTTATGAAAGGTACACTTAAGGACCTTCTTAATTTCATTATAGATCATTTCCCAGAAGACCTTGATCCTTGGGCACGTCCACCAAAGGTGGTAAAAAGTACCTTCAGTTTCCTTACATTTCCAGCATTTATTATTGGGCATATGATAGATTTTTGCAAGCTTGACTGGGGTCATGTACCACCTATAAATCATTTTCATAATGTTCTCTCTTAAGGCATTGCATGCCGTAAATTTTATACCGGTAGTCCATAACTGTTCCCAGTCAGCAAACATAATGTCATGACCAATGTCTTGTGCCCATTTAATCATAGCTGATTTAACCATCTCATCCTGTGTATTCCATTTCAACAGCAAGTTATACATTCTTGACAAATTCTTAGTATTGGGTTCCAACAATTCAGTTTCTAATTTTGATCTCTCCACCTGTGAAATATACTCAGAGTCGCAAAGTGATTTCATGCTCTTTATTCAGCTCATAGTGGTGAGGAGGAATGAATGAATGTCCCCTCAAAGTATCTGCTTTATATACATTATCTACACAATGGGCTGCACATGATTGGCTAATTCCAGAATTCTACTGTAAGCCAATCAGGTTGTGGATTCACTTCTATCTGGAGCATGATTGGGTGGATCCTGCCAACCAATCATACTGCTGCATTGTTCTAGGACCAATCAGATTGCTGCATTCTGAATCCTATTGTTCTAGGACCAATCAGACTGCTGCCTTTTGGATCCTATTGTTCTAGGACCAATCAGACTGCTGCAGTTTGGATCCTATTCAACTCAGTACATAACACCCCTCCCCTCTAAGTTCCAGTCCTGCCCGGGAGGTCGCATTCATAGTCCTCGAGGTACGCCGGCGGCCGACGTGTGCGTTGAGGCCTGGGGTGTTCCCTGGTCCGGGGTTCAGGTTCTGGCTCGTGTTCCAAGGATGCTGGCTGTGATAGGGCTGTTTGGTCTGGCGCAACCGGCTCGCTCAGTCGTGGTTCTGGTTCCGGTGTCCTTTCGGCCTCACGGGTCCCCTCTGTATTTACTGATTCTGCCTCTCCTGCTTGCCCCTGCTGCTCTATGGGCCTCCCTGCCCCACTGTTCCCTGACCTGTCCTCCTCCTCCTGGTTTTCTCCCGGGAATCGTCGCCGTATCTGGTCGCAGTGGCGGCGCCAGCATTGCCCCCCATCTGTTAGCACCTCATACGACACGGGGCCAGTGACCCTGGTGACTGTGGCGGGTACCCATGCAGGGCCTGCCCCAAAATTCTTTGCGTACACTGGGTCCTGGGCCTCGAAGGTCCGGGGGTTCCTGCCTTCCCCCACCACTCCCTCATCCTGAGCTCTATCGGGGTGAAGGCGGTCCAATCTGATTGCAAGGCGCCGACCCATTAGTAGTTCAGCGGGGCTCCGGCCAGTCGTTGAGCTGGGGGTGCTGTGCTGTGCTAGAAGGAATGTGGCAAGGCGGTACTCCCAATCCCCTTGCGTCATGCGGCGAAGGGTGTCCTTGGTGGTCCGCACCATGCGTTCTGCTTGGCCATTGGTGGCAGGGTGGAATGGCGCCGAACGGATGTGGCGGATGGCGTTCTGCGCTGTGAAGGTTTGGAATTCTCCTGACGTAAATGCAGTCCCGTTGTCTGAGACGAGAGTGTCAGGGAGCCCGTGGGTTGCAAACAGCCTGCGTAGTACTCGGATGGCTGCGGACGTAGAAGTGGACGGTACCAGTGCGACTTCCAGCCATTTGGTGTAGGAGTCCACCACGATGAAGAATGTTTTCCCCTGAAAGGGGCCAGCGAAGTCCACATGCAGGCGTGACCATGGTGCTCGGGCGGACTCCCAGGACTGGACTGGGGCCCTTGGGGGATCTGGGCGGGATTCTTGGCAGGCCTGGCAGTGTTTGACCCAGGCCTCTATCTCTCCGTCGATCCCCGGCCACCACACATAACTCCTGGCAAGGGCCTTCATTCTTACTACCCCTGGATGTGTCTCGTGTAGGGCTGTGAGGACCCTTTTGCGGAGGGGCTGGGGAACAACGACCCTGCTTCCCCATAACAGGCACCCCTTGTGGGCCGACAGTTCATGTTTGCGGGTTGTGTAGCCGGCGAATTCTGGCCCGGGGCTGCTGCTGGGCCATCCCCTCCACACCCAGTCCAGGACCCGGGAGATGACCCTATCTTTCTTGGAATGGTGTGCAACTTCTTGTGCCTGAATGGGGCGGTCAGGAAGCAGCTCCAGGCTCATAACTTCTTGTGCAGGTGCTGGGTCAGGGCCTGTTTCCGGTAGTGGTAGCCTGCTGAGGGCATCTGCATGGCCCATCGCCTTCCCAGGGCGGTGAATCAGTGCATACTGGTAGCTGGCAAGGAAAATTGACCACCTGAGGACGCGAGGAGACAGAACTTGGGGGGTCTGCTTTTCGGGGGCAAACAAGCCAAGCAACGGCTTGTGGTCAGTCACCACGGTGAAGGGCCGCCCGTACAAGAAATCATGGAATTTTTTTACTCCCTTCACGATTGCCAGACCCTCCTTGTCGATTTGCGAGTAGTTCCGCTCGGTTGCGTTGAGTGTCTGGGAAAAGTATGCCACCGGTACCTCTCTTCCATCCGGGAGTTGGTGTCTCAGGACAGCGCCAATGCCATAGGGCGAGGCGTCGCATGCTAGCACCACTGGCAGCCTCTCGTCGAAGTGTGCCAAGACCGAGTTTGAGACAAGCAAGTCCTTGACTGCCTGGAATGCGGCCTCCTGGCGCTGGCCCCACACCCAAGGGGCCCGCTTGTCCAGGAGTCTGTGTAGGGGCTCCGCTACCGCCGCCTTGTGGGGAAGGAAGGAATGGTAAAAGTTCAATAGTCCCAAGAAGGCCTGAAGTTCAGTCTTGTTCTTGGGCGCTGGGGCATCACAAATGGCCCGTACCTTGTCCCCAGTTGGGTGGACCCCTTCTGCGTCCACCATAAATCCCAGAAAGTCCACCTGAGGCACTCCTAGTAGACATTTTTCCCGCTTCACCTTGAGACCCGCCATCTGGAAACGGTGCAGAACGGTGCGGAGGCGGTCCTCAAACTCCTCTGGTGTGGGCCCGGCAATCAACACATCATCGAAGAAGGGGGTGACACCAGGAATCCCTTTAAGGAGAGAGTCCATTAGATTCTGGAATATGCCTGGTGCCACGCTGACACCAAATTGCAGCCGCTTTACCCTGAACGCTCCTCTGTGCGTCACAATCGTCTGTGCCTCTGCTGTGGCCTCATCTACTGGCAGCTGTTGATATGCTTGGGCCAAGTCCAGCTTGCCAAAAATTTTCGACCCAGCCAGGGTGGCAAGGACATGGCTGACCACTGGCACTGGGTATGCATGGGCCGTGAGGGCCTTGTTTATGGTACATTTGTAGTCTGCGCAGATGCGGACCGAACCATTAGGCTTGACGGGTGTGACGATTGGGGTTTCCCAGGGGGCATTAGGCACCGGCTCCAGCACTCCTTGCTCCACGAGTCGGTCCAATTCCTCGTCTATACGGGGTTTCAGAGCGAACGGGACCCGGCGGGCCTTGAGCCTGACTGGTCGTACTGCGGGGTCAAGCTGTAGAGCAATGGGGGGGCCCGTATACTGTCCCAATTTCCCATCGAAAACCCCCGGAAATCCCTTGCATATGGCGTCCACGTCCACTTGTAAGCTTGTGTGGTTCACCCCGGTGACGGCTAGCCCCAGTGGTCCAAACCATGCCAATCCCAGTAAGCTAATGTAGGGGCCCTTGACCACAAGCAAGTCCAGTTGCCGCGTCCGCCCTCGGTATTGCACCCTGAAGGTCCCCACCCCCATTGTGGGGACCTTACGTTTCTGGAAGTCCCGGAGGGTGAATGGGGCCGGCCTGAGTTTGGGACCCCCAGTAGGACACAGTTTCCTTAAGGTCCTTGCCGAGATTATGGATAGAGTTGAACCCGTGTCAAGCTCCATGCGGCATGGGGCCCCCTCTATCTGTACCTCTACATAAATTTTCTCTACGTTGGGGTGGGGCAACTGGTATACCTGGAAGTCCGTGAGCTCCGTCGAGTTGCCTTGGTGCGTTGGGCCCCGGGACCTGGGGCTCTTGGATTGGTCATCTGATGCCTGGCGTCGGGCGGGCCGAGCTCGACACACCCGGGCGATGTGTCCCAATTTTCTGCACTGCCTGCACTCTGCGTTGCGGAAACGGCAGGTCCTCCTCTCGTGACTTTCCCCGCAGCTTGCGCAGTTCCCTCCTTCTCGTCGAGGCAGCTGTGGTATGTGGGCTGCTTGAGTGCGCTGCTGTACTCGGTGCACCTCCTCCTTGTCAGATCCTGAGTCGTCGGTGAGGTCTTCATGGTGGACCCTCTGTTGGGACGGCTGGCTCGGCCGTGCCTCTTGCGTCGACCTCTCGGCAGCTTCCGTTGCCAGGGCCTCCTCCAGAGCGACCTGGAACGTTAGGTCCTTCTTAGCGTAGAGGCGTCGTTGCAGCTTCTCATCCTTCAGGCCACCGACGAGGCGGTCACGAAGCATGTTCTCCAGCTCTGAGAAGTTGCAGAACCGGGCAGCTTGGCGGAGAGAGGTCACAAACCCAGTTATGGTTTCCCCAGGGGCTTGCCGCTTTGCGTAGAAGGCATTTCGACGAGCCACCACTGAGGGCTGTGGCGAAAAGTGCCCCTTCAGCTGTTCCATTATTGTTTTGTATGGAACAGTAGCAACGTCTTCAGGCGCAAGGAGAGCCCGGGCGATTTCAAACGTCTCCTCTCCGCAGACGCTGAAGAATATTGCCCTCTTCTTGGCGTCTTCTTCCTCGGTGACCCCTTTGGCTTCTAGGAGGAAGGTGAAACGGGAGGCGTACGCTTCCCAGTCTCCAGATGCTGGGTTGAACGGCGAGAAGCTGCTGTCGGTTGCCATTCTGAGTTCCTTGTGTCCCGGAGCTGAAGCCTGGATACACGGTGCGAGGCAGCGGTGCGGCAGGTGGCGGTGCTGCGGTGCTGTGTGTGGCAGTCAGCTCAGCGGGATCCCACCTTCGTCGCCAGTGAAATATACTCAGAGTCGCAAAGTGATTTCATGCTCTTTATTCAGCTCATAGTGGTGAGGAGGAATGAATGAATGTCCCCTCAAAGTATCTGCTTTATATACATTATCTACACAATGGGCTGCACATGATTGGCTAATTCCAGAATTCTACTGTAAGCCAATCAGGTTGTGGATTCACTTCTATCTGGAGCATGATTGGGTGGATCCTGCCAACCAATCATACTGCTGCATTGTTCTAGGACCAATCAGATTGCTGCATTCTGAATCCTATTGTTCTAGGACCAATCAGACTGCTGCCTTTTGGATCCTATTGTTCTAGGACCAATCAGACTGCTGCAGTTTGGATCCTATTCAACTCAGTACATAACACCCTGAAAGCCGATTTTCCTGTCCTGTTTGAAAACTTCATTTATCTGGTAATAATGAAGCCAGTCTCTTACTTTAGACTTCAATTTCTCATAGCTCTGCAATTTCACTTTTCCCTCCTCTTGTTCTATAATTTCCCAGTATTTTGGCCATTTAGATTCCATATTAAGTTTTTTCACTTCCTTAGCTTCCATTGGTGACAGCCACCTAGGGGTTTTGTTTTCCAACAGATCTTTATACCGAATCCAAACATTATATAGTGCTTTCCTAACAATATGGTTTTTGAAACCTTGGTGAATTTTAACCTTGTCATACCATATATATGCATGCCAACCAAACCTATTATTAAACCAGGAGGTGAGTCTTTCTGTGTGTGTGTGTCTTTGAAATATACTCGGAGTCAAGAGTGGATTTCATGCTCTTTATTCTGCTCATAGTGGTGAGGAGGAATGGAAGTTCCCCCAGAATGTCTGCTTTATATACATTATTTACACAATGGGCCCCACGTGATTGGCTTATTCCGGGATTCACCTGTAGGCCAATCAGGTTGTGGATTCACTTCCACCTGCAGCTGGATTGGGTAGCTCCTGTGGACCAGTCAGACTGCTGCATTCTGAATCCTATTGTTCTAGGGCCAATCAGACTGCTGCATTTTGGATCCTATTCAACTCAGTACATAACAGTCTTCCCAATGTTTGTCCTTGATTTAGCAGTGACCGAGGGTCACTGGGAGTAGGAGCCCCCCTCCTGCTCCCAGAAAAGGTTATTTATGTATGAACAACTGTGGCCCATGTTTTGTTAGCCCCCGAATGGAAAACGAGCGAGGTCCCAACCAAAGAAGAATGGCAACTTAAGTTGACAAAATATGCACAACTTGCAGACTTAATATATAGAATAAGAGAACAAGAAGAACGTATGTTTAAAGAAGATTGGAAAATGTTTTTTGAATATGTGGAAAATAATTGTGTACAGCTGAAGAGATTAATTCAGCAGTGTAAATAAATTTGATTGATGCAATAATGGAATACTGATTGCTATATTTTTTGTAAAAT
Source organism: Podarcis filfolensis (assembly GCF_964270895.1). Taxonomy (NCBI): domain Eukaryota; kingdom Metazoa; phylum Chordata; class Lepidosauria; order Squamata; family Lacertidae; genus Podarcis; species Podarcis filfolensis. The sequence goes on from NC_139617.1 coordinate 17,325,733, forward strand.
ATGCAGGGATTAAAAAGAAAAAGGGAAGTCACTGATATCTTAAGGATGTAAAATGAGTATTTAAATTGTAAAACAGAAAATTTAATTTTAAAAAGGGGTCAGTGGGGTCAGGAGCAAGGAGACAGAGGAAACCTTGAGGCAGGAATAGGCTTGATTTGGCCAGAGATGGCAACTAAGGTAAGACTGCAATCCTAGGCACACTTAACTGTTGGTAAACACCAGTGAATGTAAAATAACATCTTTATTAAGAAACATGTGTAAGATTAAGTTGTGGGGCCAGGTAGAAAATTTAGAGAACTGATAGATATAGAGATCTGATGTGGAGAATTATAATGCAGTGTGTTTGTTTTCATTTTGAAACATATTAAAAACTCTTATTCATTTGATTCACTGCCAGCTAAGAAACAAATCTAGAAATCCACGAAATTCTATACTCAATAATGTCTGACAGATAACACTGGGCAACAATTTTTTACTTTTTGAATATTGTCTAGATTTCTACAACTGATTTAGGGTATTTTTGCACTGCTGAATCAGGAAATGGCATCCGTTTCTCTCCATCAGGTCAGGTTTTTGTGCTATGTTGATTTGAAAAAAATCAGATCTTGTGACAAAATCGATTACATTTTTGTGGCATTATCAGCTGATTTTTGTCAACACTTATTATCCTAAATATGTTTTTAAGAGAATTTTTTTTCCCAACAACGTATATTGATTACCTGATAGAAAGATTGATTACTGTAAACTGAATGGTGGGCATTGATGAAGGTAAGTACACGTAAATTGCATGTTGCTTCACCATTTTTCAAACTTCAGGGCTTGAACTTCCGTTTCTTGGAACTCCTGGAATGCTCAGCGGCAGGGAGGTCTCTCTTCAGAGTCCAACAGTAGTCAGCCATCATGACTGCATCCCAGCGACCCTGATACCTGGTCTCCATCTCTTTCATGTCCTGATGGAATCTCTCCCCCTGCTCGTCATTCATTGAACCCAGGTTCTCAGGAAACCGGTCCATATGTGAAAATAGGTAGTGAATCTTGACGCTCATGTTGCAGCCCAGGTTTCTGAAAGCAGTCAGCATGTTGTTGACAAGTTCTGCGTAGTTTCTGGCCTTATTGTTGCCAAGAAAGTTCTTCACTACCAGGACAAATGCCTTCCACACTTCCAGTTCCACTTCGTTCATTGAGTTTCCGAACTCTGGATCTCTGATGAGCTGACGGATCTGAGGACCGTCAAAGATGACAGCTTTCAACTTCTTCATGGTCAATCCTGGAAAAGCCTGGCACAAGTAAGTGAAGCAGTCACCATCCTTGTCCAGAGCCTTGGTGAACTGCTTGATTAAGCCGAGCTTGATGTGCAGCGGTGGGAAGAGTATTCTGCCTCTGTCAACCAGAGGGTCGTTGATGACGTTCCTTTTTCTGCAAGGCACCAATTCCTCCCGCACAGGCCAGTCCTTCTTCGTGTAATGCTGAGCACGGTCCCTACTATCCCACATGCACAGAAAACATGGGTACTTGGTGAAGCCAGACTGTTGTCCCAACAAAAAGTTCACCATCTTCAGGTCAACACAAATAAACCACTTATGCTGATCACAACCAATTTTCTCCAGCACATACTTCACCCCTTCATAGTTCTCCTTCAGTGTACTCGAGTGAGCCAGGGGTTTTGATCCCCCAACTTTATGCTTTGCCGCACCAATTTATGGAAGATTTCGAGGTTTTATGACTTCAAACTGATCCCTTTTCGACATAATCACCCAGAACTATCGAACCTGAATACTTCTTGTCATTAAAATAATCATTTCCAATCAAAACAATTATTCGACATGGCATTTTACCCCCACCAACTTCTTCTAAAATGCTCCACACAAGCGTACATGTGAACAAAAATGTAAAAAAATGACATGTGGCCATAACGCAAAAACTTGACCTGATTGAGCAAAACCAATGTGATTTTTGGATTCAGCGCATCAGATTCGTCCTAAATCAGCTGAAAAAAACGCAGACAACAAATTTGTTGTTGACCAGTGTAATCAGTCACTCAACCCAATCCCATAATATAAAACCTTAATCAAGAGCTAAATTAATGAGGACCTCCACAGTCTGTACAAATCCTCCATAGGACTTCCCCAACCTAGTGTTACAAAACCTTAGGAAGGCTGAAGTAGGGTGTTTTAAAAATTATTGCTTTATCTTTTTTAATGTTTTGCTATGCTTTTGCTTTTCTGTTTTAAACAGGGCTTTTATTAAACAACTCATCTGATGCAGGCAACCTAGAATTCCATGCTGGGGCACGAGGCAGCTGGGGAAGGAGGGATGGATCACACACACACACCTCGCTACAGCTTCTGCGCAAGATATGGGAGAAGGAAAGCTTATTTCTCCATGGAGAATGCTTGAGGAAGAGGGAAGAACTCAGCGGAAGGCTTCTCTTCTCTTCTCTTCTCTTCTCTTCTCTTCTCTTCTCTTCTCTTCTCTTCCATGAGGCTTCCCCCTTTTCCCACAGTTAGCATGGACACACACTCCTCCCTATCTAAGGAGCTCAGAGATCCTCCGCCAGTGCATGTGACCCAGTGGGAAGACCCGAAGCAAAGACCCTTGACACTTGATTATTCTATGTAGACTCTCTGACTGTAAATGTTCTGTTTAGCCATTTGAGCACCAGCCACTGTGTGGACCCTCCTTCCCCATGAATTTGTCTCATCACTGTCCACTTGTTCCTTACCAAAAACCCTTGTGGTTTGCATATTTTCAGCTAAGGACTGAAAAAGGCAAAGCAGATTTTGGCTTGTGCCAAAATCACAATAATTCTCATTTAACACTCAATCCATCTACTCAAATCCATCAGAAGGTGGTGATTTCTGCATGGCAGGGGGTTGGACTAGATGACCCTTGAGGTCCCTTCCAGCTCTATGATTCTACAATTCTAGTCTCGTAGCAGACTAGTAGAAATAAATAAATTGCAGGCTTGTTGTTGACTTATTTGCAAGAGTGGTTTTAAATCACCGAGTTTGCTTTTCATTTTTTTCCTGACATTTCCCCTCCACCCATCCTCATAATCCACTAATGCCTCCTTTGCTGACTATTTTTCTCCCCAGGTGGCATGGCAGGAGGTGGCACGATGATGTTGAAACAAGTTTGCGGTAAAGCAGATAATCCATCAGTGCCTAGTTATGATCCCACTTTTCCAGGCCGACCTACTGACAAGTTTGAGGTGAGGAGGGACTTTCTATCAAGGTATCCCTCAACTGCAACTGCACTCTCCAAGGCTCTCTGTAACATAGGGCTGGCCCACCTGTGAGGCAGGGTGAGGCAAACCTTCTGCACTCATTTTGAGGCATTTTTTGCTAATATTTACTAATAATTTACTAGTTACAAAGTTGTATAAAAGTCTTGATGATTTCCTTGCTTGGGCAGTGCTTTTGGGATTTGACCTAGAGAAGAAGAAGAAGAGTTTGGATTTGATACCCTGCTTTATCACTACCCAAAGGAGTCTCAAAGCGGCTAACATTCTCCTTTCCCTTCCTCCCTCACAACAAACACCCTGTGAAATGAGTGGGGCTGAGAGACTTCAGAGTCTAGCCCAAGGTCACCCAGCAGCTGCGTGTGGAGGAGTGGAGACATGAACCCAGTTGAGTCTACCGCTCTTAACCACTATACCACACTGGCTCTCCAGGTGCTGTCCTGCTGCAGCAGAATTAATAAAGGGTACCCACTAGACGCCTTGTTGGTTAACAGTGGTCTCATCTGTTGATTTAATATAAGTTAGATCTTACCTAGGACTATTTCCATGACATTTTCAAGAAACTGTGAAGGATTGCACTAGATAAACTACAAAGTCACAAAGCAAGAGCAAGCTATGGTGTGACATCTGTGGAACAACTCATGGTTAGCTTGTAGTTTGTTAAAGAATCCAAGGGTTAGCATTATGTGCAGATCTGAACACTGTATTGCCTGCATGTCAGTGGTTTGATTGCTGTTGTATTGGAGGAGGGGGGTCTACTTTCTACATTTCTTAAACAGGCTGAAAACCAGTGTGCTGTGGTGGCTAGAACTGAGGAAATCCATGAAGCTCCCTGGGTGACTTTGGGCCACTTGCTATCTCTTGACATACAGTAAGCGGCCTCACAAGTGGTGTTGTGCAGGGCTGGGTGAGCGGGGAAAAACCCTGGACTCTTTGGAAGCAAGGCAGGGCATCCTTTCCCTTTGTTTTGTCACCCAGAGCAGCTGGAAGAAACCAAAATAATTTAATCATTTGCACTGAGGACAAAAAGTTAGATGGAATAAAAACAAGGCTACACCAGACATCCTTGAACGGAATGGAGAAGCTTTGTAACAGATAACAACATTTGGAGATACCATGGGATAGAAAAAGCAGCCAATCATGCTTTGCCACTTCTTTTGAATCAAGGTTGCGTATGCAGCAGTTGATTCAACACAACATTATTCCTGACCTCCTCTCGCATTTCCCAAGAGTTCTCAGCGCAGAAGGCACGATACTGAAGCTCCGGTGAGTCTGGGCAAAACTTGGGACTTGGAATGTAGAACTAGGCTGGCCACAACCAATGTTATGGGATGCTATTAAAATCTCAAAGGGGTTTCCCTTCCTCATTCTGAACTAGTCCTTTTCAACAGCAGTGAGAGTTATCTTTGTAGGAAATTGTGGTCCCAGCCCACAATAAGGGGAATCTTTTACAGAGCTGAGTAACCTTAAGGTTTTGATCTTTCCTATTTCTTCAGCAATGCTCTCCTCTAAAAAGAGAGAGCCACCCAGTGTCGTCTGGAGAAATTCCATTTGATGACTGACAATATCTGAAAGCAAGGGTCCCTCTCTGTTTCTGGTCTTGGAGAGTGCTTTTGCCCTCCTCATCCACTGCCTGGATTTTAATGGTTGGGAAGAATCAGGACACTAGCATATTCTAAATGAAGAACATAGCTGGCTTTAACAGTTGATTTTGTTGGGAATATATATTATCTGAATACTATATGCACAAAAATGGCTTGAGTAGACGGTACCTACTAAAACAGAATGGCAACTGCAATTGACAGAATATGTACAACTGGCAAGTTTGACTTGGAAAATTAGAGATCAAAAAGAGACTGACTTTAAGGAGGACTGGAAAATGTAGATTTTTTTAAACTCAATGGAAGCATGTTAAAATGCAAGTAGGATTTGAGTAAGAACTGCAGTGGAAAGTCTGGTGGAGTTTTTTGTGAAGAAGCTAAGGCATAGAATAAATATAATATGCAGTAAGAACTGGAACTTTGGGGAAGCCATGGAGGGGAAGTCCTAGGTTGGTTGATTGAATGTTAAATGTTCAACTAATATTTCTTACAATAAATAATGAGGGGGGGGATTGTGATTTGCACAAGCTCATGTATAGTACTTCAGGAGCTTTATGAGAGAGGGACGGAGGTTGTTGGGCTTGTTGGGGAGATGTGTGTTTGCAGAATAGCATTGAGCGGTTCTCCTGTGTGTTGCTGATTGAGGTGTCGGAAGTGATCCACCTGGGGGCTGGTTTCCCATGTTTGCATGCTCCACTCTTCAAAAAGGTTTCCTGCAGGTTGATCACTGGCATATCGGGAAGACATTGCTAGACTGTGTAAGCCTTTCTCTTGGTATTGCCAATTTCTGAATTGGGTTGTTGTGCGTTTTTTCTCAAAAAACTTTTTATGGAAGTTTTTTTGTGTTACAAAACAAATAGCTCAGCAGTGAATGGTACATCTGTTGTCTCCACTTTCATTTCATAGTCTTTTTCACTGTTTGTTTACAGTTGGTGCGATAGACCTTTGTCATAGACATCTTTCAGTTGGGGAAGAGATGGGGGTATTGTTCTGTCGCCTTTTATTAGTGTAGGGGTTTGTGTCAGCATCATGTGGGTAGTTCCTTTGTTTATTTATTTATTTATTTATTTATTTATTTTTATTGATAATGCAAGAGATTAAGGAGTTGAGCTTGGTTGGTTGCGTTCAGGTGATTGCAGTGTGGCCTGTTTGTATGTGTGGGCAGTGGCGTAGCGTGGGGGGTGCAGGGGGGGCCGGCCGCACCGGGCGCAACATCTGGGGGTTAGGGTTAGGGGGCGCAAATCCATGGGTTAGGGGGCGCAAATCCACGGGTTAGGGGGCGCAAATTACTTGCCTTGCCCTGGGTGCTGACAACCCACGCTACGCCACTGTGTGTGGGTGGCGGGGGAGGGTGGGTGGGGTGTAGCTTGTTGGGTCAGGTTAGCCATATTGAGTTGTTTGCTGTTGGGGGATGTGAATGCAGGGGTTTTATGATTACAGTGGTACCTCGGGTGAAGTACTTAATTCATTCCGGAGGTCCGTACTTAACCTGAAACTGTTCTTAACCTGAAGCACCACTTTAGCTAATGGGGCCTCCTGCTGCTGCCGCGCCACCGGAGCACAATTTCTGTTCTCATCCTGAAGCAAAGTTCTTAACCCAAAGCACTATTTCTGGGTTAGGGGAGTGTGTAACCTGAAGCGTATGTAACCTGAAGCATATGTAACCCGAGGTACCACGGTACTGTGTTTGTGGGTTTGGGGATACAAAATAACAGTCATGTGATACACACACCATCCCTTTGCATAGCTGTCAACCTTCCCTTTTTTTGCAGGAAATTCCCTTATTCCAGCACCGTTTCCCACTGCTTCCCAGTGCTATCCCGGATTGTTAGATATCCCGTAGACTGTGCCCAGGACAGGTGAGGCTGCTGACCCCTTATTTTCAAATCTGAAAGTTGACAGCTATGCCCCTTTGCAACCTGACTTAGCACAGTGCATGTTGCTTCTCAAGCTTGGGCTGCCATTTGCCCAGATTTTCCTGGACATGACTGGGATTTCAATGGCAGAATTGACATCCAGGGGGAATTTCCCAAAGGCGGCACTTTGTCCTTTGCAGCCTGACTTAGGACAGTGCATGTTGCTTCTTGAGCAAAGCGGTGGCACAGAGGTGATGCACTTGAACTGGGATAGTACTGTGCTGTCAGTCTTCTCTCCCTAGATTTTCTGATGTCTTCTCCCACCGCCTCCTTGCTTCTCATCCTCTTCTGCAGGGATTATCTTGGGACAATGCACCAGAGGTCTCTCTACCAGGGTCCCCCCATGCACGGCATGGCTGGTTATGACACCCGTGGACCGCCACCCCGTGTAACAAGTGGGGGACCAGAGAGAGAACACAGTCAAGTGTCCTTGATGGATGTCCAAGGTAAGAGGTTTCAGGCTTAAATGAGAAGGATCATTTACCGGTATAAATCACAGCACAGTAAGGGATTCATCAGCAGGGGTGATATATGAAACAAATAGCAGTGTAGCTAAAATAAACAATGCTGTATCTCATACAATATACTGCACAATAACGAATATAAATAATTATAAAGGGTATACCATGTTACAGAGGATCATATTGAAAAACACTTCCTAGAAACACCCTGGCTAAGGAACCCTGTAAACTATAAACACACACAAAATCAAAGCACAAAGGGTGTTAAACCAGGCTGGTGCAATCCATTTTTAGTTCCCTCATACTTTCCTTAAACTCAGTGGAGATTGTAAAAGTAAAGCATAATGCTATCCATACTTTAAAAAAGAAAATAAAAATTCAATAAAATAAACCAGAAATGTATCCACAAGAAAAAGAAACACTCTTATTCCTATTGTTATCTAATGCAACGTCTTAGCAGAACAGCAAATTCTCTGCAGATATTTTTGTTAATAATTGGATCTAAACAGAATAAATGCCTGCTCGGAAGTGCCAAATTATAAAATATTGATGAATAAGAGATAGCATTTAAAGTGACAATTTTGATTGAGTTGCTAGATCTTAGGCAATGATTACTGTATTAAGTTCCTTAAACATTATGCCCTGGGGAGAGTAGACCTTATGGGAGGACAAAGAGGTCCAAAAATTCCCCCCTGTGCCATCATAATCAGCACCACTGCTTCCAAGGGTGTGTGAGGAAATGCGTCTCTGCACTCTTACACCTATTGCCTTCTTCTGTCTGAAGGGAGCCCACTTCTGTCTGTAATACATGAAGCTTCATTCAAAGCTCCTCTATTCCTGTAGTAGGTGGGCATTTTCACTGTATTGGCATGGGCTCCTTGCATGGTCTCGGGCAGGTAACTCCCAGCACTGTTTGTATAAGTTTAATTGTCTTCAATGCAGGTGGAAGAGGCATGGATGGCAGGGGCATCATAGATCAAGGCATGGAGCGCAGAGAGATGGAAGAGAAGGACATGGAGCCCACTAGAGGCAGGGAGACCAGACGCATGGAAGATCAAGGCATGGAGCGCAGAGAGAGGGACGTGGCGCCCACTAGAGGCAGGGAGCCCAAGCGCATGGAAGATCAAGGCATGGAGCGCAGAGAGAGGGACGTGGCGCCCACTAGAGGCAGGGAGCCCAAGCGCATGGAAGATCAAGGCATGGAGCGCAGAGAGAGGGACGTGGCGCCCACTAGAGGCAGGGAGCCCAAGCGCATGGAAGATCAAGGCATGGAGCGCAGAGAGAGGGACGTGGCGCCCACTAGAGGCAGGGAGCCCAGACGCATGGAAGATCAAGGCATGGAGCGCAGAGAGAGGGACGTGGCGCCCACTAGAGGCAGGGAGCCCAAGCGCATGGAAGATCAAGGCATGGAGCGCAGAGAGAGGGACGTGGCGCCCACTAGAGGCAGGGAGCCCAAGCGCATGGAAGATCAAGGCATGGAGCGCAGAGAGAGGGACGTGGCGCCCACTAGAGGCAGGGAGCCCAAGCGCATGGAAGATCAAGGCATGGAGCGCAGAGAGAGGGACGTGGCGCCCACTAGAGGCAGGGAGCCCAAGCGCATGGAAGATCAAGGCATGGAGCGCAGAGAGAGGGACGTGGCGCCCACTAGAGGCAGGGAGCCCAAGCGCATGGAAGATCAAGGCATGGAGCGCAGAGAGAGGGACGTGGCGCCCACTAGAGGCAGGGAGCCCAAGCGCATGGAAGATCAAGGCATGGAGCGCAGAGAGAGGGACGTGGCGCCCACTAGAGGCAGGGGAGAGATGGAAGAGAGGGACATGGAGCCCACTAGAGGCAGGGAGCCCAAGCGCATGAAATATCAAGTCATGGAGTGCAGAGTGAGGGCGCCCCCTAGAGGCATGAGGCCCAGAGGAATGGAATATCAAGGGATGGAGCCCAAAGGGGTGGAATACGTGGTCAAGGTGCTCCCTAGAGGCATAGAGCCACCTAGAGGCATGAACTCTCAAGGCACACAGCCTCATGGAATAGATCCCAGAGCCATGAATTGTCAAGGCATGGAGCCCAGATGGAAGGAATACATGGTCAAGGTGCTCCCTATAGGCATCGTGCCACCCAGAGCTATGAATTATCAAGGCACGGAGGGCAGAAGGATGGAATTCTTGGTCATGGTGCTCCCTAGAGGCACGGAGCCACCTAGAGTCATGAACCATCAAGGCACACAGCCTCATGCAATAGCTCCCAGAGCCATAGAGCCTCCCCAGGGCATGGAACCCAAAGGCTTGGAGCCAACGACTGGAGAAATTCAAGGTCCTGGACCTTTGAGCAAGGCAGCAACTGATCTGCAGGAACCTGAACAGGTATGTGGAGTAACCATGTGCTGTTTCATTTTCCCCAATGGGTTCCTAGACACATTCTTGGAGCCAGAACATGAACAGCCTCATAGGGTCATGGCCGGACGATTGGTATAGTGATTTATTTCCCAATGGAGATGGGAGTGGGTAGATGCAATTTTCATCATTACCCCCATCCTTTTTTGTTCCTGAGCAGCGCGGGGGGGGGGGGCGCTACAGTGGTTGACCTATCACTTAGATATGACTCTAGGATGGGGAACTTGCATCCCTCCAGGTGTTGCTGGACTCCAGCTCTCATCAGCCCCAGCCAGTTTGGCCAGTGATTACTGGGGGGGGGGGTGTCTGTGTCACAGGTGCCCAACTTCTGCCCTGAAAGAAAAGGCAAACACTCTGGCAGGCCCCGCACCTTCAAAGCAGAAAACTGCTCGCAGTGCAAAGGCTGAAACCCAGCAATGAGAAAGATCATTAGAGAGAGCTAAGTTCCTAGCTTTGGATGGAAATTGTATCAGGGATTTCAGGCCAGCTGTCATGCACCCTTCTGCCTCTGTTGCCCGGTACTCTCCTGAACTTTCCCCAGCTGTCAACATACCTCTCCTTTACGTGATGTTGGCAGGAAAATCCATGGATTGGACAAAGGAGCAGAAGTGGCACTTTATTTCTTTTGAAGTGGTAGTCAGAAGTTAAATTGCCTCCAGTGATGGGACAGGGGACCATGTCCCCGTGTGCTTTTCTAATAAAATAACTGCCCTTTATTTTCCCCATGCGTGTCCCCCAGCTCTTAGTGTCCAGAGGTAGTGCAGCTAGTAGTGTCTGGAGCTGTTTTCAGACACCATGTGAATGTTGTCCATGTAAACCACATGATTGAGGAGGGGTCAGCAAACTTTCTGAAATCTTCCTTTGTGTTTACAGGTGGTCAGCATGCCCATAGCAGAAGCAGAACAAGTTGTAGACATGGCAGAAGCAAGCGAGCAAGCAGACAGCCAACCTGAGGGCTTCAGTCCTGGCCAAGATGAAGAAGAACACCTGGATAAAGATGACGTAAGCCAAACAATTTTGCCTTCTTTGAGCTCTCTATTAAAGAGGCAAGCAGCAACAGTCTGTAGGATGGGGTGGCAGCGCTTACCTGACCCATCACAGGTGAGGTCAGAACAGTGCAAAATGCACTGGTGGGGGCAATCCTGTGGTCCCACCAGTCCCCCACCTCATGGCCCCCTCCCTCCCTGTACTCCACAGTGGCACCAGTGACAGAAGGTCAGCTAAATGCTGCTGGCCAGTGCTGGGGGGCAATATCACTGGCAGTAGCATCAAGGTCTTTTCAGCAGCTACCCCAAAGCTCTGGAATGAGTGTGGTAGAACACATCCCTCTAATATGTTGATGTAATGTGCTTTGCAGATCTTTTCAAACTAGCTTTTAGAGTGTAATATGCTGTCCTAATATTGGGGTGGTGGTGTTGCTATATAACTTGTGTATAATAAACTATGATTTACGAAATAAGAAAAGAAATATGAGCAGCAAGAATTTCACCACTGATTCCAATTAGAGTGCAGGTGATTTGGGGTCAGATCAAAGGTCTATTTAGTCCAGTGTTCTGTTCTCACAGTGGCCAGCCAGGTGCCTTTGGAAACTCCACAAGCAGGAAAAGAAAGGTGTAGCACTCTCCCACTCACAATCCGGCAACTGGTACACAGAGATAGGCTTTCTCTCATCCTGGAGGCAATATAGCCCTTCTTGCTTAGCTTACCCACTTCTTAACATGGGACTGAAATGGCCCGCTTGAGTCTCCTAGTGGTGCAGCAACTGCTAGCACGTTTGCAAAGGTAAGCAGGGTAAGTCTGGTTTCAAATGGGATGGGGGGCTGTGTGTTGAGATTTCGACTAGATGACCCTTGGGATCCTTCCCAGCTCTACAATTCTGTGAATCTGTGAATCTCCAGTTCAGATGCAATTGTCAGCATGGTTATTAATGCTATGGTTATGTGGGGGACAGAGGGAGAGAATAAGTGACCACGGTTTAATAACCACTCTGAAAAATCCCACAGACATTACCGTCTTTTCTACTGAAAAAACATATTGGTCTGAATGCATCCTTATCAGTTTCTTTCATCTCTCCATAGGCCGAATGCATTGAAGAATTCCTCAATATGACGGATGAAGAGTTGGCTGATTTTCATTCAGAGGAATGGCTGAGCAATTTCGAAATGAAAGACGATACACTGAATGGCTCCGACGATGCCATGGGGTAAGAGGGGAGCTGGGCACTACAAAACATCCTAAGACCGTGCCAAGCCCAGCTTGGATGGCACTTGCTTCACAGTCTCACCCAGTCGATCATCTCATTAGCAAAGGCTGTGCTAGTTAATGTACTCCCATTGCCTTCTTTTTCCAATGAACAATCAGTTATACTAAAGGGCAGAATCCAGCACTTATTTCTCCTGTTCAAACCCCCTTGAAATGAAGGCAGGTGTACAAACACCCCCATGCCCTCATCTTCAGCTGACCATTTCAGGGACTTGGAACATTGCACCTTTGGGGGAAAAGGTTGTGCCCACAGTCCCAGATTTCTATAAAGGGTCGGCAAAGAGGCACAGTTCTTTAATATGCCTCAACATGTTTCTCTAGCACTTCTAGAAGACCTTCCATATGAAGAAAACTATGCTGAAAAAGCCAAAGAAAAACAATGGTTGAATGGCAGGCTTGGAAGAGCACTCAGAGGCATGCTCACTGGCAACTGCAAAGTTGCAAAAGATCTGATGGCAGGTGTAGCCAGCAGCCGGACATGGAGCAAGGCACCATTCCTTACTCCAAGCAGCTCCAAACTGATGCATGCCCAACCTTTAAACAGCAGCAAACTGCCCTCTCAGTACCCTTCATAGTCCCTAATTGGTCTTTTGCCCACAAAATCCCTCACAAATGTTCGCCAACTTCTCTGCAGTTTAGCTTTTGCTGCTTGTTCTATTAGTGGTCCATATGTTGAACAGCTGTTTCTCTTTCTCCTTTCAGGGATCTGTTCGGCTGAACTCAATGTTTAGGTGATTCTCAGCAGTATATTGGTGTGATGGGAGCCTAATCCATCTTGTTAATACAGTGGTAACTGGGTTAAGAACTTAATTCGTTCCGGAGGTCCATTCTTAACCTGAAACTGTTAAGCACCACTGAAGCACCACTTTAGCTAATGGGGCCTCCTGCTGCTGCCACGCCACCGGAGCACGATTTCTGTTCTCATCCTGAAGCAAAGTTCTTAACCCGAGGTACTATTTCTGGGTTAGCAGAGTCTGTAACCTGAAGCATTTGTAACCTGAAGCGTATGTAACCCGAGATACCACTGTAGAATCCTTTTGAAAAATGTCTAACCAAATGGCATGTTGAAGACAGCATAGAAAATGGTTTCTACACCCTTCCTATGTCTGAACCAGATCAGTACTGAGGGGAAGGGGGCTCCCTTCCCCTTGTTTATCTTACTTCTCCCGTCATTTTGTTTACTTCCTTGAGTTTCAATTAAAAGTTGGGTTTGGCAAAACCGTGTGGCTTGTCGTATATCTGTATTGCACTTGCTTCCCCAGTCACCCCATCCTCCCTTCTAGATCAAAGCTTAGCTTATGTTCCCATGAAGTCGTTCCCACACATTCTGCCTGTTGTGTCATCCCTGTTGTTGTTTAGTCGTGTCATCCCTACTGCTGCCCAATTATTTTTTCAAAGGCACTAGATTAAAATTCTCCTACTCTTATCTAACCAGCAAAGTAAAAGCTGATCCAGACAAGGAACTCCTACAGCACTCCTGAAAAATGGGGCAGAATAGGATTTCTTTATGCACTGCTGAGGAAAGTTTGTTCCATGCTGAGGAAAGTTTGTTCCATGACCACTGAGGAGGATCTGCAAAGTTTGTGCCCATTCTGTCCTAACATGGCATGTTATCAAGAGGACCCTGTCAGGGCTAGAGGACACTCATTCCCTCCATACATGCACATGCATGCACCAACACAGGGAAGGGGGACCTTTGACCCTCCCAATGTTGGGCTGCAACTCCCATCATCACTGGCCATGTTGGCTGGGGCTGTTGGGAGTTGAAGTCCAACAGCATCAGAAGGGACACAGTTCCCTCACCACAGCTCTGAAGATTCTGAGGCCGGTTAACCCAAATCTGCAACATGAGACCCACATTTAATTTCAATATGTTCTCCCAAGAGCTAAGGTGGCTACATGCTCACAAGAATTTTTTTGTGTGAGAATGTGGCACCGGACCATTTTGTCCCTGGACAACATCTAGCCTGCAAAACAAAAAAGGATTCCCATTTATGCTTTCCATCATCCCCCCTCTCATTTATTTTTAAAAAAAGAAATTCAACATACATTATGATATACAAGCCCACAGATTCCTGGTGCTGAAGACTGATCTCTAAGTCAGGCGTGGGTAACTCATATTCTAGATGCTGTTGGACTACTGGTCCCATCACTCCTTGCCATTGGCTACGCTGCCTAGGACTGATGGCAGCTGGAGTCCAACAGCTGGAAGGCCACAGTTTAGCCACCCTTGACTAGGCTGTGTTGTGCTTCTCACAGCACAAGCCCAAGACATTTGGGCACCTGAGGCAAACCACAAAATGCCCCTTGCCAGGGAAGAAGGGTTGGGTGAAGATCTACACTGGGAACAAGGAGGGGAATCAAATGGACTTTCCCCCATCATAGAGTCTTTGAGAATGGGCCCACTTTGAATCACGACAAGCAAGTGTACAGTCCAGGAGACTACAGAGGTCAGCCCCTGCTATTTTCTCCCTAGGGATGGGAGACCCCTCCCATTCACCAAGAGGACACAGCAGCGGCAGCATGTAGGGGGTGCTGCCAAGGAGGCAGCCGTTCTGGCCTCCAAGGAGTACACCACAGCTGTGTCTGCCACCACAGTTGCAGCAGCAGCAGCAGCAGCAGCAGCAGCACTGAGCAATGCATTTCTTAGAAGCTGAATCTGCTGCCCCTTGGATCTTGCCACCTGAGGCAGTTGCCTCACCTTCCCTCATTGGGGGGGGGGGGTGCAGTCCCAGTTCCCTGGAAAATTAAACAAGTCTTTCCCTGCTGCATATACCTTTCCTGGGACACCAGCATCATAGACTGCACACAGCCGGATTAATTGATCCTTGAAGTCCATCTCTCAGCAATAAAACAATTCCTCATCAGATTCCCTGTCTGTGCTTTTTATGAAGTTTGCCCTTGCAATTTTCTCACTGAAGGAATCCTTTCAGGGGACGAAGATCTCCCTGGCAGGCTGATTGCTTTAATACAGTGTGCAAATGCATATTTAGTGTCTGAATTGATTTTTGGCCTTACCCATTAATGGGCAGTGCATGGGAGGTATCAGCTCTTTAACTGCGTTAAGAGAGAGCATTACAGTTCTGAATATTTAGCCACAGAATACATTTTTCAGCCATAGGATTTCAAACTAGAGATTCATGTCCTGTGCAAATTAAGGAAGGATCAAACATAGAGAATGCCGTGCATTTCAGAGTCTCTTTGTTAACAACTTGGTTTTTCAACTGGCAACTCCTTTAAAGCCAAGATGATTGCAGAAACTGCTGGTTTATTGATGGACCATTAAATCAGAAAATTATTTATTTTATTTATTCATTTATTAAATTTCTATACCGCCCTATACCCACAGGTCTCAACATAAAATGACATTATAAAATGACAACATAAACTGGTAATATAAAAACACAAAATACATAGTAAGAATAAAAACAAGGACAACCCAATAACACCCCCATCTCCTACTTGAAAATGTTTGTAGTCTGCAGCTTTTGCCCAAAGAAGCATATTGGGGCAAGGGTGGTCCGGCCAAAACAATGCCATGCAGAGGTGGGAGTCTGGGTCAAGCTACAACAACAGCATTTGGCAGCATTCAGGTCCACAAGTTTGGCCAGTTTCTGGCTGCAAGACGTGCTGGGGAGGAGTGGTATTCCTGTGCTTGACTTAAAAATTCTCTTTATTGAAGTAAAACTGGACGTTTCTAGGATCTAGGCTGGAGTGTTGATGGCAGTACTTTTGCAGAGTCTTAGCCAGGCTCTCTGGGCCACACAGAAACACACCCACTACAGATCTGCAAAGCCCAAGGAAGAAGCAATTAATGTCAGGAAACAAATGTTACTAATGGATTGCTTTGAGGAAAGGGAGAAGGGAAGAATAATACGCAGCAATGTTGTGCAAGCTGAATCATTCCATTTAGATGACAGAATCCGGGTGTCTTTTCTGCGGAATTCCCTACAAATGGGAGCAATAGAAAGGAGATCTATATGTATAGCTATGGTCTCCGCTCCGACAACCTGGGAACACAGCAGCAGACCTCACCTGGGATGGGCAGCTGCCACCGCTGAGAATTCATTGCTCCACATGGGCCTCCCAAAGAAAGTTTTCTGCCGCAGGCCCGTCACCATGTCGGTGGACCTGTCAAAGTTGACCGCTGCGTGACCAACCTAGAAAAGCAGCAAAAAATTGGGCAGGCCTCACAGCAGCTGCATAAATATTTCATACAATTTCTTAAAATTGACCTTTCAGCTTCTTTCTGATGTTCATGCTAACGGGCTAAGTTATGGATCTCAGCACGGTAGTTTTCATGGAATATTAAGTCTGGCTGTACATATTCCAGGATTCTGCCCTTCCTTCTGCTGCCAGGGGCGTACGAAGGCAGGTGTGGGAGGGGCAGCTCGCCCCTGGTGCCACCCTGGGGGGGGGGGTGACAAGATGGCCCGCTGCCTCCCCCCCAGCTGTAGAGCAGCTGAGGGCACACACACGTGTCCCTATGGGTGTCCCTATGGGTGCCGCGCATGCACAATCCTGCCCTGGGGGCCGGAGAGGCTTCCTCCGCCATTGTCTGCTGCACAAACTATAGATGCTTGGCCCCTGGGTATCTGAACAAGCACTCTGCTCCCAAAGGAACCTGCCCAGGCTATTTTCTGAGGCTCTGCTCCAGAGGCAAGGGGCTGTGGTATCACTTTTAAGGAGGAAAGTTTGTGCATTTGGGGAAATGAGCTTCATATAACCAGCATGCTTAAGTCTGATTAATGCAGGAAGGGGTTAATAGCATAGACTAAGCTGTTCTGCCAGGCTTAGATGTGTCCACTTCCCCTTACCATGGGAGGAACTAAGTAATCAAGCTTTTGGTGTCCCCTAGTCTACCTGAGAAGCTCAGCGGGTGAAGAGGTTTGAGCTGGTTGCTCCTTCTCAAATTCATGGCTGTTGCATGCCATGCCTGCATTCTGATACTAATAATTTAGGAACTTTCACCATTTTGTAACTAAGCTTAGTTTTGCAGCCTGTGCAACTATTCTGAAGTACAGAATAGACCTTTGGAGAGTTTGTTAGTAAACTATTTCTTAACTTACCACACGTGTGGTCTTTTCCCTATGCTTGGGGAAGAGGGAAACTTTGGAAAGAAACTTTTTAGGGAGTGTTTTGGAACTTGCTTTAAAGAGCACATTTCAAAGCTTTACAACCTATATTTCCACGCTTTACTTTGCCGCACGTTTTGAAACTTTAAATCTCTGCTGGGGTTCTCTCACCAAAGAGTACTTGCAGCTTCTTCTGCAAGTTCCAAAGATCTCAGAAGTCTGCTCCGCAGTAACTTGAAACAGGGCTTTTAGTGTGGCTGCCCTTGTAAGCCTACAATTTATGCAAGGGTTCTGCTCCCAGAAACCACATGCAAACGTCCAAGCACATAAAGCCTGGAAAACACCTTAAAACAACCTGTAAAAAACCCCCCAAAAATGTAAAAAACAAAAACAAAACCCTGCACCTCCTCTTTCTCAGATCACCTCTGACTGCTTGCTCTCCATGCTTTTGCATGGCCCTATCTCACTCTCCAGCTCCAACTCTCTGACGATGCCCAAACACACTCCCCAAGGTGAGTGAAATGGCCGTTGCCAACTGTTGTGTTCCATTCTCCTGACTCCCAACATTTTTCAACTGTGTATTTTGATTTTCTCAGCATTTTCTCTATTTATTTATTTATTTATTTATTTATTTATTTATTTATTTATTTATTTATTTCAGATACCTGTGTAGGGATGCCATCGCATAAGAAAAGTGATTTTAAGTTGCAGGCTTACTGCATCGATATTTCTCTCTGAATTCTAGTAAATATTTCCAGATTTGCGTCAATACATTTTATGCAAATCGATCCCATCTTTTATTGGCTATTTTTATATTTGTGAAGCTAATCCTCTTTGGGGGGGGCAATGCACAACTGTCTACCCTAACTTCTGGCCGTCCACATATTGTTGGATTCCAACTCCCAGCAGCTCCAGCAGCGGACAGGGATGACCAGAGTTGTGGTGGCACAGCAGCAATCAGAAAGTGCCGATGCCTCATAGCTGCTCTAGAAGAGACTGGTACGTGAAAGTGCCTTGGAACCATAGCTGTCAACCTTCCCTTTTTTTGCAGGAAATTCCCTTATTCCAGCGCCATTTCCCACTGCTTCCCCGGATTGTTAGATATCCCGTAGACTGTCCCCGGGACAGGTGAGGCTGCTGATCCCTTATTTTCGAGGCTGTTGATCCCTTATTTTCAAATCTGAAAGTTGACAGCTATGCTTCGAACTTCAGCCCTTGCAAAAGGACAATGTGGTACATTGCTGACCGTCTCAAACAAAAGCTGCTGTGCGTTTTGTGTGTGTTTCCTTAACAGAAGGATCAGGGCGCTTTCAGAAGCTTGTTCTTCTGAGAAGGGTGTGCATAGCCTGCCAATGGAAGCAAGTTCACAAGGGGGATGCTGCGTGACTCACCATACTGCTGTTCCAGCCTGTGAGGTAGAGATGGTAGCTGAGCATGCCTGCCCTGCCAGACTCATCCATCTCTTGTTCCAGAGAGGCCAGCAGATCCCTGAACCAGGCAAAGGCCCCTGTCTCTCGACAGATCCAGTAGAAGTAAATCTTAAGAACACAGGAACACAGAGGAAGAGAAGAGCTATTGAAACTGGAGACAACTTTTAAGAAAATGGTTTGCAAGGAGTAGGTTAGCTGACTGTGGACGGCACTAGCGGCTTTGCAATGTTTGCTGCTGCTTTTTTTATTTTTCTAATGTGAAGTAGATGGATTATGGGGGATGAAGCAAGAGAGAGGCTATGGGTATGCTACAAATTTATACTGGTTGTGTAATAGCTTAGTTGTCGCGCCTTCCTTCACACCTGGGAACTGTAGACTTGGTGCTACAAATTATACACATTTTTGCTTCCCAGAGCTCCATAATGAGAACAAATGTCTCTCTTTAACCTTTATAACTGTTAACTGAGAAACACAAAGATTTAGCAACAGCAAGGGTATTTCAGAATTAGACCCAGTTCCATTTTACACATACACCCAGTGCTTTCCCCACCTCCTCCTGGTGATACCCAAGGATACGCAGTATTGGCAACTTTTTTTCACCAACTGTTTTTTGCACATACTGTAACAACATCGTGGTGAGTACCAGCACCTTCTTTCTTTTCTTTTAAAAAAAGCACTGCATACTGCCCACCCCATCTTTGTGTTTGTCTTTTGGTTGCAAAATGGTTTTTTTTTAATGTTGTTTTTCATTTTAAAGGCACAGGAAAGACAAAGTTTCAAAGCAAAACTAAAAGGTGAAGAGGAAGTTTCGTTCAGGAAATTTTTGCAGGGGAGGGTCAAAGATTCAGCCTAGTTAACCAGGCAATTAAGGGAAAATAAAAAGTAAAACAGAAGTTTATTCACCTTCTGAGTGGCTGAAGGTTGGGAGAGACAAACTTCAATTACAGTGGTACCTCAGGTTAAGTACTTAATTCATTCCGGAGGTCTGTTCTTCACCTGAAACTGTTCTTAACCTGAAGCACCACTTTAGCTGTTGCCACACCGCCAGAGCACAGTTTCTGATCTCATCCTGAAGCAAAGTTCTTAACCTGAGGTACTATTTCTGGGTTAGCGGAGTCTGTAACCTGAAGCGTTTGTAACCTGAAGCGTTTGTAACCTGAGGTACCACTGTATAAACAAGCTAGGAAACTGAGCAAGACTTTGAAAGCTGAAGAGCAGCAGGAAGACAAAACTAGGAAAGGATTATGAAGGGATGAACTGAGGGGTACAAGGTGGTAACTACTGGCTTGGTTGGGAAAAGCCCAGAATAAGCATAGCCGGGCACACTTACTTCTGGTTATTTTCATTTGTTCTTATAAAATTAGAATGCATTTTCCCCTAAAACCATTTTCTCTAAACTGTCCAACTCAGTGGTAGGGCGTGTCTTCACGGTGCCCAGTGGGGGGGGGGGCATGGAGGGCAACGTGAGGAGGACACAGCCGGGACTGATTTGAGGGGTGTATGGCTGTTGCATCCTCCTCACACCACCCTGCCAACGCCACCAGAAAAATGCACCCAGCAGGCCTACTCACATGACGCCCCCAGTCCAACTTATTGCTTTAAGAAAAAGCTGGGGGGGGGCACCTGTCTGCAGCTTGTTGTTTAGCAATATTAAAGTGTTCCACCCAGGTTGGGCCAGTTAAAGTCCACGAGTTTTAAAAGTTGTTTAGTGGAGGCAGCCAAAGAAAACTGTTATGTATTGAAGTTCTCACTCTGGCCATCGGGGGTATTGTGTATATAGTTTTCACTCAGGTCCACATCAGTTAATTTAGGTGGGAAACCCTGGGCTGTTGTTGTTACAATGTGACAGCCGGCTGCCTATAAAAGCAGGCCGGCTGAGCTGTGTTCAGTTCAGTTCAGTTCAGTTCCAGCTTACTTATGAAGAACTATTTGGAGAAATCTCTGTGTCATCTGCTT
The DNA here is from genome assembly GCF_964270895.1 of Podarcis filfolensis. Lineage (NCBI taxonomy): Eukaryota > Metazoa > Chordata > Lepidosauria > Squamata > Lacertidae > Podarcis > Podarcis filfolensis. The sequence continues at coordinate 17,346,059 of NC_139617.1, forward strand.
GTCAGCCCACTACTTAATAAAAACAGACATCCATTTAGTGACAGCTGTCGAGTTAAGGAGGAGAGCTTGGTTTGACTGGGTAGTTTTCCCCACTTCCTTCCCATAGTGCAGGCAACAACCTGTGCCATCACAGAGACCTTTTAAGAAGATACGACAGAGCCATGGTTACCTATTGTGTTATACTCATTAAAGGTAAAGGGACCCCTGACCGTTAGGTCCAGTCGCGAACGACTCTGGGGTTGTGGCGCTCGTCTCGTTTCACTGGCCGAGGGGGCCGGCGTACAGCTTCCAGGTCATGTGGCCAGCATGACTAAGCCACTTCTGGCGAACCAGAGCAGCACACGGAAACGCCGTTTACCTTCCCACCGGAGCTGTACCTATTTATCTACTTGCACTCTGACGTGCTTTCAAACTGCTAGATTGGCAGGAGCAGGGACCAAGCAATGGGAGCTCACCCCGTCACAGGGATTCGAACCGCCAACCTTCTGATTGGCAAGCCCTAGGCTCTATGGTTTAGACCACAGCACCACCTGCGTCCCGTTATACTCATTAAAAAGGTAAAGGTACCCCTGCCCTACCGACTCTAGGGTTGTGCGCTCATCTCGCTCAAGAGGCCGGGAGCCGACGCTGTCCGAAGACACTTCCGGGTCACGTGGCCAGTGTGACGAAGCTGCATCTAGTACAAATGCCTCAGTACAACTTAGCCATTAGGTTTTATGACAGTTGAACGTGCTTGTACAAATGCTAATTATCTACCTTACGCCATCATCTTCCTCATGGTGCCAGATAAGACAGCTACAGTCATACCTCAGGTTGCAAACGTGATCCGTACAGAAGGCATGTGCGCAACCCACAGCACCACATCTGCACACGCATGTGACGTGATTCGGCACTTCTGCGCATGCACGTGATGTCATATTGTGATTCTGCACATGCGCAAGCGCTGAAACACGGAAGTAACCCGTTCCGCTACTTCCGGGTTCAGCGCAGTCCGCAACCCAAAAACGCGCAACCTGCAGTATTCATAACCCGAGGTATGACTGTAGTATATTTGGAAGGTGCTTTATGTACTCTGTAGAGTTTGTGATATGAGTTTGTGGGGAACAGACCTTTAAAGCCAGAGCTGGGATAGCTCAGTTGGTAGAACATGAGACTCATAGTCTCAGGGTTGGGGGTTCGAGCCCCACATTGGGCAAATGATTCCTGCAATGCAGGGGGTTGGACTAGATGACCCTCGTGGTCCCTTCCAACTCCACAATTGTATGATTCTAACACCTGCACCTAGCAAATGTTAAAATCTAAGCCAGGTTGAAATATAAGCACGGTTGACTCCATCAATAGAGACAAAGGGGAGATAACCCATTAAGAAAGCCATCAACCAAGCCAGCAAATGGGTGGAGCCCCACCATGGTCTTTGGGAAGATCGCAGAAGGAAAAGTAGTTGCAGTTTGCAAGTAGCAGAAAACTGGAGAAAGGGGGCTCAGAGTACAATATGCTAGAATCTCCTCCATCATAGGCTCAGGTTGTATATCTGTGCAAATAAACTATAAATCCTAAAGGCACCACTGCCTGTGCCTCATTGCCAAAGGAAACACGAACCCTGGGTAACTGCCTGGACCCCTGGAATCTCGGACCACTCAGAGATTGGTGTGGCAGGTAACAGTCTGAAAGCTTTTAAGTCCACTAATAAATCCAAATGGTTGGCACTTTTGAGAACAAGTTCCATTTCTTTTTTCATTTTGCTATCGTTTTCTTTTCTTTTTTGCATCTTTCTGGTTTCTTGATGTGTGTTTCTGGCTTGTACATATTTGAAGCAATCCAAAACCTGCAGAATTGTTTGGAAAAGAGGTGGGTGGTGATGCAATTACATTTCCAGTCATTTTCAATATTCTGAGTGGGGGCAGGGTGGGGATATGACCTGTCCCTAGTTTGAGACTGCAAGATACTACATGTCAGAGGGAGTCTTCACTCCCTGCAACTCAAAGACTAGCATTCTCTAGCAAACCGAATTTATTTCATATTGGTCTCAGTGTAATGGGGCGATCCCACCATACCGTTTTTGTTTGGAGACCCTGGTCACCGTGCTGGAACTTGTACCAGATGGATTTCAGCACAGAGGCAAATGGTGTCACTCCAATCCCAGCTCCCACCAACATAGCCACCTCGTACTGGAACACATCTTCGCTGGCAGTGCCAAAGGGACCATCTACTTCAATCCTGGAAAGTTGAGAAAATCTATCTGCTGCATAGAACTTTGTGCTCAGAAAAATTTAGTTCCACAAACTGAATCAATAATCAATTTAGTATGCAGCCTTTCAGGGGAAGCCTTCTCAAGAAAGTCTGCAAAACATAGTTTACCTTTAGCAGGAATGTTATTCCACATTTAACGCTTCCAGGCCAGACCCCAAATGATCTTCTTTTTACCCATAGACCTCACCTATGACCAGTTCTGCTGTGCCTATCTACCAGCGTTTTTCCCAGTCCTCTTGCCTTCTCCTCACCCTGTCTCCAAATCCCTCCTTCAATGGCCCAATGCAAACTTTGTTCTAATGATGAAAATATTTTGGGATTCATACAGCAGTTTCTTTCCTGTTTGGCTGGACTGCCTTGATATTTGTCCTCTCCAAAGCCCTTCGCATCTGCAGGCCACACAGTAACTGAGCAGCTCATGTACCTGAGCCTGAGCATAAGAGAGAGTTGCTGCTGCTTCACCCCCCAATGGCCTCATCAAAGGCAAATGGTTGCTGGTTTACGCAGCTACTCACCTGGGCACCACCGGGTTTGGCTGCTTAAAGTTGTCAATCAGAGCCTCTGTCCAATCGCCTGCTGCCCTGATGTGGACAGAGAATAACTTTTCCTCTGGAGCAGATGTGAGGGTGAATGGATGCCACTCCAAATAGTAGATAGACGGGCAGTTGAGGAAAACATACTGCCCTACTTCCATGCTGAATCCTTTCTTGTACAACTGCAGCTCAAGGACATTTGAAGGGTGCATAATGGCCTGCAAACAAAAGTCATGCTGACATCGAAAGGGAGAGGAAAACTCCCTCTACCATTCGAAAGGAAATATTAATTGGACTTGAATTCAAAGCAGCTGGCCTTCTTCTGTGGCCAGAAATCTCAATGCCCAAGGTCTTTTCCTGGCACTTAAAAGCACCTAAAAGGCAATAGACAAGCCACCCAACTACAGAAATACCTCGGGTTAAGAACTTAATTCGTTCTGGAGGTCCGTTCTTAACCTGGAACTGTTCTTAACCCTTAGCTGTTAACGTTTCCCTTTTTTTAAGGGAAATTCCCTTATTCCGAATAGGATTCCTTGCAAGAAAAGGGAAAAGTTGACAGCTATGTCTTAACCTGAAGTACCACTTTAGCCAATGGGGCCTCCTGCTGCTGCTGCGCCGCCGGAGCACAATTTCTGTTCTCATCCTGAAGCAAAGTTCTTAACCCGAGGTACTATTTCTGGGTTAGCAGAGTCTGTAACCTGAAGCGTATGTAAGCTGAAGCGTCTGTAACCCGAGGTACCACTGTACAGAAGTTCGCTATTGTGAGCCCACACACTAAACCCTGTCCCTGGAGCCTCCCCCCACCCCAGACGCTGAGATGGGGGCAGAGTGATGGCCTCCCTGTAGCCAAGGTGGGTGGCACCCTGGTCCCGGGAAGTCCTGCGCAGTGTCGCAAACCCTGCCCACCTCTTGGAGCATGTGAGCGGTAACTGTCATTTTGGCACCTGCTGAACATTTTCAACAAGACTTTTACCCTGGCTTGCATCTCTATTGGATTTTAATTGGTTTGACATACGGTTTGTTGTTGTTGGTTGCTCTTTTTACATTTTTTTTAATATTCATATGACTTGTTTAAAATTGGTTTTTATATATGCAAAAAAAATTAGCTGCTTTTAAAACATGCTGCTGCCATTTGTCTTTTGTTGTTGTACTGTAAACTGCATTGGGTGCCTCCTGGGAAGTCATAAATAAATAATCTGCGGCTCAAGAATCTCGCAGCAAGCAACAGCCACAGGCTTCCGCATGCCCACATTATGCCCAGAGTGGAGAAGCAACAAAACTCATTTATTTATTATTTAATGTATTAAATTTGCATACCAACCATCATTCAAGGATCACGGGGCAGTTTACAGTATAAAAACACATAACATAATACACTGGAACCTCAGTTTTCGAACGTGATCCATTCTGGAAGACCACTCGACTTCCAAAATGTCTGAAAACTGGAAGCAGAAGCCTCAATACAATAGGGAAGCTCAAAACGGAAGCTGCATGGCATGTTCGGCTTCTGAAAATCGTTCGAAAACCGAAGCAGTTACTTCCGGGTTTTTGGCATTCGAAAGCTGAAACATTTGTCAATGGAGACAATTAAACAACTGAGGTTCTACTGTAACAAATAAAACAATAACCCAACCACCACACACACAGTTTAAAAGGCCATAGTTTCTTTAATTAGCCAAAGGCCTAGGGGAAGAGGAATGTTTTTGTCTGGTGCCAAAAGAGGTGAAATGAAGGAGCCAGGCTAGCCTCCCTGTGGAGAGCATTCAATAAATGGGTAATATTTGGTTGGGAGCTGCCCAGAGTAGCTGGGGAAACCCAACCAGATGGGCAGGGTATAAATAATAAATTATTATTATTATTGATGGGTTAGGGAATTCTCAGGGTTCAAGCCTGATACACAGGGCTGCCTGGACCAGCCAACTGAATCTGGACACAAATTGTCAGCAAAACAGGCCATCTTTATTGAAAAAGCATGCATTCCAACCAGCTCTCACCAAGCAGGCGGGGCACCCCGAAAAAACAAAAAATTCACCTCTATTCCTACTAAGCAGATGTCATATGACACCAGAGTTGCAGAACAGGATCATAAGGTTTCTGCCCTCTCCCCTATTCATTTATTCCTCACCAGACTTTCTTAGTAAATAAAAAGTCCTGGAGATAATGGCTAAAGCCTACAGTGTTCTTTGTCAAGGATTCCTGTTATCTATCCACAAACTGGCTATAGAGGAAGCCAGGAATGTGTTGTCGCATGAGGCAAAATACCCCACCACTGCTGCAAGAGAACTCTCCAAGGGCTTCCTAGAACACTAATCTCTTACCAAGACTCAGCAAAAGGGAGGTTTTTCTGGGGGACGAGGAAGACCAGCAGCAACGCTGTGCAGCGAGATGCTGTACCACCCTGCCACCACTGAAGCCTCCCTTACCTTGGCTGCTAGTGGGGTGGGTGAGTACACTTCTTCCACTACCACCACCCAAGGCAGCTGCTTCATGGGAGGGTTGGCTGCGCACATGTGCACACACTTAGAATTACATTTCTCATTCTTGATCTCTTCAAAATTTTGTTCTTTTTCCTCAGAGGGCAGAAAGAAGTGGCCCATCCATGCAGGACTTTGGAACAGAGGCCAAGGACCCCACCCAGCAGAATGAGCAGGAAGCCCCTCCCCCTATTCCCCCACCCAAACAGAGCGGGGAGTACAGTCATACCTCGGATTACAGACACTTCAGGTTGCGTTTTTTTGGGTTAAGGACCAGCCGAAACCTGGTAGTACCAGAACAGGCTACTTCTGGGTTTTGGGTTCATGCAGGTGCAGAAGCACTACATCGCGCTATGCGCATGCGAAGAAGTGCCGAATCACAACCCGCGTGTGCACAAACGCGCTGCTGGGTGTCCCGAACACTGTGGGTTGTGAACGTGCATCCCGCACGGATCACGTTCACAACCCGAGCGTCCACTGTACTGTTATCTGAAGAGGCGGAAGGAGCCCCACATAAGACCACTTAAGTCCAGTGTCTACTCGATGCTGTGCTTTAGTCAGCTTTCATCCCAATCTGATTAGGCCAGGAGCACTTTCAGGCTCTCGCTGTTTCCAGGTGGAGTTCCAATCACACTCTAGCAAACTCATATTGCATCATTATAGTCGGTGGAGGTGAGGTGTCTTGCTCAACAAGCCCACTTCCCCAAAAGACCAGACATTCCGTGATAAGGAAAGGGATAGGGAAATGCGCTGGAAACTTGGGGACAAGACTTGCTATGGCACAACGTCATAGAATTTCCCCGCAAACAAATCAGAATGTGTGCTTGTTAAATAGCTAACGTTGTCTAGTACCCCAACACATAAATCAGGATGTAAACAGTAAACAGGTTGCAGAGTGGTAGGATGACATTGTGTCAAGCAAAGATTTCCCCATACTTACCAGTGCATTTTCCCATGATTTACCATGAAGAGTCTGATGGGGGGGGCAGGTTTGCTGTATAACAGTTCCAAATCAGCTTTAGTTGCAGAAAGCCTCTCCTCTTCCCAGAGGGGGTTGTGAGCAGGAATCACTTCCTGCAGTCGGGGGGGGGGGGTGGCTAGGCCCCCGCGTCACTGGAGCCCTGGGCCCGCGTCATGCCCCTCAGCCAGCCAATCCGGCTCGCTGGGGGGCGTGGTTTAGCCGGATTTAAACGGCCGCAGGCCCATGAGCTCTCCCTTGCTTTTCCGGCTTCCACGGATTACCAACCCACCCACCCACCCTCTAGGTTTTGCTTCAGCTCCCTCCCTTGCTATGGACTTCGGCTGGTCGCCTTTGTTGTCCAAGGGGCCTGGTAGGAATTTTTTCCACTTGGCAAATTGGAACTAGCCGCTTGGTTTATTGCCTACCTCATAGCAAATTGTCACAACTTGGTGGTTAGGCATCGGAAAATGCGTTGTGTGTTGGAGGGGAGGTTGTGACCATCACCCACCCCTCCACTTGAAGGGTATTCCATTAAAGGAATCCGGCGGTTGTGGTTCCTGTCCAACGCCCAGGTGGTGGCTAGGGCCATGGCATGACCCTCCGGTGACTAGGGCAGCGGTTCTCAACCTGTGGGTCCCAGATGTTGTTGGACTACAACTCCCATCATCCCTGAGCTCTGGCCTTGCTAGCTAGGGGTGATGGGAGTTGTAGTTCAACAACATCTGGGGACCCACAGGTTGAGAAAGGCTGCTCTAGGGGAAAGCTTCCAGTTGATTCGCATCAACAAGCTCCCCCTACAGGTTGTTAACCCTTGCATGACTCCCTGCAGAGCGGGCAGAAGTCAAGTATAGTCTGTTCGGATCCAATGCCTAAGCCAATACCACTCACATTCTGTAACCAATAAAGTTGTGGCCTTTTTTAGCCCATTAACCCAAATACTTGTGTCCATGTATCTTATTTCATCACCAAGTGGGGAGCGGGGCCTTGACTCACAAGCTGAACCGGTATACGATTGAATCCCACCTGAAAACACCAGCAGTCTGAAAGTGCCCTCAATTTACCACTGACAGGAAGAACTTGTCTTGATTTCCTTGAGCTCTAGCTGAGGGCAGATCCACACCACATATTTAAAACACATTTGATGAATGTTTAAAACAGATGACTTCCCCCAGAGAATCCTGGGAACTGTTGTTGTTTACCTCTCACAGAGCTACAATTCCTGACAACCTTAACAAACAACAGTTCCCATGATTCTTTGGGGGTGCTTTCAGTTGTATGGTGTGCTTCCATCTTGAGGCACACTTAATGTGTCGTACGTATCCGACTCAAAGCCAAGAAGAAGAAGAAAGCAGAGATGCTTACCTTTACAACAACCACCTTCTGGCAGGAACGCCAAATCCTCAAGGCTCTCTCAAAGGCATAGAGAATTATCGGGGCCAACACCCACTTCCAGGACTTTAAAGAAACAACATCCACGTTAGAATGGACAGTTTAATTGCGGGGCCAGCATTTTCCCACTTGTGAAACCTTCCACCTTCATCACTTCAGTGCTTTCCTCATGTTGTACCGTATTTTTCGCCCCATAGGGCGCACCTAGTTTTTTTTGGGGGGGGGAATAAAGAAAAAAAATTATTCCCCCCCCAGAACAGGCTGCTATCCACAGGGATGCAGGCAGCTCTCTGCAAGCCGTGGGAGCCCAGCGCGAAGTCACGCCGGGCTCCCACGGCTTGTGCAGAGCTGCGCGAAGCCCAAAGCCTGGGGCGTGCTGCAGGCAGCTCTCCACAAGCCTAGGGAGCCCGTCGGGAACTCCCGCGGTCTCCCAAGGCTTGCGGATAGCTTCCTGAAGCCTGGAGAGCGAGAGGGGTCGGTGCGCACCGACCCCCCTCGCTCTCCAGACTTCAGTGAAAGCCTGCATTCGCCCCATAGGATGCACACATATTTCACCTTCATTTTTGGAGGGGGAAAAGTGCATCCTATAGGGCGAAAAATACGGTATGTCATTCTTACCTCAGCAGGAAGACCCTGAAACTCAGGCACTTTGCAATGAGTGCTGTTGCCTTGAGCCCACTCTGTATACTGCCCAGCACAGAGCTTAGGATTGCTCTCCTCCAAGCTTTTGTCTGTCTGCCCACGAACAAGACCTCTGGAAAAAAGAACAGAACCATCAAAACTGCAAATGTGAAAGAAAGGAACAAAAGCCCAGTACAGTGGTACCTCGGGTTAAGTACTTAATTCGTTCCAGAGGTCTGTTCTTAACCTGAAACTGTTCTTAACCTGAAGCACCACTTTAGCCAGTGGGGCCTCCTGCTGCCGCCGCGCCGCCGGAGCACAATTGTGTTCTTATCCTGAAGCAAAGTTCTTAACCTGAAGCACTATTTCTGGGTTAGCAGAGTCTGTAACCTGAAGTGTATGTAACCTGAAGCGTATGTAACCTGAAGCGTATGTAACCCAAGGTACCACTGTAGTGGAAAAGGAGGTTTGCTCATACAGGCCATGTGAGCTAAGCAAACCTTTCCAATAGACTCTTTCAGCTCATATTGTGTTTGGTTTTCAGTTGTAAGGTGTGGGTTGCAAAAAGGTTGCTCTTTGCTTTAAATCAGCAGTGGGGAAGTGTGCACATAGAAACACGTATTAGTGAAAATAACATTCAAATGCACCATATGTGGATAAATTGTTTCGCAAAAAAAAGTGTATATTAGGCAAAACAACACAACAAGATGTGCATGTTAGGAGAAATTCGCACTAAAAAACTAATGAATTTTCAGGAAGACTACTTAAAACACACACAGAGAGACACACAAATACTGCTTTTGATTTGTAGAGAGCTTAACATTCCTCTTAGGGAAAAGAGGAACATGAAATGGTTAGATTCGCCCACTCCTAGCTATCCTAGCTAGCCTACCCCACAATTGCAGAAGTGCCTTACGCAATGCCATGGATGACGAGGCCCAGAAAGTAGATAACAAAGAGATGATGGGTGTACCAGAAAACCTCAAAGTAGTTTCTGCGGATGAACTCCATAGAAGAAGTGACCATAAGGATGAAGGACAAGGTGATGATCACACCAGTTAGACCAGGAATGGTGGTGAATGCCACATACAAGGGTGTCTGCAGATGAAAGCCAGATTATGACATGTAAAGTTGTGCTTGATAAAAGCTCTGCCTTACAGACAAGGTTTAATTATGACATTTATATACCACCTTTTCTCCCAGGAGCTCAAGGTGGTGTACATGGTCCATGACACTGAAAGATAGCTGTATACATGAAGGAGCGTCTCCATCCCCATCGTTCAGCATGGAGACTGAGGTCCAGCTCTGAGGCCTTCTGGTGGGTTCCCTCATTGCAAGAAGTGAAGTTACAGGGAACCAGGCAGAGGCCCTTCTCAGTAGTGGTGCCCACCCTGTGGAATACTCTCCCATCAGATGTCAAACAGACATACAAATATTTGACTTTTAGAAGACATTTTAATGTATCGTTTTTTAAATACTCTGTTGGAAGCCACTTAATAATAATAATAATAGTTAGGTTAGGTTGAGAGATGGTGATTGGTCCAAGCAAGGCTGAGTGGGGTGTCTTCTTCATAAGGGCTATAGACTCTTAGGTTGCGTTCACACATCCTAGTAACCCAGAACACACAAGCGCACCACTGAAATTCTCCTTAAAAATAACACCAATGAACTAATAACACCCAGATGAAAACTAATCACCAGGAGGCTCTAAATAGAACAAAATGCATAACACTGACAAGTTATTGCTTACAGTCAAAAGGAAAGGAAGCTTTCAGCAAGGCTGAAGCACCAGCAACTTTCCCTTTCAGAACTTCAATGATGCTTAGTGAGCAAAGCTTGTGAGGCACCAACCGTAGTGTTTGAATGGATGGGGTTTAGCCACAACCCATCGTCCTCATGTAAGTGAGAGAGGGTGGAAGCCAGGTCTCCGTCTGTTGCTTGCTTGGCAAGGTTGTACCACTCAAAGTTGAGCAGGTGAGCAATGATGTGAACCACTGAAAGAGAGGGCAAGAAACACCTGAACTGTGTCCTTATACAATATGCTGACACCAGCAAAGGGGCTATTTCTATACTGATGTTCTCTTTCTATACTAATTGGGGCTAAATGCATGTAGCTGTCTGCCCTTGCTGGCTCAGTGTGTATGTGTCCATGCGTACACATTCCCATGTAGGTATGGGGGAGAAAGTGATTCAGTTCGCCTTTTTATACAAACCTACCTAATATGCACTTCCTGAACCAGTGACCAAACTGAAATCATGGACCTCAAGGACCGCCTCTCCACATATAAACTGTCCTGGACTCTGTGAGATTCATCCTCTGAGGCCCTTCTTTATGTGCCTCCTCCACAAGAGGTCAGGAGGGTGGCAACATGAGAACTGGGCTTTCTCTGCAGTGGCTCCCCATCCATGGAATGCTCTCCCAGGGAGGCTCACCTGGCACCTTCATTATACATCTTTAGACGCAAGGTGAAAATATTCCTCTTCAGCCAGGCCTTTGGCTGATTAATATCCTACAGCCCTTTAAATGTTTCTGTAGGGAGCGGGAGTTATTATTTTGCTCCTTTGGTTTAATTTATAACTTGTGTTTTATCTTGCATTTTATTCTGTGAACTGCCCTAAGAATCTTTTGATGAAGGACGGTATTTAATTTGAAGAAGAAGAAGAAGAAGAAGAAGGAGAATGCAACTATACTTTGAAATGTGTACTTCTCTGCATTGTGTGATGCAGTTCTCTTTTTTTTATAATGATATTTATTAAAATTTCAAAAAAAAAATTCACCCCGGAAGTCTCCAACCCAAACGTGTACATAACAATACACGTATTGGCGAGAGCAATGTACTAAAGTTATGTCATGCTAGTGAAAATTCCTTGCAGAAATGTCAATATTAGGCACTGGTTTTCAACTTCCTCCTTTCCAGTCTCAGGACTCAGCTATGTTAGTAAAGATGGTGATATGAATGTGCTATAAACATGCATCACCAGATTGCACCATAGAGCAGGAAATTTTAAAACATGGTTTTCCATAGAGATTTCTTTCTTTTGTTATAATGATCTAATTCCTGACTTATTTATAGCTTACCCCACCCCACCCCCCGTGTCTACATCCACCCTCAGTCTTGTCCCTGCAGAACTCAACAGGAAGGAGGATGTGGCCAAACATAGAATCAGTCATTGCCCCTGGCTCCGCCTACTGTTGACCACCCTGACTTCTGCCCCCACCATTCTGCACCCATTTTTTAAATATAAAAACAATAGTTAAATGCTTTTGAAATTGTTATTTTGAATACCTTTTTTTTTTTTTGGTATAAAAAGATGTCAAGGCTTCTTAGCAAAATGTTATGAGTATTAACCTACCCAATCCATTACAAACATAAACTGTGAGCTCAACAGAACCCTTAGTTGGGAATCAATTTGAAGCACAATAGAAATGCTCTAGTTTGGCAACATATTTCCTTCCCACCCCCAATTCATTTAAGTTCTACTGGTGACATCATTGTTTATCACTGCACATTTGTGGAGTGCCTTGCAGCTCTTATTGTACTCATGAAAACGAATGTTGGGCCCTTTTGATTTCTCTAGAACAGAAGTCATTTTACCTGTGTGGAGGGCAATCATGTAGGCCACCAGCTTGTGGAAGGTCAAGTTGTGATCTAGTTGTTTCCTCATGGTGCGTCTGCAACACTGAATGGAAACAAAAAAACAGGCCAGCTAGCAGACTGGGGTGTAAAATTCAAGGTGGGTATAACACAGGATGGGCACCCCAGCATCGGCCCCAACTTCATCCAAAGGATCACCCAAGCAATGCTCATCTGCCCCACACCTGACATGATATGTGACTACAAAGCAATTTCAAAGCAGGAATCAGGAGCTTAACAGGAAATTGCTCCTTTGCAAACAGGACTCCCTGTGATATGCAGCTGATCAGCAGAAGGAAATGGAAGAAATTATTCAGATTATTGTTACATGATGATGATGATGATGATGATGTGGGGTTGATCAGCAAAGGGGGCTGGAGGAAATGGTTTGGATTGTTGTAGTTGTAGTTGTTGTTTCATGTATTTATATTCTGCCTCTCTCCCAAGATTTAAAGGGCTTCTTCCATTCTAATGACACAGTATGAGAAATACACAGAGAGTTGTATCCAATGTATCGCTGTGTTAGTGTCACTTAGCGGTGCACTTATTTCGCCAGTGAAATGTTTTGGACCAGCAGAACGTTTCCCCCCAAGAGAATCCATAGGTAGGTTGTGGGGCTGAGCTATCTGTTGCACAGTGGTTTTCTGCAAGCCACAACTATTGTGTTGGGTTCCTCTTTTTGCACAGCCTTAAAACTCACCTGTCCATTAACACAACAGATATTGATGTAATAAACAGCCCAGAGGTCCCAAACACCATGATTTCCTCGGATGAAGAAAACTGGACGAAGGAAACCTAGCTGGAAAGACAGCCTCCTTGACCACATTCACACCATACATTAACACCACTGTGATGCCTCTTTAAACAGTTATGACCTCCCCCCCCCCCAATAATCCTGGGAGCTGTTGGTTGTAAATGTAAGGTGTGAATGTAGCCTCCATATTTTTTTATATTGTAAACCGCCTTGTGATCCTCAGATGAAGGGCAGTATAGAAATTGAATAAATAAATTATAAGCAACAAATTGGAGGTGCAGTTGAGATCCATTTCTTGCTCACCCAACAGCTGCCCCTCAGAAAGGAGAGAAGGTTCCGGCAAACAGGCAGCAGGATCAGCATGCTGTTGAAGTTGAGGCATTTGGCCGAAGCACGTGCCCAAGGCAGGGCAGACTACAAATAAAAAGAGGAGAAGCTGCAGAAGGGTGTTGGGTTTTTTTTACTACAAACTTGTAACTGTTTTATACTCCGGTCTGGCTCTACCATTAGGTAAAGAGAGGCAGCTGCCGCTAGTGTCGGGATAGAGGTGGGCCCCAGAAATTTGGTTCGGTTTGCAATTTAATGTAAAACTCCCCAGTTTGTACTTCCTAAAACAGTATGCAAACCTTAACACAGGCATCTTTCCACTCTCTCACTTTTCCAAATTTTGCACTACAGTTCTCCAATAAAATAATCGGTAATAAAAATGTGTGCCTATTAGGGGAAAGTGTGCCTTAAACTGCACGTTAGTGGAAAATATACATAGAAAAATGCATCGCATTTGGGAAATTTGTTTGCAAAAAAAGGTTTATATCCAGAGAAATTTGGACAAAGATGCGAATTAAAGAGAACTTAAAAAAAATATTTGAAATTTACAAACTAATGCAAAATTGTGAAGAGCTGAGGTCTGCCATACGTCAATCAAAATTTTATGTTCCTGGTTGTTGTTGTTTTTTAAAAAGCTCAACAATATGGCAATCCTAGAAGAGCTGAGTTTAAGATTTGGAAAATGAGAAACTGAACTCTATAGGTGGAATATGCTGGGCGGGGCATGGGGGAAAGTAGAAAAGTATTCAAGGGCATATGACATATGACCTGCTCTATGCAAATCACACTGCATGCCTTCAGTTGTCTTTTCCTCCCATCTACCTATGCCACTTTTCCTCCTCTACCTGCCTACTCCTCACACCATGCTCTCAGCCTGTGCACAAGAGCTAACTACAGTGGTAGCTCTGGTTAAGAACATAATTTGTTCCCGAGGTCCATTTTTAAGCTGAAACTGTTCTCAACCTGAGGGACCACTTTAGCTAATGGGGCCTCCTGCTGCCGCTGCCACACGATTTCTGTTCTCATCCTGAAGCAAAGTTCTTAACCCAAGGTACTATTTCTGGGTTAGCGGAGTCTGTAAACTGAAGTGTCTGTAACCTGAAGACTCTGTAACCCGAGGTACCACTGTAGTTGGTAATGCTTGCCATCATTTGTAATTTAGGTAGTTTATTATCCCCAATGGCCAATTGCAAGGCTTATTTTGCATTGGTAGAAGCTGGTCCAATTAGGGCAAATGCGGTGCTATCCAACCCCCAACCAGCCCCCAAATGCCTGACTTCCAACTTCCAAGGGGTTGTACTACCAACAACTTCCTCTTCCTGACCCTCAGTCTCAGGTGTTGCTCCTCAGCCGGAAGGATGGGGGGGGGTCAAAACTAGGATTAGTTGACTCTGACTCCCATTGGCTCAGATTCCACCTATTTTTGAGGCTCCTTACCTTCTGCCCTAACAGCCCAATGATTCATATGCTATATTAATTAACAATATGCAGGGTATTAATCCTGTCAATGAATTAGGATTTTCAAACAAGCATATCTTGCTATCCTTTGCCAAGATTATTCATCTCCTAAGAGCAGAGGCAATCAGAAGTTGAGGAGATGGTCTCACCCCAAGGATCTGGCGGGTGTAGAAGTACTTTTCACCTTTGTCAAATGTCAAGAAATAAATCACAAAGAGTGAAACGTTTACTCCCAGCCAAGCAGCCTAGAACACAGAAGCAGAAAACATAGTTGAGTTGGCTTACTAAACCCGACACACTTTAGAATATTGGGGGGTTGGGGGAACGGGCAAAGGTTTTAGCTCCATGACTGTCACCAATAATTCCAGTACAACTTCATCCTTTATTTCAAAATAAAAATAGATCATATCATGTGAATATATGGCAAGAATAACAGTTGCATTATTTGAAAGATTATTATATCAAGGGGCAACTTCTTAAACAGTAGCAAAGATGCAAGTGCGTTTAGAAAATAATCGTATCGTATCGTAAAACCTTTTATTGGCATCACATACAACATCCAAAACAAATCACTGCAGAATTACCACTTCCCCAGTGACATAAACATTTGCTAAAAGAAAGGAGGCAGAGCAGTCTATTGTCACATCTCTTGGTCTCCAGGGAGATCAGACATCTACAGTGTATTTCAACGACAAAAAACCAAATAGAGATATTTAGCCACTAACTTGGTGAGTTCCTGATCATTCCCCAGTAATAGAAAATGTATGACCTCTGACTCTGGTTTCCATTTGGGGATACAGAGTTGATCTAGAAATTGCTGGCGGAGATCAGCACATAGTTTACAATTGAGAACCATATGTGGTTCCACCAGGTGGTCTTCACATGGGCAAGTTCTTGCTCCTTCCACCCTGCCTGAGAACCTTCCCCAAAGGAGGTTTGATGGATTTGAATTAAACCTGGCCAGCGAAAATGCCCTTCTTTCTTGAGGGTTAAGCAGAAATTCAAGATAATTATGGTTAATTTCATGTGCCCAAGAAAGTTGAAAATAAAGAGGGGAACATGTTTTCTCTGCTGCTACTGTTAGTTCTTGGTGTTCAATATCCCACAACCTAGTTTTTATTATAGCCTTGACAGATGGTAGGGACATCGATCGCAAAAGTTCCACTGCCAGCCCGAGTTGCTGTACCTTCTTGTTAAATGGTTGTAGCCCTGGGGAAAGAAAGGGGTCTAGCAAAACTTCGCTAAGGAGAGGATCTTTATCTGATGTAAGGCAGATGTTTAACCAGCATAGAAGAAATCTCGCCCAGGCAACAGTCTCTATCTTGTGTTGACCTCCCTCTAGACACAAGGCTGCATAGGGTACACAGCGTGGGACAGCGAAAATCTTGAAGAGAAAAGCTGCCTGTACTCGTTCAACCAACTGGGTAAACCCTGGCAGCCAGACTGGAATACCATAAAGCAACTGAGCTATAACTTTGGCATTGAAGACCTTAAGGGCAGAAGGGATATGCAAATTACCTCTTGTTATGAAGAAACACATTATGGCCTGCATAGACAACTTACTGGCATTCACTGCCGTTGCATGGTGCGTGGACCAGAGAGGCCTATGATGGAATGTAATTCCCAGACAGTTGAATTCAAATACCTGCTGGATGGGTTTACCACCAAATACCCAGCTATAGCTCTTGCATGAATTCCCAGAGACCAGTATTTTGCTTTTGTCAAAGTTCATGCACAATTTCATTCTGGACAGATAGTCAATACAGGAATTTAACGGTCGCTTTAAGCCAATTCTTATCCGTGAAAGCAAAATCATATCATCTGCATGTAGGAGGATGGGAATGCTTAATGCATTGAGTTTTGGGCTGTGGGCATCTACATGTTTTAGTGAAGAAGCGAAGTCGTTAAGAAAAAGGTTAAAAAAGGAGGGAGCGAGTACACAGCCCTGCTTAACTCCTCGGTTTATGATGGCAGGATCTGTCATTTCATTCTCTTGTGTTGTTCTTATATGGCAGGTGTTCTTTGTATAAAGTTTTTTGATCAAGTGGAGTAATCTGGGTTCTAGGCCCATTGTCTCCAATTTGGTCCATAATAGCCCCCTGTCAACAGTGTCAAAAGCAGCCTTAATATCTAGGAAGGCCACATAGAGATGTTCTTTGTGGAGCCACATGTACTTAGTGGCTTATTGGCCGATAGTTGGACGACAGCTTTTTATCACCCTTTTTAAAGATTGGAATAATTATAGATTGCTGCCATGAGTTAGGCATAATACAATATCTATCTATCTATCATAGTGAAAAGTTCCACTAGTATTGGAGCCCACCACTCTGACTTGGCTTTGATCAATTCAGATGGAATGGCATCAGGGCCAGCCAGTGGCGTAGCGTGGGTTGTTAGCACCCGGGGCAAGGCAAGTAATTTGCGCCCCCAACCCGTGGATTTGCACCCCCTAACCCATGGATTTGAGCCCCCTAACCCTAACCCCCAGATGTTGCGCCCGGTGCGGCTGGCCCCCCTGCACCCCCACGCTACGCCACTGGGGCCAGCAGCCTTTCCTAGTTTCATCTGGTCGATTAAACTTATAACTTTGGTAATGGAGACAGGAGGCCACTCATCCGCGAGAGTAAAAGTGGCATGATCCTGACTATCAGGAGAAGGAGCCAAGATGCCGTCGTTAGAGGAAGCACTGATTTGAGCTCTGCGTTAGTTGTGAGGTTTTTATTAGTTTTTATTAGTTTTTACTAGTTTTATCAGCTTTTTATTAATTTTTACTAGTTTTCGTTTATTGCTTGGTAGTTTAAAATAACTAAGATACCGAGCGACAAACTAAAACTAAAAGTTTTAGAGAAAGTCCTGGAAAGTCCCGGAGAAAGCCTTAATTAGCTCCAGCTCAACTCAGTGTACCAACTACTTATCAGCAGGAGAGGAGTTCAAATGCCCTAATCTTGGAAGGATGCTGAGTTTCCTGATTTACAGCTGAAAATAGTAGCAGCTGCATTTCTGTGAAAATGTCTAAGAAAAAGAAGCGATTGGCTTCATCTCCACAAGTGAGCCTACAGCAGAATTGCAAGCAGAAAATAATCAAATCAATATCATGCTTGTTAGGATATCAGTTAAGATCATTTCTTATAAATACATAAATCACATGGCACAATGAATACACACTATTTGAATGGGAATGCCCATCAATTTTGTGGGGGCTTAGCCCCCTCAAATATTTTAGGGGGGCAAATCCCCCACAGCCCCTAGGAGTTGGCTCCTATGTGCCTTGCATACAGAAGGTTCTGGGTTCAGTTCCTGAAATATCCAGGAACAGTTCACCCTCCGGTGCACCGGCAGAGGCCCATCCAGCAGAATGCTCAGGAGGGAGCTCAAATATAGCAGGGTCAGCTATAAAGCAAATGAAGCAATTGCCATCTATAAAGAGAGAGTCCCATAAAAACCATTTATGTTCAGAGTCTAAAATTAGCTAACCGCCCCACTGCTGAGACTGATCTCCTTTTTATTGCTCATCCATCATTGTTTGTGCTCATGACGCTATGTATCTCTTATCAATTTCTGATCAGTCAAATACAGACTTAATATGTCAACTACTTACAACTTCTCTATGTTTGACCATATCACATATTTGAACTGCCTTTCCAGTTCAAACTACTTAGGAACTGATCCAGATTCCATTAAGAGCAACGACTGGAAACAGCCGCAGGCACCAGCAAGCTCTGGAGCTACTGCTCAGGCCATTAGCTGCGTTCCCACAGCCAGCAAATGTCACTCAGTGTGCACAGAAGCAGCAGCCTTGGCAGGGAGGAAGAGCAAATTTGTTCTTCTGAATCAACTTTGCAACTGGCTCCTGAACATTCCTGCACCATAAAGTATGAGGAAGTTAGGGTGTTATGGAGGTTTTGAACAGGTTTTATACTTTCTCTCTTTGTTTTGGTAAATATTGATTTTATTTTATCATTGTAGATAAAGGACTCATTGCTTGTGACAACACTTGTATTTTGGAACTCCACGCCAATCGATGTGGGAGATGGCCTTCTTGGTGGCTGCTCCCAGGTTTTGGAACTCCCTTCCCAAAGAGGATGGACTGGCTCCTTCCTTGTTGTCCTTCCGCTGGCAAGTGTAGACTCCTTTATTCCAGCAGACTATGAGGAACCAATTGCTTTTAAGAAAAGGGTTTAAATAATGTGTTGCACTGTTTGTGTTTGTTTGCCATGACTATCTGCAATTTAATAGGACTGTAATTTACACTGTTGCATTCCATTTTCAACAGTAACATTGTACTGTTTGCGCTTTAAGCAACATGTGCTTTATCTGTATTTGTGTTGATTTATGTGAACTGCCTCAAGTTCCGGGTTCTGGGGGAAAGACAAGATTTAAGAAGGATATTGACAAGCTGGAATGTGTGCAGAGGAGGGTGACCAAGATGATCAAGGATCTGGAAACCAAGCCTTATGAGGAGCGGTTGAAGGAGCTGGGTAAGGTTAACCTGGAAAACAGGAGACTGAGAGGAGATACGACAGCCATCTTCAAGTATCAAACAGGCTTTCCCATGGAAGAGGGAACAAGCTTTTTTTCTCCTGCTCTGGAGGGTAGGATCCAAACCAGGGGTAGGCAACCTATGCCCTGTGGGCTGGATGCGGCCCAATCGCCTTCTCAATCTGGCCCGGGGATGGTTTGGGAATCATCGTGTTTTTACATGAATAGAATGTGTGCTTTTATTTAAAGTGCATCTCTGGGTTATTTGTGGGGCCTGCCTGGTGTTTTACATGGGTAGAATGTGTCCTTTTATTTAAAATGCATCTCTGGGTTATTCGTGGGGCATAGGAATTCATTCATTTTTTTTCTTCAAAACATAGTCCAGTCTACCACATGGTGTGAGGGATGGTGGACCGGCCCATGGCTGAAAAAGGCCGCTGACCCCTGATCCAAACCAATGGCTTCAGGTTGCATGAACATCAAGAAGAACTTTCTGACAGTAAGAGTTGTTTAACAGTGGAGCAGAATCCCAAGAGAGGTTGTGGGCTCTTCTTCCTTGGAGGTCTTTAAGCAGAGGTTGGCTAGGCCATCTGTCATGTATGAGCTAGTTCAGATTCCTGCATTGCTGGGGACTGAATTAGATGAGCCTCGAGGTCCCTCCCAGCTCTACAATTCTATGGTTCTATGAAATAAAATAAATAATGTTGACACTGGGCTGGCACCATCACTGCCTTCCATCACTCCCCCCTGCTGACACATGATTTAGTTGCATCTGTCCTTCAACTTTCTTTAGATGTTTTTTGAATGTTTTTGACAGGTTTTTAAGATGTTCTAAATTTGCTTTTATTAACTTTATTTGTTTTTCTTGTTGTTGCAGAAATGCTTGCCTTCCTGGACTCCTTCCGAAAGAAGGACAAGATACAAATGTAATAATTAAAATTAATGAATTAATGAATAATAAACAAACAAAAAAATAGACTAAACAGTTGTAAGAACTGAAACACAGCCATCTTCAAAATTTGCACAAATCCAAATTTGCAGTATGGTTTTCCAACTAACAATGTTTACAGAAAATGCAAGTCAAGGGGAAAACATGCATTAAAATAAAAATGTAAGTGAAAATAACATTCAAAATTGCATTATATTCGAAGAAATTACTTGCATAAATGTGTACTTCGGTTAAGACTGTGTTAAAAATGCATTTATTGGGAGTAATTCACTCAAAAATGATGAAGATTTTTAATGAAGATTTTTTTAAAAGAAAGTCACAAATTGCTGTAGAAATATGGGAAACGGAATATAAGATTGAAAAGAAATAGAATTTGTGAGAAATGAAATTGACAGATCCTTCCATCCCCAGTCTAGATTCCACTTCATCAGATGCATGAAGTGTTAGCTTCAGCTTGCATTTGGACATGTATTTATAAGCATACATGGAGAGGGAGTACATAAATCCAGTTATCTTTCAGAAAAAATGATCTATCCCGGAACACAGAAGATCACTATTCTAGGGCATCCTCCTAATTGTACAGAAACAAAAAACAGATCCCTTCTACATACATACAGTGCTTTTTTTCTTTTTTAAAAAAGTTTAGGAACACTGTACTCTCATTTTCCTACTTATATTGAAATACTGCCCCTCAATGAGGCCAAATTTAGATTCACAAAATGTTTAGGGGTATGCATACACCTGAGTCCCCCCAGAAAAAAAGCACTGCATACATATTATGTTAGTAAATGTCAAAAGATACCCTGCATGCTTAACTGGGAGCAGGTGCCTTCTCAGTAGTGGCACCACAACTGTAAAATTTCCTTAAAATACCTAAGGAGAGCACTGTGAGACCAGACAGAAGTCCTATTAAGGTACCTCAAGACTTTTATTTTGTAGGAGTGATTCAAGCACATACCTAAAACTTAGGCCCCATCTGCACTATAAGATGTAAAACAGCACCATACCACTTTAAACCATCATGGGGACTGTAGTTTGTTACGGGTAAGGTAAAGGTAAAGGGACCCCTGACCATTAGGTCCAGTCATGACTGACTCTGGGGTTGCGGCGCTCATCTCGCTTTACCAGCCAAGGGAGCCAGTGTACAGCTTCCGGGTCATGTGGCCAGCATGACTAAGCTGCTTCTGGCGAACCAGAGAAGCGCACGGAAACACCGTTTACCTTCCCGCTGGAGCGGTACCTATTTATCTACTTGCACTTTGACGTGCTTTCGAACTGCTAGGTGGGCAGGAGCAGGGACCGAGCAACGGGAGCTCACCCCATCACAGGGATTCAAACTGCCGACCTTCTGATCGGCAAGCCCAAGGCTCAGTGGTTTAACCCACAGTGCCACCCGCGTCCCTTGTTACAGGTACTAAGAGTTATATGGAGACCTCTCTTCGCCTCACAGAGTTACAGTTCCCAGAGTGTGGCATCTTCCTTGCTTCTCAAATCTATCCCTTTAGAACTTAACAAGAGTTACTTACAATCACAAGAGCTGAAAACCAATGGTTGACGGCCCAGTTCCCCATCAGAGAGTCTGCGATGTCTCTTATCTGGCACGCCTGTGACCCTAGGAGAGCTTCCTTTTTTGGAACTGTTCTCAGGAGTCCTTCTGCCTGTAGAGTCTCCTGGGAAATAGAAAGTTTGCTTCTTTTCACCTGCTTCATTGATTTTATGAACAGGGCAGGGATGTGATGTCCTAAGCCAAGCCCATAAGTATTGTTGGGTTTTCCCCTGCTCAACTTTTTAAAAGGAAATGGTTGCGCGCGCTGTGTGTGTGTGTGTGTGTGTGTGTGTGTGTGTTAACTCCAGAAGCTACAAAAATTATTTCTCACCCACTTCTGTTCTGGTAAGTACTTGTTCAGAATAATCAAGATGAGTTGATTATAGATTCATTATAGACAAACACTTTCTATGAAATAATTTGAGTACTTCTAAGTGTTTCTTTCATGTAAACATTGTAGTGTGCTTTCTAACCACAGCAAAGGTAAATGTAAAGGACCCCCTAGATGGTTAAGTCCTGTCAAAGGTGACTATGGGGTGCAGCACACATCTAGCTTTTCAGGCCTAACTGCAATAACTTCTCAAAGCAACTTAGAAATAATAAATCCTTCTAATAAAGGGCTCCTCCAGACTTACGATATCACATCCACATGTGACATTTAAAGCACTCTCATGCCACTTTAACCGTCATGGCTTTCCCCAAATAATCCCGGGAACTGTAGTTTGCTAATGGGTCTTCTAACAATTCCATTTAAAGTGGTATAAGAGTGTTTTAAATGTGTGGTGTGGGTGTGACACTGTTTATTCACATTCATCCTGATTTGTTTGGTAGTCAACAGCCTTTATTGAGCATTCATTCTGATTTGGTTATGGCAATGAACATTCATCCTGATCTTGGTTGTGGGGTGTTTAAACATCTTCATTTTCATCGTTCGTTGTTCCCACACCTTTTAATGCATTTGCTCATCATTTTTCTAATTGCAAAAACTATGGGGTGAAGGTGGTTCATAATGGATTTGTTGTGTTAGAGCAGCAGCACTTTAATCCACATCAAATGAACAAACTTGAAGTTCCAGTATGTCCTTGAGTCGCTTCTACAAAATAATGTCAGCCTGGACCTTGTGTTATCATGACCCTGTGTTATCACGGGCAGGATGCTGGCATAGCAACAGCAGGGATCATTCAGTTTGTAATGCAACATAGGGGTGGGGAAGCTGTTTGGTTCCACAAACCATATCATTATCAGGATCCACTTCACAGGCCAAATTTGACATGGTTGTGGGTACCCAGCTGCCCAACATCTGGTATCCTCTCTGGGGATTTACACACTGCCCTTTGGAGCATCCTCCTTTAAATGGGGTAAGGAGGTTATTTCAAACAGAGAACTCAGATAGATTGGTAAAGAAAAAGCGTATTACAGTGGTACCTCGGGATAAGAACTTAATTTGTTCTGGAGGTCCGTTCTTAACCTGAAACTGTTCTTAACCTGAAGTACCACTTTAGCTAATAGGGCCTCCCGCTGCAGCCATGCGATTTCTGTTCTCATCCAGAAGCAAAGTTCTTAACCCAAGGTACTTTTTCTGGGTTAGCGGAGTCTGTAACCTGAAGCGTCTGTAACCCGAGGTACCACTGTATATGTGTTGTATATGTGATATAACACTGTGACACCAGATGGCAATGTGCAGTCCCATTTTTACCAACCAGATTTCCCTGTATGAGTTTACAACGCGCTTATCTGAATCGCTTCTTTGACGTGTCTACATCGAGCCAGAGCTTTGCAGTCAAGCTATTTAAGGCACCCTGTGACAGAGCTATAATGCTGTTACAAGTTGCAGGGGATGCGGGGATAGGCTGTACGCTTGAGCCTCCTTCTAATTCCTGGATCAAGCAGGCATTAGTTCAGTTGGTAGAGCATGAGACTCTTAATTTCAGGGTCATGAGTTTGAG
Source organism: Podarcis filfolensis (assembly GCF_964270895.1). NCBI lineage: Eukaryota > Metazoa > Chordata > Lepidosauria > Squamata > Lacertidae > Podarcis > Podarcis filfolensis. Next base: position 17,369,381 of record NC_139617.1, read on the forward strand.
CCCCACGCTGGGCAAAAAGATTCCTGCATTGCAGGGGCTGGGACTAGATTACCCTTGTGGTCCCTTCCAACTTTACAATTCTTTGATCCTATGCATTCCTATACTTAGAGGGCCATCACCTGACCAGGAAGTTAGCCTGACTTTACTAGGAATTCATGTTAATGCTGTGAACCCCTAGATTGGATAAACGTCTGGAACCACTTGGAGATTGGGATGGCATGCAACAAAATAACAGAATGGCTTAACAATCAATCCCTCTTACAAGGGAACCGTAGGATCTGTAACTCTGTTGGGAGACGGGGTCCCCTAACAACTCTCAGTACCAGTGCTATTTTTCTAGAAAAGGAGGTGCTGGAACTCACCACGAACTCCTCCCTTGTTCTCTTATAATGGCAATGGCGCCTGTCTGAGAGGGGCCAGAACTGAGTTCCGGTGAGTTCTGGCTGGGGAAAAAAGCCCTGCTGAGTACCCTTAAGAATTATTTGGCGGAATGACTGTTTAAAGCGGTACAATGGTGCTTTAAATGTATAGTGCAGTTAAGTCATTAGTCTGGAGCAGATGTGAGTTTCACATCATATTGTTGATGTCTGTCTACATCTCTTTGTGTGTCCCACATCAGAAGCATGAATAGCTGCCATCCTGTATTTCTGAGTGTCCTAATATCTCTTAAATATTTCTTAGTCAATAAGAGTGTAGAACCTGAACCCTGGACTTAGCTGCCAAAACAACTGCTACTTCTCAGCTTTCAGAGGTGCCTTCCGCAATACATTTGCACTCCAAAACATTGAGGTTAGAATAATTTACTGTGTACTTTGGGTGGGTATAGATTTCTTGTAGTGATAAAAAATTCAGGCATGATTTATTTTAATTTTACAATGTTTGTCTGCCCTTTTAATGAGTGAAGACCAGCCTTTTAACGTGACAAGTTTAACGTAGCAGGTAAAGTAGGAATACTGTGTTTCTCAATTGTTCTTTGGGAATTACTTGTTTTTAAAAAATAGAACAAGGATATGAAAATTTTATTGCTACACCCAGCAATGGCATGGTCACTGCTGCCTATAAATATTGCCTATAAAGACCCAATTAAAAGCAAAATAAAACTTGAGCTATAGAAGGCTAAGTATAGACCGGGGTCGGCAAAGTATTTGGGGCTTGGGCTGGTTCACGGTCCCGCAGACGCCGCGGTGGGCCGGAGTGCACACACGCATGCGCAAACGCTATTTCCAGCGCTCCTTGGAGGAGGTATGCGCAGGTTTCCATTGGCAGCAGGAGCTTCCTGCAGCCAATGGGAAGCTGGTCAGCGTCGTGGAAGGCAGTCCCCTCTGTGCTCTGTGCTGATTTAGTGCGGTGCACAGGAGCCGACCGAGTGGGCGGCAGGGGTCCATGGGCTGGTTAAACAACCCCCATGGGCCTTAGGTTGCTGACCCCTGGTATATCACTATATCAATCACCTTCACAGCAGAGCCACTTTCTGCTTTCAGAGAAGGGTCTGTTTGAACTGGAGAATTATGACGGAAGTGGGAAGAACTGTAGTCAGGGATTTTGAGCTGAGTAGTAGTTTTCAGTCTCCCTTCCCCTACTGGGGAAAGCAAAAGGATGCTGATCGGCATACATACATACATATCTATCTATCTATCTATCTATCTATCTATCTATCTATCTCTATCTATCTATCTATCTATCTATCTATCTATCTATCTATCATCTATCTATCTATCTATCTATCATCTATCTATCTATCTATCATCTATCTATCATCTATCTATCTATCTATCTATCTATCTACCTATCATTTATCTATCTATCATCTATCTAATCTCTCTAAAATATAGGTACTAGGGGTGGAGGGCAGATTTCTTTGGTTCTACAAACCAACCTAGTTTATACATCCTGGACTAATAAGCAAAATGCAAAACAGTTATCCTTTGGAACTCAATACTTCTAATTTCGTGATACAGTTTTGTAACCCCCCAAAAATGTAAGAACGTCAAAAGAACCTGCTGGGTCAGGCACACGGCCTATGTAGTTCAGCCTCCTGTTCCCCAGTGGCCACCAAGATGCCCATGGGAAGCCCACAAACAGAACCTGAGTACAACAGTGCTCTCCCCACCTGTGATTCCCATAAATTGGAATCCGGAACCATTACTGCCTACGGCCATGGAGGCAGAGCATAGTCATCATGGCTAATAGCCATTGATAGCCTTCTGCTCTGTGAATTTATCTAATGCAGTCGTACCTTGGTTTTCGAACAGCTTAGTTCTTGAATGTTTTGGCTCCCAAATGCTGCAAACCCAGAAGTGAATGTTCCGGTTTGCGACTCTATTTCTGGAAGTCAAACATCTGACAGGGCTTCCACGGCTTACGATTGGCTGCAGGAGCTTCCTGCAGCCAATCAGAAGCCACACTTTGGTTTCTGAACATTTTGGAAGTTGAACAGACTTCCGGAACGGATTCCGTTTGTCTTCCAAGGTACAACTGTACTCTTTCTTTATACTCTTCCTATTTTCTATAACCTCTAGGTTGGATTACTGCAATGTATTATATGTGGGGCTGCCTCTGAGAACAGTTCAGAAGCTTCAGCAGGTGCAGAATTCAGCAACCCGGATGCTCACTGAGGCAAGATGATTTGAGCATATTACACCAGTCTGGGCTTGACTGGGAAAACCTGGCTTATATTTGATTATGATGAGTTACTTCTGAGGCATGCATAGGGACACACCACAATTTTTGTTATTTTTAAAAGGTTTGCTGCTACCAGGAAGTTCAGAGATAAATCTCTGTGATCAATCTATTCAAATCAGTGCATGAATACTAGCTTCAGGTTTTAATGAGAGCAGAGGGGAATTCAGCATTTTTATGTGTGTGTTTTCAAGGGTCAAAAGTGTCATTAACTAACAAGGGGGAGAGAAAGCGAGAGAGAGAAGGAAGGGAATTTACTACTAATTCTCCTTGGAGTACTGGATCCAGATGGTACGCTAGATTAGACACGCTTGTTAGAGCTCTCCTCAATTGTATGTTGGGGGCTCCTACTCCTTTTAACTTTTTAAACTTTTTGATTTTGTAACTTTTAAACCCTCTTCTTATCGAAAGTAGGGTATGTTTTATGTGTTTGGTAACCTGGGGTCTTATATCAGAGAACTTGTGAAGCTGGCACCATAAATTAGATCTGACAAAGTCGAACAGCTTAACAGCTACCGCCCAGCCTATTCCAAGGACTTGTAACTCTAAACAATTTTAATTAATCTTCTGAACTTTTTTCCGAACTGACTCTGACACAGGCTTTGACTCAGCGTTTTAAATGAACTAAGGGAGGTGGAGAAAGGTTATTGCTACCGAAGACGCTATGTTACAAGAGTGTTCCATTTGGGCTTGCCTCTACCTTCTTAGCTTGTGAATCCAACTGTGCTGTATGCCTCGCTTCTATATTCCCAGTTGTGAATTCAACTGTCCTGCATGCCAGCAGTACAGTGGTACCTCGGGTTAAGAACTTAATTCGTTCTGGAGGTCTGTTCTTAACCTGAAACTGTTCTTAACCTGAAGCACCACTTTAGCTAATGGGGCCTCCCGCTGCCGCTGCTCCGCCGCCGCACAATTTCTGTTCTCATCCTGAAGCAAAATTCTTAACCCGAGGTACTATTTCTGGGTTAGTGGAGTCTGTAACCTGAAGCGTATGTAACTGAAGCGTATGTAACCCGAGGTACCACTGTACTCCTAACTGAAACAGACTGATTAAATGGTCGACATGGAGCCTGGGTCAAGATATATTACTCAACTGAAAGGCACCTAGGGAAGCCAGAGGGGGGTAGGTTCCACCCTCAAGATGCAAGAGGCTCTTAAGCCACAGGGCTGGCAGCTGGCCATAGCAGAGGGGGTAACCAACAGAACTTACGTGAGGCCAAGGCTCTCAGGGGCCTTTGTGGTGAGGGCCTTCCACCTGGGAGTCAACATCAGTTCTTCAGGTGGCAGCTGGAGTTTAGGATGAGGCCAATTCTGAACCTCTCAGGTCTCGAGACACCCAAGATTGAACCTACCTAGGTGGCAGCTGGGGGACGGTCAGTCCTGGAGGTAGCAACACTGGTGGCTCCCACCCTGGCATGGAGAAGGATGATGTAATGGAGGCTCCCCCGCCCCCTGGAGGTATCATCCCATGGCCCTGAGAATACCAGCTGTGGGGGAAACCTGAGGACTCCTGATGCTAAGAGGAACACTTTCTCTGCCACTACAAGTGCTAGCTACAAGAACTTCATCTGCTACAAGAACCCTTTTTCTTTTTTCTTTCTCCCCCCTCCCCCGCCCCCTTCCTTTGCCATCTGTTTTAGTTCTTTATAGTCCATTGTTTCATGATTATATTTAAGTTTTGCTTGTTTACTGTTAGATGCTTGATTGTTGTTCTCCTACTATTTAGGTGGTTTTTCTTCCCTGAATGTATGTTATATGGTAGTTCTGTTTAGCTGTGGAATGTTTTGTGGTTTATTTTCCAATTTAATTAATTAATTACCACCCGGTTTCGAATCTTCCATTCCTGGGTAATGTGATTGAGAGAGCGGTTTCTGAACAGCTTGGTGGGTTTCTGGATGAAACATTGGCTCTGGATCCATTCCAGTCCGGCTTCCGCGCTGGTCATGGGACCGAGACGGCTCTGGTCGCCCTAACAGATGATCTCTGCAGGCAGCTGGATTGAGGCAGGTTGGGGCTGCTGATTCTTTTAGACCTGTCAGCAGCCTTTGACATGGTCAGTCATGAACTCCTGGACCACTGCCTCACCAATGTGGGGATCCAAGGCACAGTCCTTCAATGGCTGCGCTCGTTTCTCTCTGGTCGGGGACAGAGGGTGGCGCTTGGGGGGAAACTGTCATTGTGCCACTCCTTGGTGTGTGGATTGCCACAGGGTGCGATACTCTCTCCGATGCTTTTCAATATCTTTATGCGCCCCCTCGCCCAGCTTGTCCGGAGTTTTGGGTTGGGCTGCCATCAGTATGCTGATGACACCTAGCTCTATCTGTTGATGGATGGCCATCCTGACTCGGCCCCAAACACACTGACCAGATGTTTGGAAGCTGTGGCTGGATGGTTACGTGGGAGCCGGTTGAAGTTAAATCCTTCGAAGACAGAGGTCCTTTGGCTGGGTCAGGATGATATGGGATGGGGGGGCAATGCCCATCTCTTGCGGGGGCACAATTAGTGCCAGCACCATCCGTTAAGAGTTTGGGTGTAATCTTCGACACCTCCCTTTTCATGGAGGCGCAGATTGCAGCTATAACAAAGGCGGCATTTTTTCATCTCCGCCAAGCTAAGCAGTTGGCTCCTTACCTCTCTTGCCCTGACCTAGCCACTGTGATCCACACAACGGTCACCTCCAGACTGGATTATTGTAACTCACTCTACATGGGGCTGCCCTTGAGACTGACCCAGAAACTCCAGCAGGTGCAGAATGCCACGGCGAGACTCCTTACAGGGTCCTCGCTGTGGGATCATATTTACCCAGTGCTATACCAGCTGCACTGGCTCCCGGTGGGGTACAGGATCAGGTTTAAGGTACTGGTTTTAACTTTTAAAGCCTTGTACGGCCTGGGACCCTCGTACCTACGGGACTGCCTCTCCTGGTATATCCCACGGAGGACCTTACGGTCTTCAAACAAAAACATCTTGGAGGTCCCGGGCCACAGGGAGGTTAGGCTGGCCTCAACCAGAGCCAGGGCTTTTTCGGCTGTGGCTCCGATCTGGTGGAACGCTCTGTCACAAGAGACTAGGGCCCTGCGGGACTTGACATCTTTCCGCAGGGCCTGCAAGATAGAGCTGTTCCACCAGGCCTTTGGCCAGGGCACAGCCTGACCCCCTCCTTTGGTAAACCTCACATAACTCTAGCCCAATGGTTGCCATTAATTTGATTTGAACTGATTTTATAATGAAATGATTTTAGAATGCTGTATTACTTTACTGTTGTTAGCCGCTATGAGCCAGGGTTCGGCTGGGGAGGGCGGTATATAAATATATTATTATTATTATTATTATTATTATTATTATTATTATTATATTCTTTTCTCCCTGGCCCCAAAGGGACCTGGACAGGTTTACTTGGACTTCCAACAAAGGTCCTCTTGCATCTATTGGTTAAGTCTCAGGAAGCAAAGAATAGGAATAAATGGACAGTTATCCAAATGGAGAGATGTAAAAAGTGAAGTCCCTCAAGGTTCAGTATTGGGGCCTGTGCATTCTAACTTTTCACACATGATCTAGAGTTAGGAGTGAGGAATGAGGTGGCCAAGTTTGCTGATGATACTAAATTGTCCAGGTCATTAAAACAAAAATACTGTGAAGCGCTCCAAAAGGACCTCTCCCAACCTAAGTGAACAGGCAGAAAATGGCAAATGTGATTAAATGTCAACAAGTGTAAGGTGATACGTGTTGGAGCAAAAATATCTTAATTTCACATATATGCTCACCAGGAATGAGACCTTGGAGTCATAGTAGATAGCTTGATGAAGATTTTGATGCAGTGTGCAGCAGCTGTGAAGCAGGCAATTTTCATGCTAGGAAAGGAATTTAAAATAAAACTTTGGTAGCATAATGCTATTATGGTCACTTCACCTCAAAATGGGTGTTGTACGGCTAGAAAATGATACAACTAGAATTAGACACAATTGTTGAGTGACAAAATGTAATGTTGTTGTTGTTTAGTCGTTTAGTCGTGTCCGACTCTTTGTGATCCCATGGACCAGAGCACGCCAGGCACTCCTGTCTTCCACTGCCTCCCGCAGTTTGGTCAAACTCATGCTGGTAGCTTCGAGAACAGTATCCAACCATCTCGTCGTCTGTCGTCCCCTTCTCCTTGTGCCCTCCATCTTTCCCAACATCAGGGTCTTTTCCAGAGAGTCTTCTCTTCTCATGAGGTGGCCAAAGTACTGGAGCCTCAGCTTCAGGATCTGTCCTTCCAGTGAGCACTCAGGGCTGATTTCCTTAAGAATGGATAGGTTTGATCTTCTTGCAGTCCATGGGACTCTCAAGAGTCTCCTCCAGCACCAAAATGTAATATTTAAGCTCAAAAAAATATTAATGGGGGGGGAGGATGAATGTTCATTGTTGTATAACCTCCCCACAAACAATGCAGAAAGAAACATAATTTGCAGGTGCCTCCCTCCCCAATAGTGAATACTACTAATACTCTCTGGCATGATTTCTGTTCCTGACCTCCAGCAAACATAGAAGTGCAGTAATTTCTGCTTCCATTTCTATTGCTGATGGAATTCTCCAACATCTCAGACAGCGAACTTGCAAGTACTTCTAAGCAAAGTCTTACATTGCTGTTTTGTTTTCTGTGGTTTGATTTGTTTGCAAGTTTCATGGTTTTTCTTGCCCGGAAGAACCTTGGGCAAGATAGTGCTTGTATGCACCCCACAGCTAGTAGAGCTGAACTGAAAGTTGCTTCCAACTTATCTCCCCCCCCAAAAAAACCCAACTCAGAATTTTTCCTCTGCCACTTTTGTGAAATAGTTTCCAGATCATTTTCTTAAGTAGGATATCTGCCAAGTATTTGACATCCTACAACATTTTGTTTCAGTAGCTGACCTTTCACAATATTTAATACCTGTCGTGTAATGATTCAACAATATTTTATGGTTGGCATGCAATATTTAGTGTCTGATTGCATACTATTGTTAACATGAAATAATATTTGGCACTCAATAGCATTTGACAGACAACATACATTTAGGATTTGACAGCTTTTGAGATTCTATATTTGATATCTGCTGAGACACAATGTGAATAAAGCACTTGAATATTGAGGTAAAATTTCAAATTCAAAATGCATATTTCTGTGTTGGGAGTTCAATATTTCACATTCCAAACAGGAATAGCAAAACTTGAAATTCTGGACAATTTCAAACTTTCTTTTCAGCTCTACATTTTTGCTCTAGGTCACAGTGGGGAAAGTGGGGCAGCACCCAAAACCAAAAGAAGTTGAGGAAGGGCTAAGTTTGTAAAACGGTGCTTTTAAAAAAAAATCAAGCTATCAAGTAATATAATTCTATATAATAGCAAAAAGCCCAATACACTTGAGAGCAGAATGTTAACAGGGGAAACTGCCTTCTACTGAGTCAGAGAATTGGTCCATCTAGGTCAGTAGTGTCTGCACGGACTGGCAGCAGCTCTCCAGGATGTCAGACATACAGTAGAATCTTTTCAGACCTACCTGAGGATGCAGGGAATGAACCTTGTAACTTCTATGTGCAAATCAGATACTCGACCATTGAACTATGGCCTTTCTGCAACCTTTAATACAAACACATTGGGCATTTCAGTAATGATATAACTATATTGTTTTAAAAAGTTAAGTTATTCTTATTTTGAGCACCGCTCTGAGGCCTTGCATCTTTCTCTGCTTCTAGCCTAAACCAAATCACAGCTGCCATCTAGTGGTTGATTTCTGCATCTTCTCAGTTTTAGACTGAAGACGCTTACTAAACCCATGTCGACCCGAGATTCCATAAAATACCATTCTGGAAAACATGTGGGCCCCAGTTCTATTATGCTAGCCTTACTGCATTACAGGATCAAGGACCAATCTTTTGAGAGGTCCTCTTCATCTATTTCGTTTCAAATCCAGAGAAAACTGAAAACACTAACTTAACGTTCCAAAACTACCTTGGCTGCTGCTGCTCTCTGTTTTAGGCACCTGATAAGCATAAGGCTGATAAGCATAAGCATAAAACATGAGCAATATATTATTGTACTTATTAAATCAGGGGTGTTATATTTATCTTAATGACGCAGGGATAGGGAACAGAGCGGCCTTCAAACATCAGACTCCCAACTCTCATCAGCCCCAGACAGCATGGCCAACGGCCAAGAAGATTTGAGAGTTGTAGTCCAGTATCATCCTGAAGGCTGCAGGTTCTGCTCCCTTAGACCAGTAATAATAATAATAATAATAATAATAATAATAATAATAATAATAATAAATTTATGCCCCGCCCATCTGGCTGAGTTTCCCCAGCCACTCTGGGCGGCTCCCAATCAAGTGTTAAAAACAGTACAGCGTTAAATATTAAAAACTTTCCTGAACAGGGCTGCCTTCAGATGTCTTTTAAAAATAGGATAGCTGCTTATTTCCTTCACATCTGAAGGGAGGGTGTTCCACAGGATGGGCGCCACTACCGAGAAGGCCCTCTGTCTGGTTCCCTGTAACCTCACTTCTTGCAGGGAGGGTACTGCCAGAAGGCCCTCGGTGCTGGATCTCAGTGTCCAGGCTGAACGATGGGGGTGGAAATGCTCCTTCAGGTATACAGGACCGAGGCCGTTTAGGGCTTTAAAGGTTAGCACCAACACTTTGAATTGTGCTCGGAAATGTACTGGGAGCCAATGCAGATCTCTCAGGACCGGTATTATGTGGTCCTGGCGGCTACTCCCAGTCACCAGTCTAGCTGCCGCATTCTGGATTAATTGGAGTTTCCGGGTCACCTTCAAAGGTAGCCCCATGTAGAGTGCATTGCAGTAGTCCAAGCGGGAGATAACTAGAGCATGCACCACTCTGACAAGACAGTCCGCAGGCAGGTAGGGTCTTAGCCTGTGTACCACATGGAGCTGGTAGACAGCCGCCCTGGACACAGAATTAACCTGCGCCTCCATGGACAGCTGTGAGTCCAAAATAACTCCGAGGCTGCGCATCTCATCCTTCAGGGGCACAGTTACCCCATTCAGGACCAGGGAGTCCCCCACACCCACCCGCCCCCTGTCCCCCAAAAACAGTACTTCTGTCTTGTCAGGATTCAACCTCAATCTGTTAGCTGGCATCCACCCTCCAACTGCCTCCAGGCACTCAAACAGGACCTTCACCGCCTACACTGATTCTGATTTAAGAGAGGAACAGCTGGGTGTCATCTGCATACTGATGAACACCCAGCCCAAACCCCCTGATGATCTCTCCCAGCAGCTTCATATAGATATTAAAAAGCACGGGGGAGAGAATGGAACCCTGAGGCACCCCACAAGTGAGAGCCCAGGGGTCTGAACACTCATCCCCCACCACCACTTTCTGGACACGGCCCAGGAGAAAGGAGTGGAACCACTGTATAACAGTGCCCCCAGCTCCCAGCCCCTCAAGACGGTCCAGAAGGATGTTATGGTTGATGGTGTCAAAGGCCGCTAAGAGATCCAGCAGAACAAGGAAACAGCTCTCACCTTTATCCCTAGCCCACCGGAGATCATCGACCAGTGCGACCAAGGCAGTTTCAGTCCCATGGTGAGGCCTGAATCCCGACTGGAAGGGATCCAAATGGTCTGCATCCTCCAGGCGTCCTTGGAGTTGTTCAGCAACCACCCGTTCAATCACCTTGCCCAACAATGGTAGATTTGAGACTGGGTGATAGTTGGCTATATTGGTCAGGTCTAAAGATGTTTTTTTAAGAAGCTGTTTTTCAGTAGGTCTGGGAAGGCTCCCTCGCAGAGGGAAGCATTCACCACCCCACAGAGCCCATCGCCCAGCCCTTCCCAGCTTGCTTTTATTAGCCAGGATGGGCAAGGATCAAGGAGACAAGCAGGTTGGTTTCACGCGTCCAAGCAGCCTGTCCACATCCTCAGAGGTAACAGATTGGAATTGATCCCATGTAACATGACTAGACAGAACTCTAACACTCTCCCGCCCTGGCCCTGCTCCCACGGTGGAGTCTACCTCCTTCTGAATCTGAGCGGCTTTATCTGCAAAAAAACTTTGCAAAAGCATTGCAGGAGATCTTGGGGTCCCTACCAGGCCCCGGTGGTGCAGGTGGTTCCAATAGATTGCGAACCACCTGAAAAAGTCTCCTGCTGCTGTTTTCTGCAGATACAATGGAGGCGGTGAAGAAGGCCCTCTTTGCCATTGCCATTGCCACTTGGTAGGCTCGACGTTGAGCTCTAGCCTGTGTCCGGTCTGATTCAGAATGAGTTTTCCGCCACTGGCGCTCTAGCCGTCTCAGTGATTGTTTCATCGCCCTCAGCTCCAGGGAAAACCATGGGGCTGTCTGGGCTCCATGCAATCGGAGAGGGCGCTTCAGAGCCAGTCAGTCAATAGCCCTGGTTAACTCTGCATTCCAGCGGGCCACCAGGGAATCAGCTGAAAGGCCATCAACTTGGGATAAAACATCCCCTACCGCTCACTGGAAGCCAATTGGGTCCATTAAGTAGCGGGGGTGGACCATCCGAATCGGTCCCACCTCCCTGCAGACGGGAAGGGTCGCGGAGAAGTCCAGTTGCACCAGGAAGTGATCAGACCATGGCACTTCTTTTGTTTCACTTTTAGTGTCATATCATCAACATCCGTAGAGGTAAACACCAAGTCTAAGGCATGTCCGCGGGTATGAGTTGGGCCAAACTTATTCAGGGACAGCCCCATGGAGGCCATGCTTTCCACGAAGTCCTGAGCGGCCCCTTGTAAGGTCGTGTCGGCATGGATGTTAAAATCCCCCAGGACAACCAAACTAGGTGTCTCCAGGAGCATATCTGCCACAACCCGAAGCAGCTCGGGCAGGGAATTCTTGGTGCAGCGGGGAGGTCGGTACACCAAAAGGAATCCTGTACTGCCCCTATTGCCCAACTTCCAGAACATGCACTCAGAAAACTAGGTCTTCCCAATAGGACACCTGGTGCAGACTAATGACTTCCTAAAAATCACTGCAGCCCCCCCCTCCCTGCCCACATGACCTGGGTTGCTGTGCGTAAGAGAAACCTAGTGGGCAAGCAGCGGCAAGGACAGGCCCATCTGCTTCATCCAACCAAGTCTCTGTCACACATGCCAGGTCAAATCCTCCATCCACAATCAGGTCATGGATAGCAGTGGTTTTATTCATAATTGACCTGGCATTGCACAGCAACACTTTCAGGTCATGTGGGTTTCCCTTGCTGATTCCAGTATCCTTCCGATCAGGACCAGACCCAGAGGCAGGGATAGTCCTCAAACAATGACTAAACCTGCCTCCTCAGTAATGACATGGTCTGGTCTTAGCATAACTTCTCCTCTTGCCCGTGATCACTGAGATCGGGTGTCCCAATACCTCCCCCCCGTGGAACCTGCCCCAGCCATTCTGTTGGCTGAGGCCCACTCCCACGCAGCCCTGACCCCTCCCCTTAAAAGGCAAAATACAAACTATATAGTAACTTAACAGAATTAAAGAAAAATAAAAACAAAACAAGAAACAATTATGTTAAATTAAATTGCTCCCAACCCTGACTAAATACTTATCACACCCCAAGCAGAAATAAAATAATAAAATAATATATTATAAAAAAACAACAACCACCATTTAAGGTGCAGCAAATTAAAAGCACTTAAAACATTTAAAACCATTTTTGTCACTTGCTGCAGGTAGCTGCTCAGGCCTCTAAACTGTAGTGGTGAGTGCAGGCCCCGGCCCCTAGGCCCGATGGAGAGGGAGCGGTTCTCCCAGCACTCACCAGAGCAGCAGCAGCAGATCGATAGATCAATACAGTGGCAGCTCTGGTTAAGAACTTAATTCGTTCTGGAGGTCTGTTCTTAACCTGAAACTATTCTTAACCTGAGGTACCACTTTAGCTAATGGGGCCTCCCACTGCCGCTGCTCAATTTCTTCTTCTCATTCTGAGGTAAAGTTCTTAACCTGAGGTACTATTTCTGGGTTAGCAGAGTCTGTAACTCGAAGCGTCTGTAACCCGAGGTACCACTGTAATCTACTCTAGCCTTTTCCTTGACTTTCTATGTACGTGTACATCTCCAACATGTTATCTTCCTCTTCCAGTCTGAAAAATCTGTATTTTACAACTCTGCTATCTGGGGGAAAGGGCTAGGGGCTGCTAGGCCCATGCTCTGCATGCAGAATGCCATCAGTTCAATCCTTGGGATCTCTAGGGACGGTTGGTAAGGTTTTCTGCCTGAAACCCTGGAGAGCCACTGCCAATCATTGTAGACCAGGGATGGGGAACCTGTGGCGCTCTGGATGTTGCTAGGTTCCAACACCCATCAGCCCCAGACAGCATGGCCAATGGGCAGGGATGATTGGAGTTGTAATCCAAGTAATATATCGAGGACCAGAGGTTCCCCACCCATGACATCCCCATGATGTCCCCATCCCCATCCCTGGGCCCGATCTTGGCTGGGAAGGGCGGGGTATAAATAAAATTTATTATTATTATTATTATTATTATTATTATTATTATTATTATTATGAAAAGTGATTGCATAGAATGCTGCATTGCTGCAACACTTGACCAACTTGTCCCCACCCCTGTCTATGTCTCCATTAGGTAAAGGTGAAGTCCAGTCGCAAACGACTGTGGGATTGCGCGCTCATCTCACTCTATAGGCCGAGGGAGCCAGCGTTTTTCCACAGGCAGCTTCCGGGTCATGTGGCCAGCATGACTAAGACACTTCTGGCGAACCAGAGCAGCGCACAGAAATGCCGTTTACCTTCCTGCTGGAGCGGTACCTATTTATTTACTTGCACTGGTATGCTTTCAAACTGCTAGGTGGGCAGGAGCTGGGACTGAACAACGGGAGCTCACCCCATCAAGGGGATTCGAACTGCCGACCTTCCAATTGGCAAGCCCTAGGCTCTGTGGTTTAGACCACAGTGCCACCCTAAAACCTCTGGATTAGGGGTTCCCAAGCTGTGGTCTAAGGACGCACAAGCCTTCTTCAGGTAGGTAGCAACATGCCCACATTAACAATCCATTACTTAGTTTTAATTGTATCTTTGTTGCTTCTTTTATTGCTTATATTGCATTTTAATGATTTACAACTTGAATTCTGAGGAATGCAAACTGTGTAATACAATAAAATGCAATATAAGCAATAAAAGAATCAATAAAAAATAAAATAAAAAATCACACCACATTGTAATTGCTTAGGGTTGCCAGAAGTCCGGAAAGTACCAGACATGCATGGAATACTGCAGCCACAGGCAGTGTCCGAGTGGAAATTGATGGAATGTCTGGGAAAATCTGGACGTATGGCAACCCATGTTGGCAGTGTCGTTTTTTTGCAGATTTTTTTTCATAAATAGCTCAACAACTTTGGGCAAAACTAAACAAAAAAAGCTTGACAACTACTTTTCTGTCAGATTTTCACTATTTGAAATATGGCAACCCTATAATTGCTAGAAGAGGCATAAAAATCATTAAGTGGTTTGCAAAAACCAACAGTAGTTTTCAAGTGACTGGCGGACAGTGGGAAGTTTGGAAACCTGTGGGCTAAGGTCTCCAGTGCTGCATTTAAATAATCCTTGGTAAACAGAAAATCTGTGGGGAGTTACGTGTTGTTGTTTTTAGGAAACATGCATAAAAGCAGAGTATATCACATGTGACACCTGAGCCTAGAGTTTTCTGAATTCACAGCCCTGTTGGTCTGTCAGTCTGGTGCAAAGCAATCATCAAGAACCAGAAAGTTGTGAGGTGCAAACTGAGATCAAGATTTTCCTAAGGGCTGGTTTGCACTCAGCTCTTATCTCTGGCTAGGTCTTCCATTGCTGATGTTGGTACATGCTAGATAGATTATGAAATTCTACCCATGGGTGTAGAGATGTTTCTGTGGAACTCTTTATCAGTTATTGAATTGGCTTCCTTGAGATATGTTCTTACTTTGTACCATGTGTTGTATGAGAAAGAGAGAAGCTTCAGTTCAAAATCATGATGGATGAGGTGTCCAGATCCTCTCTGCAACCAATTTTTTATTCTGTACTGCAATCCTTAAGGGTCAGCAACCTTTTGGGACCAGTGGACACACATTTGGAATTTTGATAAGTAGTCACAAAATAGCTATGGGGAGTGGGGTGGTGGTGGAATGGCATAAATGCAAAGTGGCTACCACTTCTGAAAGTGAACATCCATTGCCCACTGCAGTGTTTACACACAGAGAAGCATTTTGCTCCTCTACTCTGTTCAGAATGGAAGGGAAGGTGGGTGTCCAGTCCTTGCATCCACCGAAGGAGTCGTGTTCAAGGTAGGAAAGGCTGAGTCAGTGCAAGCAGGAACCAAGCAGGAAGAGCAAATGGTCTCTTGTGTGTTGTGAATTTTTTGAAGGGTTATTTACTGAGACCTTTCACAAGCGCCACAGAAAACATTGGCAAGCACACCAGTGCCCGTGGGCACTGCGTTGGAAATCCCTGCCTTAACACATATAACTAATAAATAAAGGTACTTTATTTGTGGAAAAGAAAATTCACAGGTTATTAAGAGAATTTAAATAACATATATTTGAACAAGGTAACCTGAAGGCCCACCAGGTCTTGAGCAAGAAAAGAAGTTTTTTAAAAAAAGAAAATAAATGTTTCATGTCACCCAAACATAGCTAACTGGAAAACAGCTGCAGTCAAGATACTAAACAACAGAAATCCAGAAGTTCTGAAGGAACCTAAATTGTGTTTAAATTGAGTATAAAAAGAGGCCAAATTCCTTTAAAATGAAAAAAGCACTTAAAAATGTCTATTCTCAGCTCAACATATAAATAAACACAGAACTACAAATCGGGGAGGAGCACCAAGGGTGCTGAAGGACAACCAAGTCTTAGAGCCTCAGCTGTCACGACTGTCAGGACTATCCTTGAAAATGCGGGGCCACAATTCTATCCATCTGAAGACAGACCATGGTGCTCATGTGGATGCAGTGGTGTAAACAGATGGCTGCCGCAGCAAGACCCATTAACCACCCTTCCAAAGGATCTCCCCTTACTTAAGCTAACCGTGAGTTCAACCCAGTTGAGTATCCTTCAAACATCTGACATAACATCAGTCAATGGTTATCATCTAGAAATGACAACACAGTCCTTCTGAACGTAATAACTGACCCTGCTGCATTGGTGTGCAATGCAGACTACTCCAGGCTCTGCAGGCAGATAAGGAAATTAAAATTGCCCCCCTTATTGCCCATCCCAATTTGATCTGTCAGTTCAGACGATGCTCTGGAAGGCTCAGTCCTGCCACTGTGACTCCCTGCATTGCTCCCTTGTTGATAAATTATACCTGCTGAGGCCAGGTATGGGGTATGCCCCTGTTGAGATATTAGGATATAGTTTCCGTTCCACCTTCAGCAGAATGGTTTATGATTTGATTTTGACTTATGTCCCATCAGACAATGCTATGCTTCACGCCAGGCTCGCAGGGAGGCTCAAGGTGCAGGGGTTCAGGTGCTTCGTCCCGCTTACAGCAGACGCACTGCAAGAAGTCAGAGACGTTGTGCGTAAATAGGGTGCGGCAGGGGTGGAGATACTGCATGAAGAAGAGCATGAATGTGATAGCCAAGCAGTAGGCTACAATCAGCTGCAGCACCAGAAAGGGGGCACAGAAGTACGCGTAGACGTCCGTCATAAAGAAGTACCAGACGACAAGCAGCACACTGTTCTCCAGCCCTCGGAACACATAGAAGAGAGCCAAGCATCCCCAGTTTTGTGACTTCGCAATCAATTCCCGGTCACCCAGCCTGAGCTGCACAGCTGACCAGCAGAAGATATTGATGCCAGCGTAAAGCAAAGTGATGGAGAACAGGACCGAGAGGGTGCCCACCCGGCTGAAGTTCTTCTCCACATTGTCAGGCAGCTGGGCACCACTCCACCAAAACTGCACCCAGGGCAAGAAGAAGAAGAGCAGGAAGTTGGCCCCACCAATGCCCATGGCATAGTACTTGAAGACACTCCCAAAGAGGACCAAGATGGTGATGCGGGTGGAGATCTCCAGGCTACGCCACAGGATGATGCAGATGAAGGCCAGCGGGTGCAGGCGGATCTTGTAGTCGTCATACTTGATCTGGATGGCCAGGACGTTGCAGACCAAAGCTCCATAGGTGACCGACACCAAGCAGATGCACATCAGGACTGCTAAAAGAGGTAGGAAGGAAGGCCAAAGAGTGAGCGTACAGAATCAGCCCAATGAGTGTTCACTGCACAATTATTGTCACACCTCGGTGTACTTCTGCCTTGCAATTAAGCCCACAAAAGTTACTAGCCCATTAGAGCTCACTTAGGAGAAATGTTAGTAGTAACTTTGTGGCTTAGGGCCCTCGTATTTACGGGACCACCTCTCCTGGTACGCCCCCCAGAGGACCTTAAGGTCCATGAATAATCATAGTTTAGAGGTCCCAGGCCCTAAAGAAGTCAGATTATCCTCCACCAGGGCCAGGGCCTTCTCAGTGATGGCTCTGACCTGGTGGAATGTTCTGTCCCATGAGAACAGGGCCCTGTAGGATTTAACTTCCTTCTGCAGGGCCTGTAAGACAGAGCTATTCCACCTGGCTTTCAATTTGAACTTAGCGTGATCTTTTATTCCCCTTCCTTCTTTCCCACTCCCCTTTTTATGAAGATTACCCACTCTGGGATCCCACAGCTAATTATCCCCTGGTTTCTTCACTGGCCCAAACAGGACTAATTTAGCCAGCTAGCCCTGGTGATCATCTAATGTTTATTGGATGGATTTTCCTAAACTGATATTTGAATTCTGAATTTATTGGTATTCACGTTTTATACTGTATTTTATGTTAGTTTTTGTTGCATCAATTAAGTGTTTTAAACTTTTGGTGTTAGCCACCCTGAGCCCGGTTTTCTGAACCGGGAAGGGCGGGGCATAAATAAAAATTTATTTATATTTATTATTAACTTGGTGCTAACTGGCTGCTCATTCTTCTCTGCAATGTGTTGAATCTGGAGCTGCTCAGATAGTTTACAGAGCGTCAGCTGGGGCAAGAGGCACACACTGGGAGATGGCAGAGATGAGATGGTTAGACAGCGATTGCTCAGGGCAGGTGTTCGGTCAGCTGCTGCCAAAGAGGTAAGAGCGCTAGATATTCAGGCCTGAAATAGCCTAAGTAGTAGCTCTGTTGAAATGGGGAAAGAATGTCCTGATGCAGAGGTTCTGGCTTGTTCTGCAATGGCAAGTATGTCTCTCTCATCATCTGCTGAACATAGCTGGAAAATGTGCAAGCAGCCACATTGTACAGACCAGTCATGTACAATGGCAGCCCTTTGGACCAAATCAGGCCAGCAGCCGATTACAAACTGTTGGTCCAGCAAACTACCCTTCATTTAATTTGCCTTACCATTCCAAGGTCACTGGAGGCTGTTGCTGTGCTAAATATTTATACAACAACCATACAAACAAAGCCAGAGGTTCATGTAAAGGTATGGCTAAAGCAATGGCTGATCTGTATCTTTTGTGTAGCACAAGCTTTGGTTTGTTTGTTTTTAAAAAAGAATCCAGCTGTTTCCTGCTGGAAACGCAACAGGTCTTCCTGCACATACAGATGAAAAACATTTGTAAATTTTGATATCATCAGCTCACCTACTAGCATGGCCACTTTCCTTTTTATTCTTTTCTTTTCAAAGGGGACTCTAGATAGGGAGAAATGTGTTCTGAATTTCCTCATTCAGAACTGGCTAGGCAGTCTCATTCAAATGGAAAGAGGCTCTGCTCAGGGCTTTGGTCACACCCAGTTCCAAATACTGCTCCCAGGAAATACCATTTGGCTTTCAAAATAGATTATGCAAATCAACAATAAGCAAACATGAATTGTGAGGCAGAAACCCCAGGGAACGGCACAAGATACCTGCAGAGTGACAAGTCTTCTGTAACACTGGGAACTTATTTACAGGAAGACCAGCAGCAGTGATGTGGGGGTGGGTAGGACTGTCTTTGGAGAAGCATCTTCCATTTCTCTGATGTGCTGTCACCCCACATGGAAACTATGCAAGCAGCATTAACTCCACAGAAGTGGCTGCTGAGTTACTGTTCATCATTCAATACCTAAAGAAGCTAAGAGCTGGTAAACCAATTATTATTCCATCACCTTGACCCACACTGGGCACTTCCAGATTGTCACTATTTTCATATGGGATTCCATCAGATGTATTGACAAGTTCAGGTTGTTCAGTTAAACATAAACAGTGGTAAGGGAAAGGTATTTTACACATGGGCAGAGACACTGACGCTCACCCAGTGCACTTCATAGCTGAGCAGGGACCTCCCTGCTCCATCTGATTTCCATCTGATTTAACTGCATGGTTCACATCACATAGTAATTAGGCCAGAGCTTTCCAAACTTTTCATGTTGGTGACACATTTTTTTTAGACATGTATCATTTCGCGACACAGTAATTCAGTTTTACTAGCAAACCGGAGGTTGAACTAACCCTTTTCCACCCCCAGGAGGAGCACGGGGAGCATTCACGCAACATACCTACACACTGCAGCCGACACACTAACATGTCTCAACACAGTTTGGAAAGCTCTGAATTACGCTTACCAGGACTTTGCATATGGGCAGGCTCCCAGTGAGGAGCTCACCGCTGCTTTGCTGCTCCCTCATCCTTTTCGCTCTCACACTGTGCTATGCTAAGCCATGATTCAGTGTGTCTTTTTTTAGTGTGCTAAACTCTCTCCTCACTCACCATAAGCTAAGGCCAAGAACAAACCTTGGTTAATGAGGAGAGAGATTAACCATGAGACCCAGTTCAGAAGGCATGCTATGCTAAACCTTGGCTTAGCTCAGTGCAGCACGACAGAGAGAAAGGCCAGGAAGAAGCAAAGAGCCTATGAACTCTCCAGGAGCTTGCAGATTCACACAACCCCATCAAGCTAGGGTATGGCTCAACATGCAGTGTGACCCAGGCCAGTGTTGTGGAAGCATTCTTGTTTGTATGCTCCAAGGCTGATCTCCAGCACCAAAAGCACAGAGCAGCACTGCTTGAATCTAAGCAATGGGAACACCTGCTGCCTCTTGACAGGTATTCATTACTGCAACCACACCCCTGGGAGTTGGGCAGAATCCTATATTAAACAGGTGCCAGAACTGAGTCACACCCAAAGAGTCACACTCTTGGTTGCAAAGAGAACAGACACTCTTGACTCATTCTTGACTATTTCTGTGGAATTTACGAGCCAAGCCACTTGCAGCTGATCTAGGCCTATGTTTCAAGGTGCATTTTCATCATCAGCCAGAAGTCTGTGATAGCTTTTAGCTCACTTCTGGCACGCCCTCATTGAAAGAAACACACAGATTTGTAGAGGGATTGATATGTAGTTTGGGTTACAATTTAATGCATAAAGCAAGGATGGAGAACCTGTGGCTCTCCAGATGTGACTTGATGGCAGTTCCCATCATTCTTGACCATTGGCTATGCTGGCTGGAGATGGTAGAGGTTGGAGTCCCACAGCATCTGGAGAGCCACAGGTTCTCCAACCCTAACATAAAGCATCACACATCAGGGGAAGGGTCCAACTAGTGATTTGGCAGAAACTTTTCAGTCATCCGTGGCAGCTGCAACATATGCAACAGCTAACCAAATAGATCACCATTACTGACTGCATGCATATCCTTTGCAGAAAAACCCTTTCTATAATGACAATTCACGTGAAAAGCTGTTTTGCATTTCACAACCAACACATAGTTCACAGAAAGGGCAGGTGCGTTTGTTGCATTTATATCTTAGCTGTCTGAGCAGCTGACAGACCCACATGTGGGTCTTCAGATTTAGCGATAGCTATCTCACGATTGTTCCATGGCAGGTCAGAGGACAGAATGCTTTGCCAATACATATATTTATGTGTGTGTCTGTGTAATGTAAGTTGAGCAGTTAATGGACATAACAAGCAGGCATTGTGTACATTCACCATGCTTCATGGAAAATGTATACATAACCCTTCTGTGAAGAGGGAATTGTGCACATTTCGCAATCTATCTACATAATACTCAACAGGTCTTGGGGACTGTGCATATCTCAGCTGAATTTTACATGCATAACCACACAGTTTAATTCCCCTTAAAAAAGACATACATATAGGCAAAATACTTTAATAACCTGAGTGTCCGGGGGCAAGAATTCCAGACTAACCCTGTCCCTCATATGCTAGCTTTCTATGTGCAGTGAACTATTTTCATAGGAATACTATCAACCATCTGCCCTCCCACCTGAAGATGAAAGTGGTACAATCCAGAAAGAGCTTTATCAGCTGTCTGCAGGAAGAGAACATGCAGGCCATTTCAAGAGGCTTTTGTGCAGGGGATCTTACACACAGCTTGATTTTTAGCTACAATAATTTAAGATACAAGCACTGGAGAGAGCTGGCTAATAGTGTACCGTGTGCTTCAGAGGCTTCCTGTACACAATCCCTTCTTTTCTGAAGTGCTTAAACAGGAATAACATGAAGCCACAAGCACGCCTGTCTATTAGCTGAAACTTTGGGCTTGTCTACACTTCTGCTTCTACCATGCCTAAAAAGAAGGGCTCTTGGGGGTTCTGATAACCTTGGGGGAAAGCTAAATGGCCATTTACACTTGGCAGTGGAATATGACACCAAACTATTAGCAATTATAGTTTGCTGGGCATTCCTGTTTGAGCCAGGTTCAGTCAGACTTCCCCAAGTTGTTCCAACCAACTAAGCCAGTCTGTTTCTCCTTCTCAAGTACACAAAGTAAGATCTATGTGCTAGGCTGTGGGAGACGTGGTTGATAGAGGATTTGACTGAGAAGACCTAAGTTCAAATCACTTCTCAGTGGTAAAGCTTACTTACGGATAGCTTTGGGGACAAAGTGAGGCAATCCCAACCTCACTACCTTGACTGCAGGGGCAAGGGAATATAAACTTAGGGAGCTTCCAGGCTACAAGCTCCATCCAATGTTCTATGTCTGCTAGTGTAAGGCAAATTTTAATGTTAGACAAAGCCATTTCCCGTTCCTGGGGAGCTGACGTTGCAGACTGGGAGCAAGCCTGCCCCACGCACATGGGGCGGTATAGTTCTTGCACCATTGGGGAGTCCTCGGCAGCGTCATTCCTTGGCCATCCAATCCAGATGGTCCAGGGGCGTGGTGCAGGTTATTTAAACTGGCCGTGGCCGAAGACTCACCCCTTTTCTTCCTGCTTGCTCAGTTCTCTTGCCCTCCCTCCCTAAGGTTAGGCTCTTTATCTCTTGACCTTGCTATGGACCTCGGTTGGTCACCTGTCAAAGGGGCCTGGTAGGAATTTTTTCCACTTGGCAAATTGGCACTGGCCAATTGGTTTTTTGCCTACCTCGTAGCAAATTGTCACAACTTTGTAAGGTTTGATGGTTAGGCATTGGAGTGTTTGGTTGAAGGTGAATGGTGGTAGTGGCCATCATCTACCCCTCCTAATTCAAGGGTAATCTGTTATAGGAATCTGAGGGGCATGGTCTCTGTCCAAAGCCCCAGAGAGGGGGCTAGGGCCATAGCACAACCCCTAACGGTGACCCTGGGGGAGTTCCTAGTTGATGTGCATCAGCAGGGCTCCCCCTACTGGTGGTTAACCCTTCCAAGACTTCCTGCAGACGGGCAGGAGTCAGATATGGTCGTGTGGTTTCCAATGCCTAAGCCAATACCACTCACATTCTATAAGTTGTGGTCTTTTCCGCCCATTAACTCTAAATACTGTTTCATGTGTCTTTATTCCAACTTCCTGGGAGGGTTTGGGACCTTGCCACGCAACAGAGGGTTCCAATGCAACAGCTGCACCAGAGGAAACTCACTGTGCATTGCTAAAGATTGCACAATCTATTCTGCAAAGAAGTTACTAGCAACCCAATTGTGTATTCTCTGCAGCACCCTTATACTGGCACGAAACATCTCACCCTCGGAACAAGTACAGTAGGTTGCTAGTGGCGCTAACCTAGCGCTACATTGCATCCAACCCTTCTAGTTTATTAATTGTTCGTCCTGATTTGTTGGCAGGGAAATTCTGCAACCCTAGCTATTTAACAAGTAGTCATTCTGATTTGTTTGCAGGGAAGCTTAGCTGACGTTGTGTCAGTGCATTTTTCCATCTCTTCCCTTATTGCAAAAAAAAAAAGCCCCACCTTTTTGGGAAGAGGGTTTCCTGTGCAAAACCTCCCAATCAATTATAGTAGCACAACCTGAACTTGCTGGTATGCAATTGGAATCCCACCTGAAAGCAGCAACCGCCTGGGAGCAGGCCAAGAAAATATGGCTAACTCTCATCTCCCATCCTGAAAATGCCAAACATGGGTAAGTCTCATCTCCTGCCTTGATGCCTTCTCCTCCCTGCAGTCTGCAGTTGTCACATCTCAGCCCTCTTCATCTTTGTCCAAATGTCTGCTGCCAATATCCAGTCTGTTCACAGGGCAGGTGTCCGAGGGCAGCAATCCAGGGCCCCAATAAGCAGAATGAGCTGGAAGGCCTCCAAGCACAACTCCATCCTTTGGAGTAGGTGGAGCGATACACATTACCACCCAAAGCAGGAGTGGGGGAACCTCAGTGCGGGGCTGAATGTGGCCCTCCAAGCATCTCTAACTGGCTCTTAGAACTCTCCCCAGGCCACACCTCCTCACCAGCTCTGCTTCATGATCTTGAACTGTGACCATGCCCTCTCGCTTGACTGGATGGAGGACAGTGAACAGTGGTGTAGCTAGCTGCTCGGCGCACCCGTGGGCAGGACAAGCCAGGGCAGAGCACACTGCGCAGAACCTCCATGGAGTCTGCAAGCCCCACATGCTGTTTCAGGCAGCGCGGAGCCTGCAGGTGCCCGAGCCACCGTGTCACTCCCCAGGAGAGACGTGTGGCTCGGGTGCACTGCAGGCCAGGCCCTGCCGTCACCCCCCTCAGTGATGACACCTGGGGCGGTCCACACCCTGCCTTCCTACGCCACTGACAGTGAAGTATGGGCGAGTGTGCAGAAGGTGCTGGCTGTTATGTGGCTGCATTGTAACTCTACAAAGGTTAAGCATTGGATTGATGACTCCACCTACTTTTACTACTGGCACCACACACCAGTGGCAATGTGACTTCCAGGCTGCAAAAGATTCCTCACCCCTAGTTCAAAGAGAGGCTTCCCTGAGACCATTGAGCTCAGAGTCTAAAATTACCAAGCTGCATCACTGCAAAATCTCTCATCATTCTAGCCAAAGGATGCACATCCTTAAATCCCTATGGGGACATCCTGTCCAAATCCTGACCCCTTATCCCTTACCTTCCAAGCCTTTCACAATCTTGCACTCTCCCTGTTCACTTTTGTATCACATTACAACTCTGCCTAGGACCTTCACTCCTCTAGCTCCATCGGCCTTGGATATCAGACTTGCACAAATGAGTTGCCCCTTATGCCTGGAGCTGTCTCTCAGAACACTCCTAGGATGCCATCTCTCCTACTTCCTCCAGTTCCCTCTTTAAAGCCCACCTTTTCCATGAATCTTTTGGCACCATCTCCTTACCTGCCTTCCCCAACCCTGCCCAATATCCTTCTGCACCCCACCCTGCAACCCGGTGCCCTCCAGACATTTGGGACTACAATTCCCATCAGCTGCTGGCTGGGGCTGATGGGAGGTGTAGTTCAAAAACATCTGGAGAGCACCAGGTTGCGGAAGATGACCCTACTGTAAGTGAGCCTAAGAATGCTGGTTTGGTTTATCCAGGAATGGAGTCTCGGGTGACCCTGATGCTGTACATGTATTATGTTCCCGCAATGCAGGACGTTTAGGAGCTTGGAGGCATGAATTAGATTATGGATACTCCTGTCAAAATTCCCATGTAGTGTCCATATGAAATTTGTTGGGCATAATCCTTGATATTTGCAGGTGTTCATGCACTTTACAATTATAGTCCTGTAGCATGGAGATTAATGGCAAGAGAAAAGAAATTTGCAATACTTTACGGTCACCAAGAGACTTCTACTCTGAGCCTGGAAGGACAAACAGTGTCATATATTATGCAATAGTCTGGTGACCTTAACACCCTTGCTACATTTGAACATACATATATAAATATTTGCCGGGACGCGGGTGGCGCTGTGGGTAAAACCTCAGCGCCTAGGACTTGCCGATCGCATGGTCGGCGGTTTGAATCCCCGCGGCGGGGTGCGCTCCCATCGTTCGGTCCCAGCGCCTGCCAACCTAGCAGTTTGAAAGCACCTCTGGGTGCAAGTAGATAAATAGGGACCACTTACCAGCGGGAAGGTAAACGGCGTTCCGTGTGCTGCGCTGGCTCGCCAGTTGCAGCTCCGTCACACTGGCCACATGACCCAGAAGTGTCTTCAGACAGCGCCGGCTCCCGGCCTATAGAGTGAGATGAGCGCACAACCCTAGAGTCTGGCAAGACTGGCCCATACGGGCAGGGGTACCTTTACCTTTACCTATATAAATATTTAACAGGGTGGCAAACAGTTGTTGCTGTTTTCTGGAAACAAGTAACACATAAATGAGTACTAAACTTCTGTGGGATTCAACTGCATTTCGAGAGTGGCTTTTATGTCATGCAAAAGACCACATGAAATGCAAATATTAACAGGTCAGGAAGAATAATGTGCTGCCCTCTGATGGATGTATGTATGGGGTATTGTATTGTTAACGTGAGCTGGAAGGGCAGTAGAGGTTCTCTGGGTTTGTTTTTTCTTTCTCTCATCCTACTTTTTCTCTCCTTTCTTTCTTTAATACATTTGCATTTTTAAAAAATACTCTTGTAGCTGCTTTTAAATTTTAACAAACAAACAAGGTCATGATTAAGTATATCTTGGCTCTTAGATTTTATGAGCCTCAGGATAGGGACCTGTGGGTTCCCCCCCCCCCCCCATTCAGAATGACATGCAGTATATTGCTATAAATAATGAAATGGATGATAAAATTTGAGAGTGGGGAAAATATAGAATGAGTTTATCATTCTGGTTTGATTTTTCTAGTTTTGGAACAATATTCTGAGGCAGAATCAACAAGTTTTTCCAGAACTATTATATAACTCTACGAGCTGCAGTCTGAAAATAAGCAATAAACCTCACTCGGCTTATGATGAAATCGGAGTAGCCTTGATGCTGCAACTTCCACAGCAATATTTCAATGGGGACCTATAGCCAGCCCTGTATTGTTTTTTAAAAAACAAGTTGACGTGGAGACAATAGCTGTACCATCCCCTGTTTATCTGTTTGCTTTGTAACACAAAACCCACCCAATAAAAGCTATTTTTTAAAAAAAAAGTTCAAAGTCGAGACCCCATTTTAAAATTTTCATTTTGCTTCCAAGGTAGGCTAGTACTACATCCTGATTCAGGAAAATCAGGCTTGGGCGATGCAAAAAAAAGTCCTATAGGATTGCCATTATTGTTGTTATTTGGGGTTGCACAGTAGAAGCCAGTGGAATCAGTTAGATAGGTGGTTGCTGACCTTTTTAGTCCCATGGGTACATACTGTACATTTGGATTCTTGTGTGAATACTTTGGGCACGCAGACCCAGTAGAATCAAACTGAGCTTCCAAAAGCACATAGAGCTAAAAGAGGAAAGAGCATCACTTCTCACATTCCTCCTCCAGCTCTATGTGCTTTTCCAGGTGCGGTGTAGCAGCTGGGCAAGGACCCAGGAGACCACTGTTCAAATCCTCACTCACTGGTGAGTTTGGGCCAGTCACAGTCTCTTAGCCTAACCCACCGCATAGGGCTCTTGGAAAGATAAAACTGATGGGGAGAACCAGGCGTGAAACCCTGAGCTCACTATAGGAAAGGCAGGCTATAAATACAGAGGGGGGGGGGGAGAGAGAGAGAGAGTGGTTGAAAAATGGCTGGAGCAACTTCCCTGTAAGTAAAGGTTGCAATGTTTTGGGCATTGTAAATTTTGGAAAAAAGGGGGCAACATGATAGATATGTAGAAAACCATGCATAGCGTGGAGAAAAGAGGTGAGGAGAGACCTTTCTCTCTCTCTCTCATAATACTAGAATCCAGGATCATGAAATGACGCTGGAACAGTGACAGGTTCAGAGCAGACAAAAGGAAGTACTTCTTCATACAATAAATAGAAGTTTTACACGCCATACATCAAAAGCAACCCCTGCCCAAATAAAGGATCCTGGGAACTGTAGTTAAGGGTGCTGTGAATTGTAGCGCTGTGAGGGGAGGGGAAACTACAGTTGCCAGGTTGCTTTTGTGGGAGAGCGTGCTTTAAATTTATGGTGTGCATCCAGCCGTTGTTTTTACAAGAGGTACTAGCGATGGCCATCAACTTGCATGGCTTTAAAAGAGGGTTAGAAAATATTGTGGTGCAAAAGACCATCAGTGGCTGCTAGTTACAATGGCTGCCTATTACCTCCAGTATGAGAGGCAACATGACTCTGAATTGCAGCTGCTGTGGAGCAACAGTGGGAGAGGGCTCTTCCTCCCTCCCACCCCCTGTGTCCTGCTTTTTGCCTTCCCAGATGCTTCTGTTTGGCAGCTGTGGGAAAGAGGATGCTGGATTAGATAGGACTTTGGCCTCAACCAGTAAGGTGTTCCTTATGTTCTTATAGACCTCTGCTGGGCAAACCATATCAATTGTTAATATCATTGATTTAATGTCCTTTTGTTCTGTCTGGGGTGGGGTTCTTAAGGTCTGCTTCAGGCCCATTGGCAAAGCTTTCGTTTTGTAATGCTCCAGTTCACTTTGAAAGAGAAAGCCTGTTTCTGTAACCATAAGGAAACCATAGATGAACTTCACCAGGGATGTGGCAAGCCCAGCAGGCACCAGCCAAAAGGCAGGTTATCACTGTGATGGAAGCCCAGAGTATACAAATAACTTCAGTGAGAGTTGTCAGCTTCACTTACCAATCGTGCTCCCATGCCTTTAGCAGAAGCCAGATGCTAACTTAAGCATCTGAAGCTTTTTCATGTTAGTTTTCCTTTTTTCTGTTACTTTAACTCATAGCTGTCAACTTACAGATTTGAAAATAAGGGACCAGCAGCCTCGAAAATAAGGGATCAGAAGCCAAAACAAGGAATTTTTAGGGCACGGGTATTTTCAACTTCTGAGCCCCTCCGAGCCAAAGGCAGAAAGCCCAGCCAGCAGCCAAACGAAGCCTCAAGCGGTGGTTCCCACAGCGCAGCAACCCGGCAAAGGGGATGCAGCAAGGAAAACCACCGTCACCTCTCTGCTGGGAAGCGCTGAGCAAAGGTGAGTCCCCAGGCAATGTGGCTGATTTGATCAGCACAAGGCATGCAAGCTCCACCCCCCAGTCGTTCTTAGACTCCTTATTGGGTGAGCAACGCAGCCAAGCAACCCAGTTGGAGCCTCCTCCTCCCTGGCCGGCAGGGAGGGAGGGAGGGAAAGGAGCTGCTTCCTTTGAAACCTTGGAAATTCAAGGGGCATCATCAATAAGGGACAGCAGCGGGAAACGGCACTGGGATAAGGGAGTTTCCCACCAAATAAGGGACGGTTGACAGCTATGCTTTAACTCCCTTCTAAAATAAACTTCACCTACCTGCTTACTTTCTGCAGGGTGCACGGTTATTAAAGGTGGAAGAACAGAGCCTGTAGAAAGTTGGGCAACATGGCTGCATTTTTTAACGTTCCCTTACATGTCTTTGCCACCTGCTTAAAACTTTTTGGTTTAAACAAATCTACCTGGACATGTAATTTTATCATATATGGGGTTTTTTAATTTAAAAATCTGATTGTATCTATATTTTAGCAATTTTATTACATCTACTTTTATTGCTACTCTAAATGAATATTATTTAACGAAGATTTTATACGTTTTTGTAAACTGCATAGTGATTCGTTTTTAGATTAAGTGTTATACAAATCTTGTTAAAAAAAAATTAAAACAACAACAACCTCCCTGCAAACAGAAACCTAGCACTGCAGGTACAAAGCTGGGATAGAAGCCTTCTGTGCCATATGCCTTAATTTTCTATTGGCACTGTGTTTTTGTTTTGTTTGTTTGAATGAGGAATATGCATCCCATGCATTCTGAAGTGCAACTGCCCATCCTAGCATTTGCAATGCCTTATTCTGTTGCAAGTCTAGACCCTGTCTGAGTCAGGAGAGAGCAGTGAGAGAGAGAAAGGTTACAATCACACCATACATTTGAAGCACTATCATGTCACTGTCCAGCAATCCTGGATAATCATCAGAATCATAGTTTGTTAAGGGTTCTGGGAACTGCCATTCTGTGAGGTCAGCAATGTAAACAAATTGTGGCTGCCAGGACTCTGCAGGACTATTAAAATGGTATAAACGTAAAGGGACCCATGGTCCAGTTGCGGATGACTCTGGCGTTGCGGCGCTCATCTCGCTTTATTGGCCGAGGGAGCCGGCATACAGCTTCTGGGTCATGTGGCCAGCATGACTAAGCCACTTCTGGCGAACCAGAGCAGCGCACGGAAACACCGTTTACCTTCCTGCCGGAGAGGTACCTATTTATCTACTTCCACTTTGACGTGCTTTTGAAATGCTAGGTTGGCAGGAGCTGGGACCGAGCAATGGGAGCTCACTCTGTCACGGGGATTCGAACAGCCGACCTTCTGATCAGCAAGCCCTAGGCTCTGTGGTTTAGACCACAGCACCACCCGCGTCCCCACGACCCTCCTCCCAAACCCTTTATAGTTTGCACCAGACAAGCAAACTGGCTCCTAGCTGAAAACAAAGCCCACCCGTGCCCTTTAAGTCCCCTCCCATTCTGCACAGTAAAGACCTGCAATGCTCTGCTCCACCTTTTACCTCTGCTGGTGGGGACCTCCTGCTCCACAACGCTGACATAGAGCTGCAACGTGAGCTGCGGGGTAGAACCTAGGAAGGCCTGGATGACAGCCATGCGCTTGAAAGCGTTGCGGTGGGTGACCAGCCTGCGCACCAGGTGACCCACTTCCTGCTCCAGCTCAATCTCAGCGTCCTTGTAGATCTGCTTCTTGCGAGTGATGGTGACGTAGGGCTCTTCCTCCTTCCCCAACCTGCAGAACATCACTATGGCCTCTAAGCACCTGCATGAGAGAAAGAGTCAGGATCAGTATAGAAGCCACCAGCCCTTCTCTTAAGGTCTTCACAAGGGAGAAGCAAACAGATATACTCATGAATATTCATGTGTTGTTTTGGGAGTGGGGGGAGGGTAAAAGTCTGACGGGTGAGCTAGTATTTTGAGCTAGGGTTTCAGCCATAGGACTTTAGGGTTGCAAAGGATATTGGAATACTCTTAGTCCAGCCTTCTTCAGCCTTGAGTCCGCAGGTGTAGTTGGACAATTCCCACCATCATCCCAAACCATTGGCTAAGGTGGTTGGGGATGATGTAGTCCCAAAACACCTGGAGACCCAAAGCTGAAGAACTCTAATATAGTCTAACACCATCATTCTCAACCAAAGCCAGGTGTAAAATAGTGATGTGGAGGGAAAGGGAGAAGAGCAACACTTGGTGTAGTGGCTAGAGGGTTGAACTAGTGCCCGGAAGCCCAGGTTTCAAATTCCCACTCAGGCATTAAAGCTCAATGCATGACCTTGTACAGTCACCATTTCTCAATCTAACCTACCTTGCAGGGAGAGGGAATGAACCATCTACACTGCTCAGAGCTCCCAGGAGGAAATGTGAAATGTAAATATAATAAAATAATATTTCATACTAATAATAATACCTCTGGATACGTTTTAGCCCAAGAAATAGGTTATCGTACCAGATCTGAACTCAATGTCTTTTTACACACAAAGGTCCACTATTTTTCAGCCTGATTTAGAATAGTTAAAAAATGATTTTTTTTGTTGTTGTTGCCACTGCTGCTGCTGCTGCATGATTTGGAGTCAGATCTATAGCAAATCACCCAAAGGTCTGCAAATAGAGCTTTGTCTCCTTTCTGCCTCCACTGGGGTTGCCTATTTCCTTCCGGTTCATTATCTGTTGCTGCAGAAGTAGTAGTAACTATAACAAGAAACTGCCGATCTCAAACGTTCGCTACGAGCAGGTGATAAACATCCAGCTTCCGAACGCGTCCGCCGCTCAGGACTTTCCCACAGTTTTAAAAGCAGCACACCCACAACTGTCTCCCAAGGCAAAATATGAGACTGAGAGCACACACCCTCTTCGAATGATCCAGCAAGACATTTTGATGGGGACAAAGCAGCGCTTCTCCTCCAGAATGACTCACCACGACTAGAGCGACATGCTTTCAGCTCCACCAACCTGACAGTGTTTTGTTTTTTGGCTTTTTGACCGCTTATTTTTTTTTAAAGCAGACAACTTCTTCTTTTTAAATATTTTTTTATAAGAGCAGACAACTTTTAATGCACTGAGGTCCAGCAGTGCCAATTAAAAGAAGAGAAAGAGAGGCTAGGCCTTTCAGGTAGCTACGGGGACGGTGGTGGCGTGTGTCTTGAGGAAGCCATGCGGTCATTCCTTTAGGCAAAGACCCCCCCTTTCTCCAACTCAGACTCATATGAACATGGGAAGCTGCCTTATTCTGAATCAGAATAAGCCATCTAGCCTTTGGCCATCTAGCCCAGTATTAGCTGTGTGGACAGGAAGTGGCTCTCTAGGGATTCAAAACAGGGTCTGTTTTGATCCTATTCAACCTGGGGCGCTTTGTATGCAAAGCAGGTGCGGTACGTCTGACCAATGCTGCATATACACCATAAAGTACATTTATAGCACATGGCTTCCCCAAAAGAATCCTGGGAACTGTAGTCACCCCACAGAACTACAATTCCCAGCACCCTTAGCAAACTACATTTCCCAGGATTCTTTGAGGGAAAAGCCATGTGCTTTAAATGTATGGTGTCCACACAGCCCCAGACATAGATCCTGTGTTTTTCATGGCTACACAGCAGCCAGAATATCAACTGGTAAAGCTTTCCCCATCCCTGTGCTACCATACACAGGATTCTCAGATGTAGGAAGCAGCCTTATATACAGAGTTAAACCTTTGATCTGTCTACCTCAGCAGTGTTTACGCCAACTGGCAGCAGCTTTTCTGAGTTTCAAACAGGAAACTCAAGTCTTTCCCAGCTTCTAGCTGGAGATGCAGGGGACAGAACCTGGAAACTTCTGCATAACTCAAAGGTTACAGGGACTTGGGATGAGACCAGGAAAGTACAGACATAACCTGTGTTCAGCAATTGCAGAACATAACCTCATAGGGCATTCCAAGTGAATAGATCCTGGGAATTATTACTCAGATGCAAGTATGCATCGGATTTTGATATGTGTCTGTCAGTGTTTTTGTAGGCTAGAGCCTACATCAGATACATGAGGTGTGTCCTTAGCTGGAAGATATTCGTCAATATGTTTATTTTGTATACATCTCAGCTTTGCATAGAAACATTTGAGACTGTACCCCTTGCCTTTCACCGACTTTCTGACTTCGCTGTTTACCATTTTATTCCTTTATGTGTGTCTGTCTGTGTATCCACTTCACACATCTGATGAAGTGAACTCTTGTTCATGGAAGTCTATGTCACAGCCCTCTCAACTTCCCTGTGTTTCTCATGATCATGCCACTGCTGCTCATGGGACGAGCATGCAACTCTTCCCCACAATCTAAGATTTAGTGCAACACGGCAGCTTGTTAATCAAAGTGACAGGTAATGAGGTATAAATGGGAGCATTAGAAATGGATGCAATAAACCCTCATGTCTGAACACAGCCTAAATTTGGGAAAAACCTTTTTTGGGACCAACCAATTTGTCAGAAAAATGTGGCAATCCTTCAAGTTAGAAGCCGGAAATGACAAACCAGGTATTAATTTGGGGAGGAGCAGCCATGGCTTCTTCACCTCAGAACCATAGGTGTGTGACTTCATACCTGTAACACCTGAGAGGGACTCACGTCAGCCTGCAATCACCATCTTGGAACCAAGTCTATAATTTGGCCTCATGGCTACCACATCCAGCCTAATTTCTGCACTGTTTTGGTTTTCCTTCATTCCTACCTCCCACTGCCACCCTCTCTGCTTTGTATAATACCTCACCTGATGGGAGAATTCAAAAAGTTGCCACATTTTTGTGGCATTTTGGTTGGTTCTAATAAAAGTTGTGACCCAGCTTTTGGATTTAATTTTTCCCCCTTATGGACCAACCTTGGCTACATTTGCCTTTTATGTCACAAAATAAGTGTTAAAGTCTTTAAGGTGCCACGAGACTTTTTGTTATTTTGGGGAATCCGGGAGCCTCTCGTCATCTCACACGAATGATCCAGCCCCAACTCATGCTAAATTTGCATCCCTCTGTCTTTGCCCACTCCTCCCAAGGCCCCATAAACTGCCTTGTACATTATGCTTTCAAAGCTCCGTTCAACCTGGAATGAAAGGGAGGCGAAGTCCGCAAACAGAAAACTTAAAGAATGGCTCTTTGACGAGTTCCATATGCTAAGAATAGTACTGACGGCAGCTTCACTCCATTCCCTCACCAGTGAGAGAGGGAGGGGGAAGACTGAAATTGAAGGGTACAGCACAGGGCAAATAAATGAGGGCTAAATAAAGCACAGGGTAAAAGCAGGCAGAGAAGAGGACCTTCCCGGCTTGGCCAGTCAGAGGAATGCTGGCCAACAGGGCTGGCAGGACGGAGAGGGAGAACCCTAATGATTTTGTGCTTCAGGCTTAAGCTGGAGAAAGAAGAAGCATTTGGCATGAAGAAGCTGGCTTGCTTAAATGACCCATTAGTTGCAGCAAATCACAATCCTGGAGTCAGGCACAGGAACGTGCTAACTTTAAGGGAAACAGCAAGTAAACACTGCTAAAGTACACCTGGCCATGTGGAAGAAAGGAAACACACAACACTGGGGCTTGCCTGGTCTTGTTCCAACCTGTGCATGTTCCACTAAACCATAAACAACATCACTGGCTTCAAGTTAGTTCTCCAGCCCAATTCAAAGTTTGAATTCTAAAATCCCAAATGATCTGGAGCCAGCATACCTACAGATCCGCTCCTTTCTCTTACGTACTGTATATTAAGGCTGCAATATTACACACTTTTACCTGGGAGCAAGTCCCATTGAACTCAGTGGGGCTTTCTTCAGAATAGACGTGCATAGGATTGTTTGATAACTTAAGGTGTGGGTTTTTTGTGTGGAGGCTCTGCTCCATGGGCTCTCACCACCCAAAGTACAGTAGATGGGTACATGGGACTCCTCGTCAGGTCCACTGCAACTGTGGGACTTCCTTCCCTGCTGGCTTTCAGGTCGCCACCCAAGGCAGTTCTCTTCCAAGGAGCTTTCAGAGTGTCCTGGCCATTTTAATTTGTAAGGAGTGCCATGCTTTTGCTGCTTTGGTTGGCTAATAATAATAGATGATGATCTGATAGTTGCATCATTTAATTGCAGCCAATTCATTGTAGTGATTAGGAGTGTGCAGACTAGGACCAGGGTTCAAATCACCCACTCAGCCGTGAAATTCGCTGGGTGAAGTTGGGCCAGTCACTATCTCTCTGTCTTATCAACCTCACAGGGTTGTTGAGAGGATAAAATGGAGTTCAGGAGAATTATATACACTGCCTTGAGCGCCTTGGAGTGCGGCAAGTAACAAAACAAAAGTATTTTGTTAAGCTGCCTTAGGGATTATAAAGCTGGTAGATGGCAGGCTACAAAGCAGCGTTCCCCAACCTGGTGCCCTCCAAACGTTTTGGACTACAACTCCCATCAACCTCCAACCCTTGCTGGCAGCAGCATGATTGCAGTTGCAGCCCAAAATGTCAGGAGGGCATCAGCGTGACAAAAGCAGATATAAATGTTTTTAATTAATAACATAAAGCCTTGCGTCTTGAGCAAGGAAAACCACATCTGTCTATAACAATGAATGTAAAATTTATGCATGTTATTTCTCTTCTGCACTGTGTTCCACAACAACCACGTTCACAGCAGCCTCCAAAGTTTGTGGGGGGTGGGGTTCCAATGTGAAGAGCATTCCAAAAAGAGCTCCCCACCCACTTCCCTTCCTGCACTCAAAGAGGTGAAAGAAGAGCAAAGCAGAGACTGGGGGTGGGGAGTGGAGAATGAAACATCTGGACAAGCAGAGGCAGGGTTAAGAATTACAGCCTTTGCTGACACCCACCCCCCTGTTTGACTCATGGGATCAAACCAGTTTCCTTGCTCTGCTGCCTAAAGGAGGCAGCCAACGACCTTTCACCTTGGAAAGCAAGCGGATTGCAAACAGCAAATTCCCATCGTTACAGAGCGCATATGATTCTCTGAAGGCAGCTGGGATGTGCTCGCAAGGCAAAAAGAAAGTATCATACTTTAAACCAGGGTTTCCCAAAACTGGCTCTCCCCTGTTGCTGGACTACAACTCCCATCATCCCTAGCTAGCAGGAACAGTGATCAGGGATGGTGGGAACTGTAGTCCAGAAACAGCTGGAGACCCAAGTTTGGCGAACCCTGCTTTAAACAGTCAGGCTTTCTGCAAAGAATCCTGGGTACTGTAGTTTGTTAGGGGTGCTAAGAGTTGTTAGGAGACCCCTATTTGTTATGTACTGAAGTTCTCACCCTGGGCCAGCAGGGGGATACTGTAGATAGTTATGCAAATGGAGGATCGAAAGTGACGTTCAGTGATTGGATAGTTTTAGAAAGTTGCTACAGTTACGTTGTTCTGGAGCTCTATATAAGCAGGCTGACTGAGCTCTTCAGTTCTGTTCTGTTCTGGCCTTTGAATAAACAAGAGCTGTTTAAGGAATCGCTGTGTCATCTGATATGTTCGCCCACAACTTAACACTATTCCCCTCAAAGAACTTCAATTCCCAGTTTAACAGTAAATCCCTCTTCTCCGTGAATTGTTGCTCTGTGAGGGGAGCAGGGGTCTCCTAACAACTCCCATCTCCCTTAAGAAACTAATGTGAAGCAGCTTTTAAAAACTCTGGAGTTCTTCTCCCTTCACTTCTGGGGTCCCACCTGAAAACATTTGGACAAGACCCTTTGGATGTCATTCAAGTAGCAGGCTGCTCACCTTTTACCTGCTCCTGCACTGCCACCCAATTTACCCATCAGTCCAACTTGCATCTCACTCTCTGGCCCCTCCACTACACCTGTGTCTGAAGTCCTACAGTAGTATAAATGATGGAGGGTCAAAGTAGACATGATGATACATTTGTGAGGGTGGTAGTTCAATGGGGACCATCATAGCTCAGGGACAGAGCACCTGCTTTGCATACGGATGGTTCCAGGTTCAATTCCCAGCATCTCCAGGTAGGGCTAGGAAAAGCTCCTCATCTGAAACCCTAACAGCCACTGCCAGCCAGTGTACACAATACCAAGGCAGATGGTCCAATAGTCTGACTTTGTATAAGGCAGCTTCCTATGTGATTGGATCTCCTGCTGTTTTGTTTCTTAACTTGGGAGACATTCATGGAGGGAGGTCTAATTGGATCAGGACAGCAGCACTGTGGGAACAAGAACTTTTCTCCCCACAGTGGGACTAAAAATATCTTTGGATAATAAATTCTGCTTGTGAAAATGGCATGTGGAGTGCGGGGATTAAATTGCCTCCTTCCAGCACTGCTGCCCCATTCAGTCCCACTGCCCCCATCGCATGCAGGCTAGGTTTTGCTTGTTTGCGTTGGGCAATCTGGCCCCATGTGCACCATGTGTCAATTGCACCAAGGTGTGGGACAACCAAGGGCTGTGCATGCTTTATGCTTCAAAAACCACAGCCCCAAAGTGCAGCATCTTCTGCAAGTCAATGAATCCTGCAGCTTTCCAGTTTCATAGCGAACTTGGTGTTTTAGCCCTTGCAAAGACAGGATTGGAAGTGGGAGCGGGGGGGTTCCTGTTCATTCAGGATGGGGAACCTTTGTCAGAGCAAGAGCTGTATTCCCTTGCAGACAGTCTTCTGGCAGGCTGCTTGCTAGTGGTGGGCAGGGTCAGAGGATGGAACAACAGGTGTGACAGGTGTGGTTCTTACATTTCTATAGTGGTCTACATTATAGCTGCAAAAAAATTAAAAGGTTCCTACACACAAACACCACACACTCCACTTGTGTCACCCTCCCGGAAAGTAAAAGGCATTGTTAACAAGGGCACATTCCAGCCAAGCAAAAGCACAGCACCATGAATGGGAATGTGGCCTGGAGAAGGAGCGTGGCCTAGTGAGAGTCTCGAGGGCCAGTTAGATATGTCTAGAGGGCCGTATTTGGCCCCCCAGACCTGAAGTTCCCCATTCCTATGCAATGATGCTAGGAGCGCTGAATGGCACTTTCAAATGGACAGATGAGTTTTTAGTATTCTGAATGGCACTTGGCCAGAGCTACCATCAGTGGCAGACTTTGGGCTCTCAAATTTCAGCACTGCCCTGTGTGATGCTAAAATTGGGGTGCTCTCTGCGTTCCGTTCTACAGCATTGCTGTGATGTCCCGTGGAGCACAACAGCCTATGTGGCTGAACGGGTTGCACTACCCTAAAACTCCCTCTGAGGCAAGAATTGTGTGGTGGGGTAGGAGAGATGAAATAATGCCAATATATTTCACACCTGGCTGCCAATTTGCTCCTTTGGTTTCTGATAGTACATGGGTAAAAGAGTCTCAAAAGTTCAGGGCACAAATTTTCATGGCCCTCTAGCAGCTATGGTGGCTCATTTACCAGAAGGAATGTATTTAGCATTAACTCTGGAAGTATATACTTGATTCTGACCAAACTCAGCTTCCTGATGTATATTTTGCTCTGGGACACTTAGTTTAGTCAGAATCATGTATACATTCCCATAGTTAACGCTAAATACAGTACATTACTTCTGGTAAATAAGCCAACCTAGTCACTAGAGGGCTCTAAAGTTTTGTGTTCCGGGCTTTTTAGACTCGTCTACCCAAGTACTATTTGAAACCAAAGGGGCACATTGGCTGCCAGATGTGAATTTTCTTCCAGCTCTCCTGCCCCACTACTGAGTGGCAAAGGTCCAGGGCCCCACTCAGCAAAATGAGCAGGAGCAGAACCTTAAGAAGCATAACAGGGTGCTG
Organism: Podarcis filfolensis; assembly: GCF_964270895.1. Taxonomy (NCBI): domain Eukaryota; kingdom Metazoa; phylum Chordata; class Lepidosauria; order Squamata; family Lacertidae; genus Podarcis; species Podarcis filfolensis. Next base: position 17,406,977 of record NC_139617.1, read on the forward strand.
TATCATTTATGGAAGATGTTACCGTATTTATGCGAAACTAATGCACCATCGAATCTAATGCACAACTCAATTTTCAAAACCTTGAAACCAAAAAAGTATTTGCTGGCGCCATCAAATCTAACGCGCACCCTAATGCACACCATAATTTGGCCAAAAAAGGTGTGCATTACATTCAATTAAATATGGTATTGCCTGTTTTCAGGACACACAGACACAGTAGCTTGCCACTGCCTTTTGCTTTCTTCTTTCTAAGGTAAAGGTAAAGGGACCCCTGACCATTAGGTCCAGTCGTGACCGACTCTGGGGTTGTGGCGCTCATCTCGCTTTATTGGCCGAGGGAGCCGGCGTACAGCTTCTGGGTCATGTGGCCAGCATGACTAAGCCACTTCTGGCGAACCAGAGCAGCGCACAGAAACACCGTTTACCTTCCCAGCGGAGTAGTACCTATTTATCTACTTGCACTTTGACATGCTTTTGAACTGCTAGGTTGGCAGGAGCAGGGACCGAGCAACGGGAGCTCACCCCGTCGCGGGGATTTGAACCACTGACCTTCTGATCAGCAAGCCCTAGGCTCTGTGGTTTAACCCACAGCACCACCCGTGTCCCCTTTTTTCTTTCTAAGTTCCGAGTTTATGACTGCAGTTCTACACAAAGAACCCTCCAGCTCCCTGCTGGGTAAAACTCCCTGCTGAGTAAAGTTGAGGGGGGTGGGCAGGGGGAGGGAGTTAGGAAGCTGCCATACGGAGGCAGGCAATTGACCCTTCTAGCTCAGTAATGTCTGCACTGACAGGCAGTGTCTCTCCAGGGTTTCAAGCAGAAAGTATTTCCCCAGCCCTCCCTGGAGATGCCAGGGACTGAACCTGGAACCTTCTGCATGCAAATCAGATGCTCTACCACTGAGCTACTAAAGTCCTTCCCTAGCCACTGCTTCATCTAGCTTAGTACTATCTACAGCAGGAGTATCTCCGGGAGTTCAGGCAGGAGGAATTCCCAATGCTACCTGGAGATCCTGGGGATCGAACCTGGGACCCCCCTGTTTGTGAGGCAGATGCTCCACCCCTGAGCTATATGGCACCTTCTCCAAACAAAGTTGCTAGCACGGCTCACCTGATGAGAGGACCCAGCAACACAAGATGCATGAAAAGGATAAAGGGCTGGTCACTAGTCAGGTCCCGGTTCACAAAGATGAGGGTAAGTTGGTCCATGACGGCAGGTATCAGCATCAAGAGGAGAGTCAGGGAGAGCCAGAAGACATCATTGGAGCAGCTGTAGGCATAGCTCACGACACAGGCAGAAGAAATCTCTGCACAGTAGAGGAGGGTGATAAATGCAATCCCTATGGGCGGGTTCACCTTGGTCACAGTCTGGGATGCGACTCTGCGCACTACGTGGCGGGGTTGGTACCCTGCCACCCTGGGAAGGACCTGGTCTGACCATTCCCCACTGGAAATGTTACACACAGTGTCCATCCTGGGGCCCACTGACCCTCCAGTCCAGAGCTGATCTCCCCCAATGGAGGCTTTGGGACCCTAAAGAGGAGGCGACCAGTAATTTTGACCCAAGTTCCTTTTTACAGACAACAGTCTCTTTCCACCAGCAGGTAGTCTGTCTCTGCAAACAAACCAGCACATGCACCACTCTGCACAGTTTCTCTTTTTTCAGACTCTAGCCTACAATATGGAGTGAAGAGCTGGCGATTAAGGGGTCCAGCTCCAGCAGCGTTCTTTCCCCTTTACACCCACACCCATTTGCGGAAGGGAAGAGAAGCGCAAAACTGAGACCCCAGCAACCGAGTTTCTACGGCAACCGGGGCGCGTCTTCAGAGGCTGTTCTTCCAAAACGCCAGAAAACTTAGTATGGCTCTTTCCCAGAGACAATACCGGGAAGCCAAGCGCAAAGGCGACCCTAGACAGATCCAAAAATCAGCGAGTCAGATGACTCGGAGGAAGAAAGGAGGCTTCGATGAGGTCAAGAACATTCACACGAAGAAACCCAGGCTTGATCCCGGTGGCTTCTCCGGCATCGATCCTGCAGAGGGACTTCGTGTTTCAGCCTCCAAAGAAGTCCTGAGTCCCTCGCGACCGATCCAAGGCGAAGAGGGTCCTCCCAGAAACAGCCACTTTTTATTTCCTTCGCTCCAAAAGCCACGTGGGAGTTCCAGCACCCTCTGGCTCTAAAGCGCAGCGAAACCCGAAGTCCCTCGCTTTTTAACTGAGGGAGGCGTGTCTCCCTTCTCCGCTGAGAAGAAGACGGCGGCGTCCGCAGTCACTCTCACTCCGCCAGAGCGCGCTGTCGCCGTCGGGGGTCTTCGGGCCAGCTCAGCTCCGCTGAAGGGGAAAAGAGAAAACGACAAGAAGTCAGCAGCGGAGGGCGGGGGCGAGAAGCAGCCCAGATGGCACGACGAAGGACGTCGGGCTGGAGGCGTCGGCGATCGCTTCCTTCCAGCTGTCTTGCTAGCGACCGATCCGTGCGCTCCGCGAAGCGCACGAATTGGCAGAGCAAGCAGAGGGAAAGGCTGGCCAGAAAGAGCCCCTTTGCGCAGCCCGATTGGGAGCCAGACGTGAGATCTCTCCCCTTCTCCGTCTCGCCCCCTGCGCACTCGCTCGCCCTGTCTGTTTGGTCTTATCTTGGAAAACAGGTGTGTCTGCACTCGCTGTTGGCGGCAACGCTGGGTCCTAGTGCACGTCTGCTACAGGGCAGAGTTCCATTCCTTAAGACGCCGCCATCTGCAACTCCTCGCTTGATCAGCAGTAGGGTTGTAACTTAACCAGCGGCCGCCGTTACAGGAGGTCCTGACCTGTGCCTTTAATTGCTGCAGGCAGAAATTCAACAGATGTGGCTATCCCAGCATAGGCATGAGATGGAGAAGTTTCACCTGTTGAATTTCTAACTGCTACACTGCTGCTAAAGGAGATGGGGGGAGTGCCTTTCAGCCTCTAGCTTGTGCACCTATGAACATTATCAGTACTGAAGTGGGAGAGTAAAGCAGAAGAGAGCCAGGAGGCCTGCTGCATCAGATCAAGACTAGGCTGAAACTTTTCATGTCACAATTTAATCTTGCTGTAGATTGTAGGGAGGGGAAATGAATTTCTTAACCTGATGCAAATGGCCTGATTTGTTTTCCCATGCCTGCAATTCCTGCAAGCTCTTTTTCAATGAAGCCACCTTCTGCGCGCACGCTGTAATCTGGGTGTGCAATGGATGTCTGAAATGTACACACCTCAGCTTAGCCATGGCCTACATATTCAAACTGGGTGGAAGGGTTGAGAGAAAAGGCATCTCAAGAAACTGAAGAACACAGGTGGATTGTGGCTAAACACATGTGTGACTTCAAACGCCAGAGCACATTGGAACTGGAGTAAACAGTAATTGGGTGCACAGCCTGAGAGTCATAGCATCTTTTTTCCTGTTTTGCACCCAATAATAAAACCTCTCCCAGTGTTATTCCATAGCAACTGGTTGTTGTTGTTGCCACCATCATTTTAATTACATTTGCATCCCACCTTTCCTCCAAAAAGTTCAAGGTGGTGTACATGTGTCTTTCCTCCATTTACTCTTCCCATCAGACCCTACAATCAACCAGTGGGCATCATTGCTGAGTGTTGATTTCAACCCACGTGCAGGTTTTGCAGTGGCCCGCAAAGCCCACTTTCTGCCCAACCATGTCTTTACCTGCCTAACATCTGATGTCACACTGGATATCAGGTGTAGGGGCAGGTGCATGTAGCTTAGCCAGAACAATCTCGCAGGCCAAATGAGGATGCCTGGCATCTGCCCAACTGATCATCAACACTTGCAAAATGCTGTTTCTTTGCTTCCAAACTGCATCATGGGTCACCTGGAATCACTGCGACATCATGTGAGTGACAAGTGGGCAGGGCTCACTTGTCAAAAACATGACCCATGGAGGAAGTAAGGACCTGGTGTGCTCAATGGATCCAGGTCCCCACCCCTAATTGACCCCTCTAACCTCTATACCACACTTACAGCTTGGTTAAGTTAGTTTTTTATAGGACTGGGATAAATTGTGTTCGTTGAGCCCGTATTTTATACAGTCTGTATATGATGTTTGTTTGATAATGTGTGGTGTGCTATGCCTAATAAAGGATTTTGAGACAAGTTAGTTTTTTTCACAGCTATTCCCCCCCCACACACACAACTGTTCACATCAGCACAGCTTCGTTAGTATCAGCTTCATTTCTGTACACTCTAGGAGAGGTTAATGGGGTGAGGATATATGTGCCCTATGCAAAGCTGTTCACACCTTGACTAGAGATGACTTCAGAACTTAGGGACTCCAATGGGTGTGAAGCTGGTTTGAGAAACAACACATCAAACAGTTGTATTTTCTAACAAAATACAAGATACACATGCCTTTTGGATAACATCAGGTGATCACTGATGTTTCTCAGCCCTCAGAAACACAAAGTAAACAGGAATGTGGACATGGCCTAATTAAGAAGCATATCACCACCAGGATGGTAACCAGCCATCACGACTAGAAGTTGTTGACTGCCACGTCCTCCATCAAAGTTGGTGTCTGCCGCAGAGCTACGTTTTCCCGAGTGGTTTAAGAATCAGCCTCTTTTCCCAGTGAACTCTGGGAATTGTAGTTAATAGGGAGTCTTCTTACAACTTTCAGTACCCTTAACAAGCTACACTTCCCAGGATTGGGGGGGGGGGGTTGGAGCCATGACTGCATATGGTCGTATGGTAGTCTTTTAAATGTAGAATGTGGATGGACCTACTTAACCTCTAAAGAAACATGCTTACTGTTGGAATTGGGGGGAGATGTTTTCACCTTTTTTTCAAGAAGAAGAAAAGAAGTCTGCAAAGTGGTTGTGTAAATCTGGCCATGATGTTGTGAAACAGGAAATCATCTGTCTCAGTGCTGTTTCCATTTGCTGAACTGAGGCTGAGAAAGCGCTGTGTATGAAAGGGCATGCTGCAGAAATCCACACACCCAGTGCTCTCATGATGACCCAACTGCATAACCCTTGCACTTCTTAACCATCATGTGGCTGGGCTGATGCTCCAGGCCCAAGTATGTCTCTGTCACCAGGCGCCAAAGTGTCTTCTGTGGCTAGGAGTACTTTACCAGTTGCACTGGCTCCCAGTGGAGTATAGGGTCAGGTTCAAGGTGCTGGTCTTGACCTTTAAAGCCCTTTGTGGCTTAGGGCCCTCGTATTTACGGGACCGCCTCTCCTGGTATGCCCCGCAGAGGACCTTAAGGTCCATGAATAACCATAGTTTAGAGGTCCCGGGCCCTAAGGAAGTCAGACTATCCTCCACCAGGGCCAGGGCCTTTTCAGTGATGGCTCTGACCTGGTTGAATGATCTGTCCTATGAGACTAGGGCCCTTCAGGATTTAACCTCCTTCCGTCGGGCCTGTAAGACAGAGCTATTCCGCCTGACCTTTTATTTTATTTCCCTTCTCTTCCTTCCCCCTCCCCTTTTATGAAGATTTCCTGCTCTGAGATCCCACAGCTAATTCTCCCCTGGCCTCCTCGCTGGCCCAAGTAGGACCAATTTAGCCAGCTAGCCCTGGGGATTATTCTAATGCTTATTTCCCTTAAATTGATTTCTGAATTTTGAATTTTATTGTTATTCATATTTTTATACTGTATTTTATGCTGCTTTTACAATTAAGTGTTTTAAATTTGTTGTTAGCCGCCCTGCGCCCGGTTTTTGAACTGGGAAGGGTGGGGTATAAATAAAAAATTATTATTATTATTATTATTATTATTATTATTATTATTATTATTACCATCTTCATATAGGTTGCAACTATGACTCCTCCTGGTCTGGGATACCCTGATCACTGTAGTCCATGCACTGGTCAAGTCTGGGTTGCTGTATGTTTTTCTATGTGGGGCTGCTCTTGGATTTGCCTTGGAAGCTCCAGCTGGTGCAGAATGTGGTGGCCAGACAGCTGACAGCTTCTGGCGGAGATCATGTAACACCATTGTTCCAACAGCTGCATTGGCTGACTATCTACTACTGAGCCAGATTCAGGGTTCTTGTATCAATTTGCAGAGCCCTGAACAACAACTTAGGTCAAGGGTATCTCAGGGATTGCCTGAACTCTCATATCTCAGCTCGATCCTGGGACCATCTGAAGGAGCATTGCTAGCTTGTTCCCCAAGTTGGTGAGATCTTAAGAGACTGGAGAACTGGGCCCAAACCAACAAAATGAATTTCAATAGGCTCTACACTTAGGCAGGAAAAACCAGCTTCACAAATACAGGATGGGGGATACCTGGATTGCCAACAGTATGTGTGAAAAGGTTCTAGGGCAGCGGTTCTCAACCTGTGGGTCCCCAGATGTTGTTGGACTACAACTCCCATAATCCCTGGCCTTGCTAGCTAGGGGTGATGGGAGTTGTAGTTCAACAACATCTGGGACCCACAGGTTGAGAAAGGCTGTTCTAGGGGGTACTAGTAGACAACAACGTGAATCAACAGTGTGACACAGCAGCAAAAAAAGCTGCATCAACAGAAGTACAGTCATACCTCGGATTACAGACACTTCAGGTTGCATTTTTTCGGGTTACAGACGTGCCAAAGCCGGGAAGTACCGAGACGGGTTACTTCCGGGTTTCAGCGGTTGCACATGCTCAGAAGCACTAAATTGTGCTTTGCGCATGCACAGAAGCGCCGAATCGCTACCCGCGCGTGCGCAGATGCAGCACGGTGGGTTGTGAATGCTGTGGGTTGCGAACGTGCCTCCCGCATGGATCATGTTCGCAACCCAAGCGTCCACTGTATAGTGTCCAGATCAAGGGAAGTAATATTAATGCCCAATTCTTCCTTGATCAGACCATACCTGAAATACTGTGTCCAGTTATGGAATTTGTGCAGAGGAAGGTGACAAAGGGTCTGGAAACCAGTACTTAAGAGGAACGTTTGAGGGAACTGGGTATCATATTGAGCAAAGAGTTGAATGCAGGCCCATAGCCGGTCATTTTTTACTGAGGGAGCCTTCTTGTGGGGTGGTATAGATAGGGGATATGAACAAGTCAATATAGAACAGCCAAAACCTCTATACATCTGAACAGATTTAGGTAAATATTAATAAAATACATCTACTGGAGTAAATAAATAAATAAATAAAATTGTAGAGTTGGAAAGCCCCCCAGGGGTCATCTAGTCCAGCCCCCTGCAATGCAGGAATCACAACTAAAGAATGCCTGACACATTACCATCCAGCCTCTGCATTAAAAGCTCCGTAAAAGGAGTCTCCACCAGCTTCCAAAGGAGTCTGTTCCACTGTTCAACAGCTCTTACTGCCCAAAAGTTACTCTTGGTGTTCAGTTGAAATTTCCATTCTTATAATTTGAATCCTTATTCAGAAAAGTTGTCTCATAGCTAAATTTTGCATGGTGGTTCCTCAGATCAAGGAAACGGTTTTTTGTCTATGTCTGGATACATTTGGAAACTATTCTGAATCAAGACAGTGAACTAAACCTTTCAAAGCTGTATTGATTTTAACCAAATTTAAGATGTTGTAAGCAAATTTTGCATGATAGTCCCTGAGAAGAAGGAGCAGGTTTTGTCTGTGCTTGGATACAATTGGAAACCTTTCAAAACTGCACTAATTTTTAATCACTGATTTCAAAACTGAAATGCTTTTCTTTTTTCTTTTTGCTCCAAGATCTGACAATTTCTGAGCGGTTGTCATGGTTTGCACCAGAAATTCTTGCATCACACTAATTGAACACACTCACATGCGCACAACCTGTGACTCCTGGCTGAGAATTCAAAGCTACCAACCTGGAGGAGGTAGCTGAGTCAAGGTTTGATGCCGAAGTAACATAGTGCTCAAGTTGCATAATGCATAAAGTCGGCAGCTTTTCAATTTAGAAAAAAAGGGCAAGTAAGAGGAGACAGGACTGAGATGTATAAAATTAAACATGTCATGGGGCAAGTGGATGGAGAAAAGTCCCGCCCCCCGCCCCCGCCCATAATACTAGACCTTGGGACTTGTATTTAAGCTGCAGGCTTAAATATTTCAAGACAGACAAAAGAAATTACTTCTTCAAATAGTGCATAGTTAAACAGTGGATTAGACAAATAACGTGCTTGCTAAGAGTTTCGCAGACCTGATCAGGGGAGCTTTAAACTGGATCTTGAGGGAGAGGGAGACAACTTTACAGGTGGCAGAAGAACACCTGGTCCTGGGGATAATCGCTTCATAGATGCACAGGAAACTGAGGTGGTGCTCCAGAAACTTGCTAAAGAGCAAGAAACTACAAGAAGGAAGCAGCTGGAGGGAACTACTCATGATCTCAGTTGCCTCTACACAAATGACTATACAGTGGTACCTCAGGTTAAGAGTTTAATTCGTTCTGGAGGTCTGTTCTTAACCTGAAACTGTTCTTAACCTGAGGTACCACTTTAGCTAATGGGGCCTCCCACTGCCACTGCGTCGCCGCCACATGATTTCTGTTCTCATCCTGAAGCAAAGTTCTTAACCCGAGGTACTATTTCTGGGTTAGCAGAGTCTGTAACCTGAAGCGTCTGTAACCTGAAGCATCTGCAACCCGAGGTACCACTGTACTCTACAGAGTATAGGAAACAAGCAATATGAATTGGAACTTTTAATAAAGGATGGCAAGTATGACCTGGTAGGCATTACTGAAACCTGGTGGGATGACTGGAATGTAGGAATTGAGGGGTATAACCTGTTCAAAAGAAATAGACCAAACTGAAAGGGAGGAACAGCAGCATTATATGTAAAGGATGTGTACACTTGTGAAGAAATCCATGACCTGGAGCACAGAAAGCAAATTGAAACTAGGAGAGGGAAACAACAGTGACCTTAAGTGTGGCTGTCCGCTAAAGACCTCCAAGCCAGACTGATGATCTGGACGGCGCCTTCCTAGAGCAGATTACCAAACATTCAAAAAGGAGAGGCAGAGTAGTCACGAGTGACTTCGACTTCCCCAATATCTGTTGGAACTCAAACTCTGCCAAGAATGTAGCGTCCAACAAATTGCTCCATTGGCTTCAAGTTACAAGAAAGGAGATTCCAGCCAAACATCAGGACAAACTATCTGACAGCAAGAGCTGTTCAACAGTGGAACGGACCCCATTTGGGAGGTTGTGGACTCTGCTTCCTTGGAGGTTTTTAAGCAGAGGTTGGATGGCCATCTGTCATAGATGCTTTAGCTGAGATTCCTGCATTTTAAGGGGTTGGACTAAATGACCCTTCAGGTCCCTTCCAACTCTATGATTCTATTATTCTTGGAGGACAAGGCTGCCAGTGGCTGCTAACCACAGTGACTATATTTCACCTCCACTGTTGGAAGCAATATACTGGGGAGCACAAGTGGAAAAAGTGGTGTTGTGTTCAGCTTCTGTCTGCAGGCTACCTATGGGTATCTGGCTGGCCACTGTGAGAACAGAGTTTGGGCCTGATCCAGCAGGACTCCTATGTTCTTACGTTCAAGTGGAGTATGATGCAGCAAGCTTGGCAGGACACACTTCTGACTTATTGCCAAAACTGGCTTGTGGGGTTTGTTGAGAAGTCCTTGAACCCTCTGTTCAAGACAATGTGTAACAAGAAGAGATGAATCTGGCAGAAAACAAACCTTTGGTAAGGAACAAAGGTGGTAAATTCCATGGGGGCAGGGAGCTGATAGCAAGGTCAGTCACCACACCACAACAAATAAATCAACTTTGGGACACAAGACAGCTGGAACTGTTCCTAGCACCCAGTATGGGTCTGGGTAAGGCATGTTTTTTCAGACCAAACGCAGCCCTTGAGCCTTGTAATGGGGCCCTGCTGGGTGCCTAACAAGCTCTATATGTAGTCCTAGACAGGCACCAAAACCAGGAGGGCTGTGGGCACTGATTCACATGTAATTAATAAATTCACAGCTGAGAGAACTGTTTTTGGTTGACATGTTCTTTCAGGCCTGCCCTGAATAAAAGGCAAATAGTGAAAGCAAAGCGAGAAGATAGAAGGGACCCTTCTCTTCACTATTACAAAGCTTCAAGCTATTTGGTATTTATCTTCCAAGCTCAAGTTTTCTCTCTATTCACATCACAAACCTTTGGAACTGACTGCCCCAGGATGGAACAGAGAGCAACAACATTATCCTAATAGTCTTCCTCTCCTTGTGGCTGGTAGAAAAGTAAATCAATAACACGCCAGCAGTGGATTTTGAGTACCTTATTCCCCACCCCACATTATTTCATATCAACCAGAGATCATTTAAATAAACAAACAAATGAACAAACAAACAACTTTCGTAAATAAGTCCCATTGCATTTATGGAAACTTCAAGATGAGGGCAGAGAATGTTTCTCTGAATTGATTTGATTTTAAATTGATTTGGCCAGGGCTCATTTATTTAAAAATACAACCCCCCTCTGTTTACAATCCAGAGCAATTTTAATTTGTTAACCCTATTGTTTGCTCCAGGTAATTATTATTTTAAAAAAAGAAGACTATCTTATTCCCTATGCTGCTGTTAGTCTGGAATTAGTCTGAAAAAGAATTCCTTTTCGTGCAGAATGATTTCGTCTATTTGTGGGTGTGGGACTTCTAAAAAATCCCGTGATTGCAAAATATGCAGTTAGTCTTTTGTTTAAATATCCCCTTGCCTGCCATTCATCTTTATTTTGCCTCCCTCCTGCCTGCCCTGAAAAGCATCTAAGAGATAATAACTGGAAGAAAACTGAAGGTAACTTAAATCCCCTTAAAGGCCCAAGCAACCTGACTTTAGTGTACAGCTGTCTGCTCCCTTACTGTTGGATTGGTTTGTGTTAGGACCCAGGAGACAGCGTGGCTCTAAGAGGAAACCAGTAAACCCTGCCAAGAGACTTACATGGTCCCTTTCCCAAATATAGTAAAGTTCTGGGTCTGGAGGCAGATGGGTGACTAAGGGAAGACAGAGAAACCAGTGATAAATCTGCCCGCAAAAAAACCATTTGTGCTAAGCAGTGGATAATGCTTGATTTGACAAGGCCAAATGCCTGGAAAAGAGCTTTCTGAAGGCAACAGGAAGCAGGCCACTATTAGTTAAGAAAAGGTTTTTTAAACTATAGGGGGGAGGGGAGGGCTAAATTCATTAAACCTTTGCAGCATAGTATAAGTCTTATAACATTATGAATGGTGTAGCTGGAAATGTATTTTCCTCCTCTCTCTCATATTTCTAACTTGAAGTCACACACTGATGCTGATTGACCGTAGGCTCGGGACTAACAAAAGGAAGCATTTCTTCACATGCTAGGCCATTAACCTATGGAACTTACTGCCACGAGGTATTGTGGTGGCCACCAACTTGGGTTGCTGTTCTGAAAAAGCTTAGATAAATGGAATCCAGGTCTATCCATAATTATGAATTAGGGCTGCTACTCAGTTAAAGGCATACGCCACTCCAAGCACTTTTTTCTCAACAACCTGTGGGATTGGGAAAAGGCTCACCCTATTTTAAAAGATGCAGATATATATAACAGGCATCATCTTAGAAGAGGCTTTCTTCCTATGTATGAAAGAAGAGGAAATGCCTCTATTGTGATTTTCGTCACTTGCAGTTTCTGTAAGCACATTTGTTGCTGCTTGATTTTACTAGGAGCCCTTTCAGACAATTAAATTATCATTGATTACTCTCTAGAGACAATGAACTGATGGAATGTTTCACATAGCTAAACTGCCACTAGAATCTTCAGCTATAGAGGCAGGCAGCCTCCAAAGGCCAGACACTGAGGCATCCAGCTAGCAACTTTTAGGAAAAAAATGTGCTAAACAAGGTGGCCTTTGGAGTAATTGATTCCAGATCAAGGCCCTTCTTTTGCAAACCCCAGAACAGTTGCAAAGAAAGAAAAATAAAACCTGGCACTACGAAATTAGCAGTGCGATCCAGTATATTTCTTCTCAGATGTCACGGGGTTCAGTTGTACTTACTCCCAGGTTTGTAGGCCAAGGCAATTTAAACACTTGTGGCAATTTAACTCTCCTCTTCACGGCATGACAGGGAGAGGTAGCCTCGTTTATCTATTAAGGGTTGACACTGCCAATTTTAAATGAGTCAATGGATTACACTAAAGACTCGCACTGTGCATTGGTGTGAGATGTACACTCACAGATAGATTGAAGCAAACACTTTCCTCAGTATACAGTGACATTTGCAGTTACTGTGCATCAGACATGAAACATGTTAGATGCAGCTGTTTCCCCATCCCCCCCCCCACAGCTCACAGATCTGCTTCTGAAACAAAGAATGACACTGGGTTCACAACACACAGTGAAGAGTGGGGGCATTTGTCTGAATCTACAGCCTCTCCTTATCAAATAGTAAAGGTAAAGGACCCCTGGCCATTAGGTCCAATCGCGGACAACTCTGGGGTTGCGGCGCTCATCTCGCTTTACTGGCCAGCATGACTAAGCCGCTTCTGGCGAACCAGAGCAGCGCATGGAAACGCCGTTTACCTTCCCTCCAGAGCAGTACCTATTTATCTACTTGACTTTGACATGCTTTTGAACTGCTAGGTTGGCAGGAGCAGGGATCGAGTAACAGGAGCTCACCCCATCGCGGGGATTTGAACCGCCAACCTTCTGATCAGCAAGCCCTAGGCTCTGTGGTTTAACCCACAGCGCCACCCGCGTCTCTCCTTATCAAATACATATGTGCAAATTTCTCGCCTTCCTTCCAGTTCATATCTTTTTAGGTATTGCTTAAGGCTGTAATCCTATGTACACTTACTAAGCCCCAGTGAATTCAACAGGGGCTCCTCCTATTCTGAGTGAACCTGGATAGGATGAGACAGTGAGGATTTTCCTGCCAACTGAACTCTGCACACATTTTTGGTGGAATTTCAGTAGGCTTGTCTTGTGCTGGCATCAGAAAGCAGGAGTGTTAATCAGAGGCACTATTTGGGTCAGATTACAAGGGGCAGGTTTGGGAATCCCCAACTGCAGGACGGTCCCAAACGATTCTGTAGCAGCAATTGCTGCAACATCTTCCTTAAAATTTCAAAAAAGCATTTTACAACATAGGCATCCTACTCCTGAATAAAGTTCCAGAAAATACCTAGAGGCCGGCCACATACTTAGGTCAAAGAAAAAGTGAGCCTTGTGCCTTGAACACAGGGTATTCAGGAATTAACCAGTGAAGATTTCCCACCGCTACCCTCAGCAGCATGGAAAAAAGCATGATCACTGTTTATCCCTTGCAAACAAAGATGATGCAGAGGGCAGTAAACAAACTGGCAACTCTCCCCCCCACTCGTCTCCTTCTCTCCACCCCCATCCTGAAATGGAAACCAAGACCTGCCAGCAAATGGGTACAGTGAGTCAGGCCTGGTGTACTTATGATTTCCAGCCAAGATAATGTATCTGAAGCATCCCTGCCAGAGCTGGCTTACCTGGCATGTAGGGAGAAAGCAGCACTGGCAACCATATTTGGCTAATTGTTCTGAGTCTTCAATTCATGCTAATGCACACTGTGTACTTTTGCTTCTGGCCTGACCAGCACTCTTTGTGATCAAAGAATGACTGTGATCAGAAGGCATTCTAGCAGCCTCTGTAGCCTCCTCCTGGGGCATCTTTGATGCCTGCTCAGTTTGTAAGGACTGCTAGCAAAGGGGTGCTTGCTGGAAGCACTACAAGAGCCTAGGCCAGCCTTCTCTTTGTGTTCAGCCTTCTTCTTCCTGGGTGATCACTCATAGCCAAGTAAGATTGTCTTCCATGAACACGGTCTTAACAGTGAGTCCTTAAGTGACTGTGGAGGCCAATTCTGGATGCACACGTCCTTCCACAGTGGGGACATAGGTTTCCAGGCGGAAGTTGATCACGGTGAGGGTTTGCCAAATGTGCCTTCCTCTTAGCTCATTTCTCTCTTTCATCCTGAGTTCGAGCTTCTTCAAAGTCCACGACACCTTCCGTAAAGGCTGTTCTTCAGCTGGAGCGCTCACAGATCAGTGTTTCCCAGGTGTCAGTGTTTATACTAGATTTTTTTTTTACATTTGCCTTGAGAGAGTCTTTAAACCTCCTTTGTTGACCACCAGGAATTATTTTTTTCCATTTTTAAGTTTGGAATAGAGTAGTTGTTTTGGAAGACGATAATCAGACATCCAAACAACATGACCAGTCCAACAAAGTTGATGTTGAAGAATCATTGCTTCAACACTGGTGATCTTTGCTTCTTCCAGTACACATAATGTGTATGCAAAGATTTAGAATCTATACCAGTGGAGGCTGGCCCCCTAGGACAAATGGGGCACTGCCCTACCAACCTCCGTCTATCCTCAGCCAGACCCTGCCTGTCTGCCTTCTTACTTAACAAGCAGTCCAAGGGGTGACACAGCCTATCAGCTTCCTCTTCCTTAGTCGCAGCAGTGCGCTGGTAGAATTCAGAATGGAAGATGGGGAGAAAACTGAAACTGATGGATTCTGCTTCTCATTGGCTGTGACTCTACTTTCTGTTTGGGCTTCCTGCCTTCCACTCAACCAGTCCCAATGGGCACCACCCATGAAGAAAGTTGGGGTTTCCTCCCTGCCCCAGGTAAGAGCTCATGGGCTTCTTACAGCTGTGCAACAGGAAAATATTCAGCAATTGTTTTTCTTAGGAAGGTAATGCCCTGATAGGTAAGCATTTCCCCCTTTACATGCTGTCTCTTAATATTGTTTTATAGGTACAGAATACCTAACTACTTTCTGCCTGTTAGAAGAAGGGTCATCTAGCAGCCTGCTTGCATAGGACTTACAACCTTTGCATTGGCTTCTGCTGTTGTCCCTTTAATTACTAGGCTGGCCCTTCCATGAGGCAACATGCTGTAGCTGCCTCAGGTGGCAAATTTCAAGGGGTGGAAAGTGGTTAGAAACGTGTGCCCTGTGTTCTGCTCTGCAGCCCCTAAGCTGGCTTGCTGTCCAAGGGTGCGGTAGAGGACTTCGTTCAATCACCAATTGTGGAGTAAGATTCAACTACCAGTCTAATCAGATTTTGTGCACGGCATGGGAAATGCACCATCTTGCCCATTACCTCAGGCAGCAAAATGGCTTGGGCCACTCCTGAGCTGCAGGTAGTCATGTTGAATCCCCCTGCGGATGATTTCTGCAGATCAACCATCTGTTCTTCCTTGCAAGCTAAGGTTGGTTTTCAACAGCAAGAGACAAGAACAGGCCAGACTTTATTTTCTGGCCAGCTGGCAGCCCCACAACAGATAGGTACATGGTGAGAAGCCAGTATTTGTAAGTTGCGTTCAGTTTACTTTTTGTAAAATAAAAAAAAGTGAGCAACTTCAATTAGAAAAAATAAGAATAATAGAGTGGTTTGAATTCCCACTCATTCACGAAGCTCACTGAATGATCTTACACCAGTCACAGTCTCTCAGGCTAACCTACCTCATAGGGTTGTTGTGAAGATAAAATGGGGAGGAAGAGAACCATGTATGCCACCTTAAGCTCCTTGAAGGAAAGGTGAGGTAAAAATGTAATATTAAAATAAGCAACACAAAGAAAATGAAAACTTTCCTCTCTGTCTCAAGATACAATTTCAACCAAGGATGGGTCATTCTTTGCCCTCCAAGTGTTGTTGGGAACCAACTCCTATCAGCCCCCCAGCCAGCATTGCCAATGGCCAGGGATGATGGGGACTGTAGTCCCACAACAGAAGAGTCACACATTCTGTATCCCTGCATTAAATGAGTCTATATAGGAGGCTGCTAATCATACCATTGGTTCATCTAGCCCAGAATTCTCAACACTGACTGACAGTGGCTCTGTATGGTTTCAGGCAGGAGTCTCAATCAGTCCTACCTGGAGATTCAACCTGGGACCATCTGCATGCAAAGCAGGTGCTGTACCACTGAGCTACAGCACTCGAATTTAGAAAAGGGGACAGTGAGAACTGTAGTTTGCAGCGTTGCTTAGCGCCAAATGGTCCTGTGCCAACAGAAACCAGGATCTGATGCTTACTTGTAACACATCTAAAAGGCTAAGATAAACTTTAACCAAACCCCTTGTTATCTCCCTGCTGCCTTCAGCAGACTAGAGGCAGATCTCTGCTTTCAGCACCCCAAGCCCTTATCAAAAGCTGCCTTTCCATTTCCTTCCCCAGTGACTAGCCAGGCCACAGTTACCTTCTTATGCCAGTCTGTTCTTGTTTGAATGCAATTAGTTCTGCTGGCTTTATTATCATGACCAGCCAGAGTTTGCAAGGGGGCAGGGAGGAAACACTGAGGAGAAGGCACAAGTATTTAAAGAGATTGTGCCAAGCACTTGTGTCTTTTACAACTATACAACAACCTGAAATCCTAACAGGTACTATTTTACGTAACGGTGATGGGTTGAGTGTCCCCAGGGCTTTTTTTCCAGCCAGAACTCACTGGAACTCAGTTCTGACACACCCCAGGTGGGTGCCATTGCCCTTCTAAGAGAACAAGGGAGGTGTTTCTGGTGAGTTCCGGCACCTCTTTTTCTAGAAAAATAGCACTGAGTGTCCCCATCCTTGTGCAGCTGTTTCAAGGCACAGGGATGTGCGTGTGTGTTTCTAAGTGCAATCCTAGCTTGAGTGCATTTTAATTAAATAAAAGGGTTTTAAGGAAATTGCTAAATGTTATTCTTCAAAAGCTGTTTATTCTCCTTAATTTCTGCTGGTAGCTTTGAAACTTCTTGATTCTGTACCCTAACTAGCATGAGTTCATAACAAGAGCAGATACAGTGGTACCTCGGGTTACATATGCTTCAGGTTACAGACTCCGCTAACCCAGAAGTAGTACCTCGGGTTAAGAACTTTGCTTCAGGATGAGAACAGAAATTGTGCTCCGGCGGCACGGCAGCAGCAGGAAGCCCCACTAGCTAAAGTGGTGCTTCAGGGTAAGAACAGTTTCAGGTTAAGAACGGACCTCCGGAATGAATTAAGTACTTAACCTGAGGTACCACTGTAATCAGAAGCAAGTCATGCTTGATGGCAAAGGTCAGGCAGGTAGGGTGTGGCTTGGCCAAAATAGCTCAGTCAGTAAGAGCATGAGGCTCTTAATCTCAGGGCTGTGAGTTCCAGCGCCACATTGGGTGAAAGATTCCTGCATTGCACAGGGGTTGAATTAGAGGCCCCCAGTGGCCCCTTCCAACTCTACAATTCTATGATTCTATGAAATGGTGGCATAGACTATAGGGAAAGCCCTACTAAACAGTGGTGCGCAGTCATTGGGCAAGAGGGACTTAATGTTTCCCTGGTCCCTCCTTCCCAAAGCTTCTGCCCGGCTTAGGGAAGGCGGCGCAATGCTCAAGGGAACGACGTCATCCTCCCTCCCCCACCAAAAAAAAACTCCTTTGCAAGCTGGTGCCTCTGGCCCTAACTGTTCCCCTATGAAAAATGTCACCGCACGCCACCAATACATACTGATAAATATAAATATCACACGGGTGAAGATATAGAGACATTCATTCCGAAATGTCACTTAAAGCACACACGCACCCCGCCGCCTCCATCCTGTGTTTGTAAATTGAATGAAAAATGCACATTGTTGAAAATGTGTGTTCTGAGTATAAAACGACTGTTCTGTTTCACTTTTTATACCGCATAAATGATGTTCACAAAATTTTCATGATCTGTGTTAATACGCTTCATCAGAAGTAAGCCCTACCATTCAGAGGAAGTTTACTTCCTGGTAAATCAAATGCTGCTAATAAAGATGGCTAACTTCCTTCCTTCCTTTTTCTTTTCTTTTCTTTTCTTTTTTTTTAAGGGCCCTGCCCTTTAATGACAGCCTGACATGCAGAAATGTAACAGGTGAGACATTTCCCGGCCATTGAGATGAAGTGGTGGAAGATGGTCCACGGGTTTAATTGCTGCATCTTGGGCTAGTCTTAGAGCATGGGTAGGCAAACTAAGGCCCGGGGGCCGGATCCGGCCCAATTGCCTTCTAAATCTGGCCCGCAGATGGTCCAGGAATCAGCGTGTTTTTACATGAGTAGAATGTGTCCTTTCATTTAAAATGCATCTCTGGGTCATTTGTGGGGCATAGGAATTCATTCTTTTTTTCTTCTTCAAAATATAGTCCGCCCCGCCCCCCACAAGGTCTGAGGGACAGTGGACCAGCCCCCTGCTGAAAAACTTTGCTGATCCCTGTCTTAGAGGCACCCAGGGTCTGGCAACTTCAGACATAGCCTGTTCCCTTTTTGGCATGTTAATTTTGACAAACCTGAGCTCTTCCCATTCATTTTTGATGTCCCAGCTGGCACAAGAACAAATGGGCAGGCCTTGCCTGTCATCAGCAGTCCTCTGTCTTCGATCTTCAAGAAGCACCAAGAGATATTTGAGAGTGCTGGGGAAATGCTTTAAAATGTTTGAAAAGTCTTAAAAGGATGCCTGCATGAAGACAGCCAACTATACCCCAGAAATACTCACATGTGACTGTCTCATCTCTGAATCCATTCCACAGCAGGTTGCCTCTAAGGAATGACCAGTGGAACATGAAAAAGAGGCTCTCTCTTTTTTCATCTAAACTGGTTAACAGCCAAGCAGCTTCTGTTATCACCTAAGGATGCAAATTCTACCATGGAGCGTATCCCTGGGCAACTGTTCCCATGGAAACCTGGTCTCACATCACAAAACCAGTTCAAAGGTCCAGACAATAGGTCTCCCGAGGAAACTATGGTTGGTATCTGCTGCTGACTACTCAAGTGTAAATTGACAACAACTGTGCTTGCTTTCATGAGGCTCCTCTGGATCAGCCTGAGAGTGGATTATTATAGCTGTACACTTGTGTAAACGAGAGACTGTTGAACTTGAGATGCTTATCTCAGTGCTCCCAGCTAAGAGGTCCAGCTGTGTAACTTGATGCCTGCTCAGCCAGCCAGCCAAATAAAGGTCACCAGCGAAACTAACACCTCTTCTCCTGTTCTAATCATATATTGAGCAGTCTTGGTTGCAGGCAAACCAACCAAGTGTCAAGTTGCATCTAAGTTACTAATAAATGTAATGTAACATACTACTTTAGCGCACCACAGTTAGGCTTGGGGAAGAAATTAGTTTGGTTTACAATTTAATATGAGCCTACATCCAAATCCAGGGTACACCTGCATTAGCTCAACCAGACATCTTCACTGCCCCTGCTACAACAAAGCATGTCTCTCCCATTTCGGTCTCTACAGCCACAGCAGGCGCCGTAACTCTCCAACGGTTCGACTTCAGCCCCGAAGTTGCGCTCTTCCACTGTCTCAAGAGACAGGTGGATGCCAATCAACATTTAAACTGAAAAAACTATCCTTCCAAAATCACATTTCTGGGCCTTTCTGCATGCAGTAAGTAAACAGTTGTATGATGTAATGTTTTTCAAAAATAATTTTTAGCTGCTTGTATGCACCTTTGGCCATATGTTGCTGATATTGGAGACGGTGTGTGTGTGTTTCCTTCCCACACTAATGGTGGATTGTGCCTGAATTGAGAAAAGTTGTGTGGCTGTTGTCACATCCCTTAGGTACTGTACCTTTCTTGTTCCTCCAGCCAGCAAAGGTTTGTGTTATGAATATGCACATTTGGGTTAGCATTTTCAGAGCTTTTTTCTATTTCATTTTTCATTTAATGCCTGCTGTTCAAGAATTCTAATCTTGCGGGAGTTTAGGATATCAGAAGGGAAATTAAAGTATGCGCCTGCCTGACCTATGGCAAACCTGGTTATTTGTAATGTAATTTTGCCTGCAGTTAACAACAGCTATCATGAGCAGTACTTTGACCTAATACCATCATCTCTGTCTGCTACATCTCTCCTCTGGAATGAGCTTGCAAAATGACAGCCCACATGAGTGAGAGGGAGGTTGCAAGAAACAGACGCTCCCAAAACACACCCTCCAATCCTCAGCCCCTATACACAAAAAGCAGGACAATGTTTGTATACATGTCACACAAATGAAAAATAGTGAGGATCCATTCCAACAAAGGTCAGTAGAAAATAAAGCAGGGGTGCTTTTTTTAGTACATTGTACTGGAACAGAAGCTGAATAATGATGACATAGTCTGGTAGCATGCCATTATTATTATTTTTAAAAAGACCCCAGCAACTATACTGTTATGTATTGAAGTTCTCACCCTGGGCCAGCAGGGGGATACTGTAGATAGTTTTCACTCAGGTCCACATCAGTTATTTTAGGCGGGAAACCCTGGGTTGTTGTTGCTACAATGTTGACAGCCGGCTGCCTATAAAAGCAGGCCGGCTGAGCTGTTTGCTGTTCAGTTCTGTCCAGCTTACAAGTAAAGAGCTGCTCTGGAGACATCGCTGTGTCGTCTGCTATGTTCGCCCACAACTTAACATATACCATTACAAATTTCAATTTTGTGATACCACAAAAATGTGTACAAAAATGGTTGCATTGGGGGAAGTGTGCATTAAAACTTCACGTATTACTGAAAATACCCAAAAATGTTTTTATTAGGATGAATTAGCATTAAGATGAAGACAAATTTTGGAGAGGACTCCTTGTTAAAAACTTGCAAACTGATGAAGAAATGTGAAGAACTGGACTGCGGGGGGGGGGGGGGAGAGAATCAAGGAATGGAGAGAACTCAAAATCAAAATTTCCAAGCTACAGCATGACGCAGTCTTCAAAAATTGCTAGTGACAAAACTTCTTAAAAAGTACTGTGCTTATGAGGTCTGGAATAGTTGGTTTGGTTTAAAAAAAAAAAACCACATTGAAAGTGCCATGAACACCACCTAGAACATGTATGTATTGTAAATGGCTCAGAAACTGTGGTTGGTCCAGACTTTAAACTGGAGGACTGAGCATTTTTACCACATTACATCTGTACTTTGCCAGCTGCCGGACTCCCAGTCTGATCCTAGGCCAAATTTAAAGAGATGGCTTGGAACCAGGGTATCTAAAATAACACCTTCTCACTGGCAGGGCCTATCCCGAGTCACAATGCAGCTATAGAGCTCAGAGGTCAACCGTCAACATTTCTCGGATGAAAATAGGTGCATAACCCATACATCTTACTGGCTTACTGGCTTGCCCCAGCCACTCTGGGCAGCTTCCGACATACATAAAACACAATAAAACATTTTTTTAAAAAATTAAAAACCCAACCCTTCCCTATACAGGATTGCCTTCAGACACCTTGGGGATCAGATAACTCCATACCCTCCAACATTTCTCCAATGAAAATAGGGACATCCTAAGGGAAAGTGGGACATTATGGGATCAAATCAGAAACCAGGACGGCTTCTCTAAATCAGGAATGTCCCTGGAAAATAGGGACAGTTTGGAGGGTCAATGTGATTTACTCATAGCTGCAGGAGAAAAGATGCCCCTTGTTCATCACCATCACACACCTGATAAAGTCCTTTGACCCTGTCAGCTGAAAAGGACTCTTCACAACGCTCGGCAGTTTAGGATGCCCACCTAAGCTCCACAAGATTATTGTGTCCTTCCATGGGAACATGCATGGCATCATCCAGTCTGATGGTTCATCCTCAGGTGCCTTCCCTATAAAGAGCAATGTGAAACAGGGCTGTGTTCTCGTCCCAATTCTCTTTAGCATATTCTTGCCCCTGTTGGTCTCCTGTGCCTTCACCTCAACTGAAGACGGTGTGGATTTCCATTCAAGGGGCAACTGGGGTCTTATTCTGTTCAACCTGGGATGTCTCCATGCTAAGATAAAAGTGTGTCAGGTTCTTATCACAAGGCAGGACAGAGTCTCAAACAAATATGTGCTCTTCCAAGTCCACATTCCCAACATGTTCCCACTTCTGTCTCAGCAAGGTCTATGCTGGCTTGATCGTGTACACAGAATGGAAGATGGCAGAATCCCCAAGGACGTGCTTTGTGGAGAGCTGACATTAGACACCAGGCCCATTGGCAGACTAACTCTACATTATAAAGTTGTCTGCAACATGACATGAAGCCTGGTAACATTAAACATCCCCCCCTCTCCACTGTGTAGGAGTCACTTGCAGAAGACTGCTGTGCCAGGAGACAGACAGTCAGGCCCTGTATCCACAGCAGTGATCAGAAGAGAAATGACCACTAGGTGGAGCACAGAGAGAAGAAAAGCCATGGTGCATCTGTAACAGCAAAACTGGATGCTTTCATCTGTCCCAGCTGCAATAAAATGTGTCTCTCCCATACTGGTCTCTACAGCCACAGCAGGTGCTGTAATTCTCCAACCACCTCAGATGGCACACCATTCCATTGCCTCTTGAGACAGACAGATGCAAACACCTTGCCCAAACCTAAGGATGCTCTTCAGAAGTGCTGTTGCAAGTGGCCCCTGCCAAATGAAGTAAGGTAGGTAACATGTAGGGCATGTAGGGTGTGGAACCTTTTCCAACCCAAGAGACAGCTGCCCTTGTGGGCAGCCATCTGGGAGCCACATACAAATGATGGACATAGCCAGAAGCAGAAATACGCAGTATAATGGATGTGACTCTTTCCTTTGTACAGTAGGCTAAATTCAAGCCATGCAAAAGCCAGATCTTTCTACATACTTGCACCCACACAGAATAACAGAGTTGTAGAATTGCAGAGTTGGAAAGGATCCCAAGAGTCATCTGGTCCATCATTTATTTTGTTATCACCATGTTGGGCATTGCTTTCCTTTTGGGTGAAGACAGAGGCAAAGTAGGTGTTGAGTAGTTCCACCCAATAGCATTTCTCCATCTTCTACACACAGAGGACTTACTACTTGATTGTTCTTCCTCTTGCTTTGAACACAGCCAAAGACACCTTTTATTACTGTATTATTATCAACCACTCTTGCAAGCCTGAGCTCATTCTGAATTTTTGCCTGCCTGACCTTCTCCCTGCAACTGCTGGCTACTTGTGTATACTTCTCCTTTGTGATTTCCCCTTTCTTCCATTTAATATATACACCCTTCTTATATTTCAGCTCATTTGTAAGCTCCTTATGCAGCCAAACTGGTTTCTTTAGAGACCTCTTACTTTTCTTTCTTTCACAAGCATTTAGCAATACAAATGTTAAAAATAACAGTTAATGAGAAAATAAACAGTTATGCAAGCATATTAATAACAATAAAACAAGATATTGGATGTTCATTTGCATGCTAACTCTCACAACCAGTTATTGTTAGGGGTGTCTGGTAAGGAGTATCCCAGACACTGAGATTTCATGTTCCAAACCTGAGACCTAGGAGCGGCTACTGGTGATGTCACAGAGGCAGGCCCTGGTGATGTAATGGAGACGGTCACTGGAGACAGAGGTTAATTGGGAGAGGGGAAAGGAGAAGTGCAGGGGGGACCCCCTCCCCACCAATTATCTATGTTATAATTTGCAGCTATAGCTATAGCTCTTTTCCTCAAATTAACTGCAAGGACTGGTTTGCATGTAATGCCTATCTCTGGCTTGTCCTTTACTGCTTCATTAAATACAGAAGTTGGGGAGGACCAAAGCATTGCCTTTTGAGCTGTGTTTACCAGCATGCAGCTCATTCACATTTCAAGCCCAGTTTAAAATAAACCATGGTTTAATGTGACACCATTATTGGCTTCTGATTTTAGTCTGGAGTTTAGCCAAAGTGTGAGTCTTCTTCCTGTCTAATGCAGAACTCATTTCCCAGCAGATTTTAATGCATCTAAATTGTTTCCCATAAAGTGTGCTGTGCTCAACCCTGCATGCGCACACACACATAGTTTAAATATACACCAGTTCTGTGTGAGAGAAAGTGACAACCCCATCAAGGTCACCCACCTGTGTAGGGACTTCATTTTGCTTTTCAAACTACTTTCCTTGGAAGATTTATAGCCAAACGCTGTAAGCAAGGGGTGGACAACCTTTTAATCTCTCAGAGCCCACATTACCTTGTGGGGTGATATATCAGCTGCATACTGGCGTTCTGTGGGGCTGAAGACAGCATTGGGCAGGGTGAAATCCAGGAGGGGGGGCACCTCTCTTCTCTCACTCTTCCTGACGCCTGTCTCTTTCTGACAACCCTTTCTCTTCCTCTCTCAGTCCCTCCTTGCCCAACATTCTGCTGGGAGAAGGAAAGATTGTTTTTGCAAAAGTCTGACACGATTCCTTTCAAAGAGCTTTTGGCATGAGATCCACCCCCGCTCTAATCACTATACTACACCACAGTCTTCCACTATTTTTTGTTTCCCCCCCTCTTCTCACTGCCCTTCAGCACAGCAGACTTTATCTAGGACACAACTTTAATCTGCTCAAATCCCTCACAGTTAACTAGTTTTATAGCACTCTCATCTTCTAGCTTTTCTGATTTTACCACCTTTCTCCAGTGCCAGACTAGTCTAGTTTGCAGGGTTGGCTCAATACATTTCACCCCTGTAGGCAAAATTCCCCCACCCATGCCCCTGCCCCAATGATACCCACAAATCTGAGCCTCTGCCCTTGTTGGCATACACCCAAGGAAACCGGGGCAATTGGCAGGCCCCCAGCTGACTCCAGCCCACCGGCTGGTGTGCCGGGCAAACTCCGGCCCTTGGTGCAGCATGAATCTGTGCCCAGGCTTCAGAAGACTGAGCACACAATTCAGCAGAATAAACACTGCACAAACAGAAGTGGCAGAAGAGGCTGTGTGAGCATTTACAAGCAGGTTTATTCAGGGTAGATCAGGACAAAAGGAAAACATGTCTGATCTCTTTCGTGTCCAAAGCAAAACAGAAAGCTATACAGTGGTACCTCTGTACTTAATTCGTTCCGGATGTCCGTTCTGTTATGTACTGAAGTTCTCACCCTGGGCCAGCAGGGGGATACTGTAGATAGTTTTCACTCAGGTCAACATATGCAAATAAGGGACTGAAAGTGACATTCAGTGATTGGATAGTTACAGAAAGTGGTTACTGTTGCGTTCTAGCGGAGCTCTATATAAGCAGGCTGGCTGAACCCTTCAGTTCAGTTCTGTTCTGTTCTGACCTGTGAATAAACAAGAGCTGTTTGAAGAATCACTGTGTCGTCTGATATGTTCACCCACAACTTAACACGTTCTTAACCTGAAACTGTTCTTAACCTGAAGCACCACTTTAGCTAATGGGCCTCCTGCTGCCGCTGTGCCGCTGGAGCCCAATTTCTGTTCTTATCCTGAAGCAAAGTTCTTAACATGAAGCACTAATTCTGGGTTAGCGGAGTGTGTAACCTAAAGCGTATGTAACCTGAAGCGTATGGAACCTGAGGTACCACTGTACACAAACAGAAGTTCCCAGCATACTGAGCTGGAGTGTAATAATAATAATAATAATAATAATAATAATAATAATAATAATAATTTATTATTTATACCCCGCCCATCTGGCTGGGCCTCCCCAGCCACTCTGGGCGGCTTCCATAGAAACAAAAAATACAGTAAAATATCACACGTTAAAAACTTCCCTGAACAGGGCTGCCTTAAGATGTCTTCTGAAGGTCAGGTTGCTGTTTATCGCTTTGACATCTGCTGGAAGGGCGTTCCACAGGACAGGCGCCACTACCGAGAAGGCCCTCTGCCTGGTTCCCTGTAGCTTTGCTTCTCGCAATGAGGGAACCGCCAGAAGGCCCTCGGTGCTGGACCTCAGCATCCGGGCAGAATGATGGGGGTGGAGATGCTCCTTCAGGTATACATGTGTAAACAGACATGTGACACACAACAATCATGCCTGTTTCTTAAGGTGGAACAGAACATCCCAACAGTCCTGTCCCACCCTCTCCCTGCTTCTGCTGTTGTGCTCACACTGCTGCCAGCCCTGCCACCACAACTCACCTGCAGCTGCACCTGTGCTGCCGCCATGATCCAGCTGCTGCTGCAAGGGTACAGCAATGAGGGCACAGCAGCAGCGGTGAGGGCAATGGCACTTTGTGGGTGGCACACGCAAAGCCCCAGCAGGGCTGTCACCTGCACAACAGTGGTGGCAAGGAGGGGGTCAGATCTGCCACCCAAGGCAAATAGCTTCACCTCGCCTCATGCACAATAAAGAGGATAATACCACGTACCACCCTGAGCTTCCCAGAGTGAGAATATAATATGAAACATGCTAAAATTAATCATGTAAAAGGGCACCCAAGCGTAGTTCATTTATTAAAATTTATTTGCCAATATGTTTGTATTGTCATTGATGCTGCTTTATGAATTGGTCTTATGTACACTGAAGCTTTTCGATGTATTGTCTCTGCTTTTTAAATTGCTTCATAGTGGCTCTCCTGCCGCCATTGCCCACTTGTCCAAGACTCTCTCTCCCAAGAATACAAAACTTGCGGCTCTCTAGATGTTGCTGGACTCCTACTCCCATCACCTCAAGCCAGCATGGACAATTATCAGGGGTAATGGGAATTGTAGTCCAACAAATTATGCAGGACAACAAGTTCCCCATCTCTGATCTATCCAGTACACTGACTGACTGTTGCCTGCAAATAAGGAAGTTTCAGAATGACTGTAGAACGAATGGCTGTGCTTTCCTGCAGGTGCAGAGAGGTCAATCCCAGGATTAAACCAACACATGACTGACTGAACCGTGATGTGATCCATTACAAGAGATTTGCTGAACTGCCCAATTGGTGTGTTCCATTTTCTCAAGCCATTTAAAACAAGTGACAAATCTGATTGCTCCTTTCCTCAGACACTCAGGGCATAGCCCACGCAGGAAATTGTAGACATCTTCTCACACACATCTTGTCATTTCTGGATAAAGAAGCAAGGCCTTCAAACTGACAGTCCTTTGGATTTGCCGTTTTTCCTCCCTTGGATGTCCTTGGGATTAAAGAAACAAGGGATAGTGAATACATTAAATCCAGATTAAGTTTAGCTGGATGCAGCGAGGCCATCAACAGGGAAGAGCAACACATGAAAGCAAGAAAGAGGTGAGAGTTTCTGTTTTAATTTCACCCTCCTGACCTAATAGGAATTCTTCAGCCTGCCTTGGTTTGCTAGCCACACATATTTGAAATATATTCCTGGCCATGGCTTTCTGTTAGGTTAGGCCTAACTGACCTTTGGGAGATGGTCTTCAAGAGGAAAGGGGAGATACAGTGTGTGAAGCAAGGGACCATCAATCTCTTACAGAGCCAAATCCTGGATCAAAGTCCATGTAAATAGCTTTTTAAAGAGAGATTTGAGGAAAGGATGTATTTATTTATAAGGTGTTTTTTTAATAAATAAAAATCTGCACTTCACTGTAAGGTCCCAGGATAGATTACAACTGTATAATAAACAGGTATACTCACTGCACTTGGGGGTGGAGTAGCTTAGAGAAGAGCTGAGTAAGAGGCAACATGATACAAGTATATAAAGAATTGTGCATGGCATGGAGGAGGTGGACAGAGAAAAGCTGTTCCCTTTTAACGCTAGAGCTCACAGGCTTCCAATGAAGATGAATGCTGAAAGATTCAGGGCAGACAAAATAAAACTACTACTTCACCTGGGTCACAGTTAAACTACAGAGCTCACCCCTATGAGAAGCAGCAATGGCCACCAACTCTGATGGCTTTAAAAATGGATTTGACAGAGAAATGGGCTATCAATGACTGCTCGCCTTCATGGCTATGATCTTCCTCCACACTGGAGGCAGTAATTCTTCTGAATAGCAATTGCTGGAAACTTCAGGAGGTGAGACTGCTGCTGTGCTCAGGTGACTGATGCCCTGCTTGCATGTCTGCCACAGGCATCTGACTGTGGTGGACTAGATGGGGCACTAGCGTGATCTAGCAGGAGTGTTCTTATGTTCTCATGTGTGTGGAAGGATTGAGAGAGCACCATTCAGTTCTGCTATTCAAAACAAAATTGTGGAGTCCAAAATCTTTGATTTTAAGCATGTGTTTTGTACTGGGTTCTGTTGATAGATCCTGGGATCTTAGTTAAAATCTAAAGTCTGCTATTTATTTATTTTAAGCCATCAACCTGCCCTATACTGAAGTACGCACATAGCCACCAGTAAAGCATCCCCCCCCCCCATTTTTTAAAGGGAAGAAAATCTTACAACAGGATTGTTGCTTTGATATTTTTCTTCAAGGGCGGCGGGGGAAAGCCAGAGACTCACCCTGTCCCTGTTCATCTCTGTGGTTTGCTGGAGTATGTTTCACCTCTTCTCTTACTGCTGGTCTTGGCTGCAGGCTATCCAAGAGCCAATGAGGTAAATCTGGAGAGCAAGGATATCTGGTGCCCTGTGGGACTGGTGGGGAAGAAGGCTAGGAAGTCAGTGGTAGGTGAAGGCAAAGCCAGTTATAGATGGAGCCACAGGCTGAGCTAACCAACTCTGTCCCCATCCTCATTCCTATGGATTTCTACAAGGGTAACATACTAAGGAGGATGAAAGTAACATGTGGTGGCAGCCCCACGACTAGTTGTTGGAATCCTGGAAGTCAAGCCCCAAGTTTGAGGAAAGTACTCTTTGGTGAGAGAACAGCAGCGATTTAACGTCACAACGAAAAGCGTTGACTTCTGCATGTGGAACTGGGAGATGGCACAATCTTGTTCTTTTCCTCAGACAGCAAATGTCTTGCTCTGGTCCTGCTTTTAGCCTCAATATCTTTTTCCTTTTTCTTTTTCTTTTAAGGAACTGCTGCATTTAGCGCCTAAGCAAGCAGAGCATTCTGGGTAACGAGAGACTCACCATACATCTCTCTCCCAGCTTTATACGACCACTGAATTCTGGTTTGTTTGCATAGTGCCAAACAAAGGTTGCTAAGGCAATAAGCTGAAGCCCTGCTGGTTGCCAAGTGATGCACTTCGTGCTTCCATCCACTTCTGTTCCAAGTACTGTATATGTTGCCTTTTCAACTAGGCCTGCGCCCCACAAAAAATCACTATAGCAACACAGAAGGCCTGCACTATGCTACTACGCATGCCACATTTTCACAAAGAGAGGGGATGAGTATGCCATGTTCCCTCAGAATGGCAATGCAATGATGAGGAAATATTTGCTCTGATTCATTTTTGCCTGCCGTTCTTAAACAGAGAACTCCTCCACCTGTTGTGGGGTGGGGGTGGGGGAAGAGGAGAGAAATAAAACAGACCCTTCACATCACTGGTAATTCTCCTCACAAAACGATGGCTTGTAAACATTTTTTGGAAGAATTATTGGTCCCACTGTGGAGAGCTTCAACGCCAAAGTACTCATTACAATAATTACATTTTTGAAGCAGCATGCTTAGGACTTGCCATGCATCTTTCTTAACAAAAAATAGCAGCCATAGGGATGGAGAGGAAGGGTGGAATGTGTGCACAAAGCAGTTGTGTGTTTTTTTAAAGGTGTTTCCATGCAATAGTTTCTCACAATGTCCCTCTGCAACAAAATAGTTTCTCACAGGGTCCCCTGCAACAAAATGTCATCCAAAGGCCAGCCCATGCTTTTTAAACATTTCATCTGGATTTCACTTTACTATGGGAACTCTAATCCTCCCTCCCTGCAAAGGTGTTACCAGATTGCATCTTTACATGACCCTTCTTTTTCCCATCAGGAAAGTGACCATCCTTGTCCTTGGCCTAGACAGCGCAGGAAAAAGTTCCCTCGTGAAAGAAATCCAGAGAGGTGAGTTGCTGAGCAGAACTTAATGTCAGCTAAGCTTTCCAGCTCTTCCACTCCTGAACCTGAACTCAGTGCCTAGTAGAGCTGACAGGAGTGTCTCTAAAGGCTCATCCACACTTAACCTTTGCTCTGAGTTTATAGGTCCATGCTTTCCAGGTCTGTGTCTGAGTATTCTGTTCCGTTCTGGTGCTTTCCCAAGGAAAACTCATGTTTTACCACCAAATCGGAGCAAGCAGCAATCCATTTGCTCTGATTCAGCAGTAAAACATGCTGGGACATAGACCTGGGAGGCCCAGACTTGTGCCTAGAGATGCGGTGCAAAAGGAAGTGAGAATGAGTCCTCAGCCTGTGCTGAAGGCCTTTCTTTCATATAACATTCCTCAGCCAGTCTTACATAGTTTAGTTCTAGGAGACTAGCTGTCAGGTAGACCTGAGTCTCAGCATCAACCTATAACCCTTGTTGCTGATTTCAGCTGCCTATGAGCCCTGTACGCACTGGCTGACCTGACACATTACTCTGTACAACCGTCACTTAAATAGTAAAGCTCTATTATTCCCTTAATTCCCAATGTTTGGGCTGTGAGTACCATTGCTCAAACTGCCAAAATGGCAATACCTATGGCCAAGAGAGTAGTATCAGTAGGCTTGGGGAAACCCCAAAGTTTGCAAAACAACAGAAAACTGGGAGACTATCAAAACAATATAATAAGGACTTGGGCTGCATACATACTGAAATATACTCAGAGTCGCAAAGTGATTTCATGCTCTTTATTCAGCTCATAGTGGTGAGGAGGAATGAATGAAAGTCCCCTCAAGGTATCTGCTTTATATACATTATTTACACAATGGGCTGCACATGATTGGCTAATTCCGGAATTCTACTGTAAGCCAATCAGGTTGTGGATTCACTTCTATCTGGAGCATGATTGGGTGGTTCCTGCCAACCAATCATATTGCTGCATTGTTCTAGGACCAATCTGACTGCTGCATTCTGAATCCTATTGTTCTAGGACCAATCAGACTGCTGCAGTTTGGATCCTATTCAACTCAGTACATAACACCCCTCCCCTCTAAGTTCCAGTCCTGCCCGGGAGGTCGCATTCATAGTCCTCGAGGTACGCCGGTGGCCTACGTGTGCGTTGAGGCCTGGGGTGTTCCCTGGTCCGGGGTTCAGGTTCTGGCTCATGTTCCAAGGATGCTGGCTGTGATGGGCCTGTCTGGTCTGGTGCAACCGGCTCGCTCAGTCGTGGTTCTGGTTCCGGTGTCCTTTTGGCTTCGCGGGTCCTCTCTGTATTTACTGATTCTGCCTCTCCTGCTGGCCCCTCCTGCTCTATGGGCCTCACTGCCCCTCCGTTCCCTTGGGACTCCTCTGACCTTTCCTCCTCCTGGTTTTCTCCCGGGAATCGTCGCCGTATCTGGTCGCAGTGGCGGCGCCAGCATTGCCCCCCATCCGTTAGCACCTCGTACGACACGGGACCAGTGACCCTGGTGACTGTGGCGGGTACCCATGCTGGGCCTGCCCCAAAATTCTTTGCGTACACTGGGTCCTGGGCCTCGAAGGTCCGGGGGTTCCTGCCTTCCCCCACCACTACCTCATCCTGAGCTCTATCGGGGTGAAGGCGGTCCAATCTGATTGCAAGGCGCCGACCCATTAGTAGTTCAGCGGGGCTCCGGCCAGTCGTTGAGCTGGGGGTGCTGTGTTGTGCTAGGAGGAATGTGGCAAGGCGGTACTCCCAATCCCCTTGCGTCATGCGGCGAAGGGTGTCCTTGGTGGTCCGCACCATGCGTTCTGCTTGGCCATTGGTGGCAGGGTGGAATGGCGCCGAACGGATGTGGCGGATGGCGTTCTGCGCTGTGAAGGTTTGGAATTCTCCTGACGTAAATGCAGTCCCGTTGTCTGAGACGAGAGTGTCAGGGAGCCCGTGGGTTGCAAACAGCCTGCGTAGTACCCGGATGGCTGCGGACGTAGAAGTGGACGGTACCAGTGCGACTTCCAGCCATTTGGTGTAGGAGTCCACCACTATGAAGAATGTTTTCCCCTGAAAGGGGCCAGCGAAGTCCACATGCAGGCGTGACCATGGTGCTCGGGCGGACTCCCAGGACTGGACTGGGGCCCTTGGGGGATCTGGGCGGGATTCTTGGCAGGCCTGGCAGTGTTTGACCCAGGCCTCTATCTCTCCGTCGATCCCCGGCCACCACACATAACTCCTGGCAAGGGCCTTCATTCTTACTACCCCTGGGTGTGTCTCGTGTAGGGCTGTGAGGACCCTTTTGCGGAGGGGCTGGGGAACAACGACCCTGCTTCCCCATAACAGGCACCCCTTGTGGGCCGACAGTTCATGTTTGCGGGTTGTGTAGCCGGCGAATTCTGGCCCGGGGCTGCTGCTGGGCCATCCCCTCCACACCCAGTCCAGGACGCGGGAGATGACCCTATCTTTCTTGGAATGGTGTGCAACTTCTTGTGCCTGAATGGGGCGGTCGGGAAGCAGCTCCAGGCTCATAACCTCTTGTGCAGGTGCTGGGTCGGGGCCTGTTTCCGGTAGTGGTAGCCTGCTGAGGGCGTCCGCATGGCCCATCGCCTTCCCAGGGCGGTGAATCAGTGCATACTGGTAGCTGGCAAGGAAAATTGACCACCTGAGGACACGAGGAGACAGCACTTGGGGGGTCTGCTTTTCGGAGGCAAACAAGCCAAGCAAGGGCTTGTGGTCAGTCACCACGGTGAAGGGCCGCCCGTACAAGAAATCATGGAATTTTTTTACTCCCTTCACGATTGCCAGACCCTCCTTGTTGATTTGCGAGTAGTTCCGCTCGGTTGCGTTGAGTGTCTGGGAAAAGTATGCCACCGGTACCTCTCTTCCATCCGGGAGTTGGTGTCCCAGGACAGCGCCAATGCCATAGGGTGAGGCGTCGCATGCTAGCACCACCGGCAGCCTCTCGTCGAAGTGTGCCAAGACCGAGTTTGAGACAAGCAAGCCCTTGACTGCCTGGAATGCGGCCTCCTGGCGCTGGCCCCACACCCAAGGGGCCCGCTTGTCCAGGAGTCTGTGTAGGGGCTCCGCTACCGCCGCCTTGTGGGGAAGGAAGGAATGGTAAAAGTTCAATAGTCCCAAGAAGGCCTGAAGTTCAGTCTTGTTCTTGGGCGCTGGGGCATCACAAATGGCCCGTACCTTGTCCCCAGTCGGGTGGACCCCTTCTGCGTCCACCATAAATCCCAGAAAGTCCACCTGAGGCACTCCTAGTAGACATTTTTCCCGCTTCACCTTGAGACCCGCCGTCTGGAAACGGTGCAGAACGGTGCGGAGGCGGTCCTCAAACTCCTCTGGTGTGGGCCCGGCAATCAACACATCATCGAAGAAGGGGGTGACGCCAGGAATCCCTTTAAGGAGAGAGTCCATTAGATTCTGGAATATGCCTGGTGCCACGCTGACACCGAATTGCAGCCGCTTTACCCTGAAAGCTCCTCTGTGCGTCACAATCGTCTGTGCCTCTGCTGTGGCCTCATCTACTGGCAGTTGTTGATATGCTTGGGCCAAGTCCAGCTTGCCAAAAATTTTCGACCCAGCCAGGGTGGCAAGGACATGGCTGACCACTGGCACTGGGTATGCATGGGCCGTGAGGGCCTTGTTTATGGTACATTTGTAGTCTGCGCAGATGCGGACCGAACCATTCGGCTTGACGGGTGTGACGATTGGGGTTTCCCAGGGGGCATTAGGCACCGGCTCCAGCACGCCTTGCTCCACGAGTCGGTCCAATTCCTCGTCTATACGGGGTTTCAGGGCGAACGGGACCCGGCGGGCCTTGAGCCTGACTGGTCGTACTGCGGGGTCAAGCTGTAGAGCAATGGGGGGGCCCGTATACTGTCCCAATTTCCCATCAAAAACCCCCGGAAATTCCTTGCATATGGCGTCCACGTCCACTTGTAAGCTCGTGTGGTTCACCCCGGTGACGGCTAGCCCCAGTGGTCCAAACCATGCCAATCCCAGTAAGCTAATGTAGGGGCCCTTGACCACAAGCAAGTCCAGTTGCCGCGTCCGCCCTCGGTATTGCACCCTGAAGGTCCCCACCCCCATTGTGGGGACCTTACGTTTCTGGAAGTCCCGGAGGGTGAATGGGGCCGGCCTGAGTTTGGGACCCCCAGTAGGACACAGTTTCCTTAAGGTCCTTGCCGAGATTATGGATAGAGTTGAACCCGTGTCTAGCTCCATGCGGCATGGGGCCCCCTCTATCTGTACCTCTACATAAATTTTCTCTACGTTGGGGTGGGGCAACTGGTATACCTGGAAGTCCGTGAGCTCCGTCGAGTTGCCTTGGTGTGTTGGGCCCCGGGACCTGGGGCTCTTGGATTGGTCATCTGATGCCTGGCGTCGGGTGGGCCGAGCTCGACACACCCGGGCGATGTGTCCCAATTTTCTGCACTGCCTGCACTCTGCGTTGCGGAAACGGCAGGTCCTCCTCTCGTGACTGTCTCCACAGCTTGCGCAGTTCCCTGCTTCTCGTCGAGGCAGCTGTGGTATGTGGGCTGCTTGAGTGCGCTGCTGTACTCGGTGCACCTCCTCCCTGTTGGATCCTGAGTCGTCGGTGAGGTCTTCGTGGTGGACCCTCGGTTGGGACGGCTGGCTCGGCCGTGCCTCTTGCGTCGACCTCTCGGCAGCTTCCGTTGCCAGGGCCTCCTCCAGAGCGACCTGGAACGTTAGGTCCTTCTTAGCGTAGAGGCGTCGTTGCAGCTTCTCATCCTTCAGGCCACCGACGAGGCGGTCACGAAGCATGTTCTCCAGCTCTGAGAAGTTGCAGAACCGGGCAGCTTGGCGGAGAGAGGTCACAAACCCAGTTATGGTTTCCCCAGGGGCTTGCCGCTTTGCATAGAAGGCATTTCGACGAGCCACCACAGAGGGCTGTGGCGAAAAGTGCCCCTTCAGCTGTTCCATTATTGTTTTGTATGGAACAGTAGCGACGTCTTCGGGTGCAAGGAGAGCCCGGGCGATTTCAAACGTCTCCTCTCCGCAGACGCTGAAGAATATCGCCCTCTTCTTGGCGTCTTCTTCATCGGTGACCCCTTTGGCTTCTAGGAGGAAGGTGAAACGGGAGGCATACGCTTCCCAGTCTCCAGATGCTGGGTTGAACGGCGAGAAGCTGCTGTCGGTTGCCATTCTGAGTTCCTTGTGTCCCGGAGCTGAAGCCTGGATACACGGTGCGAGGCAGCGGTGCGGCAGGTGGCGGTGCTGCGGTGCTGTGTGTGGCAGTCAGCTCAGCGGGATCCCACCTTCGTCGCCAGTGAAATATACTCAGAGTCGCAAAGTGATTTCATGCTCTTTATTCAGCTCATAGTGGTGAGGAGGAATGAATGAAAGTCCCCTCAAGGTATCTGCTTTATATACATTATTTACACAATGGGCTGCACATGATTGGCTAATTCCGGAATTCTACTGTAAGCCAATCAGGTTGTGGATTCACTTCTATCTGGAGCATGATTGGGTGGTTCCTGCCAACCAATCATATTGCTGCATTGTTCTAGGACCAATCTGACTGCTGCATTCTGAATCCTATTGTTCTAGGACCAATCAGACTGCTGCAGTTTGGATCCTATTCAACTCAGTACATAACACATACCATACATTTAAAGCACACAAACAAAAATATTGGGACCTGTGGTTATCCCCTCACAGAGGTACAATTTCCAGCAAACTACAGTTCCCAGTATTGTTTGGGGGAATAAATGTGCTTTAAATGCTTACTTATTCAAACCTTTATTAGGCATTATACAAACAAAACGATAAAAGAAAAAGTAACATATAAAAGCCTTGAGATATATACAGAAAGGCAGCAGTTGGCTACATACATATATATTTATATACATATAAAATCAGTGGTTTTCCTTGTTAACCTGCTCCTTGGAGGACTGCTACCAAAAACTCGGCTACCCCCGCCGTTACCCTTTGGTCAACGTCGGATAGGCAGAATCCCACACATTCACCTTGTTGGGGCTCCAGACCACCCAAAAGAGGGGACAGCACGCGTTGACGGAGCGTACTGTACAATGGGCACTGAAAGAGAATGTGCTCTACCGTGTCCGGGACATTCATAAAACATCTGCAGAATCTCTTGTTTCTAGGGATGTTTTGATATCTTCCCCTGACAAATGCTGAGGGAAAAACATTCAAACGGGCCAGCATAAAAGCCCTACGTTGGGCTGGAATTATTAATTTGGTGACGTAATTGGCTCTGCTATCTAAGATATTTAAATCATAGAATATGGGCGAACAAATTTTGTTTACAGCTGCCATAATATTTTGCCTCTCGACATCCTTTAGTCTAGTTAGGATATTATGGAAAATGTATTGCTCATTAGAATTGTACAGGGGCTCCAGCTCGATGCCTAAAGATTCAATCTTTTTTTCGAGGTACTGATACCATCTTGATTTGTAGGAGTCTTTGAGCAAATCAGCGAGCAGACTTGATGGAGGGCAGCGAAAATGGCAGCGTAACCAGTACTTTATTGAGGTGGACCAGGCCCAATATTCCATTGTGTGTATGCCTATTTCTGCACACATTGTTTCATATTTGGTCACAGCTGGGAGTCCAAGAATACGTCTCAGAAAGCTGGAGTGAATCTTTTTTAAATCACTATTATATGCTTGGACCCATAGCGGTATTCCATAGAATATCTGGGATTGCACTTTTGTTTGGAATATCTGATTGGCCGCAGGAATAAATTGATTGCCTTTCTGATAATAAAAACGGGTAACTGCTGATGAGGTGCACTTTGCCTGTTTTATGGCATTTGTGCGATGATTTGCCCACCCTAAATTGCTCTGGAATAAGATTCCCAGATACCTATAGATTTTCACTTGTTGGATTTCCTGCCCTCTTATTTTCCATTTCTCTAATTTCCAACCATTCGAGAAGACCAAAATTTTTGTCTTCTCGTAATTTATAGAGAGCTTGTTACATTCGCAGTAAAGGATCAGAGAAGATATAAGACGTTTCAGACCCAAGCTCGTTAATGATAGTAGAACAGCATCGTCTGCGTATAATAACAGAGAAACTGGTTTCTGATTAAGTTTAGGGGCATGTGATTCTATTTTTTGAAGGTGATCTGGCAAGTCTGATAAAAATAAATTAAATAGGAAGGGGGCAAGAATACACCCTTGTTTTACCCCTTTCGAGTTTGGGATGTCTGATGAAAGGTGACCTTTGGTGTTAAGTTTGACTTGACAGATATTGGAAGAGTATAAATTTTTTATTAGGATCAATAAGCGCTGATCAATTTTTAATTCTGCGAGTTTCCTCCACAGCTTTGGGCGGTCAATTGAGTCAAATGCACCACGAAAATCTACAAAAGCAGCAAATATCTTAGATTGCCTTTGAGATCTGTATTTTTCAACCAAATGCATAAGTATAAGGCAGTGGTCTAATGTAGAGCAACCTTTGGAGAAACCTATTTGTTCTTTCCCTGGTAAATTTAGATTTTTCATCCAGGTAAGGAGTTTAGATAAAAGGTGCTTAGCGTAGATTTTCCCTATCACTGATAATAGGCTTATCGGTCTATAATTCCTTGGTTCTTTTGGGTCGCCATTTTTAAAGATTGGGATAATTATTGATCTTAACCATATCTCAGGTATGATCCCATGTTTATCTATGAGAGTAAACAATTGAGCTAAGGGTTCTGCCCACCAATCTATATAGGTCTTAAATAATTCTATTGGTAGACCGTCTGGCCCAGGAGATTTCCCCGATTTGAAATTTTTAACTATCTCTCTAATTTCCTCTTCTTCTACCCTTGGCCACTCCTGGAGTTTATTGATTTTATTTTTAGTGGTTTCATTTCCTTTAAGTTCACTGTGTAGATTGTTAAATACAGATGTAAAATATTGGGACCATTTGGATTCTGCAATTGGTGGTAGAGTTAGTTGATTTTCGGCTTTCAATCCTCCGTACACTAGGTTCCAGAACGCTTTGTTATTTTTGCTCTGAATTGAGTCAAGTAATTGTAGCCATTTTTGGGTTGCATATTTCTGTTTCTTTTCGGCCAGAATGTAATGATATTTTCTTTTTTCATCAAGATAAGAGGGCTCTAGTTTAGTGCGATTATTTTTAAATGTTTGGCGCAGTTTTCTTTTTAGCTGGAAACATTCATCATCAAACCAAGGGCTAGCGCTATGTTTAAGTACCCAAACTTTAGGTGGAGTACTAAGTTCTACGAACATTTGGAAGATTTCATTATAAATTTTCGGAATATCGCTGTAGGAATTAGTGGTCTTTAAGTTGGATAATACTTGTTTTCTCAGGTTGGCTGTAAGTTTTTGCCCCACTACTGCACTCATTTCCTGGGACCATTTTAATTGGGTCATTTGTTTGTATTGAGAGGGTTCTATAATATTGTGCTTGGTTATTTTGGTTTCATCCTTTAAGTTAATAGACAACAATAATGGCTGATGGTCGCTTTCAGTACGCGTTCCGATTTTGAGGTCCATGATCGAATTTATAATATTATAAGGGACAAGAATATAGTCGATGACACTGCATCCTCGGGGGGAGAAGTATGTAAACTCCCCGCTTCTATCGCCTTTTGTTGAACCGTTCACAATCTGTAAATTAAAGTTGTTACATAATTCAAGTAGGCGTAAGCCTTCGTTGTTTACAACCCTATCTCTGGAGAATCGTCCTATTTTCAGGGCATGTGCGATATCATTGTCAGTATTCCAATTTAGTTTGCTACATAGTTGTTCATTGTTGGTTCCCACTCTGGCATTAAAATCACCTGCTATTATCAATGAGGCATTTGGGTATTTAGCGGTCAAATTTTCTATATAAAAGGTTAGTTGTGACCAATTTTCACTGTTGCTGTTGTTTTTGGATGGGGGGATATAGACATTTACAAGTAGCAAAGTATCTTCTTTTTGGGTTAAAAGTAGGGCTTGTGCAAGTGGCAAGCATTTTTCTAGCTGCTTGATTTCAAACCCTAAGTTGTCTTTGATCATACAACAGAACCCTGCTTTCGGCCGGCCCTTCGTGTTTGTTTTCAATGCGGGTTTCGTATAGGAGGAGAATCCATTGATTTTAATATCTCTAGTTGACCATGTTTCTTGTAGAAGTATTAATTCAAAATCTTTAAAGAAGTTCATTAGGTCTGGGTCTCCGTCTTTGTTTCCCCACCCTGCAATATTCCAGGACAGCAAGCGTAGAATCCGTTTTTGAGTTGGTGGCTGGTTGACAGCATTTAGTCATTCTAATTCTGTTATTGAGTCCAGCGAGGAATTTTGTCTTGTGCCGATACAGCCATTTGTCACTACTTTCGGTGGGGAACATAATGGTGGATCTTTTAGATTCTTTTTTAAAGTGCGGGAAATTAGAGTTTCCTCCCTTTCTTGATTTTCTTCCTTAGCTGTTCCTTGTTCCTGAGAGATTTCTGTGGTTGGTGGACTATTATGGACCGTAGGATTGTTTTCGGTCTCTACTTCCATTTCTTTGGTCTCGTTTGATGTTGAGTTCAATGTGTCAGGTCTGTTGGAGGTCATCTTTTGTTCGGGAATGTTAGAATCCTTTGTAGTACTTAAATAAGGGGTACCTATTTCGTTTGGGGCTAGTATTTGATATCTCAGCCAGGAATTTGTGGTCTCATTACTGGAGTTTTTCCTTGTCATTTCATATTTTAAAGGAGGCTGGATTTGAAGCTCTGCATCTATACATTTAAAAGTTCCATTAGTAGCTCTCTTTTTGACTATGCATTTTGGGGAGAGGGTTGATAGGTGTGAGGTTTGATTGTGTATTGTTTCTACTGCATTTTGTTGACCTTGTTGGTGAATTTCGATCAATTTGGCCTGTAGTTTCGTCAGTTTACTGAGTATGCTTATTTGTTCTTTATCTGGTAGGTTGGTAAAGTTACTCAGCAGATCTTCTTCTTCTGGGACTGTCCAGTCTGTTGTGTCAAGGGCGAGGCTGTTAATTGATGCTACAATCGCATGGTTTGGGAGCTTGGATTTTTCTTGCGTGATTTCCCGGGTATCTGGCAGCGGTTTCTCCCATCTACTGGGTTCTTCCACGGGAGTAGGGCAGATGTCGGCTTCTGTTGGAATGGCCTTGTTCATCTTGTTCTGAGTGTATGCTGACTGTCAAGGGAATATAATGGGAAACAGAGCTTGAGTGGGCAAATACAATGGTGTATCCTAGAGGAAGGAGCTGAACAGGAATGCTTCACTGTGCAACATTTTATATCAGGCCCTCCTTGCAACTTCCTATATTTTTTCTGGAAATTAGAGGAAAGCTCCTGTGGTGTATGAGCTTACCTGTATTTTTACTTGAGACTGATGCCCGTTGTTGTTGTTTCGTTTGCTCTTGCTACTTTTGTTTGCAGTCCTCTCCTGTGAAGTGCTTCCCATCACGAAGCCAAACCAGACGGCACTCAGGGTGGACAGGTTTGAGGTGTCCCTCATTGACCTGCCTGGTGGACAGCAGTCCTTGGGAACCTGGAGGGACCAATACAGCACTGCACATGGGATTATCTTTGTGCTTGACTCCAGCGATGTGGCAAGGATGGAAGAGGCCAAGAAGACTCTCTCCCGTGTTCTGGGGCACCCCAAAGTTTCAGGAAAGCCTCTGTTACTGTGAGATACTGATTCTCCTGGCATCTTCCTTCCTTCCTTTGTACCCTGTGGTGAATGAATGGGTGTAAAACAGGGGTGGAGATTTCTCTCCCCTCTCCTCTCCCCCCTCCCCTGTTTTATTAGACCCACTAGGATTCCTCTTTGGGACGCGAGTGGTGCTGTGGGTTAAACCACAGAGCCTAGGACTTGCCGATCAGAAGGTCGGTGGTTCGAATCCCCGTGATGGGGTGAGCTCCCGTTGCTCAGTCCCTGCTCCTGCCAACCTAGCAGTTCGAAAGCACGTCAAAGTGCAAGTAGATAAATAGGTACCGCTCTGGCGGGAAGGTAAATGGCGTTTCCATGTGCTGCTCTGGTTCGCCAGAAGTGGCTTAGTCATGCTGGCCACATGACCCGGAAGCTGTACACCGGCTCCCTCAGCCAATAAAGCGAGATGAGCGCCCCAACCCCAGAGTCGGTCACGACTGGACCTAATGGTCAGGGGTCCCTTTACCTAGGATTCCTCTTTAGGCCCATGAGGCCATTTCAGCTACCTCCACCTGCCATAAACTTGACATTATATATGACATCAGATGCTGGGCATGTTATATCCACTGACATGAAAGAGAGGTTGCAGGCAGAACTGATCCGAGGCAACTACAAAGTGCCACAGAGAGCAGTAAAGGGAGTGGTTTTATACCTTCCAAGTCATGATCAGATCCACAAGCCAGTTTACATGGGAAACGATGTATCTCCAAGCCATCTCAATAAGCCTACACTCAGCCCACTTCTGTGATCAGTGAAAAGTTCCAGGGGCCAGGTTTTAGTTCCCTTTTGAAGGAAGCCACTGGAGGCTCATTGGTGTTTTGTCATATCTGTGTTTATCTACAAACACACAGAGAGAGAGCATAGTTGGAGGTGCAGGTTAAATGCTCCAAAAGCCCATGACTCCCATAGTAGGTCTTACGGGAAACAGGTGCTGCTCCCTACAGCCACATACTGTTACCTTACAGAGTTCTGGAGCTCCTCCAGATATTTACTGACCATTCATCCTGGTTTGCTTGCACAAGCTATTGTGGAGGGTGTACAGTGTCCACTCTTTCTTGAGCATCCATTCTAATTTGTTTGATGAGGCAGAGATACAACAAATAGCATTCATCCTGATTTGGGTGTGGGATGTTTATATGTCTTCTTCCCACTAATAATTTGTTTATCCCACACCTTTCATGCCTTCCCCCATGACTTTCCTGACTAAAAAAGGTCACCCCTTTCCTTTCTTTTCTTTTCTTTTTTTTAAATGGATTTATTGTACTACAGCAACAGAGTGCTTTAATCTACTTTAATTGTGCAGACCTAATTTGCTACTATGTGCTTTAATCCTTCCCACAAAATAATGACAGTCTGGAGCAGGGATCAGCAAACTTTTCCAGCAGGGGGCCACTCCACTGTCCCTGAGACCTTGTGGGGGGCTGGACTATATTTTTTTGGGGGGGTGAACGAATTCGTATGCCCCACAAATAACCCAGAGATGCATTTTAAATAAAAGGACACATTCTACTCATGTCAAAACACGCTGATTCCCGGACCATCCGCGGGCCAGATTTAGAAGGTGATTGGGCTGGATCCGGCCCCCAGGCCTTAGTTTGCCTACCCATGGTCTGGAAGCAGGGATAGACAGTTTAGCACTTTCCTAACTCTTTTCCTAACAAGAAAGGGTAAATCGGGATGAGTCATCTCTGACCATCACTTCATCTTTTTGGGCCCTCTTAGCACCCATGGAATAACACTGGCAAAATATCAAAGTTATTAGTAGTCTTTTATCAAGCCTAAAGTCACATCAACACCATACCTTTAAAGCACATAGCTTCCCCCCAAAAAAAACAATCCTGGGAACTGTAGTTTGTTAAGTGTGCTGGGCATGGTAGCTCAGTGAGGGGTAAACTTCAGTTCCCAGAATTCCTTTGAGGAAGTCATGTGCTTTAAATGTGTGTTAAATGTGCTTTAAGCATGTGAATCTGCCCATTCAATACTGCATAGTAGACCTGGTGCCCTGCAGATGTTGTTGGACTTCGGGTTAGAGCATAAATTTGATTCAGCACACATTTAAAGCTTTAAAGCTCAGTTTATCAAGTTTGCTCTTTCTAAAACAATATGTGAACAAAAACACAGCAATTATTCGTAATCCATTCTTACCCAAATTTTGTGATGCATTTCTCCAAACAAACAATGTTTACAAAAATGCATATATAAGGGGAAAGCGTGCATAAAAATGGAGATATTGTGGGGAGGGGGAGCATACAAAATAGAGTTATATTATTAGGATAAATTTTCACTGATGGATGTAAAATTGGAAAAAGGAGAAACTGAGAAGTAGACAGAACCTTTCACCTTTGTACTACAACTCCCACTAGCCACAGCCAGCATGGCCAATGGACAGCAGTTATGGGACATGTAGTCTAACAACATCTGAATGGCCAAAGGTTCCCTATTGCTTTTTTAAATGGTATAGTTACAACAGTGAGTGTGCTGTTTGCTAATGGAATCTTGCCTTTCCGTCTGTTCTGTTTTCAAAATTCTATGTGAATGGTTCAAGGCTGGCAAACAAGCAGGACAAACTGGATGCTCTCTTGCCCTGTGAGATCATTGAGTGCCTGTCTCTGGAAAAGTTGGTGAATGAAAACAAGTCGTTGTGTCGAATTGTAAGTAAAATGATACCCTCTTTACACAGGTTGGCTATTCTTCACAAGGGCTGGAAAGGAAGTCTCCCTTTTGTCCACTCTGCCCTTCATGATGATCATTTCCATGGAGTTTGTACAGACTGTTACTTCCTCTTGTTCAGATTACATATCCCATTTTAATTCTTGCCCAATGGAATTGAGGAAATTGGGTCAGAGAGATCTGGACAGGAAGTCCTTGCAGTCAGAGATGATGGGAGTTGTAGTCCCACAACACCTGGAATAATGGAGGCTGGTGGCCATTAGGACTGGTAAGACACCAGTCGGCAGACTCAGAAGCCATGACAGATGGAGCCAAATAATTCTAGTTTTGCCCACATCCAGATCCCTGTGATTGCACAAAGGCAACCAGAAGACTAAAAAGGGTAGAGATAACAGCCAGTGACCCCCCCCCCCTGCACAGGTTGTAAGAAGGCAAGCAGGTAGGAGTTAACTGAGAGCAAGCGGACACCTCCTCTTGCCTCCTGGGTGGGTTGGCCCTGGAACTCAGCACTATCTTAGCAGTATCTAGCTCACATAAGGTCTAGTTTGCTCCTACCTTCGGGCAGGAGATACAGAAGTATAGTCAGCCGCACCAACAGGTTAAAGGACAGTTTTTATCCGTGGGCTGTTGGGCTGCTGAATGGGAGAAAAAAAATAGTGGTGCAATTGA
This sequence comes from Podarcis filfolensis, assembly GCF_964270895.1. Taxonomy (NCBI): domain Eukaryota; kingdom Metazoa; phylum Chordata; class Lepidosauria; order Squamata; family Lacertidae; genus Podarcis; species Podarcis filfolensis. The sequence goes on from NC_139617.1 coordinate 17,450,356, forward strand.
CTTCCGACAAGCACACAGAGCGCGAACAAGACTGAGTGTGGGGGGTGGGGCTTGTTTAATTTCACTGCACACAGGTGGTGTAGTGACAATAAAGTTTTATTTATTTTTTTATTTTTATTTTTATTTACTTAACAACTCCTGATGCATAGAAAACATATTGATGGTTGTTTGGCAGAAAGTGGCTTCTTGCAGCAAGCTGGTTCATCTACAGTACATCAATTTCCCTTGTCATTTAGCAGGTTTTGCATTGCACCAGGAAATGTCTCCCCTTTGCTTGCTGGTCTCAACATGCCACCAGAGAGAGCCTGCCAGAGTTTCTTGTAACAGACCTCCCATAGGTATTATGGTTATGTTGTTGGCATCCATCTGCCAACTCACAAACTCCTCCACTTTCTTTGCCTTGAATGGGAGAGCTGGGTTTTCAGACTGGCTGTCCTCTACCTTCATCTTACAGGAACCATGTTCGGCTTCCAAAAGGCTTCCCAAAATCCAATGCTGGACCATCGTTCAAGGGCTACATTGGCTATTGCGTACAATTGCCACCAACTACAGTGTACTGTGTGGTCGCATCCAGGAAGACAGTCCTGAACAGCAAGTGTCACTAGAGCAGGAGGTATCCAAGAAAGTACAGAAATCCAGGAACAGGACATCAGAAGCCAGGTTCCTCCTTCTTCCTGCAAGCCTATGCTGCGTGTAATGCCTACTCTTAAGATCTTAGAGGGAGTTGGACCATAGCTCAGTGCTGGAGCATCTTGCTTTACATGCTGAAGGTCCTAGGTTCAATCCCCATCATTTCTATATAAGGGTGGGGGAAGATTTCTTGTATGAAATCCTGGAGGGCCGCTGCTGGTCAACATTGACAATATGGAGGTAGATTTGCCAATCGTTTGACTCAGTACTGTATGAAGCAGCTTACATTTTATGTTCCTAGAATGCATATGGGAGGGGCGCAGAATGGTGAGAAACGAAAACAAAGGTCAGTTTATAAGAAGATTGCTTAGTACAGGGTGGTGAAGAGAGAGAAGGGGAAAGAGCAAGGTGATGAAAAGCTGAACAGAGAACAAGCTGGCAAAAGGGGAAAAGACAAGAAGGGAACAATTAGAGCGGAAACTGAAGCAGGAGTCAACAACATGGCACCCAAGGTTCCAATAGGACCCTTGAGGTCTTACCTTGGGGCCAACGAAACCTTTGTGTCCCCCCCACACACTGCCCTCTTGGTCATAAGGTAAAGAGAGTGCTTGCCTATTTCTTCTTTTAAAAGTACATAGAGATTAAGAAGGAAGTTGACAGAGTGGTGCTCTTTCCCACTTCCTTTTTCAGCTGTATGTGGTCTTCAAAGCTCAGCTTAATTCTATTGGATCTGGTTTTTACCCAGATTCCTTGGTAAAATGAAGTGTGTGCCCACAGACCTAAAAAGTAGAGCAAATGGGACAAGCTGAAAGACCAGAGACAGAAATTACTGCCCAAACAGCAGCAATTACTTGACATTGGCTGAGGCTGAGAAACTGAGGGTGAGAAGCAGTGAGGCCACATCGACACCATATATTTAACACAAATTTAAAGCACATCACCTTCTCCTGAAGAATCCTAGGAACTGTCATTTGTTAAAGGTGCTGGAATGTAGTTATGTAAACTACAACTCCCAGGGTTATTTGAGGGAACCCATGTGTTTCTAAAGTGCTTTAAATACATAGTAGGGATTGCACCTGATTTGCTCAAGGGTCGACCAGTAGATCTGCAGTTGAATAGAGACCAAGTTCTCCAAAAACTACATTTATTTGTTGTACCACATAGACATAGAAGATGGCAGAGCTGTTTTTAGCACCACTGCTTAGTTTCAAAGTTGAAGGAATAGAATAATATGTACATATGTGTATCTTTTGAATAATTTATTACATCTGCTTTTAGGGAGTCACTGGCCAGAAAAGAGTGCGGCCAAGGAGGAAATGCCAAGATGGAGGAAAAGAAACCCACAAAGCTGCCCCAGAATATCCCCTCCCAGGTAACTGGCGATTCTGCTATATTTTGTCTGCCAGGAATTTTACACTTTTAAAGATGCAGTGTTTCATAAAATTAATTAGTGGCATAATGGGCAGGTTTAGACATCACGGTAAACCACAGTTAATTATTTACCACACGTGAACCATTTGCACCCAGTTTGCTCCTTGCTAGCACTGGGGAGAAACAGATCACAATTCCTGCCTTAGCATTACATCTGAGCCAGAAATCATGGGTCGTTTCACTCAAACAAACTCATGATCAGGAAGTCAAGAACAATCCATGTGTGGGCAATGGGGATGCAAAAAGGCATTATTTTCTGTTCCATTCCACCTTGCATTCATTTCAGCAGCTCATCTTCCATCAAAATTGCTGTTGCTTATCTCACTGTCTGCCGTGGCAAAACTACATAATTTATGTGATTTATGTAATTAATTCCACAAATTACGTAAATTATGTTGTCATCATGCTATTCCACCGCATTCATTTCAATGCAAAGGAAATGCAATGCAAATGTGGGAGGGGGGTACGTAATCAATTATGTATTGTTTGCAGGCTCAAAGCAGCAGCAACAGTGAATGCCAATTGTATTTGCTGTTCTGGACATGAGACGAATACAGTGGTACCTCGGGTTATATACACTTCAGGTTACATACGCTTCAGGCTCCACTAACAGACTCCGCTAACCCAGAAATAGTACCTCGGGTTAAGAACTTTGCTTCAGGATGAGAACAGAAATCGTGCTCCAGCAGCGCAGCGGCAGCGGGAGGCCCCATTAGCTAAAGTGGTGCTTCAGGTTAAGAACAGTTTCAGGTTAAGAACGGACCTCCGGAACGAATTAAGTACGTAACCAGAGGTACCACTGTAGGTGAACATTGGCAGTTTCCATTTTCATTGGAATTCTCCAGCATCCCTAGCGCGCAGGGCCATAGTTCAATGGCACAGAACCTTCTTTCCAGGCAGAAACGCCCAGGTTCAATCCTTGGCATTTACAAGTTGGCCAGTGCAACTTATAATTCCTTCTTGAAAGTGTGAAAGGCTGCTGCCAGTCCGTTACTGAGCTAGATGGACCAATTGTTTGGCTCAGTTATACAGCTTCCTATGTTCCTGACATTTTCTGTGCCACGTTTTCTGAAAGCATTCCCAGAGACAGGGCTTTTTCTCACACGCACGCACTTTGTTTCTGCTCAGCAGGAAGAAATGCCGGTGGCCTCCAAGAAAAAGAAAGGGAAATTAAAGCTGAAGGTGAAGAAGAAAGGTTTGGTGCAGTCGGAGAATACCTTGACAGAAGATGACAGTGCAAAAGCAGCAGGAAGTGGGAGCAAAGTGGGAGGTGTCACTGTCTGCCGTCCCAGCAACAAGGTTGCCCAAGAGAACCCCAGAGTTCTGGAAACAGCTGCACCCCCAGCAGGTAAACATAGATTTCTTAGAAACATGAGAGAAACGCTAGAAGCATGACGATGAAGAAGAAGTAGCAGTATTATATTTCCATCCCACCTTTCTTCCAAAGAGCTTGAGGTGGCACAGGTAGTGCTCACCCTCTCCATTTTATCCTCACACCAATCCTGTGAGGTAGGTTAGGGTTGAGAGACAGCGACTGGCCCAAGATCACTTCAGTGAGCTTCAGGGTTGAGTGAGTCTCTGTAGAACTTCCTCAGAGTGCGCTGTCAGCTGCAAACAACATCTCGCAGGTAAAGATCTGCCGTGCTTTCATCTTGGCATGGACAGGCCTCCATCACTCTTGAACAGAAGTCCACACTGTCCTCAGCTGAGCTGAAGGCATTGGAGAGCAACAGGAAGAAGAATATGCCAAAGAGAGTCAAGGTGAGAACACAGCCCTGTTTCACACCACCTTTTATAGGGAAGGTGGACAAGGATGAACCATCATGCTGTCACTGGGGGGGAAACAAAATCTCATTTCTCAATCAGATTGTTCCTCCAATTTTAGGGCCAGATCTTCTGTTGCCATTTGTAGCATTTGAATGTCCACCTGGTTGTTTAGTTCTAGGTTTAGCTCTAGTGCTTTTATTAGTCCAGTCTGCAATTTGCCCAGATAGATATTTAAATTTCTGTTTGAAAGCTCTGCCCGATCTGAGACAGGAGCTTTCCTTATCTTGCTTATGTAGTAGTCTGATTCTTTGTCTTCCTCCACGGTTGTTTGCATTTTCATGCCTTTTTGTGTTCTCATTCCTCCCTTGACCATCTCTGAATCTGAGGCCTGAAAGAAGGATTCGTCAATTTCTTCTTCAATACTGAGTCTTGCTTACTTCTTTTTTGGACCCTGGAGTCTGTGTGGCTTTAGTCTGCCAGAGCAGGAATAAAGTTTTAGAATTGTATGTGTCTTCTCTGCATCAAAGTAGTCCTTAGGCAATTAGACAGTAAACTATGCTGCCATTTAGCTCCTTGGCTAGCCATGCTCCCCAAACGCTGGTGAATTTTCATGAGGATTCCTTTAAAAAAATATGTGTGTAAATGCTACATATATGCAGAGAACTGAATTTATGATTGGAAAAATGAGAGATTGAGAGAACCACTACTGACAGATCCTTCTGTCCCTGCTAGTTACTATGATGTGGCTCTGAAATCAGGTTCGAGTCTGTAGCACAAATATGGGATTCTGGTTAATTCTGTCCTCCTGAACCAGTACCTATAGATCAAACCATAGTTTACTGTGGCTTGCAAACCAGAGAATTTATTCCATTCCCCCCCTCCCTACTTCTTTTTTTTCAGGACAAAGCACAAAGAAGAAAAATAAAAGACTGAAAAATAAAGTCAAATCTCAGGAATCATCACAGACCCAGCCAAACGAGCACCTATCAAGCACTTTTGGTACATCTTACTCAGCTAGGAAAGGGGTTTGTGGGAAGAGTTGCAAAATATCAAGGATACTCATTAAAGCAACAAATAAGTTTGATTAGCTTTGGGGGGAAACAAAAGCTCTGTGTATTTTAGGGTCTTGAGCCAGATTGTGGGCAAATGTGAAGTCCTGTGGCAATGCTTCTATACTGAGGTGGAAGCAGGATTAGGCAAAATTGCATACAAAACAAGTGTATAAGGGAGAATTTCTCACTAAAATGCTGAAAAATGTTCGTGAGGACTTGCCACGTTATGTAGAAATGTGGATAAATAAATTTTCAAGGCTAGAAAAATTATAAACTGAGAGAACCCAGCTTTTACATATTTGCCCATTCCTACTTTAGACTAACCATTTACTTAGCTGTCTTGTTCATCCTTGGGTGGATAACCAGGGTATGCATCTTCTTAAATAATTGTCAGATTTATATGATCCCACCTGTTGAGGTACCTGTTGTTGTTGGCATTCATCTGTCTTGAGAGGCACTGGTGTGCACCTCTGGGGATGAAGCCAGACCACTGTATTAGCAGTGTCTCCCCAGGGCACAAGCCTGGGCAGTGTGGAGGTCCTAGGATCCCCAGAGGACAAGACCCTCCCTCTCAGCCTCCCTGATGTAGTCCAAAGGAAAGCAGAGAAATACATTTGGCACCTGCTTGGGTGCAAGAGTTGCTGGAAGGAGGCGGACAAAGGGCCATCTAGCTGCCTTAGGGACTCCACTTTTGATTTGTGTAGGACTAGAGGTCTTGTTATTTCCTTTGTATGTATAACAGTTAAGAAAAAGTACCATATTTGTTGCTCTATAAGACTCACTTTTTCCCTCCTAAAAGGTAAGGGGAAATGTGTGTGCGTCTTATGGAGCGAATGCAGGCTGCGCAGCTATCCCAGAAGCCAGAACAGCAAGAGGGATTGCTGCTTTCACTGCGCAGTGATCCCTCTTGCTGTTCTGGCTTCTGAGATTCAGAATATTTTTTTTCTTGTTTTCCTCCTCCAAAAACTAGGTGCGTCTTGTGGTCTGGTGCGTCTTATAGAGCGAAAAATACGGTAATTAGATCAGCCCAGGGTGACTGTGTCTTACTTTACACAGGATGGTCCCCTGTCTGAAGGGCTGGCTGTCTGCTTCAAAATTCTTTAAAGTTAAAGAACCATAAAAAGGGAGAACTTCCAGAGGCCAGTGAAGTTTCCCATCAACAGTTAGCAGCAGGATTGCAGACTGAGCAGGTCTCCTGGTCACAATCTTCCCCACTTTGTGCAAATGTATGTCCTCTTTTTTCCTCTTTCTGGCAATCTGTAAGTGGTCACCCTGTTTCATCCATGGCTCCTTCTTCCACAGATTTGTATCGGAGAGCCATGCTGGCTCTGAAAATGCAGCCACAGGGCCGGAAGCCACAGTCTACAAGCACTCCCTAAATGAGGTGCTCCACACTTTCCCTTGGGACTGGGGATTCAAAGTGGTACTAAGAGAATTGAAGAAACTGCAGCAGCAAAGCCAAACCTGATTCTGAGGTATTCCAAGCTCATCTCTGCAAGATGTTGCAAGGTGTTTAAAGGGGCAGGTGTTAGCATACAGTTGGTAGTCGACGGAAAGAGCCCTCCCCAAATGGAAAGCTAGGGAGCTTCCTGCCTGTCGCTGTTTTCGAGGGGGTTCAATCACATACTGTCAAAGTAAAGTTGTACAATTATAAGAGGTCTTCCGCAACAAATCCGCTTCCCTCAAAACACTGAACTTCTTTTGCAATAAGGAAAGGGAAAGGCACCGGAATGTGTGGGATAATGCTAGTTTTGACACAAGGATCGTCTTAACTTCGTGGAAGCAAATCCTCATTAAATAGCCAATGGCAGCTAATTTCCCTGCAATGAAATCAGGATGAATGCTCTACTAACAAGGCAACTGGAGGCATCCCTGGTCTCAGAAGTAGAAGAGTGGGGTGCCTTCAGAACTCCTCCAAGTCATTTTGCTACCTGAGGCAGAAAACAAGATGGTGTGTCCACCGCCCCCTATTCTACACAAGAAGCCGAACAAGACTGGTGGTTGAATCTCTGACTTTAGCACTGGCAACAGAACAGCATCTCCACCATGCCTGAAAGTAGCAGACTTGCCTAGGGAGCACATTGTAGGCCACATGTGCGCACAGCTCCCCAGAATCTTGCTGCTGTTCCCTGCCTCCCAGCATTTCCTGCCTGAGCTGGTTTCCTCATTCTGCCTAATAGCTGAGTTGGCCCTGGGTGGCTCTGGGGCAGTGATGGAGAAGTGAAATATACTCGGAGTCGAGAAGAACCTTTTTTATTTCTTTGATGGCTAATTTTTCATGAGCCACATGCCAGCAGTGGGAAGAGCCATTGCAAAAGGTGGGTGGAGGCGGGCCACTCCACTCTCTCTCTCTCTCTCTCTCTCTCTCTCTCTCTCACACACACACACACACACACACACACTTATTTACACCCACACACAAATACAATTTTGCATTCATACACATGAACACATTATACCCACATGCATCTATTCTCACATACAGTGGTACCTCAGGTTACATACGCTTCAGGTTACATACGCTTCAGGTTACAGACTCCACTAACCCAGAAATATTACCTCAGGTTAAGAACTTTGCTTCAGGATGAGAACAGAAATCGCGCGGCGGTGGTGCGGTGGCAGCGGGAGGCCCCATTAGCTAAAGTGGTGCTTCAGGTTAAGAACAGTTTCAGGTTAAGAACAGACCTCCAGAACGAATTAAGTTCTTAACTTGAGGTACCACTGTATAACATACACACATTCAATACTTCTCTCCCTGTCTCCCAGACACTTCTGTGAAATTAGAATTCAATAAGATTTGGGCTGTGTACACATCAAATTTTAAAGAGCATTCTGTGCACAGCAAGTGCAGACGTTTTCCAAATTGTCACACAACATCATACATATCCAACACATGTTCTGAAGTTATTCTCCACTTCTTCTCATTCTTATTTGAGGAAATGCAATATAAATTTGCATCACTCCATTGTGTAGACATCAGGAAGCACATTGTGTGACTACCTAGTTGTTGGATGGTTTCACAATTGTTCAGGTGTGGAAAGCAGATATGGTCACATTACTTCTGGAAGCAGTAACAATCTTTCGAAGGCTAGTTGAGGGGAGGGAATGTCAGTGAAACAATTCATATCCATCCCATCACACCATGACGACTGATGTGCATGGCATGAACCAGCATAAGTCTACCTGAAATTGACATTAAAGCACAAATGTGGAGATGAGTTTACATAAATGCTCACTGAGTAAAACTCAGTTAAAAATGGCTTTTGTACACTTTAAACCAGCAGTGTGTGCATATGCCTTCCTGCCTCATCCTATGAAGAGGGAGAGTTTGCAGGCATCATATTTGTGATGAAAGGAAGAAAGGATCAATGTTCTGGATACCCTTAGAAATTGCCTTATCCTTTATGTCCAACTGTGATTGACAAGTGGGCACTCCCTTAGGACCATTACCTGTACCAAATGATATTTTATTTTGTATATTGTTTTTCAAAACTGTTGGTTTCATCTGTACTTTCATAATTTTATTGTGTCTACTTTTAAAGTTTGTCGATTTTATTGATATTTTCTTATGAATATTTCATATTATTTTGTGTAAGCCATTTAGAGAGGGTTTATTATTATTATTATTATTAAGTGGGATATAACTCTTGTTAAATAAATTTTAAAAGTAAATGTTCAACTATGGGGAGTACTCAGAGGCCGAAACAGTCTTCTGTTGGAGTACTGCCAGAGCCTCTGTGGATTCCATAAACCTAAAACAGCACAAATGTGGCTTGATTGAACATAGAATCATACAGCGGTACAGATGTTCCCTTCTGAAAGAAAATTATATGAAAATGATGTATAGATGGTATATAACACCAGTACAGATAGCAAAAATGTATAAAACCAGCTCTAACATTTGCTGGAAATGTAAAGAAAAAGAAGGCACTTTTTATCATATGTGGTGGGAATGTAAAGAAATTAAAAATTTGGGGGAAATGATATATAATGAATTGAAGAATATGTTTAAAATGACATTTGTTAAAAAAAACCAGAAGCATTTTTGTTAGGGATTATAGGACAAGACCTGCCAAGAAAAACAAAGAATTTATTTATTTATGCTACAACAGCGGCAAGAGTCTTGATAGCACAAGGATGGAAGAATGAGGAAACCCCGACAAAAGAACAGTGGCAAGAGAAATTGATGAATTATGCAGAACTGGCTAAATTGACATAACTGCGAGACAAGGACAACTGTGACTTTAAGGATGAATGGGAACGTTATACAAATTATTTAAAAACACAACAGAATTAACTGGACTCCTTGGCAGGTTTTGAATAAACATACACAATTTTTTTGTTGATAACATGATGGAAAGATATGTAAGGATATATACAATTTTATAACATGCAGAGAAAATATGTGCAGTGAAACCAGGGAGAGGAGCTGAAGGAAGTCCTGGGGGGGAGGGGAAAAATATGTAGGTGATTATATGGTTTGATAATTTGTTATGTGGAAAGAAGCATAAAGCGGTAGAGTTGGATGGGACACCAATGGTAATCTAGTCTAACCCACTTCAATGCAGAAATCTCAACTAGATCATATATGACAGATAGTCATCCAACTTCTGCTTAAAAACTTCTAAGGAAGGAGAGTTTACCACCTCTCATGGGAGTCTGTTCAACCGTTGAACATCTCTTACTGTCAGAAAGTTCTTTCTGATGTTTCATAGGAATCTCCTTTCTTGTAATTTGAATCTCTTGGTTCGGGTCCTAACCTCTGGAGGAGAAAACAAGCTTTCTCCATCTTCCACATGATAGCCCTGTAAGTATTTGAAGATAGTTATCATATCTCAGTCTCCTCTTATCCAGGTTAAACATACCCAACTCCCTCAACCGTTCCTCATCAGGCTTGTTTTCCAGACCCTTGACCATCTTGGTTGCTCTCCTCTGCACATATTCCAGCTTATCAATGTTCTTCTTAAATTGTGGCACCCAGAACTGGACACAGGACTCCACAGCTGGCCCCAGGTTTGATGGGACTCTTAGTAAAGTGACATCTGGTGAGTCCTGTTTTAACTCAATAAAGACTCATGAAATATCATCCTTCCAATCTGGTGATAGGCTGTTGTTTGGTCGTGGTTAAATTTTGCAGCATGGCATTAGCGCAAATATAATGCCTTAGTGGTGGATTTATACTGGACCATCTGCACACCTGTTCACCTTATTAGCTGTTCTGCAATGCTTCCCCAGTGTTATTGCATTCCTGCCACCTGCACTATACTACAAGAAAAGTGGTTGAAAGAAAGGTAAGAAGCAAAAGTTCTGGGATAGGCACTGATTGGTAGTGAAGTAGTATGTCTGCTCCAAAACAATTGCAGGCACAAACAGTACTGAAAGTGGGATCACATATAACTGCCCCAGTGCCATCATGAGCACAGGCCATCATAAATGCACAATTTAAAAAATGATGCGTAGAAGGGCCCATGGACAACACTGTCCCTCCCCAGTTCCTCCAAAGGTCTCGGCTGGCCCAGGACATTTTGGAGCTTGAAACAAAATGCCCTGCCACCACCCTCCCCCTGCAGATCTGGGACCACAGCACCTTTGCCTTTGCTGTTGCTGTGCCTCAGGACCCACCGTAAGGAGATAAAGCTAGTCTCCAAGATGCTTTGGAGGGAAGCATGCTTTAAATGCATGGTGTGTACATAGTTATGTCGCAGGAAAAAACCAAAAGCAGTTGTGCTGACTTATATGAAAGATGTCAAATTTCACATTAGGGCCCTACTATGCTAGGCCAGTCAAAATGTTCCAAAAGGGTATGCAAGCTTTCCAGTTCTCTGGAAGACTTCATTGGGTTGATGGTAAACAAAACAAGGTTGGTTTTGGACTAAGACTCTTAGTTTTTGCTAAAGATGGAGCTTCTAACACATTTATTTATTTTTATTATTTTTACAATGGGGGGAGGGAGTCCCCTAAATTCCTGGATTTAGTGAAAGTTTGAATTAATTAAGGTTTGATTCAACTTTGCCAAACACAGAAACCCCAGGATTTAGTTATGCTAAATGAAGGGCAGTATACTAGTACTACTAATAATAAAATAAAAATAATAATGACGCTGGGGGTCTCAAGAATTATCCTGAGCTTATTTACTGAGTTGATTCTAGTCCAGCCTCAGAACGCCAAGGCTGCAGTCCTGAACCCACTTTACCTGACTGGGAGTGATCACTCTCAAGGCTCATCTAGAGCCATGCCTAGATAAATCCAGAACTGCATTGCCAATCATATTTGGGGCAAGGAGACAGGCTGAAAGTGAATGATGCCAGATGGCCATTGAAAGCCATTGGTGCCCTTTTGGTTGGCTACAGGTAAACATTGCATTTCAGGATGTGTGCGGCTCAGAGAAATTGGGGTTGCCCAGAGGACGGGCTTTAGGGGCCTTCCACAAGCAGCCAGGCAAGAAAGAGTTGGACAAAATAACTATTTCTAGACTAATACAATCTTTCTCACATTAAATCTTACAAGTCTGGCTGATGAAGAATTGATCAAGACTGGCTGATGAAGCATTTAACGAAACAGATTGGTTATCCGGAAACTGTTCCGGCGATATTTGGTGACAGATTATGTACATATCGAACTTTTGAATTATTCTACTGTGACTGGTGAAGAAGATTTAGAGACTTTGGTTGCAATTTCTGATCATTTGTATTAGTCTATAAATAGTGTTTAGTGCCATTGTTATTGGCCATCGTGTTGTGTCATTTTGTTCCGCTCATTCAGGCAAGAAAGCATTAGCATTGGGATGGCAGGTGACCTGCATGAGGGTGGGTCTGGATCCTGCACCCCGATCCTCCAGCCTCTCAGTTAAAGCACACCCTGACAAGTGACTTTTTGGGATGGCTATAAGAACTGCATTAGGATGGCTTGAATCCTGAGCCATGATAAAGTTTAGACTTTAAAAACTAAATATATTTTTGTGTTGCTTTCTAATGGCTCTTTGGGCAGGTAATATTTTGTGTGTTTGTAGATGGTTCCTAAAATCCACTGTGTCTCTGGCTGGGGAGCTTATGGGTCCAACAATAGACGCTTCTAGGATCTTTTCCTTCTCTTCAGGGAAATAATCCGGGTTGCCCTATCTGGCAGTTTAACAGTCCAGTTCTATTTTTTAAAAAATTCCACTCCCTCCTGATTGATTAACACTCCATGAGCTCTGATTGGCTTCTACGGTATCCAATAGGACAACCCATGGTCTGTCAGCGGTGGTCGGGTCCAGAGGCGTGGGGCAACAAATGTCAGTTCTGCCTTTGTGCAGTAGGCTAGTAGGCATTCACACACCGCATCATGTGCCTGCCAGTACAGAAAGGCTGGAAACGACACAAATATAAATGAACAAGTTGGACTTGCAGCAAAATGTTAATATGTGGTGTGTGCCAGTGTTCCAGCCAGCCAGCCAGCCAGCCAGCCATGGCCTCTCTCAGAATAGCCCATTCTGTCTCTCCCCCCCCCCCCAACCCAGTTTCCTAGGAGTTTCCCCTCCAACACTCAGTCAGCGTTCTGTGGCTCAGTCCTTTTCCAGGGGATTTAAAAACATTTTTTTTGCACTTCTGCGAACCTTGCTTTTCCTTGCTCACACCTCCCTCTTGTGTGGAAATGTTGTCATTTTAGCTTGGAAGTCAGAAACTGTTAGTCTATATCCAGGATGGGGAACTTGTAGCCCTCCAAATGCTGGACTCCCAACTCCCATCATCACTGGACATGATTTTTAGGACTGATGAGAGCTGGAGTCCCAATATCCGGAAAACCACAATTTCCTCATATAGAATTTACAGTGTTATGAGTTTGCGGGTGCCAGACACCCTAAATTCCTGGGTCAAGTAGGTGTTAGAATTTAATCAAGGCTTGGAGTGTTAAAACAGGGTGCTAGACATGAGTGTATTAACTCTACCAGGGACCAAGAACTTGCTTCATTTATTTATTTATTATTTACACCATTAAATTACATGGCACGTTTAATCAATGGAATTAAAGAATTCACAACTAAATGAACAGTAATTAATTTCATTTTAGCAGTAATTTTTAGACAAATAATGCAGCTGTTGCAGGAAAGATTTTTTTCATGGGGGGGCATCAATACAGCTCCTTGCCAAGGGCGCAAGGGACCCTAAGTACACCCCTGAATGCAAATCTAGGAGAGGAGGGAACTGGGGGATGGGGGAGAGAAAAGAAATTCAGAATGAGTGGAAGGAAATACAGTAACCCCCTGAATTATTATTTTTAAAAGCAACCAGATTGTACAACACATGCAAATAATACCTTTTTGCATAATTTTTTCCAGTAATATGTTGGATAGATCAGTCGGTAGAGCATGAGATTCTTAATCTCAGGGTTGTGGGTTCAAGTACCACATTAGGCAAAAAAGATTCCTGCATTACAGGGGGTTGGACTAGATGACCCATGTAGTCTCTTCCATTTCTACAATTGTATGAAAAGGATTTATCTCTGAATGTGGTGAGTGAGGGTTTTTTGTGTGAGGGGGTGCTGTTTTAAGTTGAATGCACACTGAAGCATCAATAGATTTAATAAATTACCCAGAATACTTGCATGTAACCCACAAATAGTAATCAGATTAGATTCTTCTCTTAGTTTAAGGAATCCTGCAGATGACAATTTTGTTCAGCATTCATGCTGCTTTGCTTGCGTAAAGCTTACATAGTGGATAGACTGTGTCCTGTGTTTTTTGAGCATTTGTTCTGATTTGCTTGCAGTGTACTTATCCGACAATGAGCATTCATCCTGATTTGCTTGTGGGGTGTTTGTATGTCTTCTTATTAATCATTAGTTCATTCTACAGTTTTCAGTGCATTTCCCTGTCACTTTCCAAAGTGCAGAAAGTCTTTTTTTTTTTTTTACAGTGGTACCTCGGGTTACATACACTTCAGGTTACATACACTTCAGGTTACAGACTCCGCTAACCCAGAAATAGTGCTTCAGGTTAAGAACTTTGCTTCAGGATAAGAACAGAAATCGTGCTCCGGCGGCGCGGCGGCAGCAGGAGGCCCCATTAGCTAAAGTGGTGCTTCAGGTTAAGAACAGTTTCAGGTTAAGTACGGACCCCCGGAATGAATTAAGTACTTAACCCGAGGTACCACTGTATTTTTTAAAAGTGGATTTGTTTCAATAGAGCAATCAAGCACTTTAATTGTGAAAACCCTAGAATTTTCAACACTATACCAAGATACTGGAGACATAAAAATTGAAAACCACCCTAGTAATGTGGTGGCGGAGAAAGATGAGGAGGCATTCCAGTTAATCCTCCCTAAAGCGTTCCAGAGATTGCAACCATATGTTGCTGCTCAAAAAGTGTCAACCTCATCCACGTTTTAAAAATTCCCACCCACTCTTTAGATGTCAAACAACATAGCTAATTCTACCAACTGCAAATCTTAAATCTGTATTATTAACCTAGAACTTCAAAGCTACGCAGGAACAACTGCATAGTTGGGGTCATTTTCCAATGTTATCTAGCCCATCCCACTGTCATTTAACGCAGCAGGATTTCTTGGGGAATATATCCACACCCCCAATAGGCTTTCCTGCATACATTCCTTCCATTGAGTTCAGTGGAGTTAACAGTAAAGCCCAGCTCCAGTCTGTATGATAGGCAGCCTGTAAGAGGCATCTTGATTGGCTGGGCTATGGATAAAATCAGCTGTGGACCTGAGTGGGGCAAGTCACCACCTCTCAGCCTAACCAACATTACAGGGTTGTTATGTGGATAAAAGATGGGGGGAAACTTGTAGGCTGCCTTGAGTTCACTGGAGGAAGGATCCTGTTTCCTGTCCATACATGATCAAACAGAGCAGATCCTCCTGCAGACTACGCTTGACTACAGTGGCTTCAGACTAGATATCTCTCTAGCTAAGGCTGCTTACAGATCTGGTCTGGCCTGGACAGTTTCATTTGATGTATGAGATTACAAATTCAGCCTTGGGATCTCCAATTAAAGGAGATCATGTAGGAAGAGGTAGGAAAACCTGCCACCATAATAAGCCAGAATAGACCATACTGACTAGATGGGCCAGTAGCCTGATTCTATATAACTTTGATCATACTGGTTGTAAAACAGGGCAAAGCCTCTTTTTTAAAATATCAAGTTGGTGCAGTGGCTGGCCCTGTTTTTTAGGAGCTTCAGAAATAAAAGTTTTCATCTGCTGCAATTGACCCTGTAATAATTCTTCACCAACAATCTTTTTCTGAACACACTAATCAGAAATAGTACCCACTTGAAATTGGCAAGGTGTCTTCTAAATTATTGATGCAATAAACCAAGACACCCTCTTGTGCAAGTTCTGCCAAAACAAATGGGAGAAAGAGCTGAAGCTGACCCTAGATTGCAGTCAGGTTGTTAATGAAGGTACTGAAAATCCATCTGCTTTTGGTCCTCAAGAATTTATTGGTTGCAGAGGAGTGGCAAAACTGAAACGTTTGTTAGCATTCATATATCTCTCCAACCACTCTTTGGGATTTCCCGGCAGCAATCCTCCTTCATCATCATCATAATACTTAATGTGTATATAACACTCGAGAGGTTATTATCTCAGTAATTATGCAGCTATAGAAAGCATCTGAGCCCTGTATACTGGAGATATTTGGGGCTCAATGTTGAGGAGCTGTTAACACTGCCAATTTAAAGAAGAGCAAAGTTGCTACTTCAAATGGTATTCAGTACAAATATGTGCAAGGATGAGGAATTGAGGTGTGCTTGTTTGTTCAACGTCGTGGGAAGATGGGAAGAGCATAGTAGCCAGCTAAGGAGAATAAATCGTGAGACAATTTCCTTGTGCTAGACAGAGATTCTTGGGCAGCTAGCTAGTCGAAGCTCCTAAATGCCTTCATGTCTACACTGTACTGCGTCTTAGATTTGAATAGCTCCTGAGGTTCCCCCAAGGATTAAAAATAATAAATGGGACGGAGAGAGCTTGGAATACCAGACATTTGTGGCATGTTACAATCGGGTGTGTGTGTTGGGTTTGGGGTTTTTTTTTTAATAGAGACAGGCTTGGAAATGCAAGATCTAACCATCACATTATTAGAAAGAGGAGAGGTTGCTGCTATGAAACGTAATGCAGCAGTCGGTGTGTGCATTAGGCTATTTTGCATATTGCCTTTTGGGGACAGGAGCTGTTGTAGATTTCACAAAGGTTTGCAAATAGCTTTGGAACAGGAGTGCTATAGCAACATCCTGGCTTTTTGTCCATAATATTTTCCTGCCCGTTCCGTAACAGATGTCGCCTTGCTGTTGTCGGGAACGTGGGACATTAGGACCCAGAGGCTGCTGAACAGGAGAGGCAGAATTGCTTCTCTCTTTTGTCATCTTCCCTTGCCTCTGCAGCCTTCCTCTCCTGATCTCCTTCAATGGTGACTGACCATCTCTTACACAGCCAGGGAGCCAAACCACGGTAGGACCAGACCCGATGGCCTCTCCCAGGACTATAACAATTGTAGCCCTCTCGGTAGCCTTGGGGCTCTTCTTCGTCTTTATGGGGACCATCAAACTGACCCCCAGGCTCAGCAGAGATGCCTACAATGAGATGGTGAGTAGTACATCTGGGGTGGGAGACATCTTACTGCCAGCACTGGCTGGCATTCATCCTCTTGCAGCCGCTGCTGTCTGTTTCTATTTGCAACTAGCATCAGCCATGTAAAAAGAAGGCAGCTGTTGCTGTGAATGTGCCAAGGGTGGGAGAAGGGAAACAAATGGGTACCACAGAATGACATCCTCATCCTTATTTGGCTGGGAATAGAGATCAAGAAGCCTGAACCTCCCTTTGCGGCTGCTGAAATTATATTTCTTGTTAGCTGGTGGTTTGGCTCCTGTGGCATTCATTTCTAAGGCTGCCCTCCACCCCCACAGCAAAAACACCTATAAATTGAGAAGGGCTGCCAGAACAGGGGTGAACAGGTTGGGGGAGAGCTCTGCAGAAAGATAAATGTATCTGATCTGAGAAGACTCAGTCACAACACGGGTGCATTTTACCCATCAAGTGAAGTGGCGTGGAGGGTGGCAGTCCCAAGTGTTTTTTTTAGGATTGTGAGCAAGGTAACATAGGGCACTGGATCCCTGTTCCCTCTCCTCAAAATGATCTAAAGTGGATCACCTTCCCAGGCGAAGGACAGAACCAGCCCAACAGAACAAGGCAGCTCATGTCAGGGCATGAATTCTGAGTACCGTTTAAAGGCCACAAACTGTAAAATTATTTAGCGTATTGCCACTCTGTGGGGTATTGTGGATATTTTGCTGAAAGTACCAAAATGTATTGGGTCAACTCTGTCAAAGGGTAATATGATTTTGTCCGCTGCCTGCCCTCTAATTTCTTTCCCAAGAGAAGGTTCTGGAAAATGACAAATGTGGGTCCTTCATAAACCTGGGATTTCTGGCTGAGATGCTGCCAGTCTTCCAGTTAGTCAACATGCTTCCATTCCTCCTGTTTCTTGCCTATAATTCATCCACCGGCGAGCCCCACCTATGTTGCGATGCAGGCAACCAAAGTGTGACTGCCCATCATTTAGTCTTCCTGCTGCTACCACCTCAGCTATGTTTTGCCCATCTATCCTAGATACATTATTTCTTTCTGAAAATGGCTAGATTTTCTTGGAAGTCCTAGGAAACAACTATGAAACTTTCTGACATGTTCTAATTTTTCCTTGCCTTGCTGCACAATCTGGAATATCGGGGGGATATGGATCTCTTGTGCCAAGCTGCCTTCTTGAAGGACTGGCAAAATACTCTGGAACCCTCGAGTAAAGGGCAGCCATAGGAATGTTCAGTTATGTCAGGCTGGCTGTAAAGCACAAATCTCACCAGCACTGTACTTCATTTCTTACCCTTTCTACCCTTACCCTCTTATTAATGAGATTTCAGTATCATCAGCATCAGTGACCTCATCAACACAGTCTTTGGTTTAATCAGGGTTTTTGTGATGGCCCCTTAAATAAATGCACACATCAGTTATGTTACCATCTAGAATTATTGTCAGACAACTTTGGTTTTAACAATATCTCAGAAGAGCCAGCTGCAGATTTCATCTCCCTGTTTTCCTATTCTTCTGCATCTCCCCTCTTTGTATCTTATTTTGAAAATCATGCAACATATGTTTGCTTTTTCCTTTTACTAATAATCCTAATCTCATTAATAATAATAATAATAATAATAATAATATCGATATTGATATCGATATTAATAGAAATAATAATAATATCAATATTAATAGAAATAAGAATAATGATAATACACCTGGAATAGTAATCTTTGCCTGCCCATTATTTTCCTTATAAGCAAGATACAGTGGTACCTCAGGTTACATACGCTTCAGGTTACACACTCCGCTAACCCAGAAATAGTGCTTCAGGTTAAGAACTTTGCATCAGGATAAGAACAGATATCGTGCAATGGTGGCGCGGCAGCAGGAAGCCCCATTAGCTAAAGTGGTGCTTCAGGTTAAGAACAGTTTCAGGTTAAGAACGGACCTCCGGAACAAATTAAGTACTTAACCCGAGGTACCACTGTACCCAACTAACTGATGCTTGAAATTTGCAACATGGTCTGCTTTTCAGTTTGAACTTGTAACTTTCAGATAAGAAAGGTGGCAGAGAGCAGTGTTAGAACCTTAAACCAAGGTTGCAGTCGCTAAAACAGGTTGCAGTCGCTAGTTGCCATGTTTGAGCAAAACGGTTCTGAAATCTTATTTTTCAAATGATGGACTGACTGTGATTGATTCTCAGTAAAACAACTGGCTAGTTCAGATGACAACCTTGAGCTAGTTTAAGAACTTTGGGAACTTAAAGAAGAAAAGTCACCTGAACCAGCGATAGTCCACATATATATTCCTACCTCTTTTTCTTAATGGTGATTGCTCCTGCTCTGGCTGCACAGAAAAAGCAATTTGGTTCCAGAAATTCATTCTGATTGTGCAGAAAATAATATAACTGATAGAATTCTATAGGATGGAGTATTAGTGTGTAAAAACAGTCCAGATACAATGATCCTCAGATGGTGAAGATGTCAGCTGCCATCCTGGCACCAAGGTATCTTCACTTATTCGCAAGTGGTCGAAAGCCAGGTGCAAAATGCTCCTCGCACCTGGCTAATTTCAAACACTGGCAGAGAGTGCAGATTGCTCTGACTGTTACTCTTACTATAACCCCTAACTCTCCTTTCAGATAATTTCTTCCTTCTGATTACTCCTATGATGTGTGTGTTACATTTGGGGTGCTTTCTCCAAGTGAGAAAGTCAAAGGTTCCCCCAAATGAGTGGTATGCATTATTTCATAACTAATGAAGAACTGAACGAAATCAGTGCCATTTTCTTCTTAAATGAATGCCAAGAGTAATAGACAGAGCTGATTTCGTTCGTTCATTCATAGCATTCATTTCCTCATATCTTTAGATAAAAAGGCCCCTAGGGTGGCTTAAGTAAAGGTAAAGGGACCCCTGACCATTAGGTCCAGTTGTGACCGACTCTGGGGTTGCAGTGCTCATCTCACTTTACTGGCTGAGGGAGCAGGCGTACAGCTTCCGGGTCATGTGGCCAGCATGACTAAGCTGCTTCTGGCGAACCAGAGCAGCACACAGAAACACCATTTACCTTCCCGCCGGAGCTGTACCTATTTATCTACTTGCACTTTGACGTGCTTTCGAACTGCTAGGTTGGCAGGAGCAGGGGCCGAGCAACAGGAGCTCACCCTGTCACATCATACCTACATCACAGAAAAGGCGATCTACAACAGAAATCTCAGTGTGTTGTTTATCTCCTGTCTGGCAAGGTACCTGATTGCATTATCTGGATTTTGACCACTCCTTTGTTATTATAACTACTTAATTCCTGAATCTAGGTCACAGGCTCACACCCTGTTCATATCTTGAATGTGCCCTTAAGATAGGATTTGTGGGGACAGGATTTGTGAGGAAAGAGACAATGGGGAGGTTTCCCACTTTGACCTTGCAGAGAAGTAGTTGAGGTCAATTTGTTCAGGACCTTTTCTATGGGGTTTCAGACATGTGGTTTATATATACAGTTATGAACATTTATTTTTTATATATATGACCTTAAAATTCTTATAACACTAGCAATGTGAAATGAGGATGTTAGTGATTCTGAGCATGTGTAGAATGAACAACAATCTGTAGGGCAGCCAGTTTCCTTTTTCCTGAAATGGGGATAAGGCTTCCCGATCAAAAGGTTATTTTCCTGGTCAGTTTAGAAACTGGTACCTCTTTTTTGTTGTTGTTGGGGACAAAATTAATCAAGAAGAGAAACACAATATTGCAAACTAAGGACAGAAAAAAAATCTATTGTTTTGGGAATATGGGAGTTAATCTGGTTAAATCAGCAAAATACCGTAAATCTTAGGCTGCAATACTAGTTCCACATACATGAGAGTAAGCCCTACTGAACTCCACTGGACTTACTTATGAGTAGACGTGTTTAGGTTTGTACTGTTAGTTGCTTAATTGTAGGAACTTCAATTATTTTAAATTGGGGGATTTCTTTATTTAAATCTGCATACATTGGTATCTGACAAAAACAATTATTCTAAAAGGAACTTGAGGTCCTCCAGATGTTGCTAGGCTACAACTCTTAGCCTTAACAATAACAGTTGGTGATCAAAGATGATACAAGTTGCAGTCCATCAACCTTTGGAGGGCCATAGGTTCCCCATTCGTGTTATTTGTTGTTAGCCACTCTGAAGACATTAGTAAAAAAGCAGAATGGCAATAATAATAATAATAATAATAATAATAATAATAATAAATGCACTTTGTATTTATATGCCGCCTCCCTAAATATTCAAAATATTTCTCTAACTCTGAAATCTACCTTTATATTCTTAGTGGTTAAGTGAATGGGGATTCAGTGCTATGGGACTAAATTTTGAAAAGATGGATTGTAGACCCTGCAGATGGGCTCAGGTGAACTCAGTGGCTTGGAGTTTCCATTACCAACTTTGACAATTCCTGAACAGGGATAATCTTGCCACAATGGACTATATGTTGGTAACCTCATCATTGTTGTTGTTTAGTCATTTAGTCGTGTCTGACTCTTCGTGACCCCATGGACCAGGCACTTCTGTCTTCCACTGCCTCCCGCAGTTTAGTCAAACTCATGCTGGTAGCTTCGAGAACACTGTCCAACCATCTCGTCCTCTGTCATCCCCTTCTCCTTGTGCCCTCCATCTTTCCCAACTTCAGGGTCTTTTCCAGGGAGTCTTCTCTTCTCATGAGGTGACCAAAGTATTGGAGTCTCAGCTTCAGGATCTGTCCTTCCAGTGAGCACTCAGGGCTGATTTCCTTCAGAATGGATACGTTTGATCTTCTTGCAGTCCATGGGACTCTCAAGAGTCTCCTCCAGCACCATAATTCAAAAGCATCAATTCTTCGGCGATCAGCCTTCTTTATGGTCCAGCTCTCACTTCCATACATCACTACTGGGAAAACCATAACTTTAACTATACGGACCTTTGTCGGCAAGGTGATGTCTGCTTTTTAAGATGCTGTCTAGGTTTGTCATTGCTTTTCTCCCAAGAAGCAGGCGTCTTTTAATTTCGTGGCTGCTGTCACCATCTGCAGTGATCATGGAGCCCAAGAAAGTAAAATCTCTCACTGCCTCCATTTCTTCCCCTTCTATTTGCCAGGAGGTGATGGGACCAGTGGCCATGATCTTCGGTTTTTGATGTTGAGCTTCATACCATATTTTGTGCTCTCCTCTTTCACCCTCATTAAAAGGTTCTTTAATTCCTCCTCACTTTCTGCCATCAATGTTGTGTCATCTGCATATCTGAGGTTGTTGATATTTCTTCCGGCGATCTTAATTCCGGCTTGGGATTCATCCAGCCCAGCCTTTCGCATGATGAATTCTGCATATAAGTTAAATAAGCAGGGAGACAATATACAGCCTTGCCGTACTCCTTTCCCAATTTTGAACCAATCAGTTGTTCCATATCCAGTTCTAACTGTAGCTTCTTGTCCCACATAGAGATTTCTCAGGAGACAGATGAGGTGATCAGGCACTCCCATTTCTTTAAGAACCTGCCATAGTTTGCTGTGATCGACACAGTCAAAGGCTTTTGCTTAGTCAATGAAGCAGAAGTAGATGTCTTTCTGGAACTCTCTAGCTTTCTCCATAATCCAGCGCATGTTTGCAATTTGGTATCTGGTTCCTCTGCCTCTTCTAAATCCAGCTTGCACTTCTGGGAGTTCTCGGTCCACATACTGCTTGAGCCTTCCTTGTAGAATTTTAAGCATAACCTTGGTAGCGTGTGAAATGAGTGCAATTGTGTGGTAGTTGGAGCATTCTTTGGCACTGCCCTTCTTTGGGATTGGGATGTAGACTGATCTTCTCCAATCCTACTGTAATGTGCTATAGGAGGGGCTACCCTTGTAGTTGGTTCAGAAGCTCCAGCTAGTGCAAATTGTAGCTGCTAGAATGCTTAGTGGGACACTTAGCTATGCAAATATTATTACATCAGCACTGTGAGATCAGTGGTACTTCCCTGTTTTGTGGAACATTTCCCCCAGGAAGACATGCTTGGTTCTACCACTATCAGTTTTTATTCATCCAGCTTTTGAACCCTATTTTGGAAGGTAATGTATGTTTCCAGCCTCTTCTTCTGCTCATCTTTTTAGTGAGGTGGGCTAGATCAGCCCTGATTTACATGTTACTGTTGGGCATGTAAGGATGTTTTTACACTTGCTTGTATACGTTTACAATGTTTGTTTCTGTAGTCACTTTTGTGAAAAAACGTGCGGAAGGAGGAGAAGCAGCCGCAGCTATTGAGCCAAGTTCAATATTTGTTGTTGACTTTTGAAGTCTTCGAGAACTTGGGCCCACACTACCTAGCTGGCTGCTTCTACTGTTACAGAACAAGCTTATATTTCATATATTCCAAGGAGACCTTGCAGGTCACTTTACAAATGGTGGATTGTCACTTGGCGACAGTGTAGAAATGGGCCTTCTCAGTGATAGTACCCAACCTCTGGAATGCCCTCCTTCAGGTTGGAGGCAGTAAAGACTTTTAAATTCCTCATAAAAACTTACATGCTTACTTCAGCTTTCTTGAACTCTGACCCTTACTTTGTAATTTGTTTCTTTTCATGCATATATTTGTGACATATGGTTTTTAGGAAATGTTATTGAATATTATTCTATTTTTATTGTTTTTACATAACCTGCTTACATATTTTCATTGTATTAATCAGTACATTTTATAGTCTATTATTAATAGCCAGGGGAGAAAGACTCTGCCTCTGTGCATGACACAGGTGACTGAGAACTCTTCAACACTGTGATGGAAGAAACTGAATATAAGATGGAAAATCCCATCTCTGCCTGTGCTAAGAGCTTCTTTTTATCTGACGAGTGGCTTTGCTTTATTATGGGCAAGACTGATCTTCCTCTCACAGCTTTAATCAAGTAGAAGCTGTACTCCACTTAGAGCCTGTATATTCAGATGGGGGGGGAATCTGTATGTCAGATCCCAATCAGTACTGAATCCCATGTTGTTGATGCTTTTATTTCAGAAACGAGCCTACAAGAGCTATATCCGTGCATTGCCCATGCTTAAGAAGATGGGGGTCAGCTCCATCATTCTCCGCAAGAGCATTGGAGCCTTAGAGGTGGCCTGCGGTATTGTCATGACACTCGTCCCTGGACGCCCCAAGGACGTGGCTAACTTTCTGCTGCTGCTGCTTGTTCTGGCTGTGCTTTTCTTCCACCAGCTGGTGGGTGACCCACTCAAGCGCTATGCCCATGCCCTGGTCTTTGGGATCCTGCTTACCTGCCGCTTGCTGATCGCCCGTCAGCCTGAGGAGCAGTTGCCAGAGAAGAAGACCCTTTCGGTGAATGGAGAGGAGCAGCCACCTCTTGCGGAGGCAGCCCCAGAAAAGGGAAAAATCAAGGTGTCCTAGTGGGAAGCCTATGAGGGACACACGGGGACCCTCCAAGCAGCTCTCTCCAAAACCTGAAAAGATTTGCATTTCTTTTTCTTTTTGTGGTTTTTGTAAAGGGTTACCTTTTGGAGCATGGGGAAAACCTTAATCTGCCGGCTCCACAACAGCTTGGCTTGTGCACTCCAAACCTCTAGAGCTGCTCTCTCCTGTGTCCCACACACATGTAGACATGACTTAATTTAATGGTTCTAGAGGGGAATAAATGTACCATGTGGTGTGTGCGTGCGTGTATGTGAGTGAGTGAGTGAGTGAGAGAGACTGAACTGCTTAACTTGAACTGCCTCTGCATCCGTCTGTATTCTTCAGAGGCAAAAGGCATGGGAAGTTCCAACCCTATGCTTGCTCACCTTCCCAGTACTTTGCCCGTTTGCCTAGCATCTAGCACTGGAGTGACAAACTTTTTTTTCCTGCTTCAAATGAGCCAAGTGGTGCATCCCACCCACCTATCTCAGCAGAGAATGCTGTATACCCAAGAATAAACCCAGCAGTCATTCCCCAAACCCTTTCTACTCCCAATTCTCACTGTCTGCTGCTGTCAAAAGATCAGGGACTGCTCACTGTCTGCCTACACATAAAACTGCTTTTTCAGCCATCCATTCACTCTAACTTTAAATAAGTGACAGGTTACTGTGGGTGGGTGAGGGCTTGATGCTAAGAACAGGATTCATTTTCCATCCAACATGGGAATCTACTGATGAGCCAAGACATAGTCAGGTCCCTGTTAAGAAGCTGCTTCAATTGTTTTAGTGTTGAGCTTGGAGGGCAAAAAAACAGAAAGGTTAAACTGTCCTGGGAAATAAGGTTTTTAAATTGTATGTTGCCTTTTTTGGTATTGTCTGGTTTGCATTCTCCACCTCCTCCTCCCTTTCTTTGCCCTCCCCATTAATTTATAAAAATAAACTTTTTGAAATTTGAAGGAAAATGTCTTTGTAAATATTTGAATTTTCATGTGTGTGAAACATACTTAGGATTGAAATGCCTTGCATCTGCCTGCAACTTCCAGCTTGCTATTAGTAACATGATTATTTATTCTTGGATGATAGAGGGAGTAAGCCAGGAACCCCTCAAATTATATGGGGCCATGGATTCTTTCAACTTGCTATGAGCTCTGATGTGACTTCTCTGAGTACTGGGGTTGTTATACTAGAATAAGCCCTTAAGATGATATTCCTGGATAAGGGAAGAATCAGGGCTTCAACACAATAAATGCTGCTGGTGAATTTTCCACCTGAAAAATGACTATGTGAAAGGACTGTGTGACCAACTCTTAAGACTCCATCCTGCAGAGGTAGAAGAGGCCCCATAAGCAATGGTCATTCATCTACAGCAGGGATGGGCTAAGCTTGAGAGACATGGTCCACATTTCCTTCCTTTCACTGCTGGATGGGGAAAATATGGAATATGCATTCACAGCAAGCTTGTGAGCCAGGACCTTCCCACAGCACTGTACCTAAAGACTTAATATGGCAACAAACCCAGGTCAATGAAGAATACAGCTCGTGTATGTCCAGATGGTAACATTAAAGAATTAAAGAAATGATTACTCTAGACCAGTTGATTTTGAACTATTTTGTTAGAATCTCTGGGGTTTAAAGCTTATGGGGATCTTGACTTTTTCAGTCACTTTTTCAGATAGCTCGACTACTACTACCAATTACCTCCTGCAGAGTATAGCCACAAAAGGGTTTTGGGAGAACTGTAGGACAGGCTTGCAGTTCATTCAGGGCAGAAGCAATGGGAGAAGGGCCATAGATTAGTGGTAAAGCACCTGCTTACATGCAGAAGGTCTCAAGTTCAATCTGTTGTATCTCCAGCTAGAATGTCCTCTGTCTGAAACCCTGGAAAGTTTTTGCCATCCATTGTAGACAACACTGAGCTAGATGGAGCCATAGTGTGACTCACTATAAGGCAGCCTCCTATTGTCCCAGCAACAAGCCTTTGGCATGCACAGTAAAGGTAAAGGGACCCCTGACCATTAGGTCCAGTCGTGGCCGACTCTGGGGTTGCGGCGCTCATCTCGCTTTATTGGCCGAGGGATCCGGCGTACAGCTTCCGGGTCATGTGACCAGCATGACTAAGCCGCTTCTGGTGAACCAGAGCAGCGCACAGAAACGCCATTTACCTTCCCGCTGGAGCGGTACCTATTAATCTACTTGCACTTTGATGTGCTTTTGAACTGCTAGGTTGGCAGGAGCTGGGACTGAACAACAGGAGCTCACCCCAGCACGGGGATTCGAACCGCTGACCTTCTGATCGGCAAGTCCTAGGCTTTGTGGTTTAACCCACAGCGCCAGAGGACTCCTTAAATAAATTTGCCTTGGAAAGGGATGCTGAAAATTAGTCAAAATTAGAAAGCACTGGGACAACAAAACAAAACACTCGGGCACAGTGCCTTTAAAGCACGGACCTGTGCCTAGGAAGCATGGGGCACAAGGTAACTGTGGATGAGTCCTGAGAGACTGCTGTCCAAAGTACTGAAGGGATTGAATACAAAGACGCAATTTGTTATAATTTAAGGTGGCATGATGGTGCTTTGACTGTATAAAGCAGATGTGGTCTAACTTGCACAGTTGCAGAATGAACTGAATTGAACTACTAGAGGAACCAGGACTACATGGGATATAGAACCCTATACAGGAAATGGCTTATGAATGGCCCACCGGTAGAGGCACATTATGCAAAAAGCAGCAGTTTAAAATCCATTCATGGGAAACTGAGCTCCGAAAACCTGCTCTCTGAAATGCTGGACAACAGCTGTTGGCTATGGCAGACAATACAGAACTAGATGGCCCAGTGGTCTCATTGGGTTTTCAACCCAGAACAGAGCTTAAGCGCCCCAAGAGCGAAACATTTTTTAATTCCCAAAACTGTTACTAATCAGTTTCGTTTTTAAAACGATAGTAGTTAAAAGCATTTATTTAGGGATTTTCAATGTTCAAAAGCACTTCGTATGCCTTGACTTGCGTTCTGTGGAACTACGCGAGGGCCTTATTTACACATGGGATTATTCTTCTGAATTTTATTATGATGCAAACTGCTTGATTTATTCGTGAAATAACGACCGAAAAAGAAAAAAATGACAGCGAGTACAATGACAGAAAAAACAAGGTTTCCTCCCGCCTGACGGAGAGACTGTAAAACGAACCCCTCCCGCTCTGAACCAAAAGCCCGCCCATTTTTTCCCCCACCATTCCCTTTCATTTGTGAGCATGCGCAGCTCTCCAGTTCCGTTCCCCGCTTACTCTTCGGGAGCCTGCGGTGATATCATCCCCCCGCTCCCTCTACGTTTTTCGTCTGAAGGGGGGGGGCGCGAGCAGTTCGCGCATGCTCATACTGAGACCAGCTCCGCTCGTGCCAACGGTGGGAAGTGACGCAGCCAAAGGGAAACCCGAGCCTTTTCTCCCGAGCGCACCCACTTCCTTCCTTCTTCCAACGGCCCCGCCCCCGATCGCGAATTGCGCCTGCGCAGGGAAATATTTTTTGAACTGAAGGGCGGCTTCTGAGGAGGGAGTTTTTTGACGGCGCTGGTTTTGACGGTGCGAGCTGGGGAAGGAGCAAAAGGTAGGTGGGCCTCGAAAACTGGAAAATGGCTCGAGAGGTAATATCTGTATAATATTTTGTGAACTCTTCCAAAGAAGACTTGGGGGGGGGGCATCGCTGAGACACTGGTTCCGTCACATTGCTATTGCCCTGTTGTTGTTATTGGGTTCATTGATGTGCCTAAGGCGCCTTTGTTTTGTTTTTTTAGAAGGTAGCTCTCCATTCCTTTTCTGCACCAAACTTGATCATTGGAGGACAGGAAAATACTAACAAAAGAAAACAACAAAAAAAAGTTGACCTTGTCTTGTGTTTCTTTCCTGGAATAAGAAAAAAATGAAGAGACTCAGGAATTCTGAGGCGCCAGAGCATCCTTTGCCAGCTACTGGTAGTAAACAAACCAGAAGTGTCACAAAGCCTAAAGAGATAGAAGATGACCAACTTTCCATTGAAGAAGCCTTGAACTGTTTGAATAAAAGTAAGAACAAAGATAGGGTTTAATGCTTATGCCCCAATCCAGCAAAAAAAGAGAAATTCATGTAAATCTGCTCTTGTATGTTTGTTTCTTGCTGGATCACGAACTGGGAATCAAGCTGGTGCATATCTGAGTGTTAGTACTGTACTGCATTGTTTCCAATATGTTGTGCTTTGGAATGTATATTTTTATTCATATTTTAGCTCAACAAGCCATACTTTAAAATTGTGTTTACATGTAACTAGGGTTGGGTAAGGTCCTTACCATAAGGATTTTAATACTTGGATGCTCAATTGAAGTTTATCCCATTCTCTTCAGCTGTTTGAGGACTGCCCCTCTTTCTGATTTACTGCCTCTGAACTAGGTGCCATCTGCAGATTTCAACATGCTTCTACTTACCCTGACCAAAACCATTGGCAATGTTGCTTCATGCTCTTATGTGACAGGGAACATAACACTTGTAGGAAGATGTGCTTATTAAGAGTACAACATATCAGTGGGAGCAAAACCCACATTTATTCCCTCAAGCAGGTTAGTCTAGTTTCTATTCATGTGGACTTCTTGGAGTGTGTACTCTTGCAGGGTCTGCTTCCTTGTGAGCAGAAACTATTGCAGATGTATATATTTTGGCAGAAATGGTTCACAAATATGCATGATGGCAAGCAGGCAGACAGTAACAGTTACAAATCAACCTTGGCCCTGCATAGCCTAGAAGCTGTTTCCAACTAGTGAAATAGAAACCTTTCAGCAACCTTTACAGCCATCTGCAAACACCAAAGTTTGTATTTTCTTTAGCTTTCCATAGAGAAGTGGCTGTTTTGTATATTGGAGCATAATAGTGTATGAAGTCTAATGTTTTGTTTAAAGCAACCCCTTATTAAGTATCTTGAGCTGAATTGGGCTTGTGCACAGATCTTAGCACACTAATCAACAAACAGGTTAGGGGAACTTCTGGCCCTCCAGACGTTGCTTAACTACCATTCTCATCACCGGGCACCTTGGTTTACTGAGGAGCTCCGGAAAATGAAGCGGGATCTCAGATGGCTAGAGCGAGTATGGCGACGGACTCGTGACGGAGCCTCAAGAACATCTTATAGGACGCTTATGAAAGCCTATGAGATGGCTATGAAAGCTGCTAAGAAATCTTACTTTGCAGCTTCCATTGCATCCGCTAGCTCTCGCCCGGCACAACTTTTTAGAATAATTAGGTCAATAACGTCCTTAGGAGGACAACCAAATTTAAGCACAAATTCAACCCACAGCTGTGAGGCATTCGCGAGCTTTTTTGCGGAGAAAGTCCTGTTGCTCCGCCGTGACCTCCCTGCCAATTTAGATACAGTGACTGAACTGGAGGCCCCTCGACTGACTTCAGGTCCAGTGTTGGACCATTTCGATCGGATACTCCCTACTGATGTGGATAGATTCCTCCAAGTTGGTAGGCCCACCACCTGCCTCCTTGATCCGTGCCCGTCTTGGCTGATTAGGGAGTGTCCAGATGTTGCGCGGACCCCCTGGTTGAAATTATCAATTTGTCCCTTGACACGGGGACATTCCCAGGGGAACTGAAGGAAGCAGTGGTGTGTCCACTCTTAAAGAAAACTTCATTAGATCCCTTAGGCCTATCCAATTACCGCCCAGTTTCAAATCTTCCATACCTGGGTAAAGTAATTGAGAGAGCGGTTGCTGAACAGCTTGGTAGGTTTCTGGAGGAAACATCGGCCTTAGATCCATTTCAGTCCGGTTTCCGTCCTGGTTTTGGGACGGAGACGGCTCTAGTTGCCCTAACAGATGATCTCCGTAGACAACTGGATCGAGGCGGGTCAGGACTGCTGATCCTTTTAGATTTGTCAGCAGCCTTTGACATGGTCGATCATGATCTTTTGGACCACCACCTCGCAGACATGGGGATACAGGGCATAGCCCGTAACTGGTTGTGCTCTTTTATCTCTGGTCGGGGACAGAGGGTGGCACTAGGGAGGGAAATGTCGTCGCGCCACTCCTTGGTGTGTGGAGTGCCGCAGGGCGCAATTCTCTCCCCGATGCTTTTTAACATCTTTATGCGCCCCCTTGCCCAGATTATCTGGAGCTTTGGGCTGGGCTGTCACCAATATGCTGATGACACTTAGCTCTATCTGCTGATGGATGGCCACACCGACTTGGCCCCGAACACACTGACCAGAGGCTTGGAAGCTGTGGCTGGATGGTTTCGTGGGAGCCGATTGAAACTAAATCCTTCGAAGACAGAGGTCCTATGGCTAGGTCGGGATGGCATGGGGATGAGGGACCAACTCCCTTCTCTTGCGGGGGCCCAATTAGTGCCATTGCCTTCCGTTAAGAGTTTGGGTGTAATCCTTGACGCCTCCCTTTCCATGGAGGCGCAAGTTACAGCAACAGCCAAGGCGACATTTTTCCACCTTCGCCGCATCAAGCAGTTGGTCCCTTACCTTTCCCACCCCGACCTGGCCACAGTGATCCATGCGGCGGTCATCTCCAGGCTTGACTACTGTAATTCGCTCTACGCGGGGCTGCCCTTGAAGCTGTCCCAGAAACTCCAGCGGGTACAGAATGCTGCAGCGAGGCTCCTCACGGGGTCTCTGCCATGGGAGCATATTCACCCAGTGCTTTTCAAGCTGCACTGGCTCCCGGTGGAGTACAGGGTCAGATTTAAGGTGCTGCTTTTGACCTTTAAAGCCCTTCACGGCCTAGGACCCTCGTACCTACGGGACCGCCTCTCCTGGTATGCCCCACGGAGAGCCTCAAGGTCCATAAATAACAACACCCTAGTGGTCCCAGGCCCTAAGGAAGTTAGATTGGCTTCAACCAGAGCCAGGGCCTTTTCAACTCTGGCTCCGGTCTGGTGGAACACTCTGCCTCATGAGACCAGGGCCCTGCAGGATCTGATTTCTTTCCGCAGGGCCTGTAAGACAGAGTTGTTCTGCCTGGCCTTTGGCTTGGAGCCAATTTGATTCCCTCCCTCCCTCTCTTTCTTTTTTCTTTTCCTTCTCCTCCTGCGATGAGGCTACATTTTAATATTTTAATGTTCCATTATTTTAATGTTGTATTTTATTTTTGTTTTTAAGTTGTAATCATTCATCTTGTTTTTATTATTGCTTGTAAGCCGCTCTGAGCCCGGCCTTGGCTGGGGAGGGCGGGGTATAAATAAAAAATTATTATTATTATTATCATCATCATCATCCTGCCCATTGGCAATGCTGGCTGGGGCTGATGAATTTCAATAAAGCTTTAGACTTGCCTCTACCTACCTCTACACCAAACCAAAGAGCAAGAAAGCAGATGGCAAATTAAACAAGAATTCCATAGTTTTACAAATTCCATGGCATCTCAATGGGGCTACCTTGCCAATTGATGGTAAAGCAAGCCATTTGAAAGGCCATCATGCATGAGAATGGTTTTTAGAATGTATTTTACTCACACTTTGACTTTTTTCTAATTAAAGGTAGTGCCTCAAAAAAGAATAGAGCTTTGCAGGGTCCTTTGAAGACTGTGGAAAAGATTGCACAAGAGAGAGGCTTGGCACCAGAAGAAATTCATAACTTGCTGAACATCACACTCAGTGGCAAGCTTGGTAAAGAAAAAAAAATTTTCTCTCTCTTTCCCCTTGGCAGTAAAGTATGTCAAAGTAGCTGCATTGCCATGCCTTCTCCCTTAACAAGAACCTGTGCTGCTTCTAACTTGTGACAAATTATCAATAGTGAAGATGTTAAGAATGTTAAGCAGTGTATTTCAATGTCTTGCAGGTACAGTGATAAGCACTAGGCTACTGAAGAATCTGATTCCCATTTCCGTAATAACAGAGGATTCTGTGATTTCAGCTGTGTCTTGGCTTTGTGCTCGCAAGTGTTCTAGTGACATTCAGGTAACTTGGAAAGCATGGTAATGATGTCTTGGTTCTGAAGAATGATATTTTTGCCAGTCTGACTTATTTATCCTGGTGATTATTAAACTAGATGTTGTACAATTCCTGAACATATTCCAGAAGGGGTTTGTTATCTTGGTCTTGCTTTCACTTACTGATATCTATCTTCTCCCTATAGGTGCTCGTTCTAAAATGGCTAATTGTAATGTTTGACTTCATTGATCGGAAGGAAAATATTAATGCTCTCTATGGTTTCTTCTTCAGCTTCTTACGATATGACAAATTGGTAAGATAAAAATGAATGTGTTATTTTGAAGGAACTAGCTTTTGTTCTCTGACAGTAACCAAAATCAAACAATAAAGAGTACTTTCTGACCACACAACAGGACACAATGTAAAAAGTGGGGCCTTTAAAAAAACCTGAACATTACTAAATACTGAATTCTGAACACAACAATAAAATAGACAGTCATACCTTGGTTATCGAATAGAATCCGTTCTGGAAGCCCGTTCGACTTCTGAAAATGTTTGACAACCAAGGTACGGCTTCCGATTAGCTACACGAGCTTCCTGCACACAATTGGAAGCTGCGGTGGACGTTTGGCTTCCAAAGAACATTCGAAAACCAGAACACTCACTGCCGTATTTGCGGCGTTTGGGATCCAGAATGTTAGACTCCCTAGGCATTCTGCTTCCAAGGTATGACTGTAATAGGCTATATCCAATGTTAGTCATACTCAGACCCATTGAAATTGGCATGACTAACATGGATCCATTAAATTCATTGCACCAATCTTTCTTTTCTTTTCTTTTCTTTTTTTTTTTGGTACAGGCAACCCTGGATTGTGTTCCGGGTTTTCGTGCACGTTGGCGGAGCATGCATAAATCCATTATGTCCTGGCCCCGCTTCTCCCTCTTCCAGGTCCAAAAAATGGGTTGCAAATTCTTTGAACATACACAAAAAGGGGCTTGCCTGTATTTAATTTTGATTCATTTCACGTATGAAAACAAACATACATATAAAGTCATGCATTAGACATATTTATCATCTCTGATACAATGATAACAATGCATTATTTGACTTTATCCCACTTTAGAACTAATTGGATACGAATATACCCACCCTCCCACCAAATGTAAATAACAATACCAGCACCTAAATGATTTAAAGTTTAGATAATTGCGCCTACATTTAAGGGAAGACAGAACATTACATACATACTAAACAGTCAGAGACATTACATAGCTTGTAGTATATTTAACTGTATGGTCTGAGACGACAAATACAATTCTAGTTAGGGGTTCCATAGCCATGGCAAAAAGCAGGGGTGGCAGTGAGCAGCTCTGCTTTGTGCCCCAGCCAATGAGAAATATCAGAGAGTGTTCCCCATTCAGCAAAAATTAGTTCACTGACCCATAGTATAAATTAAAAAGTGGATCAACCCAGGATGTACTAATGCCTAAAGAACACAGAATTGTAAAGCGATCTTGCCAGTTTAAACAATCAAATGCCCTGACTGTGTCCAGCATCAGGAGAATACAGTGGTGCCTCGCAAGACGAAATTAATTTGTTCCGCGAGTCTTTTCGTCTTGCGATGTTTTTCGTCTTGCGAAGCACGGTCTGTCGCAACTGCACCTCTTCAAGCGGCTTTAGGAGAAAACGAAACAAACTTGCAAGACGTTTTCGTCTTGCGAAGCAAGCCCATAGGGAAAATCGTCTTGCGAAGCAACGCAAAAACCGAAAAACCCTTTCGTCTTGCGCGTTTTTCGTTTTGCGAGGCATTCGTCTTGCGGGGCACCACTGTAGTAGGTTCTGGATGTGACTGATTCCAAGCTAGGCTATTTTTGCTTCCAGGGAAGGAAGGAGCAGCAGATCGAAATGCCATCTTGCTTCAGTGATACCAACTTGAGTGATGGTTTTTCTAAAAGCATTTCATTTTCACAAGAAGCCTGATGCAGAGGCCAAATAGTTAAATCTGTCTTCTATTTAAGCTCTTGCCTGGTATCCATAGGCAACAAGGAATTTCATGCCAGGCCCTCCCCACTGCATTCTAGCATCCAGCTGCAATAGTGAGACTGCTCTTGGTAAACCCCACCCCGACCCTGCTGTGCACAGAATGGTTCCAATGAATAAAGTGAGACTTCTAAGTAAACATTTGGCAGTTAAATACTGTCTATAAGGAGGCTAGTAATTTAGAACTCATTGTCACTTGGACACTAAAATACTTGCTGAATTAAATGCCATCTGCTTTTCAGGATTGTGTTGAGATGGAAAGAACTGAATTTACCTGTTAACTGCTTTTGTGTAATATATTTTCTTTCTTACTGTAGCTCCCCTTTGCCTGTCATGTGCTGTGTTTGCTGACCAGAATGGAGAGTGGTGAGATCTTAATTAGATTCATGGTACATGTTATGTGATTGCATCATAAGCTTTTTGTCATTTGTCACAGGAGGCATGCCATCCCCACCACCCATTCTTGGGGACCCACTTTATGGATTTACCACCCTCCAAAAGTGTGCTCAGCCCTTTTATTCAAACTGGCTGATTTTGTGCAAGAGAGTATGACCTATCTTGTTTCTAGATCTGATATGCTGCTTTACTTGGAATAAAGATCCCCTTGCTGTTTTACCTATAGCTGCCTTGAGTACGGACTCATTGTTAAAACCGTGTTTATGGAAGACAATGTTACTCGGCTACGAGTGATCGCCGAAGAAGAAGAAGAATATGTGAAAGGCAGAACATAACTTTTTCGAATAAGTATTGAGTTTTGTTTTCTTCTCCCTAGTGAAACCTTTCCATGTGAGGAAACTTCTAAATTTACAAGGCAGCATGGTAAGCACTTGAGATATGAAAGCTGAAGCAAGACAAAACTTTTTTTAAAAAAAATTGGAATCTAATCTTTATAGGAACTCCAGTGTGGCATGAAAGCT
This sequence comes from Podarcis filfolensis, assembly GCF_964270895.1. Taxonomy (NCBI): domain Eukaryota; kingdom Metazoa; phylum Chordata; class Lepidosauria; order Squamata; family Lacertidae; genus Podarcis; species Podarcis filfolensis. Next base: position 17,485,044 of record NC_139617.1, read on the forward strand.
TAATATTTGGATAGCTGACAAATATCTGATGTAATTTAAATGGTGCATTATCTTGCATTCTAAGACGTAAAGCAAAGCTGCAAATAGTAGCATCTACTATTCTTTATAACCTGCTGATGGTGTAGGTCTAATGCTGAGCTCATCTGAGAGGGCATGCAACCTTTGTCCTTTGCTCTCTAAGCAAAAGGTATACAGTCATACCTCGGGATGAATACGCTTCGGGTTAGGCATTTTTGGGTTTCTCCGTGCGCCTGCACAGACCGTCAAAATGACATCATGCGCAGAAGCACCGAAACGTGACCCGCACAGATGTGCGGACACGGGTTACGTTTGCTTCGGGATGCAAACGGGGCTCCAGAATGGATCCCATTCGCATCCCAAGGTACCACTGTGTACAGCATAAATGAACAAAAGAGATGGAAGAGATTCTTTTCTTAGCTTTTCATCTCTTTGGATTGTTTGTTTCTACAGCAGCTGTAGCCGCCTCACTCCACTAACTGCCCCTAATTAACTATAGTGCATCCACTGCATGGTATGCCAATTAAATGAATTTCTACAATTTACCACAGTCTTATGTGAAGGAAAACTTTTTTTATATAATATTTTTATTAGATTTTCAACAAAAATAAAAAACAAACAACAACCACAAACAAAGAAAAATATACATAAAAGCAATATCAAATGCATAAAATGAGATTCTCCGAATCCCATGACTTCCCTCCCCTGGTTCCTTAAATTTCCTTTTCAACTGCATATCATTTCTACTCCAAATTATTTTTTCCACTTCAAATTTCCTATACTATTTCTATAATTACAAGTGTTCTTAAAATCCTGCCAATGTATTAACCTGTTTACAATACTTTTGTAAATATATGATAAACATTTCCCATTCTTTTTAACATTTATTGTCATCTTCATTTCCAGTTAGTTTTGCCATTTAAGTGTGGTCCATTAACTTGTTTGCCAATCTTCTTTGGTCGGACTGCTTCCTCTTTCCATCTTTGGGCTAACAGTATCTGGGCAGCCATCGTGGCATATGTAAACATTTTTTTCTGTTCTTTTGGAATCTCCACTCCTAGAGTACCTAATAAAAAGGCTTCTGGTTTTTTTAAAAAAGGTTACTCTAAACATTTTTCCCCCATTTCATTACAAATCATTTCCCAAAAGTTTTCAACCTTCCTATATTCCCACATCATATGATAAAACGTACCCTCTGTTTCTTTAGATTTCCAGCACTTATTAGAACTTGTTCTACATACGTTTTTGCTAATTTAACCGGGGTTAAATACCACCAATACATCATTTTCATGTTGTTCTCTTTCAGTAAAGTACATGCAGTAAATTTCATATATGACTTCCAAGACCTTTCCCAATCCATCATTAGTATATTATGTCCCACATCTTTCGCCCATTTTATTGTAACACATTTGACCTGTTCCTCTTTGGTTTCCCACCAATTCTATAAGAGCAGATTGTACAATTTATTTCATGGGGTATATCCTCTCACATGACCTCAGGCAGGAGCAAAGACTTGTGGGAGGCAGGCTGGCACTTCCTCAGTTTTTTCTCCTGCCTGACTCAGAATGTTTTTCCTGGCTCTCCTGCTTCTTCAGATAAATTTTTCAATTTTGACACTTGCTTCTATTTTTATTGATTTATGAGCCAGGAAGGGAGGCAGGTTGTTTTGTTTCTGGTACTTTGGCGAACATTGCTGCTTGGTGAATCTGAAAAACTGAGGAAGTGCCAGCCTGCCTCCCACAAGTCTTTGCTCTTTCCTGAGGTCACATGAGAGGATATACCCAATCCACTGTCCCCAGCATCCCCAATTGTGTGGTTTTTTCAGCCATTTTGTACTACCTTCTATTATTTCTCTCGGAAATCTTGACACTTCATAACTAAATGCTTTCTTTTTATCATTTTAAATTTTTTTATTTAATTGCAAATATTGTACCCAGTCTACTCCTTTTTCCTCTTACCCCTTCAAAACCTTTTAATTTTAGTTGGTTATCTGTTTCTGTTAATAGCTCTCTATATGTCAGCCAATTTATCCTCATACTCACTTTTTTCAAAGCTATTACTTCTAATGGGGAAAGCTAGCATGGTGTTTTCTGTTCTAATAAATCTTTGTATTTCTCCCAAACTTTGAGTTTCTTATTATGTGAGTATAAAAACTTTTATGAACTTTTGCCTTATGGTAAGGCATACCATAAATATGCATGCCAACCAAATCTATTGCCAAATCTAATAAATCAGCATTTGTTAAATTTATCCAATCCCGGATCAAGCAGATGCAAGATGCTTCATAATATAATCTTAAATCCAGTAGAGAGAAATCTCCTCTAACATCTGTTAATAATTTATGTTTAATTCTTGGTTTTCCCCCTATCCAGATAAATCTTGAAATGTCTTTTTGCCATTCTTTGAAGCAGCTCACATTGCTTGCCACCAGGATTGACTGAAATAAAAACAACATTTTTGGCAATGCGTTCATTTTGATCACTGAAATTCCACCTAACAATGACAAACTCATCCTTCCCCAAATTTCTATGTTCCTTTTTATTTCTTTCCATAGTTTTTCATAGTTGTCTTTAAATATACTAATATTCTTGGCTGTCAATCATATTCCCAAATATTTAACTTTATTTTATATATTTATCTCTGTCTTCTGCTGTATCTCCTTTTTACCTTACTCTGAAATGTTCTTCACTAAAAGCTTCACTAAAAGCTTAGTCTTATTTTTATTCAGTTAAAAACCTGATACTTCTCCAAATTCCAGTATTTTTTCTAATACTTTTGGTAATAAGTTTATAGGATCTTCAACCGTTATCACAAGGTCATCCGCAAATGTTTTCAATTTACCATATTGGTCCAAATATAAGCTGCACCCACCAATAAGCCACACCTTTAAAATTGGTGGGAGGGGAGACAATACCCATATATAAACCACTCCCTTAAAATTGGGTTACAGGCTGAAAATTGCTGCGGTTGGTAGAATTGTAACTCCGAGCCAATTTAAGCCTTTGATCTTGCAAGCCTGCAAAAGTTACCGTACAATCACTAAAATCGCAAATCCCTATTCAATTGCTACAATTCCACAGGCACTCATACCCATAAATGGCAAATGAACCATCTCAAGCTCGCAAATCGGCAGTAAAACATTTTTTTTGTTCCGTTTTACCATATGTCTGTTTCAGCAGCAATATTGTAAAAGCCCATTTTTGTAAGGTCGCAAATTTAAGCCGCACTTTAACTTCATGGTCGGAATTTGGAAAAAAAGTGAGGCTTATATTCAGGCCAACACAGTATATGCTTTATTTCCTACTTTTGTTCCTCTGAAGGTTTCTTCTGTGCTTATATTTCTCACCAGAACTGTGTAAAGGAAAAGCTCAGGGAGTCTCAGGCAGGAGTTGATCAAACAAAAAAAGTTTTATTTCCAGAAAAAGGGTTTGGTGAAAGAAAGTTGAGACGGGAGATGGCCCATCTTCAGATATAAGTCTACTTGTTTAGACACAGTATATGCACATCTTTTCTGAAACTTCAGTTACTCAGAAATCAGTTGTTCAGTTTCTGTTACTTCTCTCTCATTTTACTTAGTTATGACAGATGTTTCAGGTTAATGCTTTTAACGCAGCACAACTTCCTTCATAGTTTATTAATTAATTTGGTTCATGAGCAAGGTGCACTTTTCATCAGTTACCCACTTTTTCAACAATCTGATTCCTGAGGTATTCTGATTAGTATACCAAACCCAGAGGATCACCTCACCCCTTGTTACTGGTTTGGGAGTCTTCTTTACCTAGAAGAACTCTCCCGTCCTGGCAGGAATGAGACCCAGGTAGCCTGTATTCCCACAGCTTCTACCTCTCCCGCCTCAGACTCAGCCCTCCAGTTAAATCCTGTCTGTATACCTTCGCCAGACACTCAACCCAGTCTTCCTATCTAAACTGAGGCTCCTTCCTCTTGCTATAGATAGTCTCCTCAGAGCTGATGTTCAACTCAAATCAGAATCAATTCTCTCAGACAAACCCTATCCTAATCCCTATCTCTCATCTCAAATCAACTCCTATCTCTCAAACTAAACCCTATCCTCCTGCTCTTTCCCTTCGCTATCCCTATCTAAGAACTCATTCAGAAACCCCCTCCTTTTATTCTCCCTCCCAAAGTGCTGCTCCACACTTGCCCCTCTGGCTGGCTGTTGTGGTGGTAGCTAATCAGAGAGAATTCTGGTGGAATTCTGAGGGACTGCATCACCATATTCTGGTCTGGCTTGCTATCTGTCACAACAGCATTTGCTTGGCATTAGTATAGCCCTCCATCTCCTATTTATAGGGTAATGGCTAGAGATTTGCTATGTCTAGTGCAGTGCAGTGCTTTTTTTTTCTAAAAGGGAATTTGTTTAGGGGCACTTTCATTACCCTGCTCATATTGAAATACTGCCCCTCAATGAGGCCAAACTCAGATTCACAAAATGTTTAGCGGTATGCGTCGCCGTCCCCCGTCCGTCCGTCCCCGCCACCGCCAGAAAAAAAGCACTGATCCAGTGGGTTTCATAGTTTCTCAGCTACTATGTTGGAACATTATCAGGTGCAACAACATCGAACTCATTTCTTTTCAGACATCAGCTTCTCTGCAGACTCTGCTATGGAAGTACAAGATCTTTGCTCCTGAAATGGTAACAGTAACTTTGCCTACAAAAACAAAGGTGAGGATGCTTTCAAATGAGATCTGTGCTGTGCTGTGAGATCTGCGCTGGGAGACTAGGCATCTGAATTCAGTGTTGCCAAATTATTAAACTACTCATTGATGAGGAAGAAACAGTTAGATTGGAACTGGTGTACACATAACTGAATTCTTAAACTTTGCATATTACGCTGCTTAATATTAAATTAATAATGAAGGTGAAGCCAAGGGTGTCATGTGATTGTTGTAATTTCTACCAGACAGTAATAGTTATAAAAAATCCTTCATGAGTTACTTTTGAAGTGCAGTGGTACCTTGGTTCTCAAACTTAATCTGTTCCAGAAGTCCGTTCCAAAACCAAGGCACACTTTCCCATAGAAAGTAATGCAAAACGAATTAATCCATTCCAGACTTTTTTTTTAAAAAAAACCTAAAACAGCAATTTAACATGAATTTTACTATCTACGACCATTGATCCATAAAATGAAAGCAATAATCAATGTACTGTACTATGAAATAAATAAGACAGTATTGTAAAGGGACCCCTGACCATTAGGTCCAGTCGTGACTGACTCTGGGGTTGCGGCGCTCATATCGCTTTATTGGCCGAGGGAGCCAGCATACAACTTCCAGGTCATGTGGCCAGCATGACTAAGCCGCTTCTGGTGAACCAGAGCAGCACACAGAAATGCCGTTTACCTTCCTGCCGGAGTGGTACCTATTTATCTACTTGCACTTTGACGTGCTTTTGAACTGCTAGGTTGGCAGGAGCAGGTACTGAGCAACGGGAGCTCACCCCGTCATGGGGATTCAAACCGCTAACCTTCTGATCAGCAAGTCCTAGGCTCTGTGGTTTAACCCACAGCGCCACCCGCGTCCCTAGACAGTATTGTAGATGATAACAATTAAAATAATTATTATTTTCTTACCTGCAGTGATGATAGTCATTGTTTGGATGGGGGGCATTTATCCACTTCCGCAGTCACACAATCAATCAACTGAACTGGGTTCCTCACAAAAACAAATTAACAGCCATCTGACAGTATTTTACAGCCATCGCTGCACACGTGAGAAAACCTTCTTGCATCTGATCTGCAAAAAAACACTTAAGAAAGCTGCTTTTTGTAGATGGCCGTAAGAGGGCCAGCTACCTTTCTCAATGCTTGTCTTTGGCTGCCTGTGCCTGTTCCCCACAGGAACCAGAGAGCGTGGCTGAACTGAGCAGGATTAGCACCCAGTCATCAGCTAATTGAGCCCAAATTTAATGCTATTGCTTTGCAACACCAACTGATGGATAGGTGGGCATGGTTTGGGGGAAATTACCTGTCAAACCAAAATGGACCCACAGACTGGAGATTCTGTACTCCTGTTGTAAGATCCATGATGAAATAATGCCAGCTCCAAATATGGTAAGGATGTACCCATATAGCTTAGCCAAATCAAAGCAGAAATTAAATTGAGCACCCAGCTGTCATCTTAACTGACATTTATTACTCTTGTACTGAGTTCTCCTCTGCCAATAAACTTTGTTGAGGTTTGCTGGGCTGCTCCTACTAGGCCTGAAGCACAGAGCTGACGTTGCCAATGGATCAGCTGAGCTACCTTTTTCATTCTGCTGTGTTTTTTTAAAGCAGACTGGCAGATTTGTCAGCCTGCTCTATAATGAAGGAAGAAATTTGCTTTCCTCCACAGCAAACATGAAAACAAAGTTGTTGGGTAAGGAGTGAGCTACATGTCCTTTCACTACCAACTAGCTCACTCATCTGCATGGAATACCTAGTTGTTTATGGTACCAGGCTAATTGTTGAGTACAAGGCTGGTATAGAGCATCCTATTCAATGATATCCTCCTCCACTGTAGGTAAATAGAACATTGGACTTAGTATGTAAAGTTCCTCTTCCACACTGGATGGAGGATAGCTTACCTGCCCTGGAGGGGTGATTCTCATTGCTGGGAAGAGTTGCGGGTGGTTGTATGCTCTCAGTTCTATTTCGGTTTTGATATCACCCATATCAATTTTCCCCCAATGCCTGCTGTTTTTGCTATTAAGGGTTGCAGTCCCTCTTCTATCAAGGACAGTTTGAGCATTCATGGTTCAATTTGTCATGTTATGTCCCAAAAGTGGAGAGGTTCTCTTCCACACATGTTGACAGTAAAAAGTCTGATTTGCGTAGCCTGTTGGAGCAAGTGCAGAGTCAACACATTTGAGGATACCCTCCATTTGCCACAGAAAAGGAACTTAATCTCAACAAAACCAATCTTCTTCCCCCGCCAGATGTCATTTAGGACTTTTTCACATCCGTGGAAAACAGCAATTGACAACGTAAAACTGCGAATTCACGGAACACCATCTGCATCCCAGCTAACTTTAAAATGCATGGAGTATCCCCAATCTCAGAAGAAGGTTTGTTGCTGGGGATAGTTTGAATGCAGTTATTGGGCTACAACTGTGCATGCTAATTTTATTTACAGTAGTGCCTCGCAAGACGAATGCCTCGCAACACGAAAAACGCACAAGACGAAAGGGTTTTTCGGTTTTTGCGTCACTTCGCAAGACGATTTTCCCTATGGGCTTGCTTCGCAGGACGAAAACGTCTTGCGAGTTTGTTCGCTTTTTTCCTAAAGCCGCTTGAAGAGGCGCAGTTGCGACGGACCGTGCTTCGCAAGACGAAAAACATCGCAAGACGAAAAGACTCGCGGAACGAATTAATTTCGTCTTGCGAGGCACCACTGTACTTTATTGACAACTAGTTAGTGTCAGTGATGGCATGAGAATCTCTGTCCACTCAGATATGGAAAGGGTTTCCTGATGGTAGCAAGTGTTGAATAACTTTATTATATTTTCATATTTGAAAAAGTTTAGAGTAGCTTACATGACGCTTTTAGTAGACTCCAGTTCTGATTATTATTGGATTCACACTTGCTATAGCAACAGATGCTCTGTGGTCATTTATTTTTTCAATTACATTATAAATGGAATGCAATATGTAAAGCTCACACATTTATTATTATTATAATTCTGATCAGGAAGAGGCAGACTTTAAGGAGGAGTGTAAACCTTTTATTGAATATTTAAAGCACACCAAGCTTGAAATACTGTTTGGTTTTCTTCTTCCACCTGAACATTACAATTACACAGAATTGTAAAGAAAATTAATCACTGAAGGCACAACTTTAGAAAAGATTTGGAAGATAATATGATAGCTGAAATTGGGATTAGGGTTGACAGAGGCGTAATCTAGAAATGTAGCCGTGAGCCGTTTAATTTTGGCGTTTTGTTTTCTCCATAGGAAAGGAATACAAAGTTGATTCCACCTGTATGCAGCTCCAATGCAGAAAGCTTAGCTGAGAGTGAAAAGCATAAATTCTTTTCGTTGGAACAGCTGCAGACCTTCCCCCAGCTTCTGCAGAACGTTCAGTATTTAGAGGTAGGTTTGTGAATAGCACTCTACTAATATAATGCAGGGGTCAAATAGACCCCAAATGAAACACAGCTTTAAAACAATTAAGAATGTATGACAATGATTCCAATTTAATGTAAAAATATGAATGTAAAGATTATTGTAGCCTTCTGTTAAACAACCATGATGGCCTTTCTCCTAATTTCTAGCCATAGGGTTTTTGCTTACTCATGCAATTTTTTCTGTAACTTAACCTGGAAGCATGGATTCTAAACAAAAAGGAATGGTTAAAGGTGAATGTTACACCAGTGCAACAGTTAAGTGAGATACTGTGGTAGTTATAATGTTTAGTTTGAACCACTGCTACTGTAGATGTGCAACAATTCATTCACCTGCCCCCCCCAAAAAAAAATCTTAAAATGAGGGCTTAACTAAACTGCTTTGAATGAAATATTCAGAGTGGAAAAGAGGCACTATGTGTGCACAATAGGTGAGAGATTTGAAACATAGCAAAAAGCATAACGTAACAAAGCCTACAGAATATGAAATTGCACATATTTTGGGGAAAATATGTGTATTTAATGCCACATTGGAGCTATTTACTAAAAGTGTAGAATAGCTAGCTACATGATGGATTTTTAATTAGACGCGACTAGACTTCATCCTTTGGTGTGGGTGGCACTTATGAACTATATTTATACTAAGATTTACTAAGCACTTACACAGATTAAGAACAAGACAGTTTCTGCCCACAGACTTGCAATCTAAAAGATGTAATTCAAAAAGAAAGCAAGGAAACTCTGATGCCAGTTTTTGAAAACACTAGCTTGAACGGAAACAGTCCAGGGAGGAGCAAAATGAACTTGTACATCAGCCAAGTCAATGGTGAAGGCCCTATTGCCTGATCCATCTCTTTATTCGCTACAGCCAGATGTGGGATGGCTACTATTAGGGGAGTTGGATGGGCAGCAGCTGTGCTAGGGTAGTGCCAAGGAATAGCCATATGTTCTGCTTGCTCAGGGTGCAGCAACCATCTGGATTAAGCAACTTCTGTGAGGCAAGGTTCCTTTTGGCTATGCAAAACACTTAGGGACGTGAGGACCTGCATTCTGTTGGCAGCAAGGGTATGGACAGGCAAAGAAGAGCAAGTGGGTTGAAGAACCATGGGTTGGGGTGTGGTGGGAGGGCTCTAAATTTTCCATTGACTTGAACCAACCTGTTCAATTCTGGTTATGTGAGATCTCTAGTATATGTGTTCTTAGAAGCAATGGCTTTTCTATAAACTGAAGATTTTTTAAAAAAATACTGCTGATTAAATTAGGCATTCTGTTAAAATCAAAATCTTTGACTGTTTCCAACCCTGGGGGTGGCTTGCAAGGACAATTACCCTCCAATTAGTCCTGGTTTATGTTCCGTGAACAGACTCCGCTAACATGAGATTTGCTTTCAGCGTGGCGGAGCACCGAACGTCTGAGTTTTTGTGTTCCCTTCTGAACAGTTTCTTCTGGCTTCTCTTCCAGCCTCCAGCCCAAATAGGCTCGGTGATAGGCAATCCTCTGTTGCTCCACTACTTCAGTCTCAAAGATAAATCAGTCTTTAGGAGGATGCATTACTGGATGGGTCATACATTAAAAGAAGGTAGGGAGACTAATTTGATTCCCACATAGGAGAAACTGGTGCCTTAGATCTAGGCTATGGCCTGGTTCTCACAGAGATAATCTTGTGTCTGAGATGTGAGAGCTCACATGATGGATTGTTCTGCTGCATTATAGATCTTGGAAAGCTGAGTTTTAATCTAATATGCGAGTTTTCTATCTGCAGAACATTTTTTTTGTACAGAGAAGCATTTCATCTTATGAGTTCATCCCCTCTCCAAATATCTGACTTGGTACTGCACAGACACAGGTCACCATCTCAGTGTACCTCAACTGTGCCAAGGCAAAATGGGTGGCAGTCTATATACAAAGGTGAAAACTTGGGGATGTCAGGGAATAAGAACTTGGAGGATAAGCAATGTTTTACCCCTTTGTCTCATGATTCAGGATGCCCTTGGTATAAGATGATGAACCACAAAGATGAATTGAACTTCAAGGTCTTCTTAGAGGAAGTCTTCAAAGCAGAGTGTTTCTTGCAGGTTAGTTCATATGCGATTCTCATCCCATCAATCCTTGGACATTGTCTTTTGTCCAACACCATTCTATGCCTTGACTAAAACATCAATATTCTGTTAGTAGGATGTTAAATAATGGTATGTCAGAAATGAAAATACTGTAGCTTTTTAAAAAAAAGCACAGGAGGGAGAGAAGCTGGGAGGTGGGAAGAGACGAAAGGGCTGTACTATTCTATTGTAGTAATGTGAAAACCCTAATAAACCATGAGTAAAAAACGATTCTATTGAAAGTCATGGAGCTATCCAAATTAATTACACGGCTGTGGGCTTCCTTATCAAAGGACAGTGGTGGCCAAATTGCAGCTCTCCTTATTTTTTTTCCTAAGAGCTGCATGATGAAGGAAACAGAGAGGGCATCCAGGGGCAGGTGGTGAGTGACACAGCCTAAATCTGTGCAGTCAAGAAATAGGGTTCCTGAAGAAGGCAAACTGGGAAGCAGAAAAGAGTGGCATGAACAAAAGTAATTTGGGATCTGCTTTTTAGGAGGAGCGGTAGAGGCTCTTGGGCCAAAGAAGATCACTTGAATTATTAGAAACTTTTGCTATCCCTAGCAAAGTACTTTTAAGATGGCAGCCCAACTAATCTGCTTCACTAGCTTATCCCTTGAATTCTTAGAAGTTATCTGTCTTGGCCTTCTTAAGTATTTTCTGCTATGGAAGAGCACTGTCAGGCTGGGTGCATGAAAAGGGCTGGCTTTCAAGAATCTTTAGCAGTGTCAGTTGTGCCTTTCAGAGGGGTTTCTTGGCCTGCGAAGAATTCTTGTGGAAGTGTCTGCGCTTCTGGGATGGCTGCTGCTGTCAGTCACAGGTCCTGCAGCTGGTGAGATGGATCTCTCCCAACAGCTTCTCAGGTATGTGATGCAGCCTAACCAATCTTACCCTGCTTTGTGGTCCAGACAGGCCTGCTTCAAAGTCTCTGTTCCTTTTTTTGTTTCTTTCCTTTCAGAAATGAAGACTTATCTCTACCAGCCATTGTTGAAGCTTTTTTCCATATCATCTCTTTATTTTAAGGTAATGGAGGGAAAGTGGCCAGTGAATGCCTGCTTTGGCATTTAAGAATTACCAAATTTGATCGCTGACATACAACTAGGAAATATGTTTGTCTGAGGTGCCCAAGAGTAGGGCAGTTGGGAACAAAATACCAGGCGCATTGCGGTTGATACAAGACAAATCCTTGAATATGTTTGGGATTGCTATCCTTGTTAAAGGAAGGAGACAAAATACTTGTCAGACTCAGATGAATTTCTTGTTGTATGTAAACTAGTTGAATGAGCCTTAATTGGACGTACAGAATCTCTGCTTTTTGCTACGCTCAAACTAGGAATCCTAGCTTGCAACAATCATTGGTGGTTACCAAGCAAGCTCGCTTCAGACAATGGGCTATGAAGCTGGTTTGTATAGCTACAAACTGTTTGCCATAAGCCATGATTCTTATTTCACATATAACACTAGTGCATTATAACAGTAATGCACATAACATTGAGCATTATGTTTGAACTAGCCTTTTGGAATTACAAATACAGCACCATAGCAATAAGATTGGTTGCTGCTTTTCTTCCTTCAGCTGGAAATATGCAAGTTTCCTATAATTTTTCTCTGCTTTTATCTCCTGTCTCTCTGGGGGTTAACATCACAACTGCAGGCTACTGAAGCACCCTAGGAGAATTCTTAAGCTTGTGTGTATGGATAACCTGGGCTTTAAAAACCTTTTCAAGCATATTACTGCAGTACTGCCAGTATGGAGCTCCCCCAAATCTGAAATACAATGGATCCTTTTTTTTGTTTTTTGCTCTTCCATAGTATGAAGTTCTTGAAAGCCTAAGGGAACTGTTACTGAACATGCTGAATTGCCACATGCAAGCAGACATGGCAACAGAATCAAATGTTGATGTGTTGTAAGTATAATCTTTACAAAGTGGTACACCTCTAGAACACAGGCAATCAAGCAATAATGCAGCTCACATGGGCACAACCATTCTCTTCCTACTAGATGCTAAGGCTGATATCTATCTTGTTTTGTTGCAGGAACACCACCCAAGTTGACCTGATAAGCTCCTTGGCAGAGCTCATTCACTTTGTAAACAGGCTCTCAACTGTTGGTCTGTGCTTGGAGAACAACTCTACTTTGTTGATGAATGTTATCCTGGATTTCTATGAGACAGTATGTAAGCTGTTCACACCGCAAATTTGTTTAATAGCTTTAGACGTTATGTATTTGACAATCCTGAGGGAGGTTCTGATAATTTGAGGGGGAGGCAGAGAAAGATAAATCCAAAGGAAAAAAAGTGGGTAGATTGTTTGAAACCCATGTTTGCCTCTAAAGTATAACATCTATATATAATGTTGTAGACTGAGACATAATGTCTGAGTAGGCAAGAACAAGGCTGTTCCTCCGTTTTTCCTATGAAGGTAATGTGCTAAGGGCAGAGAGCTGAGAATACAAGCTTATACAGCTATCTTTAATACTTGTAGGTATCTGATATATATCTGAAGTACAACCTCCCCTTGGTTATTATGCTTCCTACTGGAGTCTTCTATCCAGCACTTCTCAGCATGAATTCTGCCACACTTGACCAACTCTGCTACATTATGTACAGGTACTGAGAAAATTCCTTTTTCTGCCCCTTGTGCTTTTCCTCAGCCTTTCTGCATGGCCATAATCTCACTTGTACTAGACCACTTCAACTTCTCTACTAATCTGCGATTGCCCACTTGATTCTCCACACTATAATAATGCCAGAAGGCAGAATGTCAATTTGTCCTTTCTAACTTGTTGTGCTTACATTTAGTGAGTGTTATGAAGGCAGTTAGCTAACTTTCACAGTGTTGTAGATTTCTTTGGGTTCCGGGGTCGGCGGCGCTTGTGGCCCTGATGCTTAAGTTTTTTAATGAGTTTTTGCTTGCTAAAGAAAGTTCTTCCCATGATAGAGAGAGTCCTCATTTCAGGCTCGGGATGCAATACCTCTCCATATGAACCAACCTGGGCCTTGAGATTATCATCTGAGGCCACCTTTGTTTTTGTTTCGTTTTTTAAATAATATTTATTAAGTTTTCCATTTTAACAAGCCAATAAAAGCCACATTAAAAACATTCCAAATTATAAAATAATCAAACAGTCCAAATTTTATGCCAAATGTTAAGTCTTTGCTTGACTTCCCATGCTCTGAGGTTCGGGGAGTGATGATCTCACAATTGTGCTGCTTCTCTTAATTAGTCCAGATAGTTCCAAATAAGACATTCTGATGTTGATCCTTCATTTATTTTTAACAGCCTCTGAGTTCATCTAGCAAGCGGATTAAACCAATATAGTGTGATTCTATGTGAAAAAGTTCCTTCATGTTTATTTTCTTCTTTGTACTCTGGCAGTCTGTGGCAATTCACTTTCACTTTCTCATGCCTGTAATTTTCTACTGCGACACATCTTGAGCTGGAGGAAATCTGACATCCACCATTTGTACCAGGCATATGTCCAAACTTTTTTGTTTCATCTCCTTCCAAGACAAATAAGCCTGTACTTTAGCTAGAAACCATAATTTCCATCACCTATTCTTTTTTATTGATCCATTGAAAGTGATTGCAAAATTCATAAACCAGTTCCACACAGTTAATTCTATAGTTAAACCATAATTATAACAATAATGAAATACTCTTTCTTTCCAGTCCCGCTTGCTTACTCAAACAGTCAGGCAGTCAGTCCTTCCAGGGAGATTTGCCAAATAAGATATCAAATACAAAATATATAAAAAAATAATAATGGAGGCTCACCCCCCCCTTCCGTTCTGACATACCAGTCCCATAATAATGGTAATCCTTCTTCCACTCAAATCCTTTGGCACCCCAGCGGCTGAATCAGCAGAATACTTTATCTCCCCTCGCTTAGAGCATGCCTATTAATTAAGTCCAAATTTCATCTTAAAAAAGCAGGTATTCGTTGCTCATGGCGACAGCTTTGGAGACTTGCCAAAGAAACGCACGGTGCTTTACACCCAGCGCCCCCTGCCCCCTCATTCCTTCCGGACCAGGAGCAAGCCTTGGGTGATCTGCTGGTGAAGCTGCCCGACCCTGGGAAGGTTGGATGATTACTCCCATCTCATCTTCAAAATATTCCGTGTGAGATGGCTCTGATGTAATGGGCAGCCGTTTGCTAAAGCAGCCAAACAGGAAGTCCTGAGGCCACCTTTGTGTGCCTCCTCCATCAGAGGTCTGGCGGGTGGTATCACAAGATCAGGTCTTTTCTGTGGTGACTTTCTGTGTGTGGAATGCTCTTCCTAAGGAGGCTCACCTGGTGTCTTTGCATATCTTTAGGTGCCAGGTGAAAATATTTCTCCATAAAGAGGCCTTTGGCTGATTAATATTATAAGACCTTTTAAATGTGTTTGTGGGATGGGCATTGGTGGTTTGTGTTTGCTTTTTTATTATGTACTTTGTGTTTTTATCTTATATTTTTATGTTGTGAACCATCATCAATATGTTGTGAATGCGCTCCTCAATGGAGAAGAGTAAAGGAGCCCACACTCCAGCTTGTGTGAGCCGGAGGCAGGATGGGGGCTTTGTTAGACTTCTCTACTCAGGGACAGGCAGCCACATTCCCCTCAGTGGAGAAGTCTAAAGGGGGTGCCTGCCCGCACGAGCACAAGGGAGGAACAAGCTACATCAGCCCTCTGTGGTATGAGGGCCAGAGTGAGATGGCTGTTTCACCCAGCGGTGTATCACAAGTGAAACCACCACCGCTCCTGAGTCCCTCTGCTACCAGCATCTATCTGCAGCTTGGTTCTCCCTCGGCACGCTGGGCACTGGTGGCAAAGAGACTTAGGAGCGGCAGTACGTAGTTTCACTCACGATATACCTCCAGTTGAAGACGCCACTGCGGTCTGGGCCTCACCCGCTACATCATCCAGGCCTAGATAGTGTGTCTTGGAGAAAAGTGGTGTGGAGGAGCAACATAGAGCAACCCCTTGGGGAGAATGTCAGGTGAAATAAAGGTGCCTTGTGCACACAGTTAAAGGGAAAACTTAAGAATACCACACCATGCAAGTGAAAGGGCTCTTTCACACAGTCCAGTTTCAGATATGAGTGACATTACATAAAAAAGAAAGATGTGATGTTCTTGAGACATCTTGAGTTGAGTCAACTCAGCCACTAGGATGTTTCTGTTCATTTAATCTATTTTTAGCAAAGTGATCTTTCTTTTGCTGAAATGGGATAGACTTGGACTTCTCAGGAAATAAAACCATGGTACATAACTTAAGTTTGCTGACTGATGCTCATTTTTTCCAAGTAGGAGATTACTGGCTGAACTGAGAATGTTACTTGTGTTACATGTGGTATTGGATTTTGCAGTTGATGAGAACCTTGTATTTGTGACTGGCATGCCAGATTATATCAGGCTGGCTCATATTGTTCTTTAGTGACTACAGTGATACCCATTGGCGGAGGAAGAGGAGTGCGGGGGGAGCGCACCGGCCCTGACAGTGCGATCCCACTGGGATGCCATCGCAGTTGCCTCCCCACCCGTGCTGGGTGCCATGCCCCCGCCTTCTCTCCGCCCCCCAGTGCCGGAGCATGAAGCTCTGCCACTGATGATACCCTCATTGCCTAGAGCAAAGCTAAATTACACACACATTTGTGGGGCATATGCAGAAATTCAACTGAACTGAGCTTCTCTGTTGTGTAACCCATAAACTTACCTATGTGACACTGATGAAGCTATTCTGATTTTTGAATCAAATTTTTAACCCAGTAGTCAAATTTTTAACCCAGAGTCTCAAACAGGTGATAATGTGTTGGGGTGGCATTGCTGTGCTGATTACTGACTAACAAAAGTTCAAGCCTTTGAGGCCAGTTATGCATCTGGATGATTGATTTTTTTTTTAATGCCCTGTTCTCTTCAGGAAATGCTACATAAGAGTGCCATTCTTAACATTAGTTCCAGCAGTTGTGTCTGATGTGAGAAGTAGCCAATTGTTGTCAGCTGGTGTAGAGCTCTGTTCAGCTTCCTGCTTGAGGAAGCTGCAGAGTAATTAATATGGAAGGATGCAGTTGCTGAAGATGCACTGAAACTAGTGTCTATTATACAGAGCAGCTGCCAGGACCTATACTTCTATTTCCTTCCAGTTTCTATAGTGACTGAACAAGGAGTCAGTGCTGCTGTTTGCTGCTTGAGGTCGTGCTCCACCTTTTTGTCTCATGCTTACAGCTCATGCATAACAGTTTCTTTTCACATACGCACCCTTGTTTACAGAAATGAGCATCCATTTAAGTGTTTGCCTTTCTTTCTAAGTAACAGTTGCTTCTGAACAGTGAAAAGTGCCCTTTGAACTCATTGAATCTCTTTATATTCAGAACCAAATTCAGCATGTTCTCTATTGGGTGATTAGTAACTGTTCTGCATGGTGTCTGTGTTTTTCTCTCAAAGTCTACTCTGTAGATGGCTCTCCTATTGCAAGGACATGTGGTAGGTAAGCAAGAGAGAGATTTATGTAACATAACCCAAGAAATGGAACCAAATGAGAAAAGATATGTGCTATCTTGCTGCCTCATAATGCTAAGTGAAAGATAGCTAAGTACTCTGGGATAGTCACTGCTCACCTGTGCATAGTAATAATTTTATGGCACTGTCATGTGTTCAAAGCGCTTCACATGCTTTAGCTAGCTGTGGTCCTTAAAACAACCCCCCTGTAGAACTGTTCACAGTAAATAGGGGAGCGGAAGTTGAGAGAAACTGGCTTGCAAAAGACCATCTAGTGAGTTAATTGAAGAATCAAGACTCATGCAAGGGATTTCTTTAGCCACTACACAGTTTCATTCTGCGCACATATGGTATATTACAATTCAGAATAATCGTCTTTTTTAATTCTTACTTAGGTATCGAATCAACCTGGTGGCTGCAAAACAAAAACCCGAGATTAAAAAGGTACTGCAGATAAGGTGCTTAATGGCAAATGCTTGGATTGGAACAAATATATTTAATGGCTCCATCTGAAATTTAATATAATTTCACTGACAAAACTTGCCTCCCTTATCTTTCACATCTCTTCTCCCATATGAGATGTTCTTGGACTTCAAAGATTCAATGCATATCTAGTCAAAGAGAAAAATCTCTTCTACAGACTTTAGGAAAATAGATGGTTCTGTGTGATTCTAATGGCCAACTAACGTATATGGTGCTGGAAATGAGGTGGGAGGGGGACACCCACACAAGTAAGCTTCATCCCAAGTCATTGTTTCTTCTTGATCTTGTTTCCAAACTGCCAGTAGGTGGCTTGCAAATGTTATGCATCTGGTTTAGTTATAAACATAACATGTATCTGACTTCATTCAGCGTCAAGCAAAGATTTAACATGTTTTCCTTTTCTTCTCTCCCCCCACCCCCACCCTCCGGTATGATTCATAAGTACCAGGCAGTCCACAATATTGTACACACATGGTAGTGCTACATTTGTTTTAGTGGGTCACAAACTGCTCAGGCTTGATGTTTAGTTGATTGATCAATGGTATTCTGTAATGATTATGGAGTGGACAGGATGCATGTTGGAGCGATACTTCTTGCTAGTAATTGATGATGTGGAGCTATCATGAACCTGAAACATTGTCTAGATTGTCACGTTATGTCTTACCATGTGCTACTGCAGTTCAAGTTCAGCCACCAGATTTGCCAGGAATACAACCGATATCTATCAACCATAGTTGGGTATCTGTGGACCTCACAAGCATTCCAGGAGTCCCCCTGCCCTCAGGGGATTCAGCTGGACCCAGAAGTGCTGGAGATGACAAGGGTGAAGGACCACAGGAAGGGCTTCAATGTAGTTTTCCACCCTGCACTGATGGGATATGCTATGCTCTTCCTGAAGAAGGTGAGGAGAGCAGTTTGCATTTTTCAAGTAGAATCATTTCCAATTATTTTTAACACTGTAATACTTGAGGACTACTGAGCATGAGTGTGTATGATCACTGTTAGTTACTATGATGTCTGCATTGTGTCCTTTAAAACTCCAGTCTTTGGCACACCATGGCCTACCTTCTACCATGCCATATAAAGTCAAGCTGTACATAGGCTTATTAAGAATAAGTACTGTGCAGGGAGGAATGGGGAGACCTGGGTTCACCACTCCATTTAACTGTGAAAGCTTAGTGCCAAGCCTCTGGCAACAACTAGCAGAGACAAAAGAGATCTCCTTGCAGTTCCAAGTCATTCTGGCTCCATTCTTTGGAACCCCAAGTTTAAAGGAAGGCTTCTCCTCCTCCTTGAATCGTTACCAACTCTCTTCCTTAGAAGTGTACTAAAGATATGGGATATGGGAGGGGCCATACCTCAGTGGTAGAGCACATGTTTTTCATGCAGAAAGTCCCAGTTTCAAGCACTGGATTCCCCACATATGACAGGAAAAGACTCTATGTCTGGAAAACTGGAGAGTGGTTGCAATCAATGTAAACAATACAGAACAAAATGGACCATTGGTCTGTTTTGGTAATATAGCAGCTTCTTGTGGGGGCTGAAGAATTTGACTTCACCTCAGTCTTGTTTGTTCCTTTTTTTCCCTTTTTTTTTAAAGCAAGTTTCCAGCCTTTGCCATTGCAAAAATATGCCTGAGTATTTGGGCAATGTCTGGTGAAGTATAAAACCAAAGGAATTGCCAGATGAAGTTCCAGGTTCATCAGTAGGTGCACTCTCTACTGTCAGGGTAAACAGTACCCCCCTGTCTGGTTTTTTTTGACCAGCAGTTCTCAAAATGGGAGACCAGCCTCCTATATCTGGTCTGGAAAGCTTCCAGGAGCTACTACTGCTTTATTTCCAGGAAGCAAACTGTTAGCAGCTACCCAAATCAGTGTGCAGGGAGTACCAAACTTTAGTACAATTCTTTGTTGCAACAGAAGACAATGTGATACGATTTATTATACCTGTTGCCCCTTCTGTGGATTCATTTTCATACCACAACCAGACCTCTTTCTTTGATCTGCTTGTAACTTTGTCCATAACCGGGCTTTTTTTTTTTCTCTTTTTCTTTGCTTCATCGGCCTTTTTTAGAAGTTTAGTAGGCTTGGTTCAAGAACCTGCACCTTATTTGTTTCTGATTCCATTTTCTTGATAAGTCTGCCTCTGAAACATTTTGTGTGTGTCTCCCTGTGGTATCTAAGTATTTGCCCACAGCTTTTTAAAAGTAGCATAGAAGGTAAAACTTGTCCCCAGTGTAAGCTTTTATTTCATTGTGCTTCAGTGAAAGTGGAAGCTGAACTTTTCTCTTTGGTGCAGCTTTTGGGCTCTGGACCTGGTAACTGCTTGCTCCTACTCAGGCAGCTTTACTGATATCCAAAAACTTAAGCTGCCTTATCAGATCATTAATCCATCTGTCAGTATTGTTCGCGTTGCCAAATTCTCTAGTGTCTTTTTCCTACCCCTACCTGGAACCAGAGATTGAATTGGGATCTTCATGCAAAGCATGTGCTGTTCAACTGAAGTGTGGCTTCTTCTCTAGGAGATGATGTGGTCTTCTGCCTTTGGAAGACATACTAGACTGAAATTTGCTGTTCAGTTCACCAGAGAGTGCTGTTGTACAACTGAAGATTAGCTGATAGCAAAATTATCAGAGCCATTTTCTCCCCAGGCAACACTGGTATGTGTTTGGCTGCTTCTTTCGATGGACTTCCATGTGTTGAACCGAAAGAGGAGTGCATGCTGTTTCAACCTGTACAGGCCCACTACAAAATGTCAGAGATGTGAATTTTTCAAGACCTATCATGTAGTAGCTTTGTGGAGCAGCTCTGAGGCATTGGTGCTGTCCAAAAGGCATTTAGTGTTTCAGTTGTGCCATGTCATCTTCAGGAAGTCTAGTCTGAGGCTGATTCTAGAGTTAATCTCTAATAATTTCAAATAACTCTTCTTTTAAAATCTCTAGTCTTAGAGAACCATTAATTTCTAACACCTTTCTTCCCCCCCCCCCCCCCCGCTTCTCTTCAGATGCAACCAGAGGATACAACCCTGAACTTCAAATTCATTCGGGTAAAGTGGCATGCTTGACAAAATGCTATGTTTCTTGGGAAGCTGGTTGTCAGTTGGAGTTGGGATTTGGGGCACTGCCACAGAGGAAGGAACAACTAAAATGTCGAGAAAGGAGAGGGGTTAGGAGAGGGTACCTTCCAACTCTAGAATTTTGTGCTTCTGTGACAAGGCTGATAACCTGTGCTGCTGAGGAACCTACATCTTCTAGCTTTGTCCACCATGTATTTTCCCATGAAAAGGAATTGTTCAGTAGCAGTTGGTACACCTGAAAAAGTTTTTATTTCTGGTCTGAAAATGGAACTGGCATAAAGATGCAACTGTTCCCCAAGGCTAGGGGATCTCAGTTAGGTCTCTTTGTTGCTTGGTTTCCAGTACCAGTTGGAATATAAAATTCAAAGAGGGAATTCTGGCACCAAGAGATGTTCATTCTTTGTAGGAGCTCTCCTCTACTGCAAAGAGGCATGCCTGCTAAAAGCTAATTGAAACTGCCCTATGTGAACTGGCTCATGAAGAGGCTGCATGGTGATAGCTTATTCCTCACCACAAAGACCAAGTTTGTGTCACAGCATATTAGCATCATGGGTATGCTGGGCTTTTGCAGTGTGGATTGGTCTACAAGTTCAGGTGCTGGAGAGCTAGGGTAGGAAATGAGAGGACACTTTGTGGCCCAAAAAAGAAAAAGCCATTGTATCTGAAGAGATTGAACTCCTAATGCTTTATTTGCAGGGGGCAAGGTGGGGATGGTACCAGGAATTTCTCTACTCCCAAGGATTACAAGGCCTGAAGCTTTTCATCGAAAGTAGCATTTGCCATGTTCCTCAAGAGAAAGTAAGGCATTAATGGAAACAATAGACTGATTCTTACAGTCTGTTGTGAACTATCAAGCTATTCTTCAGAAAATAAGAGGAATATTTTTTTAAAAAATGTGTATTTATTAAAAGATTTTAATAAGTAACAGAAGTGCATTTTAATGAGTAACAAAACTGTTTTCAGACACCATGATAATTTCCGGTCTGTGACCATAATAATTCAATTCAACTTTGTGATATATCAAAATATTGTGATGTTTAGCTGGTGATTTATCGTGATGTTGAAAACTTATATGTTTTTAAGGAAAGGGCTGGTGCTGTGTAGTTTTTACTGTAATAATCTGTATGTTTTAAATAAATAGTGTGTTTGCGTGTTTTATGTTTTTCTCCTGTTTCTGTTTGAGCAAGATGGTCCCTGTCAGGGAAAAAGGTAGGGTATGAATAATAATTATTATAATTTTCACAGAAATGTCCCTTTTTGAGCTATCCCTCTGTTTTAATTTCCTAAATAAACTTGTTTATTGAGCACTGCAATCATAATTGGCAGCACTTGAATGAGAAACAAAAAATTCAAAAGAATAACAGTCTTGAAAGCGGGTACGCGTTCTGATTGATAAATTTACATCTTTCCAAGATCTACAATCCCATCATATCTGTAAAAATAATGATGTGAAGCTGTCTTTCTTTACAGCTGATAGATTATTATTTATCTGCACTCCCAAATATTTTATTACTTCATGGCGAATTTTAAAACTCATCCGTTTTTGAATGATTGGTTAGAGGAAATGCCCATATACCGTATATACTCATGTATAAGCCGACTTTTTCAGCACATTTTTATGCTGAAAACGCCTCCCTCGGCTTATACTCGAGTGAGGGTCCCACCCGAGCGCATTTCCAGCAGCCGCTCGCTGTCAGTGGTGGTGGAGGAGGAACGAGCAGCCTGAAAGCAGCCCTTTCGGGCTGCTTGTTCTTCTGCTGCTGCCACCTGCCTCTGCCTCTCAGCAGCACCCTAGATAGGCAGGGGGATGGGAGGGGGAGAGAGAAGCCCCCTCTGCCATGTGTGCACACGCACTCTGGCCCACCAGCAGGTTTGTGGTGTGGTGAACTGGCTTATACTTGAGTCAATACGTTTTCGCAGTTTTCTGTGGTAAAATTAGGTGCCTCGGCTTATATTCAGGTTGGCTTATACTCAAGTATATATGGTACATTATTTCTGATTTGGATTTGTTGATTTTAATCCTGTGTTTTACCACAATTACTTAGTTGTTTCATTAATACAGGCACTGCAGCTTTTGGATTCGATAGCATAATTGCTGTATCATCTGCAAAAAAGCATTACTTTGTGCATTTCCTTTTTATTTTTGTTCCTTTTATCTCCATGCTGTTGGTTCAATAGCTAATGGTTCAACTGAGAATGTGAACAACAACAATAACAACAACAATGTTATTATTTCTGCCCTGACCATCTGGCCGGGTTGCCCCAGCCACTCTAGGCAGCTTCAAACATATTTAAAAACATAATCAAACATTATAAACTTCTCAATACAGGGCTGTCTTCTAAAAGTTGTGTAGGCGTTCCACAGGGAGGGCGGTACTGCTGAGAAAGCCTTCTGCCTGGTTCCCTGTAACCTCATTTATGAGGGAACCGCCAGAAGACCCTCGAAGGAGGACCTCAGTGTCTGGGCTGAAAGATGGGGTTGGAGACGCTCTTTTAGGTATACAGGGCTGAGGCCATTTAGGACTTTAAAGGTTAGCACCAACATTTTAAATTGTGCTTGGAAATGTACAGGGAACCAGTATAGATCCTTTAGTGTTATATGAGCCTGGCGACCACTCCCAGTCACCAGTCTAGCTGCAGCATTATGGAGTAGTTTTGTTTTTTAAAATTTATTTAATCATTTTTTCGATACAAACATCACCCGCAAAAGACACATACAACAAAAACCATAATAACACTAATAACACAATTTGACAATTCAGATTTGCATACACTAATATACCTATGCCTATACCTTTTCAACAATATTTTCCGGCCTCTGTCTCCTCCCCCTACTTCCCACCACTTATCCGCCTTATCGCTTAAATATTCCTTCCCGATTTCTTCATATTTATCCATTCTTAATTTGCGTCGACATGCAATTTGTTCGTATGTAGCTAATCTGTCCATATTATCAATCCATGTGCTCAATGGAATCTTTTTGCGGCTCTTCCAATTCATCAAAACAAGTTTTTTTGCTTCTAATATAGCATGGTACATCCATTTTTTTGACCCCTTGTAATCTCCCACGTTTCCAGAATATAATTTAGAATTAAATTTAATTCCGCTAAATAACAATTTCTTTTTATTATTCTTGCTATAAATATCCTCACCTCACACCAAAATGATCTTATCATCGGGCAGTTAATATGTACTAATTTCGCATTTTTACTCCCACATCTCCAGCAGTTGTCTGTACTTGTTATTCTCTTATGGTATAATTTTGCTGGAGTCCAGTAGACTCTGAATATTATTTTCTCTTGAATAAGTCTTAGTCTTAGATCCATAGAGGCTATTTCTGTTGATTTTATACTTGACTCCCATATATCATTTGTTATCTGTACCCCTAACTCTTCACTCCATTTTTGTCTATCATATTCTAAATCATATTTCTTCCAGTTGAGTAGGGTTTTATAGTGCAAGTGTAGAGTTTTTTGTTTTTGTTTTTGTTTTTACTTTTTTTTATAAAATATTTATTAAGATTTTACAAAAACGTAGGTTTACAAAATACAAAGAAGACATATGGAAAGAAAAAGATAAAAAAAGAAAACATACAAAAATACATAAAAAAGAAAAATACAAAATACAAAAAACGAGTAGATAAAAAAGAATTAAAAACAAATCCGTTTTTTGTAACTTTAAACTCATTAGCTTGTTTCCTTGACCTCCTCACACCTCCCCTTTTTGTATTCCCATTAAATAATCAAATCAGCAAATCCTTACCCTCTTTCGTTTATCTTAACTCTGTATCTTAACATATTATAACTCTATATTTTCATCCATTATCAATTCATTTTTGCATATTCTTATTAACTTTGTTGCTAATGCCACTTATTTTCAATCCAACATCATTTTAACATTCATTAATTTTACAGTGTTTCTGCAGATAGTCTTTAAATTTCTTCCAATCTTCTTCCACCAACTCTTCTCCTAGGTCTCGGATTCTGCCAGTCATTTCCGCCAATTCCATATAGTCCATCACCTTCATCTGCCACTCTTCCAGGGTGGGTAACTCTTGTGTCTTCCAATACTTTGCAATAAGTATTCTTGCTGCTGTTGTTGCATACATGAAGAAAGTTCTATCCTTCTTTGGCACCAATTGGCCGACTATGCCCAGGAGAAAGGCCTCTGGTTTCTTCAGGAAGGTATATTTAAATACCTTTTTCATTTCATTATAGATCATCTCCCAGAAAGCCTTAGTCTTTGGGCACATCCACCAAAGGTATCGGGCAAATGATATATTTTTGCAAGCTTGACTGGTGTCATGTACCACCTGTAAATCATTTTCATAATATTCTCTCTTAAGGCATTACATGCCGTAAATTTCATACCGGTGGTCCACAACTGTTCCCAGTCAGCAAACATAATGTTGTGACCAATATCTTGTGTCCATTTGATCATAGCAGATTTAACCGTTTCATCCTGCGTATTCCATTTTAACAGCAAGTTATACGTTCTTGAAAGTATCTTAGTTTTGGGATCTAACAGTTCTGTTTCCAATTTTGATTTTTCCACCTGGAAGCCAATTTTTTTATCCAAATTATAGGCCTCTCTTATTTGTTAATAATGAAGCCAGTCTCACACTTTATCTTTTAATTTCTCAAAACTCTGCAATTTCAATTTGTCTCCTTCTTGTTCCAATATTTCCCAATATTTCGGCCATTTGGCCTCCATATTGAGCTTTTTCTGAGCCTTCACTTCCATTGGTGACAACCACCTTGGGGTTTTATTTTCCAGTAAATCTTTGTATCTTATCCAGACATTGAACAATGCTTTCCTGACAATATGGTTTTTAAACGCTTTATGTGCTTTAACCTTGTCGTACCACAAATATGCATGCCATCCAAAAACGTTGTTAAAACCTTCTAGGTCCAAAATGTCTGTGTTCTCAAGAAGCAGCCAGTCTTTCAACCAGCAGAATGCTGCTGATTCATAGTAAAGTTTAAGGTCTGGCAGGGCAAATCCGCCTCTTTCCTTTGCGTCAGTTAATATTTTAAATTTTATTCTAGGCTTCTTGCCCTGCCAGACAAATCTGGAAATGTCTCTCTGCCACTTCTTGAAACAGTCCATCTTGTCCAAAATTTGCAATGATTGAAACAGAAATAACATTTTTGGCAATACATTCATCTTTATAGCTGCAATTCGACCCAACAAGGAAAGCTTCAAATTTGACCATATTTCCAAATCTTTTTTCACTTCTATCCAACATTTCTCATAGTTATCTTTAAATAAATTTAAATTCTTAGCAGTCATATTAACCCCCAAATATTTTACTTTCTTAACTAATGTTAAACCTGTCTCCTTCTGAAACCTCTCTTTCTCAATTGGTGTAAAATTTTTCTCAAGCACTTTAGTTTTTGACTTGTTCAGCTTAAATCCTGCCACATGACCAAATTCTTGAATCAATTCTAATACTCTTTTCGTACTAGATTCTGGCTCCTGTAACGTCAAAACTAGGTCATCTGCAAAAGCTTTCAATTTGTATTGTTTGGCTCCGACCTGAATACCTTTAATCAGACGGTCCCTTCTAATCATATTCAGCAAAACCTCCAGAACCAAAATAAAAAGCAGTGGGGAAATTGGGCAGCCTTGTCGTGTCGCTTTCTCTATCTTAAATTCCTCTGTCATCACATTATTGACTATTAACTTAGCCTTTTGTTCTGAGTAAATTGCACTTATACCATTTTCAAACCCTTGGCCCACCCCCATTCCCTGAAGATTTTTCTTCATAAAATTCCAAGAAATATTATCAAAGGCTTTTTCCGCATCTGTAAAAATTAAAACTGCTTTGGTATTGATGTTCACTTGCAGCTTCTCCAAAATGTTAATTATATTCCTCGTATTGTCAGACAGATGTCTACCTGGGAGAAAGCCGGCTTGATCTTTATGTATCTCTTCAACTAATACCTTTTTTAATCTGTTAGCCAAGATATCAGCAAAAATTTTGTAATCCACATTAAGCAGGGATATGGGGCGGTAATTCTTGAGTTGTGTCTTTTCAGACTCAGTTTTCGGTATAAGTGTAATGTAAGCTTCCTTCCACGACTCTGGCGCCTTTTCCCCCTCCAAAATTTCATTACAGACCTCCTTTAGTGGCTGAATTAACCAGTCTTTCAAAGATCTATAGTATTTGGAGGTTAGACCATCCGGCCCTGGAGATTTACCCAACTGCATGTTCTAAATGGCACCTTCTACCTCCTGTTCTGTAATTTTGTGGTTCAACATTATCTTATTTTCTTGAGAGATTTTTTGTAATCCATTTGTTCTTAAAAATTGGTCTAAAACAGTCTCTTTCTGTGGCCCTTGTGTATATAGTTGTTTAAAATATCTCTGGAAGCACTTTCTAATCTCCAATGGATTCTGTATGTTCTTTCCTTCCACATCCAGATTTGTGATAGTGTTTAATTTTTGTCTTTTTTTCATCTGCCAAGCTAGCAGTTTCCCGCATTTATTAGCCGATTCAAATGTCTTTTGTCTCATCTGCTTAATTTTCCATTATACTTCCTGATTTATCATTTTCATATATTGTACTTGATATAGCTTTATTTCTCTCAGAATCTCTTGCGACTTTGGTTTCGCTCTTAATTTCTTCTCTCCTTCTTTTATTTTTTCCAAGATTTTGTCTTTTTTCTCATTTTGAATTCTCTTCTTTATTGCGTTCTGTTGAATCAGAAACCCTCTCATGACCGCTTTGCTTGCGTCCCAGATTACTCTTTTTTCAACCGTGGTATTCAAATTTATCTCAAAATAATCTCTCAAGATTTTTTTGGGCCTTCTTGGTAACCTCTTGATCTCTAAATAAGGTGTCATTCATCCTCCATCTGAAGGAACCGATTGGTGTTAGCTTCATCTCCATCTTCACCGCATTATGGTCGGAGCAAGTTTTTGGGCAAATTTCCACTTTTCGAGTCTTAGGTGCCAGTCCTCTAGTTATCCATATTTGGTCAATTCTTGTCCATGTCATTTTGGCTTCAGAGAAGAATGTTCCCTCTCTTCCAAGGGGGTTCTTAGTTCTCCAGATGTCAATCAAGTCCATATTGTCAGTCAATTCAAAAAAAGTTTTTGGTAGTCTGCCATCTTTAGTTACAACCTGTCTGCGACTTGTCCATATTTGTAGATACTTGATTTAATCTCTGCAACAAAAACAAAAAACTCTACAAATATGGACAAACAAATAGAGTTTTTTGTTTTTGTTGCAGAGATTAAATCTTGTAGCAGCATGGGTGTTTCCAATGCTGCTATAGCGTCAGGGCCAAACTGCCTTTCCAACATATGTTTCAATTGGATGTATTGCCATTGTGTTTCACTGGTTAATCCATACTTTACTTGCAAAGTCTTATATTCCACAAATTTGTAATTTTCATCAATTAATTGATTCAATGTCAAAATACCTTTTTTCATCCAATTTTGCCAAATTATTATTGATTTCCAATTTTTAATTTTGGGTTGGTCCATATTGTTAATTTCTCATGTTGATAGGGATCGTCCTTATTATTTTTATTTATATTCATCAAAAATGTTATAGGTGCTTTAATAGACTCCAGGATAATAGGATATTTCATAAAATTGGAGCCGAGTTTAGTCCACCCTACAAGAGATTCAAATAAACTATATTCGAGAGTAGCCCAGTTGGGATTCCTGCTAGATCTCCAATCATTAGTCTTACTCAGCAGGTATGCCTGGTGATATAGTTCCAGATTTGGGAGACCAAAGCCACCTTCCTTAGTTGGAAGTTGCATTTTATGTAGTGATATTTTTGGTGGCTTTGTACCCCACAGGCACGGTCTAAATAGTTTATTTATTTTTTGGAAGTAAAATTTGGGAATATGTATTGGTAATCCTCTAAGAATGTATAAAAGCCTTGGAACAACATTCATTTTGAGGACGTTAACCTTTCCCCAAAGGGAGAGCTTTAGAGGTCCCCACCTTTCAATATCAAAAGAAATCTCATTTATAATTTGATTCAAATTTAATTTTACAATTTGGTCTATATCTGATGAAATCATTATACCCAAGTATTTAATAAAGTCTTTGCACATCCGAAATTGCTGGTTTCTATACAATGTAGCCCTTGGCCCAATTGGTAAAATCTCTGATTTTGTCCAATTTATAGAATATCCTGATATTCTGCCAAAGGTTTTTATAATTTTTGGAATTGTATCTTCTGGTTTTGTAATAAATAAAAGGATATCATCCGCAAATAATACAATTTTGTAATTATCTTAGTTGTGTTTTGCACCCTTGATATGCTCATCCTGAATTATTGCTCTTGTTAATGGTTCCAGGCAGAGATTAAATAACAATGGAGAAAGAGGACATCCTTGTCTCGTCTTATGGAGTAGTTAAACTTTCTGAGTTACCTTCAAAGATAGCCCCACATAGAATGCATTGCAGTAGTCCAAGCCTAAGATAACCAGAGCATGTATCACTCTGGCAAGACAGTGCATGGGCAGGTAGGGTCTCATCCTACATACCAGATGGAGCTGGTAGACGGCTGCCCTGCACACAGAATTGACCTGTGCCTCCATGGACACCTATGAGTCCAAAATGACTCCCAGGCTGTGCACCTGGTCCTTCAGGGGCACAGTTACCCCATTCAGGACCAGGGACCCCACACACTCCCCATCCCCATCCCTCCAGAACAGTACTTCTGTCTTCTTGGGATTCAACTTCAATCTGTTTACTGCTATCCATACTCCAACCACCTCCAGACACTCACACAGTACCTTCACTGGTTCTGATTTAAAGGAGAAGTAGAGCTGGGTACTGTTAAGAGCAATTGATTTTCCATTAATTCCCTGCCCCGTAAGGGTCCAGGAAGCGTATAACGTCCAATGAGATTCCCCCAGTCAGAGATAAAATGACAGAGATCAACCAGATGTAATTCAAAGCAAAGCGGCGATTACGCCTGATCCTTTATTGCAAAATACAGTGGAACCTCGCAAGACGAATGCCTCGCAAGACGAAAAACGCGCAAGACGAAAGGGTTTTTCGGTTTTTGCTTCGCAAGACGATTTTCCCTGTGGGCTTGCTTCGCAAGACGAAACGTCTTGCGATTTCTTGCAAGTTTGTTTCCTTTTTCTTAAAGCCGCTAAGCCGCTAATAGCCGTGCTTCGCAAGACGAAGAGACTCGTGGAACGGATTAATTTCGTCTTGCGAGGCACCACTGTATAGAGCACAGTTGGAACAGGGGTTCCTGCTCCCAAACGCCCAATGTGGTACGAAGGAAGGAGAACCCCGAACAAAAGAAGACACAGATTTTTATACTTTCTTACAGCACAGCGGAATACGTCACAGGGGGGCGATTTCGGAGATTACAGGTGAGCAGTTGTGGGAAGCGTTTTGGTGAAGTATTGTTGTTATGGTAGTTATTAACACTTTGATGTTTACATGCAAAGTTCTTAAGTGGTGTTGACAAAGAGAGGAAGGTTGCGGGTGACTGTTATTGGTATTTCTCAGCCCATCCCGTCCTTCTTACTGAAGTCTGTCTATTGTGATTTTATGATTGCAGGATGACGTTTGATGGTTCAGCCTGAAGTGCTTACTTGCAGGGAAGAACGACTGGGCTTTGGGCAATCCCAGAGCTTAGGTTGATATTCCCTGACACCTTATGAATGAAATGTACCGTATTTTTCACCCTATAGGGCACAGCGGCCCATAGGGCGCACCTAGTTTTCAGGGGGGGGGAATCAAGGGGGAAAATATGACACACACCCCCACAGCTCTGGGAGCAGCGGACAGGCTGAACGCAGCCTGTGCGCTACTCCAAGACCACCTCCCTGCTTTTGCGGGAGGTGGCGGAATTCCCGCACCTCCCACAAAAGCCAACAGGAGCTGCGCACGACTCCTGCGGGCTTTTCGACCAGGAGGGAGAAGGGACTGAAACGGCCAGTCAGTCCCTTGTCCCTCCTCGGGGAAAAGCCCCCCAAAACGGCGCACTCTTTAAAGGCTGCTCAGCTCCTGCAGGGTTTTCTACGAGGTGGGGGAATTCCCCCACCTCGTAGAAAAGCCCGCAGAAGCCGCACAGCCTTTAAAGAGCGCGCAGCTTCTGCATGCTTTTGCGGGAGGTGGGGGAATTCCCCCATCTCCCGCAAAAGCCCACAGGAGGGAGAAGGGACTGACTCGGCCAGTCAGTCCCTTCTCCCTCCTTGGGGAAAAGCCCCCAAGAGTGGTGCGCTCTTTAAAGGCTGTGCGGCTCCTGCGGGCTTTTCTATGAGGTGGGGGAATTCCCCCACCTCGTAGAAAAGCCAGCAGAAGCCGCGCAGCCCCTTTAAAGAGCCTGCGGCTTCTGCAGGCTTTTGCTGGAGGTGGGGGAATTCCCCCATCTCCCGCAAAAGCCCACAGGAGGGAGAAGGGACTGACTCGGCCAGTCAGTCCCTTCTCCCTCCTTGGGGAAAAGCCCGCAGGAGCCGCACGCTCTTTAAAGGGTGCATGGCTCTTGTGGGCTTTTCTATGAGGTGGGGGAATTCCCTCACCGCCCGCAGAAGCCGCACACCCTTTAAAGAGCGCACGGCTCCTGCGGGCTTTTCGACCCAGCTTGTGGGGCTGGCGGTGGGGGGAAGTGCTGCTTTCCCCCACTGCCAGCCTCAAAGCCAAGGAGCCTGCGTTCGCCCCATAGGACGCACACACATTTCCCCTTCATTTTTGGAGGGGGAAAAGTGTGTCCTATAGGGCGAAAAATACGGTAAATTGTGAATGACTCGTTGAAATAAACAGTTGCATTTGTGAATTGGTGTCATATCACTGCAGACCCTGTAGATGGAGCTATAGCACTGTATTAGTGCTTGAACTGTCATTGTGCATGTTCAGGGAGTTACACTTAGCTTTCATTTATACAGATATATATATAAAAACATGTGGATACATTTATGAAAGTGTTTAAAAGACTTAAGCATAGCTGCATTTTCAGAAAAGATAAAAGTTGGTACAAAGTACATAAACACATACATTATTCAAGTTCAGAAAAGATCAACATTTTATAGTTTGGTACAGGATAGAAACATGGGTGAGAGAAAGGAAGGGATTGACCTTTATTGATATTTATTAATACATATTTTCTTATAACAGTATCATCTGCATACTGGTGAACACCCGGTCCAAACCCCCTGATCTCTCACAGTGGCTTCATATAGGTATTAAAAAGCATGAGGGAGAGGACGGAGCCCTGAGGCACTGGCGGAGGAAGAGGAGTGCGGGGGGAGTGCACCGCCCCCCAGCAGCGCAATCCCGGTGGGGTGCCATCACGGCTGCCCCCTGCGCTGGGGCGCCACACCCCCACAGGCAGCGCACCACACCCCTGTGGGTGGTGCGCCAACCCCCCCACCTGTTCTCCACCCCCCCTGTGCTGGAGCATGAAGCTCCGCCACTGCCACTGCACCCCACAAGTGAGCTCCCAGGGGTCCGAACACTCATCCCCCAACACAGGCCCATCTGCCATGTTCAACCAAGTCTCTGTTACACATGGCAGGTCAATTCCTCCATCCACGATCAGGTTATTGATGGCAGTAATCCTGGGAATGATTGTCTTGTGAATCATTGTCCTGGCATTGCGCAGCAGCACCTTAAGGTCATGTGGATACCAGTATCCCTTCCGGTCAGGATCTGACCTAGAGGCAGGGATGGTTTTCAAATGACGACTAAACCTCGCTCCTCAGTAATGACATGGTCTGGTCCTAACATAACTCCTCCTACCTGTGATCACTGAGATTGAGTATCCCAATGCACACACCCTTCCCCGCTTGGAACCTGCCCCATCCTGTCCCTCTGCCCTTAAAATAACTAATATAATGTAAAATGGTAATCTAAAATACAAATTAAAATAACTCTTTCCCAAGCTAAAACACTTTAAAACACCCCAAAGTTAAAACCCCATCCTCATTAAAACAGTAACTTTGGCACAAGGAGGTTGGCCCACACCCTCATCCCACCCCCGAAGTGCCAGCTCTCAAAAGGACAACCCCCTTTGCTGGCGGCCGCTCCCCCAGGGCAGGCAGGCTTTATAGAGCTGCCCCAGCATCCAGTGTACACCTAGATGGGGCAGCAAATGTTCCCGATGCTGCCTGCCCGCTCATGGTCCTGGTCCTTGCAGGACTCTGCAGTCCCCTTGCGTGGGGGGAGTTGGCAATCCCCCAGCAGCATCAGCTAGTCCTCTTGGTGGGGAAGATGGCAGTCCCCAGGGCTGCGAAAGAGGGCATCCTTGTTACATACACCCCTTGCAGGGGAGAAAGCTTAAATTATATCTCTCTGGATGAGCCCTTTTCTTGTATGAATAGCTTTTTTTATCTGTAACTGGGCTAATGTTTCACTTGTGCTGAATTAAACCATCAAGATAAATGGCAAAATAATAATATAATTAACCAGTGCTTATTAAGGAGGGGTCATATTCCCTTATTCCTTTTGAAAACAATAATATTAATAATAGTAAGTAACAAGCAATGTGTAAAATGAGAAGTAACTAAAAATAGCAGCATCAGCAGTTGACTGGCATTAAACACACACAAAAGAGAAACTAGTATCTGCCAGAGAATGTGGACTGTTCTTTTAAAATTATTACCAAACAATTCTTGTCCCCAAAGCTGAAATAGCTGGCAGGGCTTAATCAGTTTCAGTGCTTGCTGAAATTTTGTCTTTGTCTCTTCAATTGAACTCTTCAAATTCTCATTCATCCTTTTCTTAATCAGTAAGCACTTTCCTTCTTATTATTACACATTCTGCAACCTGCCTGGTATGTGGGTCAAAATAAAGTACTTTCATTTCATATAGTGCTGCTCCTGTTTGCCTAACCTGTTGATTTGGCTCAGAATCTGGCCCTCCCTGGTACGTGACAGTATTTTGGCAAAGGGAACAAAGCTTGAGCAGCCTTGGAAGACAGAGCATGTTCTTGTCCTTAGCAATCCAGCAGCAACATATAATCAAGCGCATGCTTTCACCCACACATAATAGTTGCTGATAACCAAGTGTGCATCACTGGAAACCGTGTGCAGATGCTGTTCATGTTATGTTCTTCACCTCCTAGTGGGGGTTCATTATATTGTAATCAGGAAGGCACCAGCAGCTGTTCAGCTGTAAACCACATTATGTTGCTGAAAAATCTGTTGCTGAAAAAAAACAAAGTTTTTTATGGAGAAGTGACTGCCCATATTTGCCAGTTTGTCACTGCACAACTAGGCTGTTAAACTGCTATTGTTCCGGAGGAAGAAACCAGAGTGCTGAGCTGAAGATGTATTATGCCTCCTAGCAAGCATTACTTTTGCATGTTTTCCATTTGTTTCATTGGACTTTTAGTGGTTGACGTGCAGCAGCAGTGTCTGGAGAATCAGACCCCTCTCTTTTCCAGTATTCATTGTGCACACACTGCATCTGAGAAATGGGTTAACTCTGCCCTAAGACATCTACAGACTGTTTTCCAAAGCCATGCTATGCTTTCCATCTGTTAATCAGTCTCTGTGCAGGGAGGGGAAAGATGTGTTTTTATCTTACTGAGGAGTGCCTCATTTTCTTCTTGGACAGACCTTTCCAATCTGTTTAGCCTTGTCATTTCAATGAGTTAACGATTTCTCCCTTTTTTTCTTTCTGCTGGAATGGCAAAAACTACTTGCTGTGTGTTCTAACTCTCTTCTCATGTTGGCCTACTTCCTAGTGCTTGTGCTGTGCATTCCTAATGCCATGAATAAATCAGGAGCCTGCAGATTTGGAAGGGGGTGCAGCTGGAGCCTCTTGGAAAACTCAACTGCTTAAGCAAAACCTGCCAGTGGGTGGCTTCATGAAGTCTCTCTCTCTGCATACATACACAAATGAACAAAAAAAATAAAATAATAACAAAAAAAGAAACATAGATACATCCATAAACCCGTAAGTTCTTACAAAACTTATGCCACCGTGTTCTTAATTCCCAATTACTTATCCTATCCAGTAGGCTTCTGTCTTCCTCAAAGTGGGTCTGTCTTATCTATTTGTTAAAGTGCTTCTTTGATCATTTCCCCATTTCTTCCGTTATCTGAATGCTATACTTATAATCTATCTTGTAATTTGAGAAAATTAATCAAAGCATGTCTAGGTTTTGACTTGAGGACACTGTTTTTTTAAAATATTCTTTATAAATTTCCTACTCCTTTCTTGAACGTTTGGTTTGGCTGTCTCCTAATTGTCTTTTTTGCCAGTTGGAGATATTCAAATAATTTATCCTGCCATTCCTCTTTTGTTGGTACTAATTCTCCTTTCCATTTTCTAGCAATTAATATTCTTGCTACTGTTGTAGCATATATTATTCTCATTCTTTTCATTTGAAATATCTGAGTCTAAAATGCCCAAGAGGAAGGCGTCCGGTTTTTTATGAAGGTTTGCTTTAACATTTTTCTTCATTTCCTCTTAAATAAATTTCAGAAATTCTTGATTTTTTTTGCAGCCCCGCCACATATGAAACAGTGTCTCTTCTGCCTGTTTGCACCTCCAGCAAATGTTAGATCTTGTTTTATACATTTTGGCCATTTTTCTGGGAGTTATATACCACTTACAGAACATCTTCAGGAAATTTTCCTTTAGTGTATAACAAGCCGTAAATTTCCATTCTTTATTCCATAAGCTTTCCCATGCCGATAGCTGGATATTTTTACCAAAATCTTTCACCCACTTAATCATTCCTTCTTTCAACTCTTCATCTTTCACCTCCCACTCTAAAAGAAGCTTGTACATTCTGGATATTATTTTTTTCTTGTTTTGTATTAATTCTTTGTCTACTTTTGATTCTTCCGTTGCAAAACCCCTTTTCCTGTCTATCTTAAAAACCTTGTTTAATTGATAATATTGTAGCCAGCCTGTTAGGTGATGTCTTATTTCTCTGAATTTTTGCACTTTCAATTGATTATCTTCCTCTTCTAATAGGTCTTTATACGTGGCCCAGTTTGTTTCCATATTTTTTCTTTTCATTACAATGGCCACCAGAGGGGATAGCCAGCAGGGAGCTTTTGGTCCAATAAATCTTTTTATTTTCCCCATACCTTATATAGCGGCTTCCTTATAACACGATTCAGAAAGCCTCTTATGAATTTTAACTTTTTCATATCCCAGGTTTGGGCGCCACCCAAAGCGGTTATCAAAGGCTTCCAAATCTAGTAAATCTGAGTTCTGCAATGTGTTCCAATCTTTTAACCAACATAAGCAAGTTTCAGGTCTGGCAGTGCAAATCCCCCTCTGTTCTCATTGTCTATTAATAATTCGTTTTTAATTCTAGGTTTTTTACACTGCCAGATAAACCTTGATAAGTCTTTCTGCCATGTCTTAAAACATCCCATCCCCCCTATCACTGGGATCATCTGAAACATGAACATTATCTTAGGGAGCACATTCATTTTTACTGCGGATACACTCCCCCAGAGCGACAGGTTCAGCCTATTCCATATTTCTAAATCCTTTTTAATTTCCTTCCATATCTTTGTATAATTATCGTTGAATAGATTGTTGTTTTTAATTGTAAACAAAATTCCCAAGTATTTGACCATGTTAACCATTGTCAGACCCGAAATTATTTGCAATTCTTTTTTTCTCTTGTGCTTGCAATTTTTTTGCCAAAAGTTTGGTTTTATTTATATTTATTTTAAATCCCGCCACCTTCCTCCATTCAAAAATTCTTTCTGGTATTTTTGGTAAACTTTCTGACTGGTTTTCAGTTATTATCAAATCATCTGCAAAGGCCTTTATTTTGTATGACTTACTTCCTACTACTATTCCTTTTATTTCTGGGTCTTATTGCAATTGCCAGCAATTTTAACACCATAATAAACAGTAGCGGTGACAGTGGGAAACCTTGCCTAGTCGCTTTCATTATTTTAAAACTTTCTATTTTTTCATTATTTATAATCAGTTTCGCTCTCTGATTTTGATATAGTGTCTCAATGCCTCTATTGAAATTCTTCCCAAAACCCATAATTTCTATATATATTTTTCATATACCTCCAGGATATATTATCAAGGCTTCCTGAAGTCTCATCCCTGCTAAAGAAGGAAATTTATGATTTTCAATTTCAATACATTTCAGTAATTCCACATCAATAAAAACTCTATTTATGTCTTGATTTTTAACATTTTGCACCTTATGATTTGGTTTATTTTCACAAGTCACTGAACTATTTGCTCTGTAAGCATCTCTTGTACAGCACAGCCTCTCTGTTCAGCATTCAAAGACAATTCTAGATTGAGTGAGTGAGTGAGTGAATCTTTATTGCTAGAAGCTAGAAGCCATCACAGTTGGTAACAGTGCATAGAATACAAATAATTAATTTAAAACTGAACAACAGCAACAGCAAAGCAAACATACCAAAATGTAAAAATCACTCTTGCCTAAGTTAATGATACTTGTCTTTGTCCCTAGCTCTCAACTTACTGGCGGGGGGGGGGTGTTAAGTATGTGAGTTGGTCTCTCCTCCTTTGCCTCCTCTTGGCCCACCGGAGGCAGCTTCAACCCTCCTTCGCCTCCATAGCAGAAGAAGAAGGAGCCAGCCACTGATGATGCTCTGCAGTCGACTCTGCTCTTTGGACATTGGGGTGGTGGCCCCCCTACCCAAAAATATAGGGGGGCCAAAAGGGCTTGGATCCCAGGAGCTGGGGTTCCTGTTTCAGGGCGAGTAGTGTATAAAGCCTGAGGCAGAAATGGGCAGAGCAATGGATGTGGCTTTTACTTTTGTACTGTAGGCTACATTCCAGCCACACAAAATTCAAAGGTTTCTGCACACAGCTTCTCCAGGAAAGCAAGAAGCTTCATTGCAGTTCAGGGACATGTTCCAGCCAGGCAAAAGCACTCGACAATCACATTTCCCGAAGGTGGAAGAAGCAACAAGGGGATCACCTATGTTGGACCTGGTCCTCACCAACAGGGAAGAACTGATGGACAAAATGAAAGTACTTGGAAACTTGAGAGGAAGTGTTCATGTCCTCCTAGGTTTCATGATACAGAGGCAAGGCATAGATGAGTGTAGTCAGACATGTCAAAGTGTAGTCTGGACTTCAAGAAGATTTATTTCATAAAGCTTAAGTAGCTACTGGGTGAGATCCCGTGGCCACAAATACACATAGAGAAGGGAATCCTAAATGGATGAGGGTTTTTAAAGGTGAAATATTGAAGGGCAAAATGCAGACAGTTCCAACAAGAAAGAAAAGTGGGAGGCATCTAAGGAAACTGGTGTGGTTGCATAAGAAGCTTACAGATGAACTGAGCTTTAAGAAGGACATAAGAAATGGAAGAAAGGGGAAATCACAAAGGAGGAGTATATACAAGTAGTTGACAGTTGCAGAGAGAAGGTCAGGCAGGCAAAAATTCAGAATGAGCTCAGGCTTGCAAGAGGTAAAAAATAAAAGGTTTCTTTGGCTATGTCTGAAGCAAGAGGAAGAACAAGTAATTGGTATGTCCTCTGTGCAGTGAAGATGAAGAAATGTTATTGAGTGACGGAGAGAGGGCAGAACTACAGTGGAGCCTCGGGTTACGTACCTCTCTAGATATGTAATCTTCGGGTTGCGAAAGCAGCAAACCCGGAAATATTTTTCCGGGTTTTGCTGCTCACACACGTGCAGAAGCGCTCTATCGTGCTGCGTGCGTGCACAGAAGCAGCACTCTGGTTACGGATTTTTCGGGGTGTACACAGACCCCCAGAATGAATTAAATCCCTATCCAGAGGGTCCACTGAACTCAACACCTACTTTGCCTTTGTCTTCACCCCAAACGAAAGATGCTCTACTGGTGATAACAGATGTTATGTAAGGATGATTTAAGGAGGGAGATGCAGCCCAAGACAGGAAAAGAGGTAGTAAGGGAACACCTAGCTACATTAAATGAATTCAAATCTCCAAGGCCTGATGAGCTGCATCCAAGGGTACTAAAGGAACTTGCAGATGTAATCTCAGAGCCCTTGTCTATGATCTTTGAGAATCCTTGGACAGCAGGTGAGGTTACTGCCGACTGGAGAAGGGCAAATGTCCCCATCTTCAACAAGGCGGGAAATAAGACCCAGATAACTAACTACCAACCAGGTTTCTCAAAAACAAGTCATGCCAGACAAATTCATTTCTTTCAGGATGGTGTCTGGGTTGGCCGCAGGTGGTGAGTTCTGCCACTTTTTTTCCTAGAAAAAAGCACTGTCTTTACCCAGTCCTTTAGCCATTAGGCAATCTATGACCTTTTAAAAGCAAGAGGACTGTTACTATGATTTTTTTCTGTGTCTCTTCTATTGCTTTTATTATTATGCTACATAAATTATGTTCTTAATATTGTACACTGCCCTGGGATCTTCAGATAAAGGGTGGTATATAAATTGAATTCTTATTCTCGTTATTTAGGCCATTCTTTCAACCTTGGGGTGGGGGATTATAAATTGTTGGAGACTGAAGGATACTGTTCCAGCTGTGGCATGGTTGGTAGGGCAGTTCTTTTTGGCTGTGCCTATATGAGTTCTATGTTTTGCTTTTGAAACTACAGTTTCTTACACACTGTATTGCAGAATGCAAACAGGTATAAATTTGTTTTCCAGAACACCAGTATTGTGTATTGCATAACATGTTCGGCCTGCTGTCATGGAATTAAAAGCAGCGCATTCAGGGAAGAGGGCAAGCAGCTGTTTCCATGTTACTTATTTTACATACAGCAATTACTTTTTTTTATCCTGATATGTAAAGCCATCTACATGCTAAAATTTATACTATTCACCTGAGTCTTGATTGGATCAATTTTTGTATACACTTTCAGATAAATAAAAATTTGGAGCGGAGGGAAATCTATTTTTATTTAAGAGGTGTGTTTGTGCCATTGCAAGCAGTATCCTAGAGGCATTCCTTGTATAAGTGCAAGAGAAGATAGAATGCCTCTTCTCATAGGATGCCTGCCTTCTTATTCATAAAAATTTTAGATTAAAAATCATCAGATGTTGCCAGATCAAGTGTGAGTATCTTTCTGGCTGATCTCTAGGAAGCAAACTCTATGGTGCATTTTCTGTATTCTAGCCAATGAGTGCAAAGAGTCTGGGAGTCTAGCATATGGCTAGAAAGGGCCACAGGCTGTCCTCCCCGTGCCTTAGCTCCTTTCACCACAACGTTTCTGGCGAGGTACCCGAAAGTTGCCAACTTCTTCCCGTTGCCGGGGCTCCTGTGCACAGCTGCCAGGTGCTGAAGCTTTTCCTAGCCCCCAGGCTCAAGTGACAACGACGGTTTAGAGGCGGGGAGAGATCGAGAGATCATCACCTGTTGGATTTCACCGTCTCCGTATGTTAAAGACACAGGGGACCTCTACGAACCAGCAGCTAACGTGTGCATTAGTGGCAACTGAGCGCCTCGTTTCCTAATAACGCAAAGGGAGCCCAGCCAGTCGAGGGAGCGGAGAACCTCCAGAGTCACGCAGGGGGCCGATCCCGACGCTGGGGATCGGTCCCTCCTCCTTGCCGGGGTTTTCTCGCTTGCTGCCCACCCCCTTCTCTCTTCCCCATCCTTTTTTCCCTCTCCTGGTCCAGCAACAGCGATTTCACTTTCACAGCTGCTGCTGCTGTTGCCGCCGCCGCCAACAGCAAGCCTAAGTGATCCGCTGTCTCTCCTCCTCCTCCGCCCCCCCCCCGCCGATCTATTGGAGATGGGATCGCCTCCCAAACCTTAGCATGCTTCTTCGGCACGGGGGGAACCGACACCTCATTTGCTGAGCCAGCCACCGGCAGCTCCATCTCCCCACTGACCACCCCAGAAGAAAAACAAGGTAGGCCTACCACCGATTATTTGCAGAAGGCAATAAAAAATGATCAAGGTTGAGTCAGCCTTACAAATGCACCCCCTCCCCGCGACACACACACACACACCATCCCCATAACTGCTCTCTCTTTATCGCGCTGTGTCCTCAGCAATTGAGGAGGGGAGGGGCCACTCACCTTGGAATTCGTCTCGTCAGTCCCCCGGTCCCCCCCCCCCGCCGGCGTCCGAAGAACCCTTTCCATTTCCATTTATCCCTCTCTCTTTTAATAATTTCCTCCTAGATGAGCGGCAGCTTTACGCTGATTCTTTCCCTTCCCGATTCTGACACATTCCAGAGGACTAGCCGAATGATTCTGTTATAGGAAAATGAGACCTGTTCTGTCTTTTGAAGACTCCCTTCTTTGTTTTCTGCCTGCAGATGCTGTTGAACAGTAACCATCCCTCTCTCTTCTCCCCCTCTCCTTGCAAATCTCCCAAGAGAGAGAAGCTATAATAACAAAATCATTGTCTTGGTAAGGAGAGGTGGAGGGTGGATGATGGTTCTGGTGGTAGAATGAAGGCCTTAACTTTGCTTAACATCTTGAGATAAAACAAAGAGATTGTGGGAAGTTATGGCAGGCAACACCCTGGATGATCAATGTTTCCCCACCTCTATGATAACAGATACACTTGAGAGCCTCTCTAGAACCTAACTGTGTGCCTAACAGCTTCTGAGCTTTATGTGGTCATCAGTTACCTACCCAAAGTTGGCAATCAAATAAGAGAAGTTATGGGGAAAGTCAGGAGTGGACCCTTTGACCCAAAGCAGAGGAACATTGCTAATTAAATTAAGGCAAAGAATTGGAGAAAGGTAGTCAATGCAAGGTTTAAAGCCCCACTCATACTTTGCCAGTTAAAACAATGAAATTGGTCTAAGTACTAATAAGTGCGCCCATCAAACTGGCAGGTCCCAGTGTTTAACAGTCAAACATGACCATCTGACCTACATTAATGTTCAGCAATTATGGGGCTTTCAAAGCGTTCGTTGTTCCTTTTTTTAATGGCCATTACTTTTGTTCATTGCAATTAAAAAATTGGGGGGAAATAATCAGTGGATGTTAAGTTTGTTGTGATTCTGTCATGGATGCTTTAAGCTGAGATTCCTGCACTGCAGGGGGTTGGACTAGATGACTCTTGGGGTCCCTTCAAACTCTACAGTTCTATGACTCTATTATTCCTTTTTAATTCCCCCATAACATGTGCACATGAAGCAGTCATCATTTATTTATTTTTATGCAAAGGGATTTGTGAGTTTGACATACATCCTTAGCACATTTAATTGTTTTGTAACAGTGCATAGAACAGGTAAAACTGACCAGAGATCGGGGGGGGGGGATGCATAAGAGCTGATAGATAGGGAGGACTCTATCTATTGTTCAAGATGTCAAGAATGGCAGAACTTCAAGCAGGAAATAGAAACTTTTTGACAGAAAGGGTGGGTGGAGTACAACAGATTTAAAAAAAATGGTAGAGAAGAATTTGTCAGATAAGTCTGGCTGCGAGTTTTAGGAATAACAAAACGAGTGCAAATGTATTGCGGAATAAGCATTTGCCCCACATAGCAGCAAGCCCACTTCATTGGATGGGAAATGTGCTGGATTCAAAGTTCCATCAACCCAGCCAGAATGTCCAATGTTCACGGATGATAGGAGTTGTAGTTCAGCAACACTTGACGGTCACAGTCCCCCCCCCCCTTTGCATTATACTTGGCCTGTCTTCTGGCAGCTGAAGATGTTTCTCCTCCCATCCACTGCTACGAATTTTGACCAGATATTGTCCACACCCTTCAAAAGTTACCCTTACCGCTAAGGGCTAGGAACTTGTCTGTTCCCAGAATTCTCTGGGGCACGTCTTCTGCTTTAAATGTATGTGGTGTGAACACTGCCTTGGGTATGCTAGTTAGGCAGGTCAGAGCAAATGACCTCTAAAGGGTTGCAGTTTTGGGAGGTCTTATTTCCATTTGGATTTGCTCTGGGCTGTGGAACTGAAGGTTTATCTGGGGTGAACCCGACTGAAAATCTTGTATTCAAGAGTGAAGTAAGGACAGCTGGGTCATCATGTGACCTCGTGGTTAGAGCCTCCA
This sequence comes from Podarcis filfolensis, assembly GCF_964270895.1. Taxonomy (NCBI): domain Eukaryota; kingdom Metazoa; phylum Chordata; class Lepidosauria; order Squamata; family Lacertidae; genus Podarcis; species Podarcis filfolensis. Next base: position 17,527,198 of record NC_139617.1, read on the forward strand.
AACAGTACACAAAGGGAAAACTGGTTCATTTGAACAAGGTTAGTTCCACATGAAGCGTTTTCTCTGCAAATAACATTATTAATTTTATGCAGTTATTGCAGAGGAAACCAGATGATATCGCTGCCAAACCATTGCATGTCTGTAGGGGGGCATGGCCCTCCCATCTGTTTTAATATCCAGTTTGCAGTCACTTTTCTGACATCTGATGGAGGTTTAGTAACAAGTCCAACCTATCCAGGAAAGCCTTGCAAAGCCTTATGGAGGCTTGTCTCTGCTTCTGGCCTAACGATAACAAAAACAATAGTAATATCATTATTGTTATTACTATTGTACTTATTATTTGTTGTTTTAACAAAAAGCAACCCAAAGAAATCTACAAAATAGTAGAAAGATTAATTGTTTTGTTTGTTTTTAAAGTCCATTTGTTGCCCTTGAATAATATATTTTCATGGCATAATTACAAGCCTACTCACCTACTCACTTCGTACAGTGGCATTGCAGGACAGAGGAGGCTTCACTGGCGCCCCAATGAGAGAATTCAAACTGGCTGTGCCCTTCCTGATAGGTGAAGGGGGCATAAGCCCTCTTCCTATCAGGAACTGGATCCCAGCCTGCACCCTGCTTTGGCAAATGAGGATGCAGGCCAGGACTTGGGCTGTGCCAGGAGTGGAGCCAATGGAACTGAGGGTGGGCTTCCCTCGGTTCCACCCCTTGCCCATTTAAGCAGCCTACACCTGGGGCAGAGCTTGTTTGTTCCTGCTCCAGGTTTTCCCGCACACCCACCCTCAGTTTAAGCCGATAGTCAATGACTTTGTTGTGGCTATGGTGGTCGCCCTCCTTCGAGGGGCCGGGTAGGAATTTGCCTACTGGGCTAATTGGCACTGACCTGATGGTTTTGCCTATCTCACAGCAATCGTCAGGACTGGTTGGGCATTGGGGCAATCCTTTGTTTCGGACAGACGGGAGGTTGTAGTCTCTGCCTGCCCCTCCAAACGCTAGGTATCCTGTTAAAGAGATCCAGGGGGAGCGGCCATGTAAGTCTTAGGAACCCCCTCTTGGATTGACCACACATCAGTTTTGGCAGGCGGGCCAGAAGTATCTAGATTGCCCCATGTCCAAGCCAAACCTCTTTCATCTGTATTCAGTAAAGTTGTGGCCTGTTTTGACCAAAGACCAGTCTCATTGGTCTCTTATTATACAAATGGGGGTATGGAAAGTCCGATGCCTGGTCCTGCAAGACATAATTAGTCTTCCCACACACAATCAGGCCCTTTTAATTAATTGTTTCCTAATGTGGAATGAATTAATATTTAATAAGAAAATGTTTTGATGGTTAGGGCTGTTAGTAGGAAACAGCTAACTAAAAGCTTCTTTAGCTGAGAGCTACCAGGAAATGATTAACTAAAGGGCCAGTAGCTGGGAGAAGTGGAACTACTGCTGAATGGGACTTCTGAGTAAACATATTCTAGGACCTTGCCTATGAGGACAAACCCTGAATGATTTAATTCTGCTTCCATCTGACTGTGGAAGAGAAATCCCTTGGCATCACTAATGGACCATGAGGGTAGAAGCAACCCAAACTCAATCCCTGCATGAAGAGGGGACTTAGATTTTTTGATGTTCCATTATCTATATATTCTCAACATAAATGCAGTTATAGCAGCGAGATACCCAAGGCAACTCTATAATAAAAGCCCAGAGCAGAAGTATGTCAGACGTCTTCTCTGCCTCCATAATAGACTAGTGGCTCCTTTTATAGCAATAGGCATAGCTTGAACGGTGAGGAGCAAAAACCTGAGTTGAAGAGGCATTAAGGTTTTCAAAGCTGTAAGAGCAAGGGTTTTTTGAACAAAGCTCTACATTTCAGGAAAGGAACCCCTGTACCTCCAGAGCTTACTCAATGACAAACCCATGAGTGTGACATTGGGATGGAGTTCTGTACGCAAGTCTCCTAAAATGGTGCAGAACTATTAGGAGAACTTCTAGCAGGTCCCTTACAGGGCTAAGAAAATGCCCTGCTCTTCACTGAGCAAAATCAGGGAACTGTGATTGACAAGGGTTCTTTTTATACATCCATCCATGGGCGGTTGTTCTGCAGCTCTGCACTTGGAGATGACAAGTGCACAGCCTTACCAAAAAAAAAAAAAAGCAAAAATGGCAAGAGCATCACTGGATGATAGCAGTGGGGAGATAGTTATAGAACCAATGGTGGTGTAGTGGTTAGAGCATTGTTCTCAAAGGGTGTGGTGCACCACACTGGTGCGGCAGGAGAGAATGGCAATTGTAGCTGGAAGATAATGACAATCAAGGAAACATTTAGACATTTCAGTGTAGAATCAAAATATTTATTATTATAATTAAAAATTGTGGTGTGGCATGAGCAAATTTTTATTCTGAAAGTGTGGCAAGTGTGGAAAAAAGCTTCAGAAGCACTGGGTTAAAGTGTCGGACTAAGGTCTGTGAGACCTGGGTTCAAATCCCCCCCCCCAACATATAGTTCACTTGGTAGCCTGAGGTCTGACACTATTTCCCAGACTAAAATACCCTGTGGAACACTTTAGAAAGTGATCAGTAAATCAGTTATGACAATAGTGGTGATGATGATTATAATCCAACATTGCAGATCCTGCATTTAGCAGAGGGGTTGGACCTGATTACCTTCCAACTCTCTAAAAGCCCATAAGAATCTAAGAAGAGTCTTGCTGGATCAGGTCAGTGGCTCATCAAGAGTCCATGAAGTGATCAAGTAATTCCTGCTCACTCCCTTTTCCATTTCTAGTGTTCCAAAGCAGATATGCCCTCATGAGCGTCTGTTCTAATGCAGCCAGTGGTCATGCAGGGATGCTCTTTCACCCTCCCCAGATGTCATGAGTGGCATGCCACAGGCCAATCTCGTCGCAACAGCACCTCCCATGCACAGTCTCAGGTAAGAACTCCCGATATTTATTGGTTCCTGTGCTTTTTAGGGTGGGTAGGGATGTCTTTGTTTATATGTGATATTTTTTATAAACTGTTTTTGCAAAAGCTTATAACTAAAAAAAAAAGTGAAAGAAAAAATACAGTGAAAGAAAACAACAGCTGGGGAAACCCAGTCAGATGGGCGGCATATAAATATATTAATATTATTTTTATTATGGGGAGAAGCAGGTGGCTAATGAGGGGGCGTGGCCAGCAGGGAGTCCCAAGGGCCAAATAGGGGCATTTGGAGGGCACAGGTGTTAAATTCCCCACTTCTGTCCTAGCTGTTGTCTCATTGCAGATGGCTCTTCCTCCATGAATTCACCTGATCCCCCTTTTTAAAGCAATCTATTCTAGTAGTCTTCCCTGTCCTGTGGCAGCAAGTTGGACACATTAATTAAATATTGGTTATGTGTTGTGGTTCTGGCATGTGAGAAGGGCATTTCCATCCCAAGGAACAAAAACTGTGGGCCTTGTGTGTGAGGGTGATAACGGATAAATGATAAATGAATTAGGGGCAAAGAGGGGGGCACTTTTTGCTTTGGCCACACTCACCTTTGGCCCCACCCATTTCCAGCTTTAGCCCCACCCACTTCTGTCTTGTAGCTCCCAGCCACTTTCCACCCAAGGAATGCAGCCCTCAAACAAAAATGTTGTCTGTCCCTGTTTTGCGACCATAGAAACCAGGTGTGGGGAACTTTTAGACCTCTAATGGGATGATGGCCACAAATCCTGGAAGACCTGCTCCCTGTGAGATAACCAGCCTCATATAACCAAGTCTATTTAATGCATGAAGGTGTTAATACCATAGAATAAGCTGTACCACCAGTCTTAGCTCACCTTGGGAGGGACTATGTAATCAAGACTTTGTTCCTCCTCAACCCATGTCTTAGCTGGTTGCTGAAGCTCAGACTGCATGGCTCTTACAAGCCACTCTTGAGTTCCTTTCACAATAATTTAGGAACGTTCACCACTGCAATTAAGCCAAGTTTACTGCCTGTGCAACTTTATCTGAATGCGATATGGAAAAGCACATGAATCGGATCTTTGGAGAGTTGTACGTAAATTCTTTTTAAACTTACCGCACGTGTGATTTTTTTCTATGTTGGGCGAAGAGGGAAACTTTGGGTGGAACTTAGAAGGACCTGTTTTAAAGGTCTAACAGCCTATATTTCCACACTTTAATTTGCAGCATGTTTTGTGATTTCAAATCTCTGCTGGGGTTCTGTCACCAAAAAATACTTGCCCAAAACTTGTATCTTGGCATCCAGGGAATTATTTTCTCTATGTTTATTTTTTTCTTGCAACCAACACTCCTTGCCTTGCTGGCCTTTTCCCACCTGACCTGGGAGGGTGGGGCCCTGACTCCAGCTGTGAAAACTGAGACTGCTGAACAGACTCTTGGGCTATTTAGAGATTTTTGTTGGGGGTTTTCGTTGTTGTTATCGACATAAAATTTCCGTACCTTCGTATTTAGATCTTACGATTTATGTGGAAATTGTTCAGTTATGGTATTTTTACAGGTATTATTTATTGTTTATTTCTATTTAAGTTACATTTGCAATTATGTAAATCTTTTCATGTTGTAAGACGCCTTGAGCATGGTTTTCACTATGGAAAGACAGCATACAAATTAAATGATGTTGTTGATGACGATGATGGGAGTTGTAGTTCAACAACATCTGCAGGGCCAGAGGTTCCTGATACCGACAAAGGACATGGCTTCTGCAATGGCTTCAAGGCAAGCTTCGGCCCTGCAAACATCTCACTGTAGAAATTTTAAAAGCTGTGAGGTGGGGCGGGGAGGGAGGGAAAGGCAGAGGTGGTGGACAGGCATGCAAGAGTGCAGGAGGTCATCTGGTGGAAAGAAGCAGGGGGCAGAGACAAAGAGAAAGAGGGAGCTTTTTATCATGTGCCCGTAGGTGGGACCGAGCATGGAAACATTAGCTTATGGGGGGGAAGTCTGTGGGAGACCATTAGTGACAGGAATGGAATCCTCTTGGTCAAAACAAAGACATTCTTCCTCTTGCTTTGGTGCTGAAGGGGGTGGTGAATCCCAGGAATTTTCAGTATTCCCTGCGGGGAACCTGGGCTGCTTCCAGACAACCTGTTTATTGAGCATTCTTTGTTATTTGTTTCCACAGAGTTTGCAGGCAGGTTTGACAACAGTCCCCTGTTTACTGAGCATTCGTTCTGATTTGTTTGCGTCAGGGGTTACATGACATGGCATCAAGCAGTCAGAGTTTCTCCAGACGGGTGTCCTCCTCCTCCTCCTTGCAAAACATGTATCCTAAAACATGTCTTTGACACATTGATAGTGCATTAATGGAGTATTTATACTGGATTATCCATATATCACTCCACTTCATTAATTGTCTTATGATTGCTTCTCAATGCTACTGGAAGGGCACCCTTACCCTATAGCACAACAGAAGTGGGGGAAAAACCAAACAAACCTAGAACATTTATTCAGCATTCACTATGATTTGCTTGCAGACAGTTTATGTGGGGGATAGGTTCTGATCAGTTTTTATTGAGTATTAGATTTGTTTGCAGAGTGGTTATATGACACAGGTGGTCGGTGGTCTAAACAACTGAGCCTCTTGGGCTTGCCCCAGCACCTGCCAACCTAGCAGTTCAAAAGCACACCTGTGCAAGTAGATAAACAGGTATACCACTGTGGCAGGAAGGTAAACGACGTTTCCATGCGCTGCTCTAGTTTCCGTCACAGTGTTCCGTTGCACCAGAAGCGGTTTAGTCATACTGGCCACATGACCCAGAAAGCTGTCTGTGGACAAACGCCAGCTCTATCGGCCTGAAAGCGAGATGAGCGCCGCCACCCCACAGTTGCCTTTGACCGGACTTAACTGTCCAGGGGTCCTTTACCTCTACCTTTTTATGGCAATGAGCACTCATCCTGACTTGCTTGCATATACATCTATACATCTTCCTGTTAGTCATTTGTTCATGCCACACTTTTCAGTGCATCTCCCCATCACTTTCCAAACCAGCAAAATTCCAGCACGTTCTCTCTTTTTGAAAAGTGGATCTGTTGTGCTAGGGCAACAGCTCTTTAATCCACTTAAAACACACACACCTTAAGTTCTGGTAGACACTGGCGGAGGAAGAGGAGTGTGGGGGGAGCGCACCACCCCTGGCAGCGCAAGCCCCAGGGTGCCATCACGGCTGCCCCCCCCGCCCATGCTGGGCACCCCGCCCCCGCAGGTGGTGTGCCACACCCCCAGGACCCACGCCAGCCCCACTCCCCGCCTACTCTCTGTCCCCCAGAGCCGGAGCATGAAGCTCCGCCACTGCTGGTAGATGATCAAATTCCTCCTGCAAAATCCTGACAGTCCGGAGGAACCCTTGTGATATGAAAAATTGCAGGATTTCATCAGGAAGCTATAGAACATGCACTGATTGGAAATGAAGCAATATGTCCTTACAGGAACTGTTGCAGACACGAACAGTTTAGAAAGCGCAACCATCTACAACTGCCCCAATAACATTATGAGAACGTCCCCACCCCATCCTGATTATCCTATGCATTTTCCTGCCAATTCCTTTATTGCAAAAAGGATTTGCTGTGGTGGGTTACGTGAAATTATTATGCAAGTGTGAAGCAAATCAATGTTGATTGTGAAGCCTGGATTTGCTGGTATGTGATTGAATCCCACCTGGAAATGGGGACAGTCGGGAAGCATGTTTGGTCTGTAAGGAAGACTGGCAGCCAGGGAAGGCCTGATCCCATCCCTCCACTCTCCAAAGAGGGATCTTTCCTCCACACCGGTTTTCACAGCAGTTCCCATCAGACAACAGACTCCATGGCATTGGTGGCTGGTGCCCATTTGAACTGGTGGGGCAGAAGGCAAGGATACCCAACAACGGGTAGAGACAAGAGACAGTGACAGGCAGAACCTACAAGTCTAATTTTGCCCCCCATCCTCCCTACTGAGTTCTACAAGGGTAAGCATTGAGGCCAAGGAGGAAGAATCTGACAGGCATGGCCAACACCGGGTCATCCATATTTCAAGGTGACTATTCTCTATCAACCCTTTTACTGCAGTTGAGTGTGACTGTCACAAGTCCACTCTGGGAGGGCAGGACGTTGCCCATGACATTCAGCCTCCCTCTCACGCAGGCAGCTGCTTCCACCCCAGCCAAAGAATCAAGTGGTTTGGAGGGTGTTGGAATTCCATATGGACAAAGCTGCAATTCACAGCCTGAACGGTGGCTGTTGCTGCCACCCCCCTGCAAGATTCCTAGGGGGTCAGCAAAGAGATGGTAGCAAACCACTCCTTCCTGCACCTCCCTCCCTTTCCTGCCTGCTTTCCCCGTTCCCTCCTTTATCTCCCTTTTGGATGGCTTTGGTAGGGGTGGCAGTCGACAACACACGCTCTCCCATGGAGCTACCAAGGAGACCCTCTGGGGATCCTCGCATCTGCCCAGGTAAGGGAGAGCTGTCTGCAAAGGCAGAGTGCAGGCATGGATCTAAAAATAAAGCAGTTCACATGCATCTGGGCAGAGTGGGAGTGAATTAGCCAGCCTGACATCCCTGCAGTAGAGAGCAGCTGGAGTTTTGATGCTGAGCTGGAGACAACTGATTCCCTCATCCCAGAAGATTTTGTTTCAGGTTCGGGATGTCTAACTCTGTGTCTGTGTGTGGGCAGGTGTATTTCACATTTCGGCTCTTGGTGTGTTGTGAACTTCTCTTGCAAGCTTTGCATGCTTGGGCTGTCTTTCGGCTCCACGTGGCAGCAGATTTTGGACCCTGTGGAGTTGTCTTCTGCTGTGACTCTATTGCAAGCTGCTGCTCCAAAAGAACCCCAGATTCCCCTGGGGTTTCCCCTCCTGGACTTAGGGTTTCCAACTTGAAATGTTCTTCCCGGCTGACAGAGCAAGGCTAACCTACTTTAGCACTGTGAGAATCGGCGCATCTTCCCAGTGTGAAGGCATCGTGAGATGCAGCAGCTGTGGCATGAATGATTTATAATGCTCATCTTTATAAGTTTCCTTTGCACTGTTTTTTTTTGGGGGGGGTGCATGGCTCCTGCTGTACTTGTAGTGTGCTCCCTAGCACAGGTGCGTAATTTTGCACTCTTTCAGAATTGATGCTTCCCGGAAAGTTTAACTGGGTATTGCAGATTTGCAAAGTTGAAACGAGATTCTGTTTAGCACAGCTCTTTTTTTTTTAAGAAGAGCAATCAAAATGTTAAAGGGTTTCTTCAGTAAAACCTTTTAAGACTCAAAATATTAAGAATTAGTTTGCCAGATGCGATGCTTAACACTTGAATTTCTTCCATATAATTCCTAAGCCATCCTGTGGACTTATTAAAACAAGGGGACACTGTAATTATGCATGGATTTTTACAAGCAAATCTGTGTTAAAAGAGATTTTCCTGGGGAATTCACCCAGCCACACACCAGGGTTTTTTTCGTTTCTGCTCTAACAGACCATGGAATATTGCTGCTGAGTAGTCTTTGCCCTCTCCAACAACAATGCTCCCTTAGGGTGCCCTTCTGCTGAGAGCATTATGATGCTTGAGTATGCTATTCCTGGAGCCCTTGGGGTTGATGCCTTCTAATGGAAGGCAGTAAATGCTACATTGCTTTGGAGGACTAATGGCTAATTAGTCAGAGAGAGAAACTATGGCCAGCACAAATAAAGTCACAGTGGTGTTTTTCTTTAGTGAAAATGTCAGCAGCGGGTTGCAAAAAGTGGAAACTTCTCTCTCTCTCTCTCTGTGTGTGTGTGTGTGTGTGTGTTGGTTGTTGGATGCCAAGATCCATCTAGACCAGGGCTGGAGAACCTGTAACCCTCAGAATGTTGTTGGACTCCCAGCTTCCATCATCCCTGACCATTGGCAAAGCTGGCTGGACCTGACTGGAGTTGGTAGCCTCACAGCTCCCTGCTTCCAGCAAAACTTGGCCAAGTGCCACTGGGAAGCTCACAAGCAGCTCTTGATGGGGCAAAAAAACCATGTCCCTGAAATCCACGTCTCCATTATCTATCTTTAAGGTATGCAGTCTATATACTTGGAGGCTCCATTTTGTTATGGAAATGAAGAAGAGCAAGGCCAAGGGGTCCTTGTTTTCTTCCACAGTCCACGGTGGCCAGCCAACCAGCCAGATGTTTTATTGAGGCCCATCATCAGAATATGAAGGCAACAGCCTGCCCCTATATGGGCTGAACCCTAACCTTCCCCTTGACATGCTAGTTTTCTATGTGCAGGGAAGTGACATATCTAGGTGGTAGAGCACTTTTGCATTGCATGCAGAAGGTCCTAGGTCCACTGTCTGGCACCTTACAGATGTTTCGGACTACAGCTTCTATCGTCCCCCAGCCAGCACAGTGTGCTTGAGCCTGTTGTTTCCCTGGAGTGTTATGTATGTGTGTTTATAGAAACTTCTGATTTTTGCATGGCTGGGAATATATAACCTGGTGCACATAGATAAGAGTTTCAATACTCTGCCCACTTTCGCCTCTGGAATCTTCCCCACTAGGGCATGTGACCCTCGGGCTGAAAATGGTTCCCACCTCTGGTGTTAAGTAATCAGGGGGAAGTACACCAACAATAGGAAAGAGGCAGGACCACTAAGATGCAATTCTAATTTAAATAAGTCAGTCTCAAAGCATGTGGGTTTCTCCATCAAGGAAATTTGTTCCGCAGCAGTGAGCTTACCAGATAATGTCACCTGCAATCCAGTTCACCATTTTCTGGGGAGTAACACAGTGGGACTTCTATCTAAGTACAGTGGTACCTCGGGTTACATATGCTTCAGGTTACAGACTCCGCTAACCCAGAAATAGTACCTCGGGTTAAGAACTTTGCTTCAGGATGAGAACAGAAATCGTGCTCCGGCGGCGCGGCAGCAGTGGGAGGCCCCATTAGCTAAAGTGGTGCTTCAGGTTAAGAACAGTTTCAGGTTTAGAACGGACCTCTGGAACGAATTAAAGTACTTAACCCGAGGTACCACTGTAAACATTATTCCACAGTGAGACCTGTACACACCTTCCTGGGAGTAAACTCTGTTGGACTTGGTGGGACTTTCTTGTGAGTTTGCTTTGAACTTTTTATGCAAAGTTTATTGGCTTTTAATAAAAGCTCAAAGAAGGAAAAAGATAACCTATTAGCAACACATGTAAATTCGCAATACCATTTTGCAAAACCAGGCATAAGGGCTTGCATGCATAAGACAGTTCCTCTGCAGGTGGTATATTGGAGGGAGGTAGTAGCAATAGTAGCATCAGCAGCAACAGTAGAAGTATTACTGTTCCACTATACATTTGGAAAATTGTTTGTCCGGTATTCATTTGGACACCTCTTAAGATAACACATTCGAATTTTGCGTGATGGTTCCTGAGATCAAGTAGCAGGTTTTCATCAATGTTTAGATGCAACTGAATTTCCAAACTGCACCTCATGTTTGGTTTTTTAGAATTCCCAATAGCAACAGATCTGAGGCTTATAGTTATTTAATAAATCTAGTCAATTGATGTCTGTATCCTGCCTCTCCTCCTAGGAACTTTGGGTGGTGAAAGTATGTTCTCTACTTTTCATCCTAATATGCAAATATGCAAGGTAGGTTAAAGTTGAGAAATAGAGACTGGACCAAGGTCACCCTACTGTGTGGCTGAGGAGGGATTTGAAACCAGCTCTCCAGATGTTCCAAGCCGTGGTGGAAAGGCTTGTGGTATTGATTCAGTGGCATAAGAGGCAAACATCATGACAAGACATTGGAGGAGGGTATGATGCAGACTTGAGGAGAGGGAATGGAACCATGGAGAAGAATGTTGTTGTTGTTTAGTCTTTGTCCATGGAGTTTTCATGGCAGGGATACTGGAGTGGCTTGCCGGTTCCTGCTCCAGGTGGATTACGTTTGGTCAAAACTCTCCACTATGACCTGTTCATCTTGGGTGCCCTGCACGGCATAGTTCATAGCTTCTCTGAGTTATCCAAGCCCCTTCGCCACGGCAAGGCAGTGATCCATGAAGGGGATGGAGAAGAATAGGGATGAGCAAATCTGGCCATTTTGGTTTTTTTTCTCAATTCTTCATTTTTCCAGTCTTTAGCTCCTCACATTTCTACATCAACATGACTTTTTTTTTTAAGTCCCTTTCAACATAAGAATACACACATTTCTGTCTGCACTTTTGCTTAGCAGACACATTTTTCATGTTATTTTCTCTTACTTCATTTGTACACATAACTTGGCCTGCAGAACTGTATCACAAAGTTTGGAGAAATGCAGATTTCAAAGGATGGCTGCATTCCAGTCCACTTATCATTATTATCATTACATTTATATTCCTCCCAGAAGGCAGTATTGTTTCAGAAAGTGCAATATTCCCATTTTAATGCGAACAGAAATGAATCTCTCCTCCCTCCCTAGCTGGCATCATAAGCAGATGGAAAGATGCTGTAGGGCTTGCATCTCGCCCTCGGGCCAGTATTTCCCCAAGCGTGACCCAGTGATTCCTGGCCTTTAAGCTAACTGCTCAATACATCCCCCGATAAATGCTGCAGATAAATAGTTGGCCAAAATAGCCCACAGCAGGCTGTGCATTTATTGGGCATTTACTTTTTAAATGAGAAGCTAAGATAGCCTGGTTTCAAGGTTTGATATACAATTCCTGGATTATAGCCAGCAGTGTAGCATGGGTGGGTGGTGCTGTGGTCTAAACCACTGAGCCTCTTGGGCTTGTCGATCAGAAGGTTGGCGGTTCAAATCCCCGCAATGGGGTGAGCTCCTGTTGCTCTGTCCCAGCTCCTGCCAACCTAGCAGTTCGAAAGCACGCCAGTGCAAGTAGACAAATAGGTACCGCTGCGGTGGGAAGGTAAATGGTGTTTCCATGCGGTCTTTCTGTCACAGTGTCCTGTTGCGCCACAAGCGGTTTAGTCAGACTGGCCACATGACTTGGAAAGCTGTCTGTGGACAAACGCCGGCTCCCTCGGCCTGAAAGCTAGATGAGCACCACAACCTCATAGTTGCCTTTGACTGGACAACAGTCCAGGGGTCCTTTACCCTTTTTTTACCTTTTTATGGGTGAGCCATAGGGGCAATTGCCTGGGCGCAAAATTCTTAGGGGCACAACATTCCAAAAAGAAAAAATAAGATAATAATTTTTTTAAAATAGCGCACCCTCCCGCTCACACAGAATATCTTCCAATGATCATGAAAGAAGGACTGAGGAGTGAATTAGAGTGACGGCCTGTTGCTCAGGTGCCCTCTGCATGAGCTTTAGAAAGATATCCGCTCCTGGACAACAACAACAACAACCTCCCTCCATATACTGCTCACCACTTGACACTCACAGGGTGCCACTGCTGCCACTATTGCCCCTTTGTTCCAGCCTATCAGAGGGTGGTGCCAAGCATACTTTCCTTGCCCTGGGCTCTGGCAACCCATGCTACCCCACTGATTATAGCTTCCTTCTCAGGGACACTAGACAGATGGAAGTAATGAGGAGCCAGAAACAAAGGGACAGTCTGCCCCCACCCCCGAACTCTTGCCACACTAAAATCTGTAATCTAATAAAACTTACTATTTGGTTAAATTGCTAGGAGAGGCATGTTTATGTGCAGTCCTGTTGGGTTTGGCTTCATCTCCTTTGCCCATCAGGCTCTACCCCATACCTGTCCAATATGATGAGAGTCTGCCCCCGAAGCAATGACTGCAACCTCCTACCCCACTAGGCTAAGGTTAACAGATGTTCCCATTTCCCCGGGGACAGTCCCCAGATTTACATATCAGTCACCATACAAAATCTATTGAAGTTGAAAAGTGTCCCTGGATTCACTGAAAAAAATCTGGTAACCTTACACTAGGCACTACTGGACTCCATGCCTGTTCTAACAAAAGCTACCTCTGAGTTGCCAGTTTCTACTCTATAAACTCAGGACATCTAACAATCCTAAGCAGAGCCCAAGAATTACCTTTCTGCTTTTATGTGAATCTTTCCATACTCTTATTATGCTAATTACTTTGTGTTTATCAGTTTTTATTAATCTATGACTATGATCAATTAGTCATGTCACTCCAGCTGTACTGAGATCAGGCTGTGGTTATTCGGCCTCAAGAGTAATGCATTCTATACAAATTCAAAAACACTTCAGCCTTCAGAGTTGCTTTATATTTTTCAGGGCTGCACCCAAGACTCCCAATTCATGGGATGAGTATTGGGAACCTATAATCCAAAATAATTACAAACAGCAGCCCCATCATCAATGGGGAGACCCTTGATTCTGTTGCTGCCTTGGTGAATTCATGATTGATGCTTCACTTTGTGTTTTGTTTTGTGTTTTCTTGGTATGTGTTTTTTCTTCTTGATGTTAAGTTTGATGGTTTATATTTTAATGGTTGAGTCATTCTTGCTTTTATGTTTTTTAAGCCACCTTGAGCACCTCCGCCAGGGCTCACGGACTGCAATTCTCATTGCACATGTCCAAGAATTATCCAAGATGCTGCTCCATGCAATGTCGCAGAGGATGCTGGTTGTTTTTTTAATTGCAGATTTATACTGGTTTTTGCAAGGAAGGGCCATAACTCAGTAGAAGGGCATCTGCTTTGTATGCGGAAGGTCACAGGTTCAATCCCTGGCAATGTACAGATGTAAGGCTGGAAGAGACACTCATCTGAAACCCTGGACAGTCACTGCCAGTCAGTTTGGACAATACTGAGCTACATGGATCAATGAGTCTAATTTGGCATAAGACAATTTCCTATACTCCCAGGAGATCAAGGTGGTATAAAGCCCTTAATTCTTCCTTGCAACAACCCCTGTGAAGTGTATTAAGCCAAGAGACATAGGTGACAACTCCGTGGGACCCTGGGTGCCCGAGTACCCAACCCCCCCAACCCCATTTTGGTGCCAGGGCCATGCACGTTGGGTTTGAATGTGAGTCTCCCAGTCCTGACACTTGCTGACTCAAATCTCAGTTTGTGTGCAGCTTCATCGGCTCACCTTTAAGCACTTATTGACCCTGAGCAACTGTGTGTGTTGTTTGTGCAGGGTTTTGTCCTGGACTTGATTTTACTACTGGAAATGTACATATTGTGTTGGCAGCACAGTGTCTTTTACCTGGGAGGCCAGATTAGTGGCTTGATTCTATTTAGCTTTCCCACAGAGAAGGAAATTAATCTTAAGTGGTTTATGGGGTGAGGGGCGGAAAGGAAAATGCAATGGAGGGAAAAGATTGAACAGCAAATTGATAACTGCAGTCAAAATACTAATAGCAGTAGTACAAATCTAGGAAACTCAAACAGATGGCACCCACAGTTGTCATTGTTTTAAATAGCAGATATATATAGCATTAGCTATTTCCAGTCCTTAAATAGCCAAAACAGCATCACCCCATGTACAGAACATCAACAGGTTTGGGTTTGTAAGCGCACAAAAAATATTTAGCAAATAAAATCCTAAGAGGGAGATCCGCCAAACATCCCAAGCCCAAGGAAAACTGAAAGTGCCAAGTGGGCTTGGAAGGCTGACCATTAAGGGTGGGAATGAAAACTGGAGGGGGATAGGATTTTGTAGAGTGAATGGAACCCTGAACAAGGAACACTCTACACTGCAGCATTTTGTTGCAGAACTCACTTGGGTATTACTATTTCTGATGTTCAGGCTTTCCATGTGGCTGTTTGTATAGCTAAAATGGTGTGTGCACATGCAGGCATAAATGCATCCATGCACACACAAGCACACAGGCGTGCACGCGCACACACACACACACACACACACACACACACAAAACATCTCAGCAGGATTGGACTTCGGAATCACCAAGTTTTACAGAAGTACAAAAAAAATGGGAGGAATCCAAGGGTGGAACCTAAAAAATAGCTCAGTGAGGATTGAGAATGATTACAGAATCCTAATGGGTTGTTTGGAATGAGGGGATGGATTGGAGTATCCTGAACAGGAGCAATTCACGCTGCAACATTTCGTTGCTGCTTCCTAGTGTCACACATTAAATGTTAACTGGTGACCATTTAAAAAGAGGTAAAGAGGGACTCTGGCAAGTCTTCATCACCAAAGTCACCAACATCATTTGGATGCTCATGCAACCAATAGCAGATTGGATATGCATGATGACTATTTATTCACTGCTGTAAGTTTTATTTATTATAACACTTTTGGATTTTTGAATCATTGCAAAGAAAAACAACACCAATGTGTTGTTGCACCTGTACATCTCTGCAGTTGCGGTTTGCATTGGGCACATACCAAAAGAAACAGAATGCTTTTATATCTGCTTGAGGCCTTGATCATACCATTTTGCTCAGTCATGAAATACATATTTTGGGTATCAAAAATAATTCATATGTCGCAAAGACATCTAATTAAGAAAACATATTTTGGGGGTATTTTTAAGGAAACATATGAAGTCTTTTTATAGTTTCATTTGAAGAAGGATGGAAGAGTCATGCCACTTGTGGGAGTGATTCATTATTTTGTATTTGTTATTGCTATCCAGAATCCTTGCTCTCTTAAAATAGAACAAGCGTATCTGTTCTCTTTTTAAATGTCAGAAGTATGTTCCATTTTTTCCTTTGCCTCAGTTTCAGATGCTTCAGTAGTTTTATTCATTTCCTTACTTAGCTAAAAGCATTTCTAAACCACTCAGTATTTAAAAAAAATATATCTAAGCAGTATGCACTTTGTACAACAGGAAAACATCCACTGAAACAACAATGCAACCCTAATTAACAGGGAGCAGAGTCAACACCCCACAACCAGATCAGGATGAATGCTCATTAAAGACCAGGTATAAACTAAGCTTCGTGCAAGCAAATCAGAATGAATGCTGATTAAATGGGCTGTCTGGAGGGGTCCTATGCAGTGCTTTTTTATGGGGGTATGCAGGGGTATGCATACCCCTAAACATTTTGCGAATCTAAGTTTGGCCTCATTGAGGGGCAGTATTTCAATATGAGTAGAAAAATGAGAGTACCCCTAAACATTTTTTTAGAAGGAAAAAAAGCACTGGTCCTATGTATTGATTAAAATGCCACCAGACAGAAAGCCGACTTCTGAGTTTCTTTAACTCTTCTTCAGGCTGGAAGTTAATCAAAATGGGGGTGGGGAGAGGAAGGGAAAAGTCTGGCCATGATGTCTGAGCCCCAAAGTCCTGCACTATGTAAGTCTTTTAAGGTGGCACAGGGCTATACTCTGATGTGGCTTTTATAATGTAATTGAGTGCAGTGTAACTACTACTGTTGTTCTTGTTGTTGTTTGGAAACAAGGAGCAGGACTCAGAGGAGTGAGTTTTCACCCTTGTCCCTGCCAGTTGAAATGTCTGGTGCCTCTTGTTCAGAATAAATGGAAAGCTCTCACTGATGACATTGGGAGATATCACATGTTATGGGGCCCCATTCCCATTGCCCAGTTCAGGTGTGGGGAACCTTTTTGACTCTATGGACCAGATCCTTATCTGGCTCCATCCCTACAGGTCAACAGGGTCAGATGGGCATCACCAATCAGACTGGATATCACCAGCCACATGATGCTATGATACCCTGCCTACCTGCCCAAATCCCTTGTGCAGTGGTAGCTCGGGTTACATATGCTTCAGGTTTCAGGTTACAGACTCCACTAACCCAGAAATAGTACCTCGGGTTAAGAACTTTGCTTCAGGATGAGAACAGAAATCGTGCTCCAGTGGCGCGGCGGCAGCAGGAGGCCCCATTAGCTAAAGTGGTACCTCAGGTTAAGAACAGTTTCAGGTTAAGAACAGACCTCCGGAACGAATTAAGTACGTAACCAGAGGTACCACTGTACAGTGGTTCCCAAGCAGGCTTTGGCTCTCTTTCCAATCAGCAGAAACCTGCTTTCCCTTGCCCCAATACACAATTAGGGGTACACTTTAATGCTCCTGATATGCTATTGTGTGAGGAGCCAGGTGGCCATGGTTTGTGGGCCAAATTTGAATCCCTGGCGGTTCAAGTTCGACCAGCAAACCAGAGGCTCGCCAACTTTGGCATAGTTGGTTGGAGGAGGGCATTTAACCATCAGAAGTTAAAAACAGTAGAGAAAATTTTCTGTTAGATAGTGGACTGTCATTGCACTGCTAATGTAGGGATGTTCTCTATCTGTGGTTGCTTAAATTATTGCAAGGAATGTTGTATTGTGCAGAGCTTGGTCCAATCTAGTAAAGTATTTCTTGCATCCTAAAGAAATTTGTATGCTTGGGATCACTTCACTTAAGCCCAATAGCTATGCCTTATGTATTAAGAGATCCAGGCTATGCTTTCCTGCCATGAAAAGACTATTGGTATACAACCAAGATTCTAGTCCGTTTAAAAAAAAAAAGTTAGACCTCACAAGACAAGTCAAAAACCATCCTTGTGATGCAGGAGGAGGAACAGAGCAAAAGCGGCAGTTTGTGAGTGACCAGCCCAGCCAAGTTCTGCCCTCTAGTGGTTCCTTATGAGAAAGCCAGCTGTGATTTTACCCTTTCACCCCTACTATATTTCCCTGTTTTTCAATGGTCAAGTGTGAGTGCTGATTGCTATGTAGCCAAAATGGCACCACTCATGCCAAGAGGGAGGGAGGTATCAGGAGGCTAGAGAGGGAACTCCAGAGTTTACAGAATTACACACACACACACACACACACACACACACACACAAAAACAACATTAAAAAATTCCTTCCAGTAGCACCTTAGGGACCAACTCCCCCACCCACTGGTACATCGGGTGCACCTAGTTTTTTGGGAAGGAAATAAAGGGGGGAAATTATTTTTCCCCCCCAGGCGTGGGGCTGGGGCGGGGGAAGCCCGATCTTCCCCCGACGCCAGCCCCCAGAACAGGCAGCTCTCCGCAAGCCATGGGAGCCCAGCGCGAAGTCGCTCCCACGGCTTGCAGAGAGCTGTGCGAAGCTCAAAGCCTGGGGTGCGCTGAGCTCAGCTCGCCCCAGGCTTCGGGATGCAGGCAGCTCTCCGCAAGCCGTGGGAGCCCAGCGTGAAGTCACGCCGGGCTCCCACGCTTGCGGAGAGCTGCGCGAAGCTCGAAGCCTGGGGCGCACTGAGCTCAGCTCGCCCCAGGCTTCGGGATGCAGGCTGCTATCCGCAAGCCTAGGGAGCCCGGCGGGAACTCCCGCGGGCTCCCCAGGGTTGCGGATAGCTTCCTGAAGCCTGGAGAGCGAGAGGGGTCAGTGCGCACCGACCCCTCTCGCTCTCCAAGCTTCAGCGAAAGCCTGCATTCGCCCCGTAGGACGCACACACATTTCCCCTTCATTTTTGGAGGGGGAAAAGTGTGTCCTATAGGGCGAAAAATACAGTAAGTTTGTTATTTGTATGAGCTTTGGTGTGCATGCACACTTTTTCAGATACACTGAAACAGAAGTCACCAGACCCTTATATATAGTGAGAGGGTGGGGAGGGGTATTACTCAGAAGGGTGGTGGGAATGGGTGATTGGCAGGTTTACCACACCTATCAGCCACACCTATCAGATTGGCAGGTTTACCACACCTATCTGTTTCAGTGTACAGTGGTACCTCACGTTACAGACGCTTCAGGTTACAGACTCCGCTAACCCAGAAATAGTACCTCGGGTTAAGAACTTTGCTTCAGGATAAGAACAGAAATCACGTGGTGGCAGCATAGCAGCAGCAGCAACAGCAGCGAGAGGCCCCATTAGCTAAAGTGGTGCCTCAGGTTAAGAACAGTTTCAGCTTAAGAACGGACCTCCAGAACGAGTTAAGTTCTTAACTCAAGGTACCACTGTATCTGAAGAAGTGTGCATGTGAAAGCTCATACCAGTAACAAACTTAGTTGGTCTCTAAGGTGCTACTGGAAGGATTTTTTTTATTTTGTTTCATCTACAGCAGACCAACACGGCTACCTACCTGTAAGTAAAAAAAAAACATTTAAAGGAGTGGAGAGAGGAAGCAATGGAGGAAGACCCCAGCAGGCTTGAAATGCTAACTGCTCTAGGGGGGAGGGGGAAATAGAATGAGGCATTGTGCAGGAAGGCTCAATAACAACACTCCACACTGAAACTTTCTGTTGCAGATCCCACTTACATACATAGAAAGTGTCCTCCTACTAGTTCAGATTTTTTTGTCCATTTACTCCAAGAGCAGGGAATCTAACTAGACCTGCAAAGCTATTTCCTCCAGAAAACACCCACTTGCCCCACACCTGACATCAGGTGTGAGGCAGAGGAAGATGCAGGTGGGTTCTGCACTGGGAATGGGCATGGACTCCATTGAAGGTTTCTCACTTCTGATGTCCACAGTGTAATAGTTATCACATTCGCCCAACACATGAAAGGTCCCCAGTTTGATACCAGGCAGATACAATTAATCCTGGGGGGGGAGGAACTCTTCCATTGCAGGGGGTTGGACTAGATGACCCTCATGGTCCTTTCCAACTCTACTGTCCTTTGATTCTATGACTGACAGTAGCTCTACAAGGTCTTGTGTCTTTCCCATCACCAATTACCCGCCCCCCCATCTGCACTATTCAGTATTGCACCACTTTAAAGCGCCGTGGCTTCCCGCCAAGAATCCTGGGAAGTGTAGTTTGTTACAGGTATTGGGGAGTTGTTAAGCAACCCCCTATTCCCCTCAGAAAGCTACATGTTCCTTGAAAAAAGGGATGGATAGTTAAATTACTCTGGGCATTGTAGCTCTGTCAGGGGGATAGGTAGTCACCTAACAATTCTCAGCACACTTAACAAACTACAGCTCCCAGGATTCTTTGGGGGAAGCTATGACTATTCAAGTTGTATCATAGTGATTGGATTTGGTGCATGTTTACTGTTACCATCTTCTCCTTCCCTAATATGTACTGATTGAAAAATCCCAACTACTGCTGATAAATAAGAATCGAACATCCATGAATACTCACAACAGCAAGTGCTGTCACACTATTTTTTTTGGTTGTGAGCTTTTAAAAATTGCTTAATGAAATTGGTTAATGAAGCAAAAACAAAACAAAGATGATCCCCCCCTTTTTCCTCTTGTTTTTCATGATACTGTACATACAAAAGAAAAGCGGTTGAGTAACTAAAAATCAGGTGGTTAATAAACTAAAATGTCTTTTATAAAGCAGCACCCAGTATTAATCATAGATTTTTAGAACACTTCCTATGCATCCCTTCCCACACAATTGTTCCCCAACAAGGAAAGAAGAGGAGCAATAGGATAAAAATTTACTGCGCTCCCTTGCCGTGTGGGTACCAAGTGCTTTTTTTTCTTCATTTGATAATAGAGTTTCCTGCTTTCTGTGTTTATGCTCAGGTTAAAACAGCCCAAGATGGTGCTGCACCAGCCTGTGTGAGCCAAAAGCCTCTGAATGGTGCCATTGGGCCGCAGATGCCTCTTGAGATGAATCTCTGCTGGAATGAGATTAAAAAGAAATCGCACAGCCTTCGGTGAGATGCTGGGAGATGCGTGGCAAAGTGCCTTGTTTTCATTTGGCTTGCAGAAGCCAGTCTGACAGATACTGAAGCCAAAGTTGAAATCTCCATGGGTGAGAATAGACAGTGCAGGGATGGGAAACCGTTGTGGCTCTGGTCTGGACCCTGAGAACCAGCTTTGGCAAGCAGATGGGGCATCCTACCTGTCAATCACACAGTGTCACTTTGATGTCCCACAACTGGCAGACAGGTTGTCCTGCCCACCTGTCAAAAATCTGTTGGACGCTTAGGAACCGCTGTGCAAAGGGTGTTGCTTGCCCTATGCTTGGTGCTTGCAAAATGCAGGTTTTTTTCTCCCTATCCCACATTAGCTGAAGGGGAGAGGAAGGAAGAAGCATGCATTTTGCAAGCATTGGCTGTGTGAAGGAGAATTATCCCTCACAGCCAATGCGGGGTGGGGGGAGAAGTGGGAGGTCACGAAGCCATTTTTCTCAAGCCATAGCTATAGTGATGTCTGTTGACATCACTTGTGACATCAGCCAATGGACAAAAGAAGGGTTTAATTCTGAGTATCCAAAACACATACTTCCGAGATGGTTTCATTTGTCACCCTCTCAGCATTCTGCTTCAAATACTTCGCTCCCCATCTCTGTGGTCTCATTGTTCTTTGCCTGCTTCCCACCTTCATTTCCTCAGGGCTCGCTTGGAAGCCTTCTCAGACCACAGCAGCAAGCTGCAGATTCCCTTGCAGGAGATCATAGACTGGCTCGGCCAAAAAGATGAGGAGCTCTCCGCCCAGCTGCCACTCCGTGGGGACGTCCTATTGGTTCAGCAGGAGAAGGAGAGGCATGCGGTAAGTGTCCCAGAGGGCATAGCATGGCATTAAGGGGGGAGGGGAGAGAATAAAGCTGGTAAAGGTTATTAGGCACAATGTCTGCAAACTACCTCTACCAGGATAAGAAGAAATAATATGCCTCTGAAGTGGGCATCCCATGAGCATCTGTTGGGCTTCTGGACTAGATGGGCCTTTGGTCTGATCCAGTGGGACTCTTATTATGCTGCTGGGCTATACAGCCCATCATCCTAGCCATGCTAGCTGGGGTGGCTGCAGTGAGGGCCTATACCTTAACAGGCCCTCAAGTCGTCTTTTCAAATTAAACCAACCTGCAAAAAAATCACCCTCCACAACCAGGTGCTCACCATGGAAAAGACCCTGTTTCCATGCACTATCCAACTAATTTTATTTGAAGGAGTGCTCTGTATTGAAGGGCTGTCTCCTCCAAGTCTAATTAAAAGATAGATAACCCCAAAAAGTGAGAGCAGGGGGCTTCAATTGCAAGGGCCTTGCCTGGTATGGTGAGGTGCACTTTAGTTCTCTTTTATAATATTCCTCTCTAAATATGCATCTGTACATGTAAATTATCGTATGTAGATCCATTTTGTCCTCTCTTTTTGGCAATGGTTAAGCAGACACCTTATCTGTAGCAGAGCTTTGGAAACATATAAGCCCCCCTGTCCTATGCCATGTGTCAGCTGAGTGTGCTGCAAGGTTGGCAAGGCTGGGCATTTGCCAGGGCCCCTGAGACCAGCAGAGGGGGCCTCCCTCTCTGAACTATGCTACCATTGCCACTTGGCACAGAGTACCAAAAAAATCCAAGGCAGCCTAAGAGAATTGTTAGTTCAACCCACTTTGAACTCCCACCTGTTTCAGGCTGGGGGGAGCCCACTGAGGGTACCCAAAATCCTCAAGCTGGCACTGGAAGGGGGTTGTTATGTGCCCAGGAAACAACATTGCATCTTACTTAATTTTTCTGCTTCTCTCTCCTTGGCACAGGCATTTATGGAAGAGGTGAAGTCCCGGGGCCCCTACATTTACTCTGTCCTGGAGTCTGCTCAGGCCTTCCTCACTCAGCATCCATTTGAAGAAGTGGAGGACTCCAATTCCGACAGCAAAGGTTTACGGTCCTACATAACTTTAGCTGTCTCCCCCAGTCCGCTCATGTTGCACCTTCAAACAAACTCTTCTCGTTCTGCTGGGGCAAAACCAAAAGGCAATGCTAGCTCACTGGCACAAGGCTTTTATGCTTCCAGGCTAACCTACTGACCTTCTTTGTCACTATGGAGAGATCCCATAATCCTTCCCTGAATACTCTATGAGCGCATTTGGAGGATAACATACTCCTGACCTCCAGAAGGATACAATAGAAGTTAATCTCATTCCTAGATGGATGTATTGAAGGCTGCAGGAAGGACAGATTCCCTTTTAAAATGGTGGTGATGAGCTACATAGGATGGACAGGGACATCCCAAAGGAATTAAGGAAGTCAGGTGCTCAGAATTGGAGGGGGCAGGGAGGTACCAGACTGGAGTCGATGTTACTATTAGTATTGCTGTTGCTATTACAATTCATTACCTGCTCTTCACCCCAGGTTCCAGGGTGGGCTACAATAATTAAAACGCAATGTTAAAAACAGTTTAAAACAACATAAAATTACAGAGGCAGGCTGGGTCCTAAAGATATACATCTCAAGTATCAAAAACCAGGTTAAAGAGGTGTGTTGTTGTGGAATCACTCGTGCCTGCAAGTGTTTTATTTCCCAGTATGATAGGTACGGATGGTGGGAGTTGTAGTCCAAAAAACAGCTGGAGATCCACATTTGGGAAACACTGGGTGTAGGCAAGAGGCACAGGGAACTTTAGGCAGGCCCTCTGAACTCCCCCCAGCCCACCTTTTCACAATTTATTATTTATTCATAAAAGTATTTATATACCACCCTCTCACAAAACACCAGGGTGATGTTGTGCTAATAACATTTAACTGCAATACAAAGTGCCTATACCTGTTTGCCTTTCTGCCTCTACCCTTCTCTGAGTTCCTCAGGGCTGCCACCCTCATGCTTGACCTCCAGATCAGTTGCCCTCAGTCTTCTTCCTGCTCTGTTTCTAGATGCTTCCCCAAGACACCGGATCCAAAACATCAGTCGTTTTGTGTGGAAACAGGCCACTGTGGCCAGTGAGCTGTGGGAGAAGCTCACTGCCCGCTGCGTCGACCAGCACCGCCACATCGAGCGGACCTTGGAGCAGCTGCTGGAGATCAAGGGCACCATGGAGGAGCTCAGCACAACCCTCAACCAAGCTGAAAGTGTGAGGGAGACTTGGGAGCCCATTGGAGATCTCTTCATCGACTCTTTGCCAGAACACATCCAGGCCACCAAGGTATGACCTGGGGGCACTGGTGGAGGAACGGGGGTGGGTGGGGGAGCGCATCGCCCCCCCCCCGGCACCATCAGGGAGGGGGGTACCATCGTGGCCGCCCCCCGGACACACGCCGCACACCTCCTCACCACGCTGGGCGCCATGCCCCCAGGATGCACACCACACCCCCGCGGGCGGCATGCCACGCCCCCGGGACGTGCGCCAGCCACACCCCTGCCTGCTCTCCTCCCCCGGTGCCGGAGCATGCAGCTTCGCCACTGCCTGGAGGGAGGGAGTGGGCAGACACTGAGGTTGCTAAAAACAACCAAGGAATCTTGTGGCACTTTAAGACCATAACTAATTTATTTGTGGCATAAGATTTTGTGGGTTAAAGTCCACTTTATCAGTTCCATGAAGTGCAGTCCTTCAGCAAGACCCTTGAACTATGGTTCCCAACATCTGACAACCAGTGAGCTGTTGGGCACTTAAAAAGTGCTCCACAAGGGACTTGTGAGTGGAACAACCTTCCTATCTATCTTAAGAGGCCTGTGATTGCTTTCTTCCACCACTTCCAACATGAGTTGGGTCATCATACGTTGTTGAGTGCATTAAACCCCATTTGTAAACAATCGAAGATCATTGTTTGCTTGCTTTCTTCTTCTTCTTCGTCTTCTTCTTCTTCTCCTCTCTCCTTCTTTCTGACTCTTTCCAACTTCTTTTTCCTTTGGGATGGGATGGACCTCCAGTTGTTCAAAGAGGAGCTGTCCCCCATGAAAGATGCAGTGAAGCTTGTGAATGACCTTGCACATCAGTTGGCTATCTCCGATGTGCATCTGTCCATGGAGAACTCTCGTGCCCTGGAACAGATCAACACACGTTGGAAACAGCTGCAGGTGAGGGAGGGGACACAAGAACCTTGTAGAATTGTAGAGTTGGAAGGGGACCCGAGGGTCATCCAGTCTAATCCCCTGCAATGTAGGAATCATACATGACAGAAGGCCATCCAGCCTCTGCTTAAAAATGTCCAGAGGAAAGTCCACCACTTCTTATGGGAGTCTGTTCCTCTGTTGAACAGCTCTTACTGTAAGAAAGATACCCCTGATGTTTAGTCAGAATCTCCTTTCACTTAACATGAATCCATTGGTTCGGATTCTACCCTCTGGAGAAAACAAAACTTGTTCCATCCTTCATGTGTCACCCTTTGAGACAGTGGTTTTCAACCAGTGTGCTGTGGCACCCTGGGGTGCCTTGAATGATGGTCAGGGGTAACTGTGGGCAACACTGGCCTCTCTGGCTCCCCAAGGCTTACACAGCTGTTTATTGCAGCAGCCCTGGCTATAAGCTCTGCATGTGAATTGCTTGTCTCCATCATTCGTAAACTGTGTTGCCTAGAACTGTATGCAGTACTCCATGTGTGGTCTGATCAAGGTAGAATAGAGTGAGACTATTACTTCCCTTGTTCAGGACACTATATTCTGTTGATGAAGCCTAGAATAGCATTAGCATTTTTTTGCTGTTGCATCCTGCTCTTGACTCAGGATAAGCTTTATGCTCTACTAAAAACCCTAGGTCATTTCCACATGTACTAGTGGCAATCCACGTCCCCTATTTTATATTTGTGTAGAACTTTATACTTGCTTGCCTGGGTGGAGGGTAGTGTTTGTGTAGAAACCTCATCACGTTTGTGTGGATGGAATATAGCCTACTCTGTAAAGATAGGAGGCACATCTGGGTTCTGTGCTGGACAGGCTGAAATGCTACATGTTTCCCCCTGCCAATTTTCTTTAATATTTCCAACCTCTACATAGGTCTCCATCAATGACCGGCTGAAGCACCTTCAGGACGCACACCGAGACTTTGGGCCAGGATCACAGCACTTCCTTTCAAGTACGTAGACAAAATCTACAGCTGAAGACATTGTCACTTTGGAGGGGAAGAGATGTTCTCCCTTCTCCTTAGCATGTTTCGCGTGTGCAGCTGAATGAGATGATAGAATCTTGAGGAGGAAGAATACATAGTGCCATTTCAGGCTGCAACTACAGCGTGCCATTTCTGTAAAAGTTTTATTATTATTATTATTATTATTATTATTATTGTTCATAAAAGTAAACCTATACAACAAAAACAGGACAACTTGGTACAAATTTGTGGTCAGCGGCCATGTGTATACAGTTGGTAATTAGGAAAGGACAATGGAATTATAAGAACTTGTGGTCAGGATACCATTATTATATTATTATTATTATTATTATTATTATTAATCTCTTTCCTCCTCCAAAGTTCATTAAGGCCCAGCTTCAGTGATGCTTACTTAACAAAGCATTACATACGCCACATTTTTTTAAAAAAAGAAAACCCTTTTCTATGAAAAGCAAGGCAGGACCAAAACTGACTAATGCTAATTGATGTCTTTTGCCACTCAAGCATTCTTGCCATTTCTGCATTCCAGGGGCTCTGCTCACAGAGGTTGTCCTTGAGGTGGTCCTACCACAGATCCTTGAGCTGGGTTTGGATATTGCCCCAAGACTGACTCATTGCTAGGCTACATGTGTTTCATAGCCTGGGTGAATACTGAAACTTGATGTCATGTGATGCGTATGCTGCCTGTTCACTTGCCCTGAGACTTGTTAAACTTGTTAAACAAGTCTCACCCCCGCCCCAAATGATTTTAAAATGTGCTTGGTTTATTTTCAAAACTTGAAGTGGGCCCAGATTTTCTTTTCTTAAAGAAACAACAGCAGCTTGCCTGTGGACTTACTTTATGACTGTTGTAGCTGTCATTTCTGGTTATCATTTCCACTGTCCTGAATAAAGCTTTCCTTAGCTTTGACAAAGGGACTAAAATAATCTGATGTGGGGACAACATTTTATGCTTAATACAGTTATTATATTTAATTAATTGCTTTAAAATATTTACTGTCGGCCAGCCTCGAGGATACCATTTTTAATGTTTAAACGGTCTCTCCAGTAGTAAAAACAACAACAGACAAAAAAAACCCTAGCTCATCAGGGGAAAATGTTTAGCCCCCCCCCCCCACTTCCTGCTTTGCTAGTTTTCTTCTAGCAATGATTTATTTGCTTATTTTGAACGGAAAAGTGGAATGGAATGGACCATCTGGAGAGAAAGCACAACTAATCAGCTGGAATGTCCTCATACTGAAGATGATGTTATCAGCACCACTCAGTCCACTGTTTCCCATTGTTTGTTGTCCATAATTAAAAGCTATACAGTGGTACCTCAGGTTACATACGCTTCAGGTTACATACGCTTCAGGTTACAGACTCCGCTAACCCAGAAATAGTGCTTCAGGTTAAGCACTTTGCTTCAGGATGAGAACAGAAATCGTGCTTGGGCGGCGCAGCAGCAGCAGGAGGCCCCATTAGCTAAAGTGGTGCTTCAGGTTAAGAACAGTTTCAGGTTAAGTACGGGCCTCCGGAACGAATTAAGTACTTAACCTGAGGTACCACTGTACTGCCTGCGATATATGTTATGCATTCACTTCCTTTGCAATAGCTGCACCATCTATTGCTTTCTCAAACTTATGGCCAATGGTGAAGGATGATGGGAGTTAGAGTCCAGCAACATCTTCAGGGCCACATATTTCCCCATCCCTGTTCTAGTGACCTTGGGAAAGGAGCTGAACCCTGAAGAATGATGACACACACTAACAATATTTTAGTAAGGTATTTGCCCAGACAGGCAAAAATGGGAACCAAAAGAAGGGATCTTGGGTTGTATCCATTGCAAATCCTACTAAGAGTAGATCCATTGCAATTAATGTAGATGATTAACTCAGATCCATTAATTTCAATGGGTCTATTCTGAGTAAAACTTTGTTTCATAACTGTGTTTTTCCAGGTATGAGGATTAGAAAATAGAAGTAAAGGTAAAGGTACCCCTGCCCGTACGGACCAGTCGTGTCCGACTCTAGGGTTGTGCGCCCATCTCACTTAAGAGGCTGGGGGCCAGCGCTGTCCGGAGACACTTCCGGGTCACGTGGCCAGCGTGACGAAGCTGCTCTGGTGAGCCAGCACCAGCGCAGCACACGGAAACGCCGTTTACCTTCCCGCTATAAAGCGGTACCTATTTATCTACTTGCCCTTGGGGGTGCTTTCAAACTGCTAGGTGGGCAGGAGCTGGGACCGAAAGACGGGAGCTCACCCCGCCATGGGGATTCGAACCGCCGACCATGTGATTGGCAAGCCCTAGGCGCTGAGGTTTTACCCACAGCGCCACCCGCGTCCCATAGAAAATAGAAGTAGTTGCAGGTAAATAATTGGTGCATTCAAATCACATGCAAAGTGCTTATCAGCCCTTTCTGTCTATCTCCTCTTCCTATTTTTTTCTTGCAGCCTCGGTCCAAGTCCCCTGGGAACGAGCAATTTCTCCCAGTAAGGTCCCATACTACATCAAGTGAGTGTGCAACAGCATCTGAATGAGTTTCTGGTCTTGTCCTATCCCTTGTGACTGAGAGCAGTATTCAGTTTTTCTTGCCACATATTCAGGCATCTTACCCACAACCTAACCCCACATTGCAGTCAATAAGATTTGTAAGTTCTCTGTGGGACACTGTGGGAGTCTAGGGTCCCAAGACATCCACATGTTTGAACCTCCATATTGCTTTATTTCATGATTGGCATTGCTATGATTTGCACATCAGCACAAACAATTATTTATCCGTACCTGCATCCTCTGGGATTTTCCAGGACATTCCTTCTCCAAATCCCAAATCACACAAGGTGTCTACAGTTTTGTTTTGTTTTAAATATAATTTTTGTTAAAGATTTCTTAGTTTACAAAAAATACGTACATTGTCTGTTTTTTCAAGATGTGTTTGCTACAGATCAGTTTCATTTGCTGTGAGACATTACTGTTGCATGCAGTGTTAGGTTTGGAAGATAAGAGGGGGAGAGTGGGGAAGTGGCATGGGGGGGCAATGCTTCTATTTTTCTACTTAGCATATGTGTAGGGTTTTGTTTCAGTGTCACCTGTGCGGGTTCTCTTTCTATATACTATTTCCCATACTATTTGGTACAAAATGTCTACAGTCGTAACGGTACACAACTCTTGAAAAAATATATATTTATATGTGGAACACACATGTAAACACACGCGGCCTAGGACCCTCGTACCTATGGGACCACCTCTCCCGGTATGCCCCGCGGAGGACCTTAAGGTCCATAAATAGCAACACCCTAGTGGTCCCGGGCCCTAAGGAAGTCAGATTAGCCTCAACCAGAGCCAGGGCCTTCTCAACACTGGCTCCGGCCTGGTGGAACACTCTGTCTCATGAGACCAGGGCCCTGCAGGATCTGATTTCTTTCCGCAAGGCCTGTAAGACAGAGTTGTTCCGCCTGGCCTTTGGCTTGGAATCAACTTGATTCCCTCCCCCTCTTTCTTTTTCCTTTTTCCTTCTGTGATGGAATTCCTATTTGGGGACTTCCCTGGCTTTTTTCTGGCCCACGTGGGACCAGTCTGGATAGTTGGCCTTGGTGAAGATTTAACGTTTTCATCCCCAAAAAAGTTTTTTATTTGAGTTTCTACTGAAATGAGGCTGCATTTTAATGTTGTATTTTAATCTTGTTTTAAGTTGTATTTTAATCAATTGTTTTTATACTTGGTGTTGGCTGCCCTGAGCCCAGTCTTGGCTGGGGAGGGCGGGGTATAAATAATAATAATAATAATAATAATAATAATAATAATAATAATAATAATTATTATTATTATTATTATTATTATTATTATTATTAAATAATATGTAACTTCCTGTTACTGAATTCCTCTCAACCTCTTTATCTTTTCAGCCACCAGGCTCAGACAACATGCTGGGACCATCCCAAGATGACTGAGTTATACCAGACACTGGGTAAGAAGGACTTTAAAGTCTGCAAGGTCTGCATCACAACAATTGTTATGGACCACTAGACAGTCTGCCAGTGGGAGGAGAGGGAGAAGCTTCTTCACTGAATGTGATGTCTTTCTCAGGGTGCTTCCTCTTATTTGAGCATTCATCCGGATTTATTTGCAGGGAGATCAGATAATGTTGGCTATTTATTCTGATTTGCGTGGCGAGTTCCCGCCCCCCAGTGGAAATAATGACACATGACACAATTATTAAGGTTAATGGGCTAAATAAGGCCACAACTTTATTGGTTACAGGTGATGACCAGTATTGGCTTAGGCATTGGTCCTAACCGACTACCGTATTTTTTGCCCTATAGGACGCACTTTTTCCCCTCCAAAAATGAAGGGGAAATGTGTGTGCGTCCTATGGGGCGAATGCAGGCTTTCGCTGAAGCCTGGAGAACGAGAGGCGTCAGTGCGCACCGACCCCTCTCGCTCTCCAGGCTTCAGGAAGCTATCCGCAAGCCTTGCGCGCCCGGGGGGATTTCCCGCGGGCTCGCAAGGCTTGCGGGCGGCAGCCTGCATCCCGGAGCACAGGGCGCCCTCCGGAGGACGCCCCGTGCTTCGCGCAGGTGTCCGCAAGCCTTGCGCGCCCGGGGACAGTTGCCACCGGGCTCGCAAGGCTTGTGGATAGCAGCCTGTTCTGGGAGCTGGGGTCGGGGGAAGCTCGGGCTTCCCCCGCCCCAGCCCCGTGGCTGGGGTGGGGAAATAAATTTTTTTTATTCATTTCCCCCCCAAAAAATGAGGTGCCTCCTATGGGCCAGTGCGCCCTATAGGGCGAAAAATACGGTATATCCGACTTCAGCCCGTCTGCTTGAAGTCCGGGAAGGGTCCTCCCCAGGCTTCAGACAGGGCCACAAAAAGCTGGCAAGCGGCAGGCCACACCCCCAGAGCCAGCCGATTGGCTGGCCAGGAGGTGATGCGGCCAGGAATCCCCCCAATCACGCGGGGGCTGGGTTCCAGCTGCCGCGCACGTTGTGGGGCCGTGAAGCCTGCAGCTCCACCTCCTCTGTAGGGCAGAAGTGGCTTTGCTTGGACAGTGGAGTTAGTTGACATTGTGCTGGAGCAAGTGTCATCCACCCACTTTCCAATGCATTTCCCTCTTCAATTTCCTTATCGTAAAAAGTCAGGTGTTTTGGGGAGGAGAGTTTGTTTGTGCAAGACCTCCCTGTCAACTATTTCATAACATGAATTTGCCCCTGTGTGATTAAATGCCATTCAATAATAGCAACAGGCTGGAAGCATCCTGATTTTGGGATAAAGTGAAGGACAGGGTGATGCTTCTCGGTCCAGTTTTGTAACAAGAACCACAAGAGTTGTGAGTGTAGGACTAAGACCTGGATGACCGGAGTTCAACTCCCTGCTCAGCTATGAAACTCATTGGGTGACCTTGAGCCAGTCACAGTCTCTCAGCCTAACCTACAAGGTACCGTATTTTTCGCCCTATAGGACGCACTTTTTCCCCTCCAAAAATGAAGTCCTATGGGGCGTCCTATGGGGCGAATACAGGCTTTCGCTGAAGCCTGGAGAGAGAGAGGGGTCGGTGCGCACCGACCCCTCTCGCTCTCCAGGCTTCAGGAAGCTCTGCGCAACCCTCGGGAGCCCGGCGCGAAGCCGCGCCCGGCTCCCGAGGGTTGCGCAGAGCTGCCTGCACTCCTGGGCTTCCCGCAGCTCTGCGCAACCCTCCGGAGCCCGGCGCGAAGCCGCGCCCTGCTCCCGAGAGTTGCGCAGAGCTGCCTGCGCTCCAGGGCTTCGCGCAGCTCCGCGCAACCCTCTGGAGCCCGGCGCGAAGCCGCGCCCGGCTCCCGAGGGTTGCACGGAGCTCCCTGCGCTCCCGGGCTTGGCGCAGCTCCGTGCAACCCTCCGGAGCCCGGCACGAAGCCACGCCGGGCTCCGGAAGGTTGCGCAGAGCTGCCTGCTTCTGAAAGCAGAGCGCCCGGCACTTCAGGAAGACATCGGGCAGCCCCACAAGCTCGGGGGACAGCGGGGAGGCGCAGCGCCGCCATCCCGCTGTTCCCCGACCTGGTTTTGGGGGGGAAATAAAGGGGGGGAATTTCCTTTATTCCCCCCCCCAAAAAAAACTAGGTGCGTCCTATGGGCCGGTGCGTCCTATGGGATGAAAAATACGGTAGTTATGAGGATAAAATGTGGAGGAAGAGAACTATGTATGTCACCTGCAGCTGATGGGAGTTGAGGTTCAAAGCACTTGCAATGCATGAAGTTGGCAAAGCAAGAATGACAAAGAAATAGTGCCAACCTTAGTGGAGGACACCAAGTTGGCAAAGGACAGCCTGTGGTTTAATTTTTCTTTCTGTCTTACAGCTGACCTAAACAACATCAAGTTTTCTGCGTATCGCACAGCCATGAAACTGCGCCGTGTACAGAAGGCCTTGCGATGTAAGCCCCAGAATACCCTCCTGTTCTTCCTCTTGTACCAGCCATGTTGCCTAATTAGGGACAATTTTCACATTCTGTAAACTGGAGCTACGAAATGCATGAAGGAGCAACACACAAACATGCAGTATTTTT
Organism: Podarcis filfolensis; assembly: GCF_964270895.1. Lineage (NCBI taxonomy): Eukaryota > Metazoa > Chordata > Lepidosauria > Squamata > Lacertidae > Podarcis > Podarcis filfolensis. The sequence continues at coordinate 17,559,156 of NC_139617.1, forward strand.
TGTCCCACCTGAATCCCACTTATTTCTGTGTCTTCTCATATTTTTATTGCCAGGATCTCTAATACTAGAATGAAGAGCAGTGCCAATAAAGGACATCCTTGTCTAGTAGTACCATTTTTCATACTGTACCTCCAGCTTAGGTTACCATATATTATTATATTTGCCCATTTTTCTATATATATGGCTTTTAGCCCTTTGGTGAAGGCAGTCCCAAAATCCATAACTTCTATAACTCTCACCAAGAAACATTGGCAAATGCTTTTTCTGTGTCAAGGAACATTAAAGTTGTTTCTTTTTCATTTTTCTTCTCCAAGAGTTCAGGTTTTTTTTTCTTTCCAAATAATCTTTATTAAAGTTTCAAAGATATTACAAAATAGAAAAAAAGGAAAAGGAAAAATAAAAAGAAACAAAAAACATACAAAATACAGAACAACAAAAAAAATTCAAAAACAAATCAGTCTTTCAATTTCTTAACTTTCATTTGCTTATTTCCTTGACCTCCTCATACCTCCCTTTTTTGTATTCTAGTTCAACAGTTGTTTCAGCAAATCCTTACCCTTTTTACTTTTATCTTAATATTTTATCTTAATATATTATGGCCTTACATTTTCAACTGTTATCAATCCATTTTTACATACTCCTTTATGACATTATTGCTAAAACCACATAACTTCATTCCAGCAGGGAATGTTCAGGGAAGTTTTTAACGTGTGATTTTACTGTATTTTTGGTTTCTATGGAAGCCGCCCAGAGTGGCTGGGGAGGCCCAGCCAGATGGGCGGGGTATAAATAATAAATTATTATATTATTATTATTATTATTATTACAGCATCCCTCTAGCATTCCTTAATTTTACAGTGTTTCTGTAAGTAGTCTTTAAATTTCTTCCAATCTTCTTCTACCGACTCTTCTCCCTGGTCTCGGATTCTGCCAGTCATTTCCGCCAGTTCCATGTAGTCCATCACTTTCATCTGCCATTCTTCCCGGGTGGGTAGATTTGTGTCTTCCAATACTTTGCGATGAGTATTCTTGCTGCTGTTGTTGCATACATAAAGAAAGCTCTATCCTTCTTTAACACCAATTGGCCGACCATGCCCAGGAGAAAGGCCTCTGGTTTCTTCAGAAAGGTATATTTAAATACCTTTTTCATTTCATTATAGATCATCTCCCAGAAAGCCTTAATCCTTGGGCATGTCCACCAAAGGTGAAAGAATGTAGCTTCATTTTCTTTACATTTCCAACACTTATTATCGAGCAAATGGTATATTTTTGCAAGCTTGACTGGTATCATGTACCACCTGTAAATCATTTTCATAATATTTTCTCTTAAGGCATTACATGCCGTAAATTTCATACCTGTGGTCCATAACTTTTCCCAGTCAGCAAACATAATGTTATGTCCAACATCTTGTGCCCATTTTATCATAGCAGATTTCACTATTTCATCCTGAGTATTCCATTCCAACAGCAAGTTATACATTCTTGATAGTATCTTAGTTTTGGGATCTAACAGTTCTGTTTCCAATTTTGATTTTTCCACCTGGAAGCCAACTTTCTTATCTAGATTGTAAGCCTCCCTTATTTGATAATAATGAAGCCAATCTCGCACTTTATCTTTTAGTCTCTCATAGCTCTGCAATTTCAATTTATCTCCTTCTTGTTCCAAAATCTCCCAATATTTCGGCCATTTGGCCTCCATATTGAGCTTTTTCTGAGCCTTCGCTTCCATCGGTGACAACCACCTTGGGGTTTTACTTTCAAGTAGATCTTTATATCTTATCCAGACATTAAACAACGCTTTCCTGACAATATGATTTTTAAATGCTTTATGTGCTTTGACCTTATCATACCACAAATATGCATGCCACCCAAATACGTTATTAAAACCTTCTAGATCCAAAATGTCTGTGTTCTCAAGAAGCAGCCATTCTTTCAGCCAGCAAAATGCGGCTGATTCATAGTAAAGCTTAAGGTCTGGCAGGGCAAATCCACCCCTTTCCTTTGCATCAGTTAGTATTTTAAATTTTATTCTGGGCTTCTTACTCTGCCAGACAAATCTTGAAATATCTCTCTGCCACTTCTTGAAACAGTCCATTTTATCCAAAATTTGTAATGATTGAAACAGAAACAACATTCTTGGCAATACATTCATTTTTATAACAGCAATACGGCCTAGCAAGGAAAGCTTCAAGTTTGACCATATTTCTAAGTCCTTTTTCACCTCTGACCAGCATTTTTCATAGTTATCTTTAAATAAATTCACATTCTTAGCGGTCATATTAACCCCCAGGTATTTTACTTTCTTGACCAGTGTTAAGCCTGTCTCCTTCTGAAACCTCTCTTTCTCAATCACGGTTAGATTTTTCTCTAAAACCTTAGTTTTAAATTTGTTCAACTTAAATCCTGCAACCTGACCAAATTCTTGAATCAGATCAAGTACTCTTTTGGTACTAGCTTCTGGCTCCTGTAATGTCAATACTAGATCATCTGCAAATGCTTTCAATTTGTGCTGTTTAGCTCCGACTTGTATACCTTTAACCAATTGGTCCCTTCTGATCATATTTAGGAGAACCTCCAGGACCGAAATAAAGAGCAGTGGGGAAATTGGGCAACCTTGTCGTGTCCCTTTCTCTATCTTAAATTCCTCCGTAACCACATTATTAACAATTAGTTTGGCCTTTTGTTCTGAATAAATTGCACCTATACCATTTCCAAAACCTTGACCAACCCCCATCCCCAGAAGATTCTTCTTCATAAAACTTCAAGAAATGTTGTCAAAAGCTTTCTCCGTGTCTACAAATATCAAAACTGCTTTAGTGTTAATGTTCACTTGTAATTTTTCTAAAATATTAATTATATTTCTCGTATTGTCAGACAAGTGCAACTTTCCCCCCCTCCAAAATTCCGTTACAAACTTCCTTTAGTGGTTGAATTATCCAATCTTTCAAAGATCTATAATATCTTGAAGTTAAACCGTCCGGCCCTGGAGATTTACCCAATTGCATGTTCTGGATGGCACCTTCTACCTCCTGATCCGTTATCTTATAGTTCAACATTAAGTTATTTTCTTGAGAGGTTTTTTGTAACCCATTTGTTTTCAAAAATTGATCTATATCAATCTTTTTCTGTGGCCCTTGTGTATATAATTGTTTAAAATATCTCTGGAAACATTTTCTAATCTCCACTGGATTCTGTATAGTCTTTCCTTCCACTTCCAAATTTGTGATGGTGTTAAGTTTTTGTCATTTTTTCATTTGCCAAGCTAGCTGTTTCCCACATTTGTTAGCCGATTCAAATGTCTTTTGTCTCATCTGTTTGATTTTCCACTCTATTTCCTGATTCATCATTTTCATATATTGAACTTGATATAACTTTATTTCTCTCAGAATCTCTTGCGATTTTGGTTTCGCTCTCAATTTCTTCTCACCTTCTTTTATTTTCTCCAAAATTTTATCCTTTTTCTCGTTTTGAGTTCCCTCTCATAACCGCTTTACTTGCGTCCCAGATTACTTTTTTTTCAACAGTAGTATTCATATTTATCTCAAAATAGTCTCTCAAAGTTTTTTGGGCCTTCTTGGTCACTTCTTCATCTCTAAACAAGGTGTCATTCATCCTCCATCTGAAGGAGCCAGTTGGTGTTAATTTCATCTCCATTTTCACAGCATTGTGGTCGGAGCAAGTTTTAGGACAAATTTCCACTTTTCTAATCTTTGGAGTCAGTCCTCTAGTTATCCAAATTTGGTCAATTCTTGTCCATGTCATTTTGGCTTCAGAGAAGTAAGTTCCCTCTCTGCCCAGGGGGTTCTTTGTTCTCCAAATATCAACTAAGTCTATATTATCAGTCATCTCAAAAAAGGTTTTTTGTAGTCTGCCGTCCTTGGTAACTACCTGTCTCTGTGCCTTGTCCATATTTGTAGATACCACTCCGTTCATGTCCCCCATTATAATGATATTATAGTCCAGATAGTCCAACAAAATTTCATGCAACTTTTTAAAAAAATCTGATTTTCCCTCATTTGGAGCATAAACACCTACTATCAAAAATTTCTCTCCTTGTAGTTGAATTTCAATTGCCACAAATCTTCCTTGGTCATCTTTGAATATAAATTTCAGTGATAGGCTCTCCTTTGCATAAATTACTACTCCTCTTTTTTTTACTTTGTCTGAAGAAATAAATTCTTGACCCAGTCTTTTATTAATCAAAACTTTTCTATGGAGCCTTATCACATGTGTTTCCTGTAGGCAAATCAAGTCCAATTGTTCCTTTTTTAGTAGGTGAAAGACTTTTTTCCTTTTTTGAGAAGAATTCAAACCATTAGTATTCCAGCTCAGTAGTTGCAGGGCCATGATGTAATTATTCTGCTTTTCCTCCAACTGCACCAAGTGTTTGCTCTTGTTCTGTCGGCGGTATTGCTGTTTCTTTCTCTGGACAGTCCAGTCCAAAAGATAGTCTTGATATGTCTAGTATTCCTCTTTTTAATGATCCTCTGTCCAGTGCTCTTTGCTCTAAGGCTCTTTCAAATGATTCTCTGTCCAGTGCTCTTGGCTCTTCTCCAGATTCTTTCTGTAGGTCTTCTCCGTAATCTTTCAGAAATTTTTCTTTGTCTTCCACTGATCTTATTTTTATCTTTCTTCCTTTAAACCTAAAAGATAGGCCTTGGGGGAATTCCCACCTAAAGATAAGTCTGTTCCTTCTCAACAGGGCAACCAAATCTCCGTAATTGGACCTAAGGTCCAAAAGATGTTTTGGGATGTCTTTAAATATCTCAACTCTTGACTGATGTATTTCTAAAGTCTTCTGGAAATGCAGACCCAGAATTTTGTCTCTCTCCTCTTTTGATTGAAGGGTAATCAAACAGTCTCTCACCCTGTTCTTCTTCCCCCCCTCTTCCAAGTCTAAAAGCACTCACAATCTTAAATCCTTCTTTTCCCTGGTCCAGTTCCCAGAAGTCTGCAAATTCCTGCATAAGAAAGTCTGACAAATTATCCTTCTCTAGCTCAGGCACAGCTCTGATCCTCAAATTAGTTTGTTTCTCCTTAAGTTCAATCATAGAAAAAGTTGACCTGTGGTCCTCAAGCTGCCTCTGTATGCCTGGAATCTTCTCCTCCACTGCAGCTGCTTTTTCCTTGGCTTCTTCAGCTGCCTGTCGAGTCAGAGTAGACTCCTGTAGCAGTTTCTCAATAGTTTCTGTATTGGTGTTTACCTTTTGTCCCAAATTGTTAATGCTTATAGTATTGTGATCAATTTTAGTAGTTGCTTCTACCACCTGTTTACTTAATTTTTCCAATGATTCATTTATCTTACCTAATGCCACTGCTAGAGCTTCTTCAGATGACATACCTTTTGGCTTAGATTGTATGGATGCAGCCGCAGATGAGGCAGAAGGACCCGATGTTGACGGTCTTCACTGCCAAGATTTCCCAGACCTCGTTGTTTTGTCTAAAGGATAATCTGCTTTTTCTTTCCCATCTGCCATACCACTTCGTCAGTCCCACGGCCACAACTTGTTTCAAAGTGGAAAATTCCCCTGGCCTAAATATTAACAGTTTCAAAAACTTCCTCTAGGGGGACACAGTATCAGTCTATAATGATATGTTCCAAAGTAGCACTTTAAACCCCCCCCCCCTTCAAGCAGAGAAACAAAAGCAAAAGTCAGTTTCAATTTATAATACTTTCCAGTTACTTCCTTTCTTTCTAAGATCAGGAGAAAGCAGCCAAAAACAATGTATCTCCCTTGCAGAGCTAGCTGTCAAAAAGTTACTTTGTTCACAGACAGTGCGCTTTCAAAAACGGCAATCTTATTATCCATTGGCAGCCCGTTCCCAGGTTTTGAGCAGTAGATCTTTATTTCCTTCCCTCTCTCTTGCAGGTAAACGTAGTTCAAATCTCTCCGCCCTCTTCTCCTGCATCCAAGGGGGGTATCACTTACTTGGGTGTTGGAGTTTTAGTCCTTTCAAATCCGTTTTCCCAGGCTTTAGGTTACAGCTTCTTTGCTTTAGTCTATATACAAAAAGCGGAAGGCAGACTTCCTGTTCATACCTTCCCGCTTCGGTGCCGAATTTAAGATCCTTTCCCCCCCCCTTGCTTTCTCCAATTAATCCTACTCACGGGTAGTTGTTTTTTGGGTCGAATTGTCTCAGGAAGAAGTCAGCGCTCTCCGGCAACAGCTATGCGGCTTCGCTCCGTGGAGGTAGCAGTCTGCTCACAGCACCGCGCCACTCGCCCGCTTCGCTCCGGAGCCCATAATTGGGTCCCTTTGCAAATTGGGGGGCGCGAAAGGTGCCCGCCGAGCCCCACGTTCACAGGCTTCACCCCGCCTGTGATTTAAAAAGGGTCTCCGCTTCGCCGTAGCGGTTTGACCCGATTTCCACGGAGCGGGTCCCTCCAGCTCAGAGGGAATCCGCCATTGCCGATGGCGCTAAACCCGGAAGTCCAGTTGTATTCAATATATGACTAGTGTTATTTCTTAACTGCCTCGATGGCAGGAAACCTGTTTGATCTTCATGTATGAAATTTCTTAGAATTGCTCTCATTCTTTTTGTCATTATACTATCTGCATATATCTTGTAATCATTGTTTAATAAGGAAATCGGCCTATAGATTTTAAGCTGGAGTACATCCTGCTCTTGTTTAGAGATTAGTGTAATATATGCATTTTTCCATGATGTTGGTATTTGCTTTCCTGGGAGGATTCCATTCATTAAGTCTTTCAGTGGGGATGTTAACACATCTCGAAATATTTTATAGTAGGAAGCCGGAAGTGTCCGCCCCCCCCCCCTTAAAAATATAAGGCAGTACAGAAATGAAATTAACAACAACTGTCAATTGCAAAGGGTGCCTCTTTTTTATTAGTTGGTGGCATGGGTAACGCCATTTTGCTGTGCCTTGAGTTGTTTTCAAACTCAAAGACTTTGTACCTTTTTAATTGTAGCCCTGATTATCTTTGTCATGGGGGGGGTCTTTCTTGCTTCCTGTGACAAATCTATAACAGATTTGTTTTTTGTTTTCTCATCTCCCACTTCCATTTCTGACCACCTTTTCTCTGGGCACCACAGTGGACTTGGTGACGCTACCAACAGCCTTGGAGGTCTTCAGCGAACATGAGCTGCAGCCCAGCGACCATGTGATGGATGTGGTGGAGGTGATCCACTGCCTGACCGCCCTTTACGAGCGGCTCGAGGAGGAAAGAGGCATCCTGGTGAACGTCCCCCTCTGCGTCGACATGACCTTGAACTGGCTGCTCAATGTTTTCGATAGGTACCCATAAAGGCATCCATACCAATAAGAGATGCCTTAGCAGACTTAATCTGATTGTTTTATTGTGTATTTTAATGAAAGAGGCTTGTGTTTTAATGCTTGTGTAAACTGGCTTTTATACTTTGTAAACTGTTTAGAAACTGGTTTTGGGGTATAAAAATTAATTAGGAAGGTGCCGAGTATGGCAGTGTGAAAATGGGCTTCACCAGTGGGTCCTCCCCATTTGTGGAATGCTGTCATGCCAGGCACCATGACTATCTGTTTTTAGGCATCTGAATATTGTTATCCTCCCAGGCCTTTGACTTTAATCTCCTGCTTTTCTCTTTTAGTGCAGGGTTTCCCAAACATGGGTCTCCAGCTGTTTTTGGACTACAGTTCCCATCATGCCTGACCACTGGTCCTGCTAACTAGGGATGATGGGAGTTGTAGTCCAAAAACAGCTAGAGATACATATTTGGGAAATCCTGTCTTCGTGAGATGGGGTTGTTCTTTTATACAAATTATTGTGGGCATTTTCAATTGTTCTATGCCTCTTGTTTTCCTACTTAAATGTTTGTTTTCGTAAGTTGCTTTGAGTTCACCTTTCTGAAAAAAGCAACACAATGATGATTACGATAGGAAATCCACAAGCAGTGTATTGTAGAGATGGTTGTTCTGTGTTCCAAGGACCTGATAAAAGCAGGCAGACTGCCTTTAAACATGAAGTTTCATAAAGTCTGTGTCTTCAGGGGCAAAGGTGGATTGAATTGGTTGGTATCTCCACTGAGGCTTCTGTCAATGGAGACTGGCATGTGGTCTGGATGGCTATGATGTGGCATTGGAAGGAAAAGCCTGTTTGTTATAGGTTGGGTTTGCCAAGCAAGACACAGACCACCAGCCATGCCCTGTTGCCTGCAAGGTGCTATGCACGCACCCTGCTTTTGCAATTGCAGGCTGGAAATGCATGTTTTTCATTGAGCTCCTAGTGGGTCTTCATGCCTTTGCAGGCCTGTTCTGGGAGGCCTGGTTCTGCCAGCACTGTTTGGTGGAAACCACTACAGTGTCTCCTCTGCTGTGCAGGAATTGGACACTTGTAAACCAAACCAAAAAAGGGGAGGGGTTTCCAGGTTTCCCCCCACCCCACTCACCCTGCGCCTTTTGTCTTCCAGTGGACGCAGCGGGAAGATGCGGGCTCTCTCCTTCAAGACAGGCATAGCATGTCTGTGTGGCACGGAGGTGAAGGAAAAATTTCAATGTGAGTCATCCGGGGGAGATGGTTGATGAAACCAGAGTGTGGGAGGCTTTCAGGTTTGGAAAGGTGGAGAGAGGCGAGTGCAGGAGGAGTCACAGCTGCATCACAACTCACCTGCCTGCATCCCTTCCAGTATTGCACAGATGGGAATATGGCAGGAAGCCTTTTATATTGCTCACAAAGCTCCTGTTTCCTGCAGCGGAGGAGAGAGCATTCTTTCATGGGTTCCTCGTCCCACTTGCATGAATAGGCCTGCACACAAATCAGTCCTGCACATGCAATACTGCATGACAGAAAAACACCCTCTCAGTTCCAGTCCTGCCTTGCTCCAAGGAACAGGGCTTCCACAGTGCTCCACTGAGTTTTAAAGCAGACCAGCTATTTCCCTCCTGCCTATCACAGTGCTGACAGGTGAGGAATGTCTAGAGGGATGAATTAGCTCTTCATTGTCTAAAGTACACTTGCAAATTAGGAAAAGGCAGGACCATCAGTCCTATGTCTCCCAGCCACTCCTAGCTGTGCAGTTGCTGCGACAGAGAGGACCTGCCCCTGACCTCAGCTTATGTACCTCCCCCACCCAAGCGGCACACAAGCAGCTGGAGACTCTGCCTGCGTGTAAGCTTCTGCTCCTCCCACTTCAGTCCTCTTCTGGTCCTGGGAGACAGCGGAGCAGGAGAGCTAGGAGCAGGACAAGAAGATGTGGCAGCCCTTGACTCTACATCAGCCTGACCTATCTCTCCCTCCTCCTGCACCTGTTCTCCCCTCTCCAATCCTGCAGCTCCTCCTGCCTCTGACTCTCGTCTCCTGGCTCTTACAGGCTCCCCCAGATCACTGATCCCTTCTTCCAAGCCAGCATCCAACCCCCCACCCCTTTTCCGGTGCCCACTCATCAAAATCAAACCACAGCTCCTCAGCTTCCAGCCATTCCCTGAATCTGCCCCTGCAGGGCGGAAGGCAATTGGCAACATGCAAGGGTCCTGTGGCATACTAGTTTACAGGGGCTGCGCATCCCGTTTTGCTACCTGAGGCAAAACAAGAAGTGCCACCTTGCCCTGCCCTACTGCTCCCACCACTGCTGCCATACTTGTTGCTGTTGGCACCACTTCTCTGCCTGCCCTGCTGCCTTTGCCACAGATGCAGGAGCAAAGCTGCCATCAGTGCCATTTTTGGGCAATATATTGCCTGATTTGGGCGAGATATTGCCAAAATTATGCAATATCTTGCTTTCTTGCAAGATCTCATCTGATTTTGGGTGTGATTTCATCTGATACAGGTGCCACTTCAGTGCCACCTAAGGTACACCCACAGAACTGCCACCTTGCGAACTTCTGCTACCTGAGGCAGCTGCCTCAGTTTGCCTAATGGCAAAGCCAGCTTGGGTGGTTGGTTTGAAAAGGTTACTCGGGGACAGAAAGGTTTGCAAACCACTGCCTTAGGGCATATCTTTACTACAGATATAGTTGTAGAAATGCAATTTTGTTGGCATTTTAATGTGAAACTAACTAACACACACTTCTCAAACCGATATACAAACCAAAACAAAGCTGTCCTTCAGAATTTGCACTTCCCTGAATTTTGTGGTACATTTCTTCAACCAAACAATCTGGATGAAAAAAAGAATGTATTGGGGAAAATGGTGCATAAAATGCAAAATATTAGTGGAAAATATATGTACAAAGATGCATTACATTGGAGAATATATATATATGTGTGTGTGTGTATACGCACCAAAACTGTGAGCAAAATTATGTTTATTAAGAGAAATCTGCACTAAATTGCTGCTGAATTTTCAAGAGTTTTTTTTTTTGGGGGGGGGCTGCAGGAAATAACCCTGCAAATAGTTTTATAAAAAGGAGAAACTGAGAGAAATCGAAACTGACAGATTCCTCCATCCTTAATTGCAGATTATTGTAATCATCATCATGACTTCTCTCAAAGGATCCTGGTAATTGTAGTACCCTTAACAAACTGCAGCTCCTATGATTCTTTGGGGGATGCCTTGACTGTTTAAAGTGCTATGATACTGCTTTAAATTTATAGTGCAGATGGGCCATGGTTAAGAGTGATACCTTCTTTCAAAGCTTGACTTTCACCACTGATGCTTGTCTTTCCCTATGTTTTCATAGCTCTGGGAAAAGCTGCAGTTTGAGTCTCTCTCCTTTCTTTCTTTCTTTCTTTCTTTCTCTCTCTGTCTCGTCCTCCCTCCCTCATCCCACCCTTTGTGGGGGGCCCATGCTCTTCCCTCACGCCTTTCAGATCTCTTCAGCCAGGTGGCAAACGCTAGCGGACTCTGTGACCAGCGGCACCTTGGCATCCTTCTTCACGAGGCCATCCAGGTTCCACGGCAACTAGGGGAGGTGGCAGCCTTTGGAGGGAGCAACGTGGAGCCCAGCGTTCGCAGCTGCTTCCGATTTGTACGTGACACAGGTGGTGCTTTGGCCACGTTGACGCTACGAGAAGAGATTCCTTTTGCCACAAGAGTTGTTGAGGGAGCCAGTGGGTCACGTTTATTGAGTGTCTCTCAGTGGCTTAGGAGTGGCTTTTCTGTGGTTCCTTCCCTCACAGCTGCAAGTTATATTTCAAGGCCTGTTGCTACATGGGTGGGCCCAGTTGCACAGCTCCCCCCCCAAAAAAAAACCCCAACAGCCAGCCGAAACAAATGGACAAGTGGGGGGGAGGCCTCATGGTTCCACCCACCTTGCACTTGGCCTTTAACATTCCAGCAACGGTGCAGAGTTGAGGGCACATGTAACTTGCTCATTATGTTTCTACCATAATGTGAAAAGTGCCTTAGTCTTTTAATAAGAAGCCACTCAACTGCCTTTGTCAACTCTTGACAGTCTTATCCCTTTGTTTTAGGTTTGTCGAATTTATGAATCACTTCCCACAACCAAAAAGTCCTGAAGAAATTTAAGACATGCATAAAATGCAGTAATTGAAATACATAAGCTTATAGAAAGCATAGTCGGAGTGAAGACACCCAGTCTTTGGTGCTGCCCAAACACCCAGAAAAAAACCCCAAACTTCTTTTCCTGGCACCAAAACAATGGCAGAGTTGGTGCCAGGCAAGATTCTCTAGGGAAGAGCATTCCATAGACAGAAAGCTACTACAGGAAAGACAGTCTTCAGATGAAAGTCCACTTAGCATCAAGTATTGTGATGTGACTTAGGCTTAGGACCACCTTTCTTCATAGGTCCTTAAGATCTTCAGTAGAGAGTTTTCAATGGGACACTCTGCAATCTGAGGTGAAGTGAGTGGATATCAGGAAGATGTCCTTCTTGGCTGGTAGTACCCCAATTGTGGAATGTTCTCGCCAGCGAGGTTCTCCTGGTGCCTACAATGTTATCTTTTTGACACTAGGCAAAGGTGTTTTGCTTTTGTTTTGAGCCAAGCTTTTCCCCTTATGTTTTGATTCTGGTTGTTTCAATGCTGCTTTGAGACCTGCCGCCTTCTTAGTTTTTACATTTTATTGGTATTGGAAACGTTGATTTCTTTGCTGTGTATTACTTCTTAAACAGAACGTACACTGGGAATCGGAAGGGTGATATAAAAAAAAGTCTTTAAAGATCACAATGTAGAATTTCAAGGAATTTTTATGCACTATATCGTTTTAAGCAGATTAAATCATTTGTAGGGGCAGGGATGTCAGTAAGATCAGTGTCATTTTGAAAGGGAAAGGGGATATATGTACCAAATGTGCAGCCCTGCAATCCATTCATATGACTAGCGATCAGCACCTGCCTCACTTCTCTTCCTCTTAGGGTAATGGGAAACCAGCAATTGAGGCTATCCAGTTCCTGGAATGGGCTAACCTGGAGCCACAGTCAATGGTGTGGCTGGCAGTCCTGCATCGAGTGACTATAGCTGAGCAAGTTAAACACCAGACCAAGTGCTCTGTCTGCCGACAATGCCCAATCAAAGGATTCAGGTATGGGGTGTGCTACAATAGACAGCTTCCCATGTGCACTGTGATAACAGGGTGCTGGATTAGTTGGGCCATTGGTCTGATCCAGCAGCGTTCTTCATCTGTCTTTAGGCCCATGACATTTGATGTCCACGGGTCCATTCACTCTGTGCATAGAGGTACCATCTAGCTATTATAAGTTGTAGCTTCTGATAGATCTTTTCCTCCATAGCTCATCATATGTTCCTATATTCAAATGCAATCCTACAGTAAAAACATCCTTGCACATCGAAACACTTCTTTCTATGCACTCATTTTCTATGTTGAAGCCTTAAAAAAAAAGTGGAGGTGGGCATTAATAAGAACGTCGGGAGCTGCCTTATTATTTTGTATTATTATTTATTTATTCAAACTAGATACCACCCTTTATCAAAAGATCCCAGGGCAGTGCACAAAATTTAGAGCACATTTTACGGAGCACAAAAATAAAATAATAATCATAATCATAATCATCATCATCATAATCACAACCCCTCTCTCCCCAAAACACAGCCTTAACAGATTATTAAATGGCCAAAGACCTGGGTAAGGAGGAATGTTTTGCCTAGCACCTAAAGACATATAATGATGGCGCCAAGCGAGCCTCTCTGAGTCAGACCATTCATCCATCTAGCTCAGTACTGTTTACTCTGATTGGCAGGTGCTCTCCAGAGTTTGAGTCATGGGGACATTCCCAGTCCTACCTGGGATTGAATCTGGGAATTTAAGTGTGCAAGGCAAATGCTCTACCCCTGAGCAATGGTCCTCCCCAAACATACAAACCCTACTTGCATCCTGACATGGGTGGAGTCTAGGAGATGCTTTATTATTTTGATGCTGCTGGTTTTCTGACCCAGCCCTGATTGCCCTTTGTTCCAGGTACCGAAGCCTGAAGCAATTCAATGTGGACATCTGCCAGACTTGCTTCTTGACTGGGAGAGCCAGCAAAGGCAACAAGCTGCATTATCCCATTATGGAATACTACACAATGGTAATATAGGCAAGAAGTTTTCTGGAGAAAACTGTTTGGGGGGACACTGGTATTTGACCAATGACACTGTTCATGTTTGACCAATGAACTGTTCATGGAGCAAGCTCTGGACCCATTACTTAGGCCTAGGCCAAGGGTGGAGAACTCCAGATGTTGTTGAACTCTAGTTCCCATCAGCTCCAGCCAGCATGGCCAATTGTCAGGGATGATGGGAATTGTAGTCTAGCAACACTTGGGGTAGGGCACAGGTTCCCCAGCTTTGCTGCATAACAAGTTACCAGCATTACCAAGCCTATCCTATTTTTTAAAAGGTATGGGAAGAAAATACACTTTTCAATAGAATAAAAATAGGCTATCATACCACACTTGACCCAATGTTCTTTTATTCAGCCTGCACACAAAAATACAGAAAGAACATAGAGGACTGACTAGTCATATAATAGCTTCTAGACCAAAATATGCTAAATATGAAAAAAATAACTACAACACCATATATAGAATAATGGAGATTAAAATATGTGTGATTGACAGTAATTGTAGCCTGACCTGTACTGTTGCAAGTCTTGAATAAAGCTTTCTTTCTTACTCATAGGTAAGAGCTTTTGTTGTAACATTTAGGGAAGTTTTTAATGTTTGAAGTTTTATTCTGCTTTTAATGTTCTGTTGAAAGCCACCCAGAGTGGCTGGGGAAACCCAGCCAGATGGGTGGGGTGGAAATTATAAATTATTATTATTATTTAGGTTGGGAGGCAGGACAGTAATGTCCACCTTGACATCTTTTCTAAGAACAAATGAGAATTATCAAAGAGGAAATGAGTTTCTGGAGAACTGGGCACCTGTTTTTGCAAACTGAATTTAATGCTGGATCCACAACTATGCTTTTAAGAAAAATTAACATGAAGGGTTGTCTTCAACTAAATTCTGCACAGAGTAGACCCATTTAAATTAAGGGACCTAAGAAATTAATGTCAATTCATTTCAGGTGACCAGATCTGAGTATGACGAACTCTGGATACAACCCAAATAACTTTGAAAAACACTCTTAACAAATGCATGAAAATGATTTTCAAGTTAGGATCAGTAGTATTCTGTATATTTTCTATAAGGTTAATCTATTTTTTATCTTAAGTTTACTATATATAGTATATGAATCACTATAGTGATTGTGCAGTAAACAGGTGTGTGAACAAAGCCTTAGTCTCCTCTGTTCCTCTCTGCAGACCACCTCTAGTGAGAACATGAGGGACTTTGCCACCACCCTGAAAAACAAGTTCCGGTCGAAGCAGTATTTCAGCAAGCATCCCCAAAGAGGGTACCTGCCGGTCCAGTCCGTCCTGGAGGCAGATTTCATTGAAACGTAAGTCCTGGTCCTGGCTGCAAATTCCCCACCCTCTTCCTTGATCGGTAGACATCTTCGTGATGCTTGCTGGGTGAGAAGAAATGGGAGATGGAGAACATGCAATGCTCAGGTGTTGAACTCCCAAATCCTATCTGCATGGCCATTGCTCAGGGATTTCGGTAACTAGAGTCCAGCAACATATGGGTGGCCACAGGTTCCCCATCTCTGGCCCCAACAGAACCTAGACCAAACCTAGATTTCTGGGAAGCAAAGAATTCCCTATCAGCGGTGGATGGGTGGCCTGGAGTAGAAGAGTTTGGATTTGATATCCCGCTTTATCACTACCTGAAGGAGTCTCAAAGCGGCTAACATTCTCCTTTCCCTTCCTCCCCCACAACAAACACTCTGTGAGGTGAGTGGGGCTGAGAGACTTCAGAGAAGTGTGATTAGCCCAAGGTCACCCAGCAGCTGCATGTGGAGGAGTTGAGACGTTTTGACTAAGAACCAGTACAGGGAAGTGGACAGAGGGTTAGGTACAAATCTCTGTTTACCCATGAGGATCATGTTGGACCAGTTGCCTTCATTAAAGTAATAAAATGTGAAATCATTGAAATCTCTTTACATGATTTACATAAAATATACATTAAGGTTAACTATAGAAATCAGAGGTTAAAGACAAGTTGACTTTAAACAATTCCAAAATAAATAAAATCTGTCGTTAAAAATTTACATTATACAGTATAAAAAAGAAAACTACCTATTGAAATGTACACCAGCTTTCCATATCTGGTTCAACATGCCTAAACAAAGAAGTTTTTAGTAGGCATTTTAAACAATACAATTAAGAGGCCTACCTAGTATCAATGGGCAAGGAGTTCCACCATTGTTTCCTTACAACTGCATAATTGGATATTGTGTGGTGCTCGTAAAAAGTTCCAGTTCCATCTTCTAGTACCAGCTGCTCCAACTACTAGGATAATAAGATTCCAAAGCTAATTTTGCACAAACTTCATCTGCCATCACAGCTGAAGGTGAAGGAATCCACACCAGGGTGCCATCAGCTCAGTAGCGATGAGTCCCCACTAAGTCCAGCATTCCATTCCTTCTAGGAATGCTCATGCACAACTGGTGCATGGATTGGAGAAGAGACTGTATGTTAGGAGCAGAGCAAATGCAGAAGATGGGAAAGACCCCACTCAGCCCAAGACCCTAGCAACCTCTGCCAGTCAGAGGAGACAGTACTGAGCTAGATGGATGAATACCCAGGCCTGGTATAAGGCAGCTTTCTGTGATCCTTTGCTGTCAGTCTTCAGAAGTCACAGTTGCATAGTGTAAATCAGGGATGGGGAACCTGTGATCTTCCAGATGTTATGGGAACAATACTCCCATCCTTCCGGGACATTAGTCAAAGTGACTCGGGGCTGATGGGAGTTGGAATCTAACAGCATCAAAAGGGCCGTATCCCTGTGCCGTTTTGTGTGTGTTTGAAAAGTCTTGAGTCATTGGCAGTGATTACTCTGGTGTAATAGCTGGGCTTGTGAAGGTATCAATTAGTGGGAGATTTGGCAGCAGCTCAACAGCATATGGGTGGCCACTGGTTCCCCACCCCTGTTGCAGCAGATGACACCCCCTTCCCAAAGGTCAGAAGGTCTCCCCACAGACTTGTTGTTCATTTGTTTATAAAAATTCTTCTATACCACAATATCATTTTTTTAAAAAATCTAAGTTGCTTACAACAGTGTGCTACACACACATACACACACACAACGTAAAAAGAGTAATATCACAGATTATCAGCTAACTGTTACAGAAAGATGTTTTCTTAATAGTCTGCATAAACTGCATTGGTAAGTTTTCAGGAGATGCTTAAAGGGTAATATAGAAGACACCTACTGAATCCATCAGATGCCAGTGAGATAAAACACTACACAACTTTTAGAAGACATCTGAAGGCAGCCCTGTATTGGGAAGTTGTTGATGTTTGATGTTTTATTATGTTTTTATATGTGCTGGAAGTTGCCCAGAGTTGCTGGGGGAAACCCAGCCAGATGGGCAGGGTATAAATAATAAATTTATTATTATTATTATTATTATTATTATTATTATTATTATTATTATTACCATCATCATCTCTACTGGAAGAGCCTTCCACAGGACTATGCTGTTGACACTGATGTCTCAGTTTTCTGTCAATGTCAAACGAGCCTCATAAACTCAGGAGGTGACCAATGGCACTCCGGCAGATTACATCAGTGACTGAGCTGGGATGGAAGAGTTCAAGCAGTCCCTTAAGTACCCTGGACCTAAATTGTTCAGGGCTTTGTAAATTAATGCAAGGACCTTGTTTTACCTGCCTAGATGGACGACCGATGCAGGTGACACTTTCATTAGACCCCTGCTAGGCAACTGCTGACAATTTCATACCTCAGTCCTTCGTGACTTCTGCTTGTTCCTTTCAGGCCAGCCTCCTCTCCAATGTTACCTCATGCAGATACTCACTCTCGGATCGAACACTTCGCCAGCAGGTATCACTTGACACCCCTAAGAAAGGGGCCGGACCAAAATGTTGGGTGGTATGGGGAACGGGGTGGCACAGCCAGTATGACAGATACAGTGAGTGGAGGAAAACCTGGTACATCAGAAAAGCCCTCTGTAGCAAAGGCAGAAGGTGACTGTCTCCAACGCTCCAAACACTACAATCAGGCCTTTGCGGGGGGCGGGGGGCAACCGGGTACACATGCTCTGGGCCTTGGAAGGCTAAGCGGCCAGGGGACCCTGCAAGGGACTGGCTTCTTTTTGGTTTGAGTTTAGAACTTTATTCTAACTATTCTTTTGCTCTGGGCCTTAGACAAGTTCTATATGGGCCTGACTACAATAGCACTGCTAAGAAGACAGAGTTCCATTTAAGGATAAAACTTAAAATTCCCAGAATATTGATGGCTTCTAGCTGTGGGCTTCTTCAGATGTCCTTTTAATTGTGTATTCATGATTATTTTTGTTCATGGTGGTATCAAGAGTGGTTATCAGTGATCCTGCTTTCTGATGAGTGGTTGTTGTTTTTCTTTGGGCGGGGGTATTTTAATAAGTGGAGAATTCTCTAGAAGCCTAGATCTAGGTTTGGGGCAGGTACTCTTTGGAGAGAGAGCTCCAGCAGAGATTTAAAACTGCAAAACATGCAACAAAGTAAAGCATGGAAATGTAGGCTAGAAGATGTTTAAAATATCCCCTTTTAAATATCCCCATTTCCCATAGCATAGAAAGAGACCAGGCATTTGGTACGTTAAAAATGTTTTACTTACAAACTCTTCAAACATCAAACTCATGTGCTTTTCCATACAGCAGCAAGAAAAGACACCTTAGATTCCAAAACGGTAAATGTTTTGTATTTGTATACAAAGTTATTTGTATAGAAACACAAAGATGGCTTGCGTAAGCCATGTGGTCTAAGCTTGGAACATCCAGCTTGGACCTCCTTATTGCAGAGGTGAATTTAGAGGAGTGCAACCAGCACTAGGCAACTATGCTTTAGAGTGGAATGTGAGAGGCAAGGCAATATTTAAACTGCTAATTTGGAGGAGCTTGTTTCATACCCAGAATTTCCTACCCTCATGAGGGCTGCAATTTCTCTCCTGCTGTAGCCACCCACCTGGTACCTTTTGGGGTCTTCTGGAAATATCTTCTGTCTTTCCTCGCTACTTCCCTGAAGTTCATTGCCCCTCTTCTGTTTCCCTGTAGGCTTGCAGAGATGGAAAGCCAGAATTCCTCCTTTTACAATGACAGCCTTTCTCCGGATGACAGCCTGTGAGTTGCTACTGTCCTCCTTGCAAATTCTACTGAAATCTGTGTGCTTTGTGTCAGTTGCAAAGCTAGGGGGTGGGGGATACCAGCGTCCAACCAGAGGTCATATTTAATTAGGCGACTTCACACTGCAACCACCTGCATATATATTTGAACATAGGAGTTTTATTGAGTTCAATAGGACTAACTGCCACGTGACTGTGTATAGGGCTTCACGTTTAGGCTGTGATCCCTTGGCAGATGTCCCCAACCCTTTATCCTCCATTTGGGCAGAGAAGGATTCCATGTGGACATTCCCCCACTTCCCTTGGGTGGGGAAAATGAGCATTAATACAGCACATATCCTCACTTCTATCATATGTCTTGCTTCTCCCACTTGCAATGGCTTGAGGACTCATCCAGAGTCAAACCTGGCCTACATTTCTTGGAAAGGAGCAAACAGCATGGCAAACAAAAGTTAGCATGCTACCCATGCTTTTTACAGGTACCTTGAGATTTCCTACATGTAGCGAGAAATATTTACGCATTCAAATTCTCTCCTGCTCTACCTCCCAATGCCATCTTCTTCCTGTCCCATCAGTGCAAGTGTTCTTCAGGTAGAATGTGTAGTAGGCCAGCTGGTCTGCTGTTTCCCAGGTGACCAGCACTTAGGCCATGCACATTTGTTTATTTCAGGCAATTTTATCCTCTTCAGGCAAAATGCATCCCAGAACAGCTTACAAACTAGCAGTGACAGCCAAGACCCAACACACCCCTTGCCCACAGCCTGACAATCTAAAAGACGCATCACAGAAAGGGAAAAGGGATTCAGAGCCATGGGTGTGCATGTGCAATGCCATCAGGAAACAGGAAGGCAAGGCTAAAGCCATCGCAAGTAGCAGAATAAGGTGAAGGGTTGTAACTCAGTGGTAAAGCATCTGCCTCGCATGGTTCAGTCTCCAGCATCAGCAGGTAGGACAGAGAGAGACTTCTGCCTGAAATCATGGAGAGCTGCTGCCAGTCAAAGTAGACAACACTGAGCTAGATGGACCAAGGGTCTGATTCAATGTAAGGCATTGAACTTCCTGTGAAGGGGGAGAGGCAGAAGCTTAGCATGCCAGTTGTTTAGATTAGTTCAGCAGGCCTGATGCAAGGTGTAGTGTAGTGCAACAAACCACCCCTACTAAGACTTCTAGCTTCCTTGCTTAACCTCATCACAGCTCTGTCCACAACAGGGATGAGGACCAGTACCTTTTGCGCCACTCCAGCCCTATTACAGACAGAGAACCAGTCAGTAGTCAGCAGCCCCAGGACAGCACCAACACAGACGACAAAGGGGAACTGGAGAGAATCTTGGCGCACCTGGAGGATGAAAACAGGTAAGTGGGCATGGCCAGCAGAGTTCTTGTAATCATTCCTTTTATTACAGATCTGTAAGACGTGTGGGACATGGGTGGCACTGGGGACGCGGGTGGCACTGTGGGTTAAACCACAGAGCCTAGGACTTGCCGATCAGAAGGTCGCGACAGGGTGAGCTCCCGTTGCTCGGTCCCTGCTCCTGCCAACCTGGCAGTTCGAAAGCACGTCGAAGTGCAAGTAGATAAATAGGTACTGCTCCGGCGGGAAGGTAAACAGCATTTCCGTGCGCTGCTCTGCTTCGCCAGAAGCGGCTTAGTCATGCTGGCCGCATGACCTGGAAGCTGTACGCCGGCTCCCTCGGCCAGCAAAGCAAGATGAGCAGCGCAACCCCAGAGTCGGTCACGACTGGACCTAATGGCCAGGGGTCCCTTTACCTTTAAGACGTGTGCAAATATTTCTGGGACCCTTGGGTGTGACAGGAACAGAGGTTTCTAACGATATTTACTTTCATTCATGATATTGGCAAAAAAAAAATCCCCATTGATTAAGTAGCCCTCCAAGACCTTCAGCAATTTTCAAAGGTCCAGGGGTTGGAAAGTTTGGGAGCCACTGTTCTAGCTCTTGAGCACCTGAAGCCCCTGATGCCAGCATACTCTTGCTGCATCCTGAGCTTGTATTTCTCCTTGCAGGGTTCTCCAGGGGGAGCTGAAGCGTCTGAAATGGCAGCACGAGGAGGCAGCAGAGTCGGCAGAAGGAACTCCAGAATCAGCACAGGATCCACACAACGAAGAGCTGCTGGCAGAGGCCCGGATCCTTCGACAGCACAAAAGCCGCCTGGAGACACGGATGCAGATCTTGGAGGACCACAACAAACAATTAGAATCTCAGCTGCAGCGCCTGAGAGAGCTGCTTCTGCAGGTATTGTCTGTGGGCTATATCTCAAAAAGAAAGTCCTTTGGCCTTCTTTGCATACGATGCACTCATCCTCAGGTGACAACATTAGGATCACAGGAATCTGCCTTACACTTAGTTAAACCATTGATCCATCTAGCTCAGTATTGTCTGCACAGACTTGACAGTGGCTCTCCAGGGTTTCAGATGGAAGATGTTCCCTGTCCTACCTAGAGATGCTGCAGGTAGGACCTGGGACCTTCTGCTTGCAAAGCAGGTGCTCTGCTACTGAGCTATGGCCCAATATTACACACTCAAAAGAAATGGTATGAACTGAAACGAGGCCAGGTTTTGTGGGTAATGACCCATCAGCTGAAGACCTGTGATTTAGTGGGCAGCCCAACCCTGAAGCTGCAGTTGGATTTGTGAGGATGTCAGAGCCAGTGGCCATGTGCCATGCAGGACAGATGGGGGAGCACCAGGTGAGAAGTTGGTGGTCATGAGCATCCTTAACATCTCCCTTCTCTTCCCAGCCTGGAGCAGATTCCAAGGGGGATGGCTCTACAGCCTCATCCTTGGCTTCCTCTCCCCATCCATCAGAAGAGAGTCAGACCAGAGAAAAAGGCCCTGGCACTCCAAACACGGAAACTGCAGGTGAGGCTCTGTGTTGCCATGAAGCCCACTCTGTGGGCTGCTGGGTTTCTTTCCTGAGTGTCCTCATTCCTACTTCTGCTGAAGCAATTACAGAGAGTAAGAAGAGTCTGCTGGCCCAAAATCCTGCTCTTACAGTGGCAAGCCCAGTGCTTCTGGGAAACCTGTAAGCAGGACCTGAGCGCACGTCTCCTCCTGCAGATGCCAGCAACCAGTATTCAAACGCATACTGCCTCTGACCATGGAGGCAGAGCATAGCTAGTAGCCATGGACAGACTTATCCTCCTTAAATTTGCCTAATTCTCATTTAATGCCATCCAGGTTGGTTCTCCTGTGAGAGTGAGTTCCATAGTTGGTGGTGGATGAATTTGTACCTTGAGGAACAGATCCTGCCTTCCTGCTCTATTTATTCTACTGTATTCCTTTCTTTCTTTAATACCCTGCCTTTCCTCTCAAGTAACCCTAGGGTGGTCATTGGTCATGTCCCCCTCCTTGAAACAGGAAGAGAACCCAATTTGGGTCGCAGGTCTTTTATCATCTATTTGAGAACGCATCTTGGCATTATAAACATGTGTTTGAGCTGCACCATTACATAGCCTTTGGCCTCTCTGCTTCCTAGTCTAGTAGTCTTCAGTCTCATCCAGACCATGGCTTCCTCCAAGAAATCCTAGCTGTAATTTATACCTCACAGATATACAATTCCCAGGACCCTTAACAAACCACAGTTCCTGGGATTCTTTGAGAGAAGCCATGTGCTTTAAATCTGCTTCATATGTATGGTGTGGGTGTGACTTTCAACGGAAAGAGGGCTTTGTCCTCTAATAGCCCCAAGTCTGTCTTGTAGTGTTATTCCCAACCTTTCAGCAAGATGGTGACTGATTAATAGACCACTTTTAACTGACTCTTCATTGAAAACCCCAGATACAACAATATTAACATGATATCCTCCCTACCCCCCTTTTACTCATTTTTCTTTCTCTTAGATGAGGTGGAGGTGAGTACTCAGGACGTCAGTCTGTGTCTGGAGGATATCATGGAGAAGCTTCGGAATGCTTTTCCCAACACTGGAGGTACAGTGCATTAAATCATCTGGGCCTACATCATCAGGGATGGGATACCTTGTGTCCCTTCAGGTGCTTATGGACCCGGATTCCCATCAGCTCCAGCCAGCGTGGCTCAATGTCGAGGGATGATGGGAATTGTAGGCCCAGCAACATCTGGAGGGCCATAGATTCCCCATCTCTGGATTACTGAGGTAAATTAAAATGGCGGCCCCTACTGAAAGCAGTGGGCCCTACTGGAGAGCCCAAGGCACCAGCAGTGGGCTCAAATGCGATGCAGAGGTCCAAAAAATTGCACAGTTGCACTGTAACCCTTGAAGCGTGCCACCCTCACTGCAGCTTTTTTTACCTGAGTTTGTGGAAGTTCCCCACATGTTTTAGAAACCTGAAAGATCTAAAATATGAGGGGAGTCTCCATGAGTATCGGAGACTTCCCACTTCAGTCTTCCTGTACAAATGGAAGGCTGACCAGAATGGTTGTAGGCCCCTGGAGTCACAGTCCCTTTTTTCCCTGACAGGGCAAAGACCACACCCCCTGGCCTTCCTGAAGAAGTCTCTCAAGTTCTCCTAGATGACTTGTTCAAAGCTGACCGTGGGCATCAGCTGGTATTAGCTATTGTGTTGCTCCTGGTCTGGCTGCTTACGGCATTGTTGTCTGGCATACCAAACCTGTATAACCTAGCCTTACTGCTTTTGCCAGTGTGTCCGTTTTTATTTGATGGGCATAACCATTGGCCTCCGTTTCCTCCCCTCACAGTGGCATAATAGGCCTAAGGCTTTCTTCACCTCTTATATGCAGAAGACAGAAATATATCTCAGGGAAATCGCGAATGAAAGGGGACAGAAAGATTTCGTGGCTCAATGTGTTCTGTGATTGACAAACTTGTTCCAGGAATGAATAAATCCCATGCATTCTTTCCAGGCAGAGGTCCGCACTTAAACGCTCTGCATCCAAGTGGGGTTTTTTGTTGCTGTTTTGCTCTGAGATTTCTCCTTTAAGAACCGGCTCTTTAAAGCTGAAGCAGAGAAAATGTCAAGTTCGGGTTTCCCACAGATGGACATTTGCTCTGACTGAACTTTAAAGAGTTTTCACAGAGACAGCTCTGTAGCAAAAAAAACCACAGAGTTTTAAATCACGGACCAGGCCTTGAAAGAGCGGAGGAAAAGTAAGTTTGGATAAGCCCTGAGGTAGGCTGCAAGACATTGGCTGCATTCACATGGTGGATTCAAAGCACATTCTCCCCTAACCCCCCCCCCCCAGGGAACTGTAGTTCACCCTTCACAGAGCTACAATTTCCAGCACCTTTATCAAACTACAGTCCCTAGGTTTCTGTATATGGTGTGCTTTAAATATATAGTGTGTATGCAGCCACAGTTTGAGTGTAAAGATTTAGTATTTGCTCAGTATGGTTTCTTCCCTAGCCTCTGAAACCCTGTAGAGTTGTTGCAAACGTAAAGACCAGGGTGGAAACTCTGCTCCCCATCACTTTGACAGGTGGGCAGAGCTGCCGAATTGTCAATCGCCTGACATTGCCAGATGTCAGGTGGCCCAAGTTCAAAGGAAAGAATTGTTTCTTTTCTTCCAATGCAGCCAGGCTTAAATCCAAAGGAAAATGCCCACCGAAAAGGATGTGGAAAACAATCAGCTGAGCTCTGGTGTAGAACCAATTCCAGAAGGATTGGTGCCAAGTTTAAAAGGTTTGGAGGCTGAGGGGACTGAAGGCACTTGAACTGCCTCATCCAATGCCCGAACAGTGTGCTGCTGGCTGGGAGGGTAAAGAAAGGCTCTTGCAGTCCTCCTGTCATTTTGCGGATTAAAAAAAAAGAAGGAACGCCACTTTTTCCCTCCCTTTGAGATCTTAAAAACTTGCCTGGTTTGGGGGAATTTCGGCCACTAAGAAAGACTCAGGATCATTTAGAACCAAGACATTTCCCAGTCCTCTCCCCACTCTGGTATGTCTCCCAACCGCCCCAACACAAACCCTGACCCCTACCAAGCTCAGAGCTGTGACATCATTTGGACCAGGCCAGAGTTCTCAAAAATGGTGGGGAGGGATGATCCAGTACTAGAGAAGGAGAACCAATATAGCCTCATGGCCTCTAAGGTTGCAGCCTCAAATGCCATCTTTATGCGACACAGTTAAATATATGGATGGGTGTAAATCGTGGGTGGGATGGGTGATTTAACTAAGCTCCACTGTGAATATAATCAGATTGTGTGCATGCCTGCTTTTTCCTTTAATGTTTGCCTATAAGCCTTATACCCTCACCAAGTAGCATTCTGTGAAAAGTTTTTACGCCTGTTGTCTTGAGATACTAATTTCTGTACTAAAAACGAAGAAGGGTGCAAAACATTACAGGGTGGGGATCAACACAACTTACTAGCCCTATTATCAAACCCAAATTGTCTGTACACGTATACACATATACACAAGCCCTTAACACCTCCACTCTCCAAACTGCCTCCGGGTATAACTCTGAATATCCTTGGGCTTCTCCAGGCAACCTGTTTATTGAACATTCATCCTGATCTGTTTGTGGGGAGGTTATACAACAATGTGCATTCATCTTTATTTGTTTGCATGGAGGTTATACATCTTCCTGCCAATTGATCGTTGTCCCATATTTTTTAGAGCATTTCCCCATCTCTTTCCTAGCTGCAAGCAGTCCAGTTTTGAGGGTGTTTGTGTGTGTGATAACGGTTTTGTTACGCCAGAGGGCTTTAATTCATGAATTGCACAAACCCAGATTTCTCGTATGCCAATGAATCCCTCTCGTTTAAAAAAAAAAAAAAGACAATCTGGAGACAACCTTTATAACATGAATCCAGCAGGCACATATTCCACTGGATGCGACCCTGTTTTGTTTTCTCTTTCAGGTCCGACTTCCCTTATCTAACACCTCCTGCAAGTGAGAGGCTTTGTCTAACCAGTTCCTCAGCAGCTGCTACTCTCCCTTCCTCTCTCCTCCCCTCTGTGTGACAGACTTCACTCGGATCCTTAAGGGGACATCCTCAGCAGAAGCTCACCAGAACCCTTGCAGGGTTTGGCTTCCAGGAGAGCACTCCTTGGTGTATCTACAGAGCATTTCCTTTGGAAGGGCAATCCAGGGTTACGTACCCCAAATCCAGATGAGGTCAAAACTGGATGTTGTGACATGTCTAGATTCAAGGAACTCTGAAAGGAAGGAAACAAGGGCACGTGGTGGTGCCTTTCTGTGCAAACTACAAACTGACATGAATAGCTTTCCCCCCCACCCTCTACAGTTTGTGTTGTGGACTGTCGCTTTTTCTGGGCCAATTTTGGGGTTGAGTCAGGAAGTGGCCTATGGTGGATTTTGGCCAAGTGAAATGATCTGTGGCCTTCACAGGATGGTGGTTTTATGGGGACTGGAATTGTCTCACAGTGACCGATAAACCATGAAGAACCTTTAAGCTGGGAAGAAATCCAAAACCTTTATAATAAAAAAAATAAATCAGAAGAGTTGGTATGTTGCAAAAGGAACTTGCAAGCGCCCGGGTACCTCCATATCTTCCAAGGTCAGTGGGAGGAAGAGACAAGGCCCAGATTAAATCTCATAGGAAAACAAGGGAGAGGAGCAGGCTTTAAAACATATTGTTCCAATGGCAGTAACAGCAGCCTTATGTGAGAGAAGCTTTATAACAGAGAGCCTTATTGTTTTAATTTACATATTTATATATATACATAATATATAAATACATATTATATATATTGTATTTAAGCACTGTAATGGACTTCCTCATGCATTAAATTCTAATTCCTTGTTATGTGTTTACTTTGGATTTGCAGTTCTGCTCTGTTCCGAAATCTGCTTTTTTATGTGATGGGAGGCAGCTCCCTCTCTTCTCTTTGTCTGCCCGGCAGCTTCTTCCAAAGAGCCTAGGCCTGCCTGCTTCCTTTTGGAGTTGGAATAATCTCCACCTGAGTGACCTCCTGCAAACAAAGGTGGTTGGGAGTTTATTTACGCCTTGTGCTATGGGGTCCAGTCCCTTCCTCTTTGGATCAATTTGTGTGTGGCAAACTTAAGAAGCATATGGATAGCTGCTACCTTGAGCTTCCTATGCATAGTGGTCTTAACCAAGTCACACAGGTCAAATGCAGTACAAAATATTCAGTTGCAGGAGCACTTGAAAGCATAGTATGTCTGCGCTTCTGAGTGACCAAAAAAGGACTTCTTTTGAACTGCACTCAGCAGCACAGCTAGTTATGTTGGAAGATAAACAGGTGTCCCCATTTCCTTTCAGGTAGATTGCAACTATTCAGAAGGACTGGCGTCTGAAGCTAGTGTGATCCCATAATCATTTTAACATTGGGGGAATTTTTAAATCTGGGCTGTTGTTGATCAGGCAGCTCAAGGCTCTTTCCTTGGTTAGCAATTGCTGCGGTGGAACTGCTGCCTCCATATCTCCAACTGAGAGAAAGTTATGGAATGTGGCTCATTTCCCGGACTGAGATAGCAACGACACCAGATGTTCTGCATCTCCCATAGGCTACAAGACAAAAGAAAAGAAACAGAGAGGCATGGCAAAAAAAAAAAGCATTGGAAACCACTGCCATTAAGGTCAGCTCTCAGTGGTATTATGGCCTTGATTTGTGCAGTTCCCATTCTAATCCCAAACACGCCGGATTAGCACAAAGCATACTATGCCTTTCATGTAGCCCAAATCTTCTGGTGCTGCAGAAACCACTTGGGTGCTGTGTTGACAGACCTGGGCCATTCCAAGAGCAGTCTTGGCACAAGGTTGTTGTACACCACAAGTTTCCCGTTTAAACTTGAAAATTTCTCACCTCTCCTCTTTAAGGAGAGGCAGATAAACATCACAGTCATGGCCTATTCACTCAGGACTTATCCCCTAGCTGGGCACTGGGGATCCAGTAGAATCGACTGGCATTGCAGGATCCCCTGAAGCTGGTGTCCATGATAGGCTGTGTTTTGGGGATGCAGGTGACAAATTTACAAGGGAAAAGGCATCTCATGACAACTAATGGAAGTGTTCTAGTGTAGGGAACTATGCCCTAAAGCAAATACCTATGTTTGTTGGTTAAAGGTGCTAGTCCATGGTAAAAGGCGATTAATAGTGGGCTGTAAATTGTAAGCAAAGACAGTGTGTGGAATCTAGTTTAGATTTAAGCCTTTGCCTTTTGCTGCATTCAGTGTTGTATATCATGTCCGTGGCTGGTTCTTTGTGGGTGTTGCTTTCAGAGTATATACACAGTCAAATCTGCTACCTCAAAAAATAAAAAAAGATAGTTATACGTTTGAGGTCTGCCTCAACTTTCAAGTAGCAGTATTGCTAAATGGCTGAACGCAATCCCTTAAAAATGCAAGTTATAGAATGGGTTTTGTGAAGTCCATGGCTGGTGGTGCTATGGGTCACAATGTAATTTACCAGCATTTATGGATTGTAAGGAATGTCACATGTGCTGAAAGCATTGTAGGTTGTGAGGGTTGTTGTAGCACGTTGTCATAAATGTGTGGGGGGTTTATGTTAGTGGACTGCTACAGCATGTTGGCTGTTGAGAATCTTGTAGGCTCCCAAGAAAATGAGGAAAACACTAAACGAAGTGGGCTGATTTGTGTCACACAGTAGCTGTAGAAGGAAGTGGGTTTTTTAGGCTATCGGCATTGTAGGTACTGCCAATTATACTGTGTGAGCATGATTTAAAGCATGACAAAGAGCATTCTGTTAAATATTCTGTAATGGTGGACCTTTAAGTCTGGGCCAAGAATGTTCTTAGTGGGCATATGCCTATTCTTCCTCCCAAGGAAATACTCTGGTTTGATGGTTGAACCTCTAAAAAGCCTGGCAGAAATCACCATTGTACAGTGGTACCTCTGGTTAATAACTTAATTCATTCCGGAGGTCCGTTCTTAACCCAAAACTGTTCTTAACCTGAGGTACCACTTTAGCTAATGGAGCCTTCCCCTGCACCGCCGCTGATTTCTGTTCTCATCCTGAAGCAAAGTTCTTAACCCGAGGTACTATTTCTGGGTTAGCGGAGTCTGTATCTTGAAGCGTCTGTAACCTGAAGCATCTGTAACCCGAAGTACCACTGTAGTTGTTTCTGAATTGTATTTTAAAATAAAACAAACACCACATGCCATCTTAGTTTTGAAAGAAACGGAAACTCCATTTTGGAATTGGGCCTCAGGTGGAGATCCCCAGGGGTCATGTAGTTACTCAAACTAGCAAGCTTAGGGCAGAGACTGAGAACCTGTGCACCGCCAGTGATTTGCTCTCATCACCCTTGATCACTGGCCAAGCTGGCCGAGACTGATGAGAGCTAGAATCCAATATTTGGAGACCCACAGATTCCCTGTCCCTGCCTTGGCTTACATGATCTGCTGAGAGGAGGAAATCTGTGTCCTGTGTTTCCTCTTTTCATGTTTCTGAAGGAACACATAGTGTTCCTTTCTTGAGGTGAGAAGCATGTTTCTGTTTCCTAAAGTGGCCCATGAGCTGCAGTGCAAGCTAAGCAATTTTAAGTCTGATCCTGGCATTCAAAGAGAACAGGGTGGGCTTGGGGAATGTATATTGTTTTACTTTAAAATATGGTTAACCCAGCCCTCCTGTTTCTTTCTGCTGAATGAAACCCTGGACTTTGGTCCCAAAGTCCTGTCATTATGGAACTACTGTATGTGAGTTAAGTGCTGATATTGTATATGATCAGGAGCTTGGTACCCACGTTAGCCCACAAAACCAGGATATTGACAAATGGCAAATCCACACTCACGAGTAGTCAGATGCAAAGGAAGAATAGGGGCTTTCAACTAGGAAATCAACAAATCTGTTTCAGTTTCTCGTTTTCCCACATCAGCTCGTAATTTCTTTTTTAAATAACTCCATGTGAAAACTCATCAGCATATGATGTCCAAAGGTTCTCTAATATATTTGAGTACATTTTGTGTAATATACACATTTTTGCAAAGCAATTTGCCCTAATATAATGCATTTTGGGATATGTTATTTTCTTGAATTTTTATATATGCATATTAATGGACATTTTACCATGATATTGTGCATTTTTTTTGTACACGTTACATGGCTTGAGGAATGCATTTGCGGAAGTGCAACTTCTGAAGGACAGCTGTGTTTCGGTTCTCATGTGGCTTTGGAAAGTGTGAATTAGGTAGAATCGCCTTGTTATGTAAAATAAGTACAGGTACCTCACAGCTTATGTGTGTTTAACATGTGTGATTTCAACTTTACGCGGCTGAAGGCCAGCTGGTTGAAATCAAACAAATTAAATGCATGGGAGGCAGAGAGCTTAAATGTTCTTTTTGCACAGGGTTTTCCCAATGCGGAAAAGGCTTTTAAGCTCTAAGACTTGCTTACCAAGCTTGGGGGGGGTCGGTCCATTTAGCATGCAGGCTCTGGAACGTAAAATTGTGTGGGGGCGGTTCCAAGGGGGTGGTTTGTGTACATGCATTTTTGCATATACGTGCCATCCGTGGAATGTACCCCCACGTAAGACGTGACTGCCTTGTACTTTCTTTCCCTTCCCTACTTTTAACCTTTAACTCTTGTATAGAACAGGTAATTTGTGGTGGGGCAGTTTTTCAGTCAGAAGCGTGGAGAGAGCAGCACATACCCAAATCCCATCTTCCACCCAATTCTTACAAGGCAGAGAAGCCCACTCATTCATCCAACTGGTCTTATCTACCCCTTGGTGCTCTTCCTTCATCTCGTCTGCAGTGGCCGAAGACAGAATGCGGACAATATTGTTAGTAGGCCATATTAAGAAACTTGTGTTGTTTAATCTGATCGCTTTCTACAGTGCTAAGATGTGTAGGTTCTCGATTCTTTTGTTTGTATTGATAGTATTGCAGCATTATTCTAAAATTTTATGAACCATCACCCAAGCTGATTTACACGTTAAGCCAACCAATTTACTTATCAAAAGTAAAACCTTAAGTCTTGTGCCTCGTCTGCCCCTAGCATTAGAGGAATTGCAATTCTCCTTTGCACTTGGCAGAATTTGTGTTGCATTTGAAGTATATATAATTTATTTTCCAGTGTGCCAATAAGAGACAGAAATTAATATGGTGAGAGGCCTGAAAATTGTCCTGAAAAGGACAATTGCTCTGTAGCATGGGGTGAATCCCTCAATCTTATACTTTCATTATTAGTTCTCCCCGCCACCCCATCCCACTTTCTGAATAACATTGGGAACCCAGAACCCTGTTCATTAGCGTTGCAACTTCCCACTGCAAATAACAAGAGATTTCCTCTCCGCTGCCTACTCCCAGGAATTTTGCTCATCGCTTTCCTAGCTCTTCACACAGAAGGACTGCAGCTTGGTCACTGGGGTGTGGGTGGGTGTTCATCTCTGTTGAAGCAATTGAAAGGGACACAATGAGTAATGAGGGGGGTTTTTTCTAAAGGGAGCAGAACTAATAATGACTGGTTAAAATGTGCTGTCTTCACTCAAGTCTTTTCCATTTCTGCTTTGGGAAAAAAGAATAAATTTGTATCTGAAGTGCTGTGTTGCTTCATTTTTTGTTTTGGAGGAATTCCCCCTTTCTCTGACCAAATGCAAAACCTGTTTTCCAGGGCAACAGCAAAAATAATCAACACCACCAAAAGCACCAATCTCTTTCTCAAAACACCTTCAATTTTATTTCTATTCATTGGATGCCTCATAAATGAGTTCTGTAGGCACTGTACAGCTATAGCACAATACAATTTTTTAAAAAATCTGCAAAGAATCTTTGGGGCAGGGGAATGGAAATCATAACCCATCTCTAGCTTGCATCTGAAATTTTAGACTTTGCCTGTGGTGGCAAAGAGGAGGTTTATTTTCCAAGTACACGTGCAGTGGCTGAATGAGGATGGCAAGATGACCCTGTATAGCACTTTTATGCAGACAGTTCTTCAATTGAGGAAGGAAACTGAAGAGAATACCAGCAGACCCAAGAAGGGGCAAGCATGCTTGTTTTCTTAGGTGTAGATGCAATGGCAGCTCCCTCCTTGAGCCTTTGATTACTGCACCAGACCCTGAGTTACCTGTTCTCAACAAGAAGAGCTGGCCACATCAAAGATCATTAGCTAGCACACTTTCACTCTGACCCTGCTCCCCAATATCACCACAGACCAGAGCTTTCCAAACTTTTTATGTTGGTGACACACTTTTTAAAAGAAACGCATCATTTTGCGACAGTAATTCAGTTTTATTAGCAAACTGGAGGTTAAATTACCCCCTTTCCAGCCTTGGGAGGAGCACACTGCAGCCAACACACTAACATGTCGTGACACACAGTTTGGAAAGCTCTGCCCTAGACCTTAGCAACTGATTCTACAACCCACTATTTTTCATACCTGACTCTCTGCCTCCTCACTGGGTTTCCTCTTTCATCAGGTTGCGTTGTCTCAGGGTAGAAATGTTCGGCTCACCCATTGCTCCAGATCCAGTCAACTCCAGCACTTCGCTTTTGTCTCCTCTGCAGTGGGTGGCCAATGAAATATCTTCTGTATCTCCATCCTCCTTTCTTGACACCTCACCATTGCCCCATAGAGAGTCTTGCCCCACAATCAGTTCTGCTTCCCTGCCTGTTTTCGCTTCTGGCTCTTCCCCCCTAACTTGCAGACCTGCTTGCTCTGTCTCGGAATCCTCCCCTCTCTTTCCCATCTCCAGATCATCAGCTTTAAAGCTTATTTCTGCCTTGAACCATTCTTGGTCTACCTCATCTCCTTGTGCATCTTTGCACAGCCTAGATCTGTCACCAACTTCAGTTCCTTCCTCCCTACATCCAGCCACCTCTCTGTGGCCACCCCCCTCTTCTCTGGCATGCTGTGATTCAAGGCTTATCACTTCCTTGGCCCTAACATCTAATGTTATTTTCACATAATCACCAGTTGCCACTCTTTTAAAGTCTTCTGGGTCTGCCTCTCCCTCACAATGCTCTGGGCCTGCTTCACAGCAACGTGTCTCCTCTTCTGGAATGGAATGATCATTATCTTCTCTTCTTTTCTCTCCCAATTTTGTTTCTTCTTTAGGTTCCTCCTCCTCTCCAGTAGAATTCTCCTTTCTTGGCCCACCACAGTTTTCCCAGTCAGAACTGACCTTTTCCCTCGGTTCTGTTGCCACACTTGCTTCTGTCTTTGATCCTTCCTGAAGGATTTGGAAGTCATCTTTTTCACTACTTTCCTGAGGGCTCTCCACTATAACCCCATCCTTGGGATCCTCTGCTCCAAAGCCCTTATCACCCTGTACCATTGACAATTCAACAGTTTGGGATTCTCGTTTCCCACAACTTTCTTCATATCCTTCCGTCTCTCTTGGGAAGTTCTCTGTTCCAATGCCCACTCCAATCTCACAAGGTCCTTTAATTAACCCTTCCCCTACGCTGCTGCTCACATGGTTTCCTGCAACTCCCCCTAATTTCTTCCCAGGGCTCCCAGGGACGGCTCTTCTTTCTGCGTCCTTTTTCTCCAGCACTGGAGAATCCACTTCTCTGTTTTGATCCCCAGCCCCAGAATTAATCTCTTCCACTTTCCCCCTCTGTTCTTCAAGCTTCCACTGCCCAAACTCTAACCGTTCCTTGCTTCCAGAGGTTTCACAGCCTGTCGGGTCATCTCCAGAATGACTCTCCATCATTCCTTTATCTTTATTTCCTATTTCCACTTCCCTCGCTTTCTGAGAGGTGATGTCCTCTTTGTCCATTTCGCCTGTCTTCATTAGGAGTTCATCCTCTTTCTCTGCTAAGTTCCCTTGCTCTGTTTCTTCTGTTTCTTCTGTTGCACCCATCCATCTCCCTTCTTCTCTTCCTCTCTCAGGCCTCAGGGTTTCTTCATTCTTTTCCTCTGTTTGTGGGCCGAGGCTAGAATCTGACAGCTTTTCTGTCTCCTCCATTGCTCTCCCCTCAGTTTCTCCTTTAGGAGGAGGCTGCTGGAAGAGATCTTTGTATTTCTTGCGGTCTTCCACGTGCTTCTTCCTCATCCTCTCCCCCAAGAGCTTCAATTCTTTCCTCACAGCGGCAGTCAGCGATGGATCCAGGTGGGCCACCCTCAAAAAGTCTGTTCGGGCCTCCTTTTCATTCCAGACAGCAGCGTGGGCTTTAGCCCGTTTGAAATACGCCTTGACATTTTCTAGCAAAAGAACAAAGTCAGTTGGTTTGCTAGCTCTCATAAACAAATCTAATAAATTACAGAGTTATCTGTTAAAAGCCACCACTCTCAGTATTCTGCTTTCCTGGGCTATGTAAGGATAGGGTGTTTCTTACGTTGTCATCTGAGTGGACCACATGAGACTAAAGTCATTCCACTCGGGTTACACAATGACTGTGTACGCCACATACATTTAAAGCGCAGTTCCTCCCACCAAAGAATACTGGGAATTGTTGCTCACCCCTTACAGATCTTATAAGAAAAACTGCTCCCTTTCCCTTATGGGGCATTTCGGAGCCCGTACAGAGCCCTTTCAGTAGGAGAAAATAGCAGAGTATATTGAGAAGTAAAGCAGCTAGTAAGCCTGATCTTTATTCACGAACCGTTGCAACCCACCACGCACAGGAGAGAGGACAACGCTGAACAATAGTTCACAAGGCCTTTTGAAATTGCCCACCCTGTACCCCAAGACCACCACCCCTAAACACCATACATACATCACAGAAAGAGGCGGTCTACAGCAGAAATCCTACCTACCTGATAATGGTCACTGATTGTATTACCTGGGCAGCCTGGCCTTTCTTTTGTGATGGTTAATACTTTAGGCCACAGGCTCACCCTATTCATACACGAATGTGCCCTTAAGACAGGATTTGCAAGCAAAAAGACAATGGCAAGGCTTTCTCTCTTTGCCTCCCTTACTGCAGAGGAATATTTGAAGTAATTTGAGAGAGTCAAAATGGCTTCAGGATTGCTCTCCCGTACTATTTCAGACACACGGTTCATATATTTAGATATGTGTACAGTTATGAATATTCTATATTTGGGACCTTAAAATTCTTATAACACAGAGCTAAAATTAACAGCACCCTTAACAAGAATTCTTTGCGGGGGTGTGTGCTTTAAATGTATGGTGTGTACACAGCCTAAATCTCTCTCTCTCTCAGAGGTACCAGTAGCTTTGTGTAAAATTGCCAGATGACGATGGGTCAATAAAACCAAACTCAACTGTTGACGTTTCCTCCTCAGTTATTCACTGAGACACAGTGCGGTAGGATCACACATAATGCTGAAGCTAAAGCTAAAGAACTTGTGGTGCTCCAAATGCTGCTGCCCATAACTCCCATCTTCCCTGGCCATTAAATGTGCTGATTGGAGTTGGAATCCAGCACTGGGCTCACATGCTCCCAGTCTCCTCCTCCTGCACATTGGGAGAAAGACTTCAGCTGAGTTTACATTCAGTTTCAAAGAATCCAGCTGTATTTGGCTCCAAGGCCTGTGCTTCCCCACTCCTGCTAGGGAGCCTTGTTGCTGTGCTGATCATGTGACACTTGTGATTGTGGAAAGGAAGAGATGGACTCATGGAGGGAGGAGACCCCACCAAAGCATCTTGCCCAACAGCACCCCAAAACCTGGAACCTTGTGGTTTCACGATCACGATGCATGAATAATTTGGTTAGTAGTGTAGAACACTGTGTTCTCAAAACCCCAACTTTAATTAATAATAATAACGATGATAAATCTAGACCTCAATAGTGCAAAAGCAGGCTGTTGATACAGACAGTGACTATTTTGGACAGGGGTTCTTTTCCCAGCCCCTGCACACATTGGCAGGGCGTGCATAAGTGCACCCCACTCCACCCTTATTCCACCCCCTTCTGCCTTCTTCCGAAAGGACCTGTGCGTCAGTGATTGCATGTCAATTGGATGCATCTAAACTAGTATCGAATGTTTGCTTTGCTCTTTTTGGAAGCATAAATAACTCAAAGGAACAAAACGTGTGAGCTCACCCAGTCTTAACAAACTGCCCAAGTAATTGCATTGGTCATTGATGTTTTCAGGGTGGCCAATAAAATTGTATGTGATGTGAGATGTGTAGTCTCAGGGCAACAGGAGGAATGCTGGAGCACATCTCTATGCTCATGCAATTTAGGGCCCTGGCACATGCAGAAAAGGATAGAGGAGGGTTCTGCAAGTAGCGAGCTGAAGGAACCACTCACCATTGTTCTTCTGCAGGAGGTCGGTTGTGTGCTCCAGTACCTCATAATACTCCCCCAACTCCAGCTGGCACTGACAGTAGTTCAGCACCAGAGGTGTAATGAGATTCTCCAGCTTCATCCAGTCTTCATCCCACGGCTTCTCCTGTGGAGAAACCCAGCAAAGAACAAGATGGTGGGTTTGGAGAAGAGTTGTAGCTTAGTGGTAAAGGCACCTGCTTTGCAGGTTTTGCATGCTGGTCCCAGGTTCCATCACCAGCATCTCCAGGTAAGGTTTGGAATAGTGCACTAAGAGACAGAGACCCCTGCATTGAAGCCAGTGTTCAGGGTGGGACATTAGAGACATGGAGCCCAACAAGCTCGTTCGTGGCAAAAGAGAGCACCTAGCTAATTAACAAAATGACTTATTTGCATCCACCTCTTTCTCACAGAGAGCTCAGAATAGCTTAAAAATGGATCCCCAGGTGATCTAGACACCGGCTAGGTGAAATACAGCTTAACTTTAGGGGTGGCAAGACATCAGACATGCTAAGTCCTTCATGGGGAATGAGTGGTCCAAGAATATAGTCCAACACTGGACATTCAAAAACATGGGTCAGCAAACTTTTTCAGCAGGGTCCACTGTCCCTCAGACCTTGTGGGGGGCCAGACTATATTTTGAAGGGGGGGGACCATGAATTCCTATGCCCCACAGATAACCCAGAGATGCATATTAAATAAAAGCACACATTCTACTCATGTAAAAACACCAGGCAGGCCCCACAAATAACCCAGAGATACATATTAAATAAAAGCACACATTCTACTCGTGTAAAAACACACTGATTCCTGGACCGTCCATGGTCCAGATTTAGAAGGCGATTGGGCCAGATCCAGCCCCTGGGCCTTTGTTTGACTACCCATGTTCAAAACCTTCATTATGGTCCATATTGTAGGGATGGAAGAAGCTTTGGCCCTCCAGGGGCTGTTGCACTACAAATTCCACCACCATCTTGCACCGCAGGGCTATTCTGACACGGGCTCATGGGAGTTGGAGTCCAACAACTTCTGCCGCCTTCATGCCCCAGCCCTCACCAAATTAGGCGGGAGCTGGGTTGCTCCTCAAAGTGTCAACACTCAGCTCCTCTATCCAGGGGCAGGGAAGGTGAGCAGCACCATGTGCTACAAAGCTTCCCTCTCTCTGGCAGCAGCAGAAGTAGTAGATCAGGTAGAGCACTGTCTCCTGCACTTCCGCTGCCTGAAGCAGGTTCTTCTCCTTGCTTCATGGCTCTGATTATGCATATTTATACCACCTTTTGATTTTTAAATAAAAAATCATAGGAACAATTCATATGAGAAGGAAATGCAAAACAGTTTTTAGAAAAGAACAGTGCAAAAAAAAAATCTAAATAAACCCAAACATTGGAATGGCGGCAAGATCTTGAAAGCCATGTGAAACAATCAACAGAACTAAAATTTTGTCTAAGAGGCCTGGGATATTTTGTTGTTGCTGCTGCTGCAAAGGTCTTTACATGATGCCAAGAAGACAACAAAAAACACACCAAGCAGACCTCTCTGGAGAGAGCATTTCATAATGGAAGGGGACACCACCGAGAAGACCCTGTCCTGGGCAACTACCCCGCTTGCCTTAGATTGTAACAACAGAAAATCCTACTCTACGGGCAGTCAAATATAGAGAAAGGCAGCCTGTGTAGAGCCAACATATTTTAAATCAATTACTTTTTTATTTTATCTCCACCCAACTCTTACCTTGGCCTGGATATTGCGCAAGCAGATGATAGCTTCCTGGTATTTCTCCGCTGCTTCCTTGAATTTTCTGGAAAGGACTAGTCGGTTGCCCTCCGTGTGCAGCTTTGGCACAGCCAGTAGCTTCTCCTCGTTGTTCATGGCCCACGTATCCCGCTTGTAGGAAGAGGGATCCTCTACCTAGATAGGATAGAAAACCACAGTTATTACAGGGGAACCCCCACTTACACAGGGGTTCCATACCAGGACACCTGCAAGTGGGGGATTCCCACATTCTGCCCCTATCTCCTTTCGGTGCTGAAAACTGGGAAAGTGCTAGCTAGGCTTTGGAGCTTAGAGGACTCTAGGATCCTGCCAGAGCTTCACACCTCCTCCCCAAAAGCCCAGTGCCTTGCTTACCCAGCTTTGAGATGCCCCCCCCATTGGCTCAGCACCCAGTGCATGTGGACAGCTCTAATATCTGCCCCTGGACCTCCCAGTACAAAGATATCTGAGGGAGCTGCAGCAGAGAAGATCCTCTTACTAAGTCGCCACCCATTTCACAGCAGATGGTGGAAGCAGCTGGACAAGGGTTTCTGAAAACGTATGCTGTGCTTCCTTCCACAGGGCCTGTAAGAGAGAGCTATTCCTCCAGCTTTCAATTTGAACTTAGCCTGATCTTTTATTTCCCTCCTTCCCTCCCCCTCCCCTTTTTATGAAGATTACCCACTCTGAGACCCCACAGCTAATTCTCCCCTGGTCTCCTCACTGGCCCAAATAGGACTAATTTAGCCAGCTAGCCCTGGTGATCATCTAATGTTTATTGGATGGATTTTCCCCCTAAATTGATTTTTAAATTCTGAATTTATTGTTATTCATGTTTTATACTGTATTTTATGCTGTTTTTTGTTGCATCAATTAAGTGTTATGCTGTTTTTTGTTGCATCAGTTAAGTTTGTTGTTAGCCGCCCTGAGCCCAGTTTTCTGAACCGGGAAGGGCGGGGTATAAATAAAATAATAATAATAATAATAATAATAATAATAATAATAATAATATTATTATTATTATTATTATTATTATTATTATTATTAGCAGGCTGACAATAGGAAAACAGCACATCAGGGATGAGGTAAGTTGAACCCTTTTCTCTGACGAGCCAGTTTTCAAAGTGCAAGGACCTTGGGGTGGGCGAGAGGGTGATTTGGGCAGAAATGCTTCCTCCCTCCAACTGCAGTGGTAGAATCCACAAAAAGCTTTTGCATCTGACACAGCTGGGCACAAACTGATACTCATTGGCACTGACTGCCATGTCAGTGGCATGGAGTAGCCAGAATGATGCTGGATTAGGCCTGGGAAACAGTGGGCTGGGAGGCTCAAACCCCCACGCAGCTTGGTGTTCACAGAGTGTCCACGGCCAGCTGTTGTCTCCCGGGCTACTTCGCAGGGGTGTTGTGAGGGTAAAATGGGGGGAGGGTGTGATAAACCAATCGACCTCCTTTGGAGGATAGGGGAATATAAAGGTCATAAATAATCATCCATTGATGAGATAGATGGTGGCAATGGCACGTTACACAACAGAACTGTAGTTTCCTTCTGATTCTCCCACTCACTTTGAACAGCTCCATAATGAAAATAAGGGGCTGTGGCGTCTGCTGCAGTTCATCCAGGTCTGCGTGGCCTGTGGTGTAGTAATCGAACATGTTGCCCATCCCACAGCGATGTTTCTGGCCCTCCAGAGGGTCCTTGCCCTCGGCAATTTTCCTCATGCCCTTGGAGACCAAGGCGTACATTCCCGTGTGCTGAAATTGCGAAGAAGGTAACCATAAGACTAGGGCGGAGAGCATACAGGGCCTTGCATGGGAAATGTGATGTGCTACAATCAGATGTCCAAGAGGGTAGATGGCATTTTTTCCTTAATGGAGGATCTGCATTAAAGGTAAAGGTAAAGGAACCCCTGACCATTAGGTCCAGTCATGGCCGACTCTGGGGTTGCAGCACTCATCCCGCTTTATTGGCTGAGGGAGCTGGCGTACAGCTTCCGGGTCATGTGGCCAGCATGACTAAGTCGCTTCTGGCGAACCAGAGCAGCGCACGGAAACACCGTTTACCTTCCCGCCGGAGCGGTACCTATTTAGCTACTTGCACTTTGACGTGCTTTCGAACTGCTAGGTTGGCAGGCGCTGGGACTGAGCAACGGGAGTTCACCCCGTCGCGGGGATTCGAACCGCCGACCTTCTGATCGGCAAGTCCTAGGCTCTGTGGTTTAACCCACAGCACCACCCGCGTCCCTAGGATCTGCATTATCTTAGCGTAAAAAGGCACAACGTAGCCCATCCGGCTCCCAAGCGTCAGGTTAGGTCATTGACATTCTCTTAGGACACTTCCAGACTATTGCTATTTTGGGACAGGGTCAAGTCACTGGCAAATTCAGGTTGTGCAACTATAATGGATTGGGGAGTGGGGGATAGAGGTCTTGCACAACAAGGCCACTCCCCCCTCCCAAAAGAACAGACTTTTTGTGATCAGGAAAGTAAGAGTAAGATGCACTGGGAAGTGCTGGACAACACTCGCTTTGATGCAGCAGCATCTAACCTCCCCACAAAGTAGTCAGAACAAAGGTTCATTAGACAATGTTCGCTATTTAATCTCCCTGGAAACAAATCAGGATGGATGTTCAGTAAACAGGTGGCTTGGAAATAGCCCATAGTCAACTCACAATAAGAAACGGAAATTTGCCCAAGGCCTGAAGGCGAGAGGAAAGTTAACAGGTATTTGAACCCACAGCCCGCTCCACCTCCTCGAGTCCAAAACCCATTGCAATTTTCCATCCCTGCTTTACTCCAGAATCTATCGCAAGAGGCACTTGATAAAAGGAAATTGATTGATGAGGCATGTAGTTCAATGGTAGAGTTCCTGCATTACATGCTGAGGGTGGGGTTAGATTTCAAATTAAGATAATAAAGTAGCTGGTGATGGGAAAGACCATTTTGCTCCCAAGACCCTGGAGATACGTAGCCAGTTAAACGTAGACTGTATTGGGTCAGAGGGACCAATAATTTGGCA
The DNA here is from genome assembly GCF_964270895.1 of Podarcis filfolensis. Lineage (NCBI taxonomy): Eukaryota > Metazoa > Chordata > Lepidosauria > Squamata > Lacertidae > Podarcis > Podarcis filfolensis. The sequence continues at coordinate 17,599,572 of NC_139617.1, forward strand.
CGGTATAAGGGGCTTCCTACGTTCCAGAGACTTTGAAAAGGTGGAGTCTGGGGAACTATTTTAGTGAATCTGGATAGTTAGGTCAAATGATGGGAGGTTGTGAGCATATTTTAGGATAGCCACTGTGGTGTTCTCCAGATGTCGATGGACTACAACTCCCATTTTCCTTGGCCACTGGCCATGCTAGCTGGGGAAGATGGGAGTTGGAGTTCAACAGCATCTGAAGGGTACCAGATGCTTGATAGTCAATTGCAAATAACTTTCTGCTAATTAGGGTAGGCATGAACTTGACAATTCATGTGTTCAGGGTCTGCCTGACACAATTGCACACTCACAATAGCATCACACCAGAACTCTGCCACCTCGCCGATCCGCATGGAAGTTAGAAGGGTCTCCCACACCTCGATTTTGAACATCTTCCCCACAATAATCTCCATGGGGATGCCAGGGCCCCGACTGTCATCTATCACCGTTCTCTCAAAGTTGTCTTTTAGCGTCTGGAAGTGGAATGTGATCTGGATCAAAGGCAAACTAAAGTTAATAATGGTTAGGGCTCTAGTCAGCTCAAATCTAAACCCCTGGAAGTTCAGAACCACCTTTGCTTTGCCTTCCACAGTGTTCTGGAGCAATTATTTATTGCCTCCCTCCATTGAATGGGACTCTGCTCAGTTTCCTCTTCCTATGTGGGAATTACTGTCCTTTAAAGGTAAAGGTAAAGGACCCCTGACAGTTAAGTCCAGTTGCAAATGACTCTGGGGTTGCGGCGCTCATCTCGCTTTACTGGCCAAGGGAGCCAACATTTGTCCGCAGAGTTTTTCCAGGTCATGTGGCCACCATGACTAAGCCACTACTGGTGAAACCAGAGCAGCACACAGAAATGCTGTTTACCTTCCCGCCAGAGCGGTACACGTTTATCTACTTGCACTTTGACGTGCTTTCAAACTGCTAACCAATAGCAAATGAGTGTCATAATTCCAAAAGCACATAACTGAAAGATAGGACAGGAACTTAAATATGTAGGGCTGCTAGTCCTACTGAGAGTAGGTCATTTAATTACAATGGGTCTACTCGGAATAGGGCTAGCACCTGACACAGTGCTTAGCCTCCACGGCTCTATAGACGTTAGGCATATTATACAACTGAAAAGGATTCACTGCCTTATTACTGTGTGCTTTACTTCTGTAACCAAAAAACAGCTTTCTAAAGCCAGTAGTCAGAAGAGACAGAAGGCAGAGGAATAAAGAGGAGTGTTCCAGGTCAACCCTTCTGCTGCCCATCTTTTTACCTAATTACCTAAGAATCAACTACCTGCTGAATCAGATCAAAGGCCCACCTAGTCCAGCACCCATTTCCAACAGTGGCCAGCAACATGCATCCAGGAAACCCATAAGCAGAACATGAAAGCAATTGCTCTTCCATGCTGCCGACCCCAGCCACTCAAATTCAGGGTATACTGCCTCCAAACATGGAGGTTCAATTTAGCCATAATTGCTAATAACTGCTGAAGAGCTCTCGCTCAGGGGCAGAGCGCATGCTTAGCATGCCAAAGGTCCCTATTTAAGTACCCAGCACCTCCAGCTGGGATTGAAAGTCTCCTGTCCAAAACCTTGGGAGAGCCATTGCAACTCAGTATATTGACAACCATGAGCTAGATGAGACAGGTTGGCATGGTGTAAGACATCTTCCTATGATCCTATTCACACATTTTTAATGGTTTCTATGCTTGCAGCCATTTACCTTGCTCCCATCTTTGAAATCTGGCAACGGACCGTAGCCGCCATGTAAAATCTTTTTCTTGACTCCTTCCACATTAAGTAGATACGTTTCCTCCATGGCAGAGCTGCTAGCGGCTTTCTTTTCCAGAGAACTCTTTAGATTGTTTTACAATGCCTTGCTGCAACAGACCCACTTCTACTCCCAATCTACTTCGATGGTACTAATGTCCAACCGACTCTAGAGAATTGAGCAGAAATTCTTCTCTGCGCAGACCCCTTTTGGAGGCAGAGATATTGTCCCGGTCCTTGTCACCTTCTCCAATGTGCTGGGAAAACAACACACTGAAGCTGCCTTCCTGATCCCCTCCTTGCCAGGCCAGGTTAATCCAGGATTTGCCTTCTTAGTAGGTATGAAATTAGATTAGGCTAGTCTAGTAAACAGAGAAATCCCCCAGCATCCTTCTAGAAGATGCTAGCAATTTCCTAGGGCTAGTTGAGACAGTGTGAATGCCCCTCCGTAGAAAAATGCTTCCTCTACAAAAGAATTCTGGGCCATAGACCTCCCTCCCAGGGTTAACCAGAGATCAAATGGTGCCCCAGGTAAGGAATGTTTTTGGTACATTTGGAAAACCTTCTTTTTACACTTGTTAGATGCCTTTTTGTTGCAGCCCATTTCATGATTTAATGCATATTTTGCATCAATACCCAGGGTTGTTTCCATGTTAGTCCCACTTAGCTACCACTGAAATCAATGAAACTTGAAAGTCACAACTTATCTGATTTCAATGCAATCTAAGTACAACCCATGTTGTTGTTGTTTAGTCGTTTAATCGTGTCCGACTCTTCGTGACCCCATGGACCAGAGCACGCCAGGCACTTCTGTCTTCCACTGCCTCCCGCAGTTTGGTCAAAGTACAACCCATACTTATAAGTACAACCCATAAAAAGTACATAAAACATACATTATGTTCACCATGCTGCAACTGGCAGGGATGAGACAGGTTGTTCAGTTGATCCTCTAAGTTGTACCACCCAGAGGGCATCCTAACTCAAGGACATTAATTTACTTCAAAACCAGAGTTCAAACTTCCAGTGGGAGGAAGTCAGGTTGATCCAAATGGAATTATATAAAATTAACAGATTGAGATAGCTAGCTTTCAAGTTTAGCAGTAGTTTTCTCATTTGTTTTATATGGCATCTATACAACAGAGGTGGAATGACCTGTGAACCTCCAGATGTTACTGGACTACAATTTCCATTATCTCTGACCACTGACCATACTGGTTGAGGGGAGCTGAGCTGAACATCTGGAGAGTCACATGTTCATTTTGTTTTTAAAAGACACAACCCACACTGAGGTCAAGAGGCATAATATTACACTCACTCACTCTCTCTCTCTCTTTAAAATAACAGACAGTGATTAGATTGTAACTACAAATGATGCAGTGCGAAGTTGTGAAGGGACACAGCATGAGCAGGAATGGGCAGAATACTTGATGATGAGGATACCCATTACCTATTGTGTGTTGAAATCGTTTAGCCATAAGAATTAAAAAGCTATTCCTCTGGAGGGAGAAAGCTGGGATTAGCTTGTGTGTATCCAACCATCTTGGGGAAACTGTCCACATTACAAAAAATATGAGATCAATAAACATACATTTTTATTTGCTGTTATTTTGTAGGTGAACCTCTTACAGACAACACATGTCAGTACATGAAGGACGGGAACAGTGGTGTTTTCCTTCTCACAAGTCGCTTCTGCACTGTGCCCTAACAGCTCTCTTCCAGGAAAGAAATGATTTCACACTACTCTTAGGAGCATAAGCTGCTTTTTTAAAATAAAAAATAAAAATGAGAAGGTTGCATGCTAGCTCAGCATTAAGTAAAATAATTAAATTATTTTTTTAAATTATATTAAAAAATCATTATATCTATGCAGCTCGTCTGGCTGAGTTGCCCCAGCCACTCTGGGTGGCTTCTAGAAAATTGTAATAAATTTTAAGGACCAAGACTGTAATTAAGACTCTTCTATCTTCATCAGGAAACTGACCATGTGTGCATGCTCAAGGGAACCAGTGTCTTCCCCTCAAGTGATGGTATTTTCTGTCCACATGTCTGGTCCATTACCTGCAAAACGCCAGTCCCTTGTGCAAATAAAACATCAAATACTGACAGGGATCTGCTTCCCAGCCATAGAACCAAATCCGTCTATCACTGGTGAATTAAAAAGGGTCCCCCCCCAAAAGGCAGGCAGTCTCTGGAGCTTTTCGGTTGGCATCACATCTGTACTGGCTTGGTGTGTCAAAGCCGGACTCACTTTTCCATAAGGGCTTCTAGCTGCTCTTGAAGAGAGGCCAGCTGAAGAGAAACAGAATGTAGAGAGACAAAATATGGTTAAGAGCTCTTAAGCCACACTGCAAAACACTTGTGGACAGTTCAGCTACTGGCAAGCATTTCACACTGTATCGTACCAGAGAGCACAGCATAATTTTTCTCAAATGACGAAAAGCTTTTCAAGTTCACAGTTGGGAAAATATGGTTCATTATCACATGGGGGAAAGACTTTAGCACTGCTTGTGGGTTCACAATGCAGCTTGATTAACTGTACTGCCCCGTTTGTCAGCCTTACAGACCACCTTACCTGCTGCTTCTCTAGCTCTTCCTGCTGTTTGAATTCATCCAGCACAGCCTGGAGGCGGGTCTGGAAAACAAGATGGGCAGGAAATGTGGCTGTTGCTCCTGTACTTTTCTAACAAAAGAACACAACACATATAGGTTTTCTTTTGCAAAGGGCAGTTTCATGCGCACAGCTGGGTCTTCAGCCTGCACTGACCTCCCACACAGACCAACCACAAAAAAGGCAACTGTGGCAAAATCGCAGGTTGTGCTGCTGCATAACCCAAGGGTGTGGATTTTCTCAAGCCACAGGTTAAGATGAAAACAGCACAGGGCTGTATTACTCTCTTTAAAACTTGGTTACCTATTCAGGTTCTTTCTCAAATTATTGTCTAGGAAGTAAGCCCTGATATACTAGGGTTATCTACCTGCTCCCCAAGACAAATCTGCTTTCTATGAGGTCAGTTAGAAGACCATCCTGTGTTCCTTTAGCCATGGATCTCCATGTTGATGGACTACAACGTCTATCATCCCCGACAATTACTTAAGTGGAGATTATGGGAACTGTAGTCAGACAATACCTGGAGACTCAAGGCTGAAGAATGCTGACATTCTAGTTCAGTACTGTCTACTGCAGGGGTGCATAAATATCATGCCAGGGGGTCAAATGTCACCCTCCAGGCTGCTCTATTTGGCCCACGGGAATCTCCCCAAGCCACACCCCTAAGAAGCCCTACTTCACAACCTCCCTTGCATGCTACTGGCTGGCTGGAATGCGTCCTTGAACTCTGCTACTGCCTCCTAGTTGCTTGCATGGAAGACAGTGATGGACGTATACTGCACAAAAGTAAATCTGACATTTATTGTGCTACTCACCCCCCAGAAGGCTGCCCATCTGGGAATGTGACACATGGTCTGAAAAGATTGCCCATCTCTGGTCTACCCCAACTGGCAGTGGTTCTCCAGAGTCTCAGACAGAGACTCACCAACTGCAACCTAATTTATTTTTTAACTGGATAATCAGGGAACGAGCCTGGGACTTTCTGCAAATCATATACTCTACCACCGTAGGGACTATTGTCTCTGCTGAACGAGATGCCTATTAGCTATAAACACCTGCCAAACTCAGCTGAGCTGAGCAGGCTTCTATTAGACTTTCTCTAGAGAAGGGGTGGTGATGCTGAATTCACCTTGAGGGCTAGGTTCTCTACTTTCATGATGAGATCTTCTTGGCGCTTTCTGCGGTCCTGGGTCTCCTGCAACTTGTCTTTCAGGTTGTCGATCTGCTTCTGGATTCCCATGGCTGGAAGACAGAGCAGAAAACTTAGCACTTCCAGAAACAAGTCAAACAATCCTCAGCACATTCTGGCACAAGCCGAGTAAGGTCCTGATTGAAGTTGACCACCCCATCTACTGTACAGCCTCCCTCCCTGGGGGCCTCAGGCATCATACCTATCTGGTTGGACCCTTCATTTTCTTGCTGTTGCCCATCTGATTCATTCAGCTTGCACTGCAGTCTCCTCGCTAAGTCTTCTTCTGTGTCCATGATGTTCAGGTCATCCCTCTCCTCCTCATCACTGCTGGTACTGCTGACATCCTTAAACATCTCCCGGAGCTCAGCATGTTCTATCGCTTTGAAGCAACAAGGAAAAAGGGAAGAGTATAGTTTACAATACGCACAGTAAAAATTATCCTAGAAAAGTGTTGCTAACCTTTTGGTTAGCATGGTAACAAATAGCCTTCTTGACGCTGTTTTAATTTAAAGACCTCCAGCTTCCTTGCCAGGCCAGGTTAAATTCTTCTCTAGTCCGCTGGGTCAGAAAACTGTACCCAAAAGCTACTATCTATATATTTTGTACTTAGCCATCTGCATGAAAGCATCTAGAAATATAAGCATCAGCAAGTTGGAATATGAATACAGGCAACTACCTTATACTAGGTCAGATTATTTGCTCATTTAGCTCAGGACTGTCCACTTTGAAAGGCAGTGTCTCTCTAGGAACTCAAGCAGAAAGGGGTCTTTCTCATCACTTGGTTCCCAATAATTTTAACTGGAGGTTATTATTATTATTTGTTGAATTTATATACTGACACGGGTGGTGCTGTGGTCTAAACCACTGAGCCTAGGGCTTGCCAATCGGAAGGTCAGCGGTTCGAATCCCCGCGATGGGGTGAGCTCCCGTTTCTCGGTCCCAGCTCCTGCCAACCTAGCAGTTCGAAAGCACATCAAAGTGCAAGTAGATAAATAGGTACAGCTCTGACAGGAAGGTAAATGGTGTTTCCGTGCGCTGCTCTGGTTTCGCCAGAAGCAGCTTAGTCATGCTGGCCACATGACCCGGAAAAACTGTCTGTGGACAAACGCCGGCTCCCTCGGCCAGTAAAGTGAGATGAGCACCGCAACCCCAGAGTCGTTCACAACTGGATTTAACTGTCAGGGGTCCTTTACCTTTACCTACACCCAGGGGTCTCAGGGCAGTTCACAGAATAAAACCAAGATATAAAACCACAAAATACCTATTAAGGTATCAGGGACTGAACCTTCAAACTCTGGCATACAAGATAAGATGATCTACAGCTCTTCAAGTTAGGGAGCTACTGAAGTTTGACAATACCTGCAGTGCCATGGCTTGGTTTGTGTCCAGACAGTCCAGGAGAAGAAATATCCAAGCTTGTGAGTGAACCATGGTTGTCAGGGTCTTTTGTTTCATCTTCGGCAATGACCTCCCAGCCTCAGAACAGGTACAGAAGAGTCAAGGAAAAACCAGTTCAATAGGGAGGCATGCTCTAGAAAAATGGAATCTGCGCTGGTAAATTGATGCTACAGCAATATTCTTCAGATGATTAGAAAACACTCTCCAGCTTTCCACTGAAGCACATTAATTGATGTCTACACCTGTTCATTTTTGCACACACTGCTTTCCTGAACAGGTATGGCACAATGCAGTGGTGGCTGGTACCCACTGGAACTAGTGGGGCAGAAGGTAGGGAGACGAACAGTAGGTACAACCAGAGACAAGGATAGGTGGAGCCAATAACTCTGGTTCTGTTCCCACCCTCCTCCTTGCTGAGTTTTACAAGGGCAATACTTAGACTGAGAAAGGTGAAGCTGAAAAGCAATTCCACTTTTCAGACTGGAGGAAAATAGCAAGGCAAGCAGATGTGGCCAGCTGAGGGCAGACTGAGGACAGTTAGCAAGGCAGTGCCCAAGGTGCCCTAATGGACTAGCCTTTGCAAGTGCCATAAATCCCAAGAAAGATGCCACCAGGATATGTCTGCTCCTATTCAGCCAGATGCAAGCAGACTCTTCCACTCTGGGTCTTTGCCATACACAGAATTCTACTTGATCCATACAAATTCAAAAAAGAACAACAGCCACCACCAGCTGGCCTAAGCAGAGCAACATGCAGAAAGTCACAAGTGTGGGGGATGAGAGGAGACACACAATGCATGTGAGCAAGCATGCAATGCTTGCTAGGGTCAAGATTGTGGGATACCTCTGGCCCCAAACATACATTCAGCACTTGTGTATTCAGGCAAGGATGGCAAACTGGTCTACATAAAAAGCAACCACTAGAAAGAAAGGATACGGACTCCGACAGCTTCAGCATCTGTGCTCAGAAGGCGCTTCACTTCCTTTTCCACATCTGGAGACTCAATGTACTGGGCCAGAGAGGAAGAAAGAAAGAAAAACAATATTACGCACCCACAAGTTGGTTGTGCCTCAGTGCAAAGTGTCGTTCCTACTGGATGCCACAGACACACCTGCAACCTTTCTACCTCCATTTTCAAAAGCATTCCTGAGCCATCCTCTAAGATTCCTGCAATTATTCCAAGCAAGTCACAACTTCTTCTCCAAAGGCCTTCAAATGGAGATTGGTGGAAAGGAGACTGTGGTCTACCAGCAGACCAGGGAGGACAATTTATGGCACATCACTTAGTGCTTCCTGATCACTCAGATTCTCACAAAGAATGCTGGATAAGTCAGACCTTGGTCTGTTCCAGCAAGGAACTTCTTACGGTTTTTAGATCTGCATATTCAGGATCATTTGGCACACATTAGCACATAGCCTTCCCCATCACAGTGCCTCCCCTCTCTTGCAACTCCCATCATCCCTGACCATTGTTAACCTGGGCTGGCAAGGATGGGAGTACAAGTTCAAAACATCTGGAGGGCACAGGGTTGGGGGAAGCTGCCTTAAAATATTCTATGCTCTCTTATTTTATACACTGAAAAACACAAATCAGTGAATCATGGGAATTCCACTTGAAAAACAGCAACAACAAAACAGACCACACAAGACTGGGCAATCTGTTCCTGCTGACTGGATTACTACATTTTGTCAGTCAAGGACATGTGATTTCTCTTTGTTTGTTTTTGTTTTGTTTGTTTTTTAAGAAACCAGAATGACCTATAGTGGGATTTTTCCTATAAGAAAGAATGTTTGAAGCAATGTGCATCTTTTGAAACTGTGGCTACTACTCATGAAGGCTACATATTACCTCCAGTATCAGACACATACCTGCTTCTGAATACCAGTTGCTAGGAATCATAAATGAAAACAGGCTATTGAGCTCAGGTCCTCCTTATGGGTTTAATTAACTATGGCAAGCTGTCAAATATACATTCATTGAAAGTTCCAGATGGAGACACAACTGTGCTGGTGAACCTCTGTTGTTGTCTTTCTTGTCAATGTAGCAATGAAATCATGCCAGACTGGTGAACATTTATCTGATTTGGTGGAACTTTTAGCCTGCTTCAGTTTGCACTGTGGTTGGCTTTCTGCCACAGCATGTGTGAGCAACAATTCAAAGCTAACACCAAACAAGGAGATGCAACTCACCTTCTTCTTAGCTGTCTTCCTGAACCGCCTCTTCCTCACATTCTTCAGTGGGAGAGTAACTGGAACATCACAGCAAATTAATTACATGGGGCAAAAGGGAGAGCTGAAGGGCATTGTGACTTACTAAGGGAAAATGGATCTCTCCTTGAGCAGTGAGCTAGGCAGCAAAGACGAGAACAGCCAATGGCAGCTCCCCAATTTGGAAGAAACCAAGGGTGAGGGTGAATCTTGGTCATATTGTATTGGCAAACAATACTCCAACTCCTTGAGGATCAATGGAAGGGACTTTTCTGGAGGTAGAGTGGGAAGCGGGCACAAAGTCAAGTAAGGAAGGTGAAATGAAATATAGTTATTCTACTCACTGCCATGATTCCAGAGGAACTTCTTCTCTCTGTCTTTGTCTTTCTTCTTATTGGCTTTGACATCGGTACTTGAAGGAGTTTTAGCATCAGTAGTCGCTGGAGCTGGCTCTTCCTGAGTAGGGTATAGTTCACCATCCACAGTGCACACAAGCATCTAAATCCCCAAAAGGAGTTATATGCAAGGTCAATGTCAGGGATTCACACTGCTGGGTACCTGAAGGCTCTAATAACATTCATATTACTATTATGCTGGTACAGTGGTGCCTCGCAAGACGAAAATAATCCGTTCCGCGAGTCTCTTCGTCTAGCGGTTTTTCGTCTTGCAAAGCAACCCTATTAGCGGCTTAGCGGATTAGCGCTATAAGCGGTTTAGCGGCTATTAAAGGCTTAGCGGCTAAAAGGCTATTAGCAGCTTAGCGGCTTAGAAAAAGGGGGGGAAAGCGGAAAAAATCGCAAGACTCGCAAGACGTTTTCGTCTTGCGAAGCAAGCCCATAGGGAAATTCCTCTTGCGAAGCACATCGAAAAACGGAAAACCCTTTCGTCTAGCGGGTTTTTCGTCTTGCGAGGCATTCGTCTTGCGGAGCACCATTGTAATATTAAACATTATTATCACACATTTTTGCACATTATTCGTATTTATGGCTATGGATGTAGCCATCTGAAGTTTCAGTATGATATAGGTTTTGTTTAATATTTGTACCTTCCTATTATTTTGGTATTTGAATTCTTGAACTCATGGAGATAAGGGCCCCATCGAGATCATTGTGCCTGAAGGCTGGCCAAAATCTGAAGCCAGCACTGGTTGGATATGAAAGCACTGGGGAGGAGAGGAGACAACCAACCATTTTGCCACCAACAGTATTTGGCACAAGCCTCTCTAAGACAGTTCAATTTTCTTGCTTTGGGAGAACAGCCAACTGTAAGGAATTTCTCACACTCAAAATTGGGTGTAGATGTTTTGCATCGTGGAACATCCATAAAGAGCTTCTAGCATGGAAATGAGAGTGGGGCAAAATTGAGACTGTGTACAAGACACAGGGAGGACAGAGAAAGTCTGATATCCAGACCATGAGACAATACTTACTTGGCAAATATCTGCTGTCTTATAGAAAGTCTTCTTATCGATTGTTTTTAAACTCTCTGTGATACAAGGCAAGTCCACCAGCTTGGCGGCTAATGGGGCCCGGTCTACTCGCACAATCCCATGGCGGCCATCTGCTGCAGAGAGGAAAGTAGGCTTGCACTTGAAGATTCGTGGTATCTTATTAGCAATTCAAAACACAGTTCTGGCATGTTTAACATGTATGCATGTGTGCTACTTTATAAGAACCCTGCTGGATCAGACCAAAGGCATATCTAGCTCAGTTTCCTATTTGCCTCAATGGTCACTCTGAGGACATGAGAGCAATAATCTCCTGCTTGTGTTCCTTATCAAATGGTATTCAGAAGCATACTGCTTCTGATATTGGAGGCAATGTAGCCATCAGAACTAGCAGCCACCAGTAGCCATGAATTTGTCCAATTCCCTTTTAAAGTCATCCTAGCTGGTGGCCATCACTACATCTTGGGGTAGCAAATTACACAGTAACTATAAACAATTAACTACAAATTATGTGAAGAAGTTGTTGTTCCTTTTGTCTGTCCTCTCAACATTTGGCTCCACTGGATGCCAAATTCTATGAGAGAGTGAGAAAAAACTTCTCTGTGTCCGCATCATTTTATACAGGCATCCTCACACTAACAAGGGGGTTGCTTCCAGCCCCCTGCACACATAAGTGAAATCGTATACAGCGTGGTGCACCCTCTAAACTCCCTCTCATACCAAAAATACTGTATCAAAAAATATGCACAACTAGAATTGACATTCTGGGGTCAGCTGGAGGCTGTGTGGGAAAGAGGCTGCTGCTCCTGAGCTACCCCACATGTCGGCTGTTAGACAAGGAGGCTAAGCAGCCAGAACAAAGCCCCACTGTGCTTCCGGTCTCTTCGGGGCTTCCTCTGCCCTCACTGGCATCGTCTTTAGGCTCCATAGAGGGTCTCCTCGTGAGCCAGCTCCCTCCTGCCATTTCTGGGTTTGGATTGAATTATTTAATTATTTCCCAGTCACGCATGAGTCGATCACACATAAGTTGGAGGACACCTATACATCTCAATCATGTTTTCCTTTATAACAAAAAAATAATAATAATACTGGCATACTGTGCAGAACTTTGATTACTGCAACATTCAGTGATAACTTGCAAATGTGAATGGGTTATCATTAAAATAATGCTCATGTAACCTCAAACACATAAGTCACCTACTGAACAGCCAATCAAATCAAGTGATATTCATGCATGTGGAAACTAACATTACAGGTGGGAACGTGGATTAGATATATTATCTTCCTGAAGTATAGACAGGAGAAAAGACCAGTTGTACTACCCCCATTTACAAAAAACTAATTCAACTTTTCCACTGTTTTTAGAGAGTGTGGAGGCATCAGTGGCAGAACAATCCCTCTCCCCCCCCAGCAATTTCATGTAGCCCCACCCAATAGCTTCCTAATGATTGGGCATTCCAAACTGCAGGACCTGATGAATAGCTTAAGGTAATAAATGTGTAACAACAAAAGTCAAGTGTTCTAGCTGATTAAGTTTTACTCAGACTAGACTCACTGAAATTAATAGGCCAAAGTTAGCAATGTCCATTCATTTCAGTGGGTCTACTCTGAGCAGGACTAGCACTGGATACAACTCCCAAGAAGTAAGAACTCATTGACCTGGTCCTCTTACCATGCAATTCTATGGTGAGCCTGTCCTTCAAGTTGACACTTCCAGACTGAACTGCCCTCCGCACAGTAGAAGCATGTTCCTGAAAAGGCAGAGTTTACAATAGAGTCATACCTCAAGCTGCATTTGCTTCACGGTGCGTTTTTTCAGGTTACGAATGCGGCAAACCCGGACGTGTTTACTTCCGGGTTCACTGCTTCACGCATGTGCAGGAGCAATCTGTGCGCTTCACGCATGCGCAGGAGCGCTCTATTGCGTCACATGCAGGCACAGAAGCGGCACTCTAACGGACTTTTCAGGGTGCGAACGGCACCCTGGAACGGATCGGGTCCGTAAGTAGAGGTACTGTCAGCATTTTCATCCCTCCCTTTGCAAGGATCACCAGATCATGTTTGTTTTACTTTCTGTCTAAAGGAGGGGGAGGAAGCTACTCTTCTAGACATCCATCCCTAGCACTATGTGTCTTTTTCTTTGACCTGTCTAGAGACAAGATGGCAGTATGAGAGAGCTGTTTCTCTCGTACATGTTTGTTATGTTCTTCTGTTTGTTTAATTAGAAGAAATAAATTAGGTATGCAACAAAACCTCCACAGCTTTGCTTCTGTTACTCTGCTGCGTTTCAGGTGCTCACGTGAGCAAATGTGAGTCCACCGTACCAGGACTTATTCCTCGGGAATGCTGTGTTGATGTTCCTACGTTCCTGTGATCGGAAGGTCAGAGAAGGTGCTCCCGACACCCAGCCCATGCAGGCGCTGAAGACGTGGGCCGAACATGGGTGTACAGAAAGGTCCCACTGTACCAACCCATATTCATGCCTACAGCAAGAGAATCAGGAAGCAAGCACAGAGCACTTTGAGGCTATTTATTGCAAAGGGTCTCTTACCGGAGGCAGTCTCAGTATAAACTGGCTCTCCAATTCATGGGGAGCATCATCTTTGTTCTTGCTCATCTTTTGTTCTTGTGTTTCAGGGAACAAGAAAAGAGAAAGCATGGTTACCTGTTGGCCTAAAAGTAGCTTCTCTCAACCTTTGTTATCCAACCTGCTGTGTTGCTAATAGCCTCAAAGTAGCAATACACCCAAATGCATTCTGCTCAGAAGCACCTTACTTGAAGGAACTAGAGAACTTGCACCACACATGAAAAGCATATTCTGGACAATAAAGCCACAGATGCAACTGGCAGCTTAAGAAATAAAAGGCAAGATGGTAAAAGCAGAAGGGTTTGCCCAAATAGCCACTACGGTCTCCATAATTTACTCTGAGCCGCAGTTTCAGTCATACGACAGGGCAAAACTCAACAGCTTTAAGATAAAGAGCAGAATCAAACTAGCAAAGCTTCTCTCTTCTTCCCCACCCCATACTCTGAAAAAGTCATTCTTAGCTCTTTCAAATAAGGTGTGATCAGCAGTGTAGAAAATCAGATTTGACAATACACACAAGATCAAAGGAATGCAGGAATCATACAGTACAGTATAAGATTACTGTTTGAAGCATAAGGAGAATGCAGCCGTTGGGAGTAAAGATCCTGCCATTTATGAAGCACTGGGTGCTGACTGGGTGGCAAGTAAAAGTGGAGATTCCCTGCCACTGAACTAGTGACAGTAAAACCTTATATAAAGTTGGCAATGGATGCCACATGTGTAAAAGGCTACAGATTTCACTGTCTCAAAACACAGCAGCTCATCAACATTTTTGCTCCGGTCCGCCCCCTCCATTCCCCTAATCACACTCCAAAGGCTTGCAGTCCTCTTTTGGATAATTTCAGAAAGGCAGGAGTAATATTTGCATTTAGATCCTTCTTCTAGAAAGAACTACAGAGCCAACACCAGAGTATCATAAAAGAAACAAATGCATTACTTGTAGATGCCATCTCTCCTCTTCTTGCTTCACGCAAACGTTTATAAAAACTTGTACCATTCAAAAAAACTAAACATAAATGCAGAAAACAACAGTTAAAAAAAGAAAAGAAAAATGTCTGTAGATCAAACAATGCCTGCTACTAAAGTGAGATTAAATACATCAAATTGCTGTTTCTCTGTCCCCATGAATGAGATTCTATAACAACAACAATAACAATAATAATAATAATTCCCTTAATAATAATAATTCCCTTGAACTCTTCCCCTGAACTCTTCCCCATCCCACATAACCTCTCTCTCTATAGCCGAGGATCAGCTAATCTGCAGGCAATAATTTGTTTACCTATAGCAAGGGTAGCCCAACATGGTTCTTTCCAGGTATTGAAGACTACAACTTCCAGCATCCCTAACCATTGGCATCTGTCTAGGTTGGATTAGAATTGAATGTGGTGTCATCCAGATGTTATGGACTTCAAATTCCCAGACAGCATGATAATGGGCAAGGGTGATGGGAGTTGTTATCTTAAAATATCTGGATGGCACTATGGTTGCCATACTTACCATAGAAGAGTTTGGAGAAGAAGAGTTTGGATTTGATATCCCGCCTTTCCCTCCCTTTAAGGAGTCTTAAAGCGGCTAACATTCCCCTTTCCCTTCCTCCCCCACAACAAACACTCTGTGAGGTGAGTGGGGCTGAGAGACTTCAAAGAAGTGTGACTGGCCCAAGGTAGTATATTTTCTTTTAATTGTCAAATAATTCTGTGTACATTGCGGCAGCCTTTGGCTATGTGCAATAAAACTGACTGACTGCCTGGCCCAAGGTCACCCAGCAGCTGCATGTGGAGGAGCAGAGACCCGGTTCCCCAGATAACGAGACTACCGCTCTTAACCACTACACCATACTGGCAAAAAAGGCAAAAAAGTTCAGAAATCAGATTATCCTCAGCTTTTTTAGTGGTTACCAGTATGAAACTTTCATACGTTGACTCCAAAATGAAGCATTTTTTAAGGACCATAGATAGGGCACAACCAAAGAAGTAATGACATGTATGTTGAATAATAGTATTAGTATTTTGAAAAATAATTGGAACATTCAAAGCACTTAGTATGCAGTATCTTACTGCAACAACTCTGCAAAGTCAGTCATTCTCCTTACACATCAGGCGAGCGAAGGGACTGAGGCTGATTAAGCATCTGGATTGTGGTTCAATCTCTGAGCCATTACACAATAACTGCTTTTTTGTGTGGAAAGAATGCTTTGCAATACTATCCAAAGGCTATATCAGAGATGAATTAAATCAGGATAGCTGGAAACCATATTATTTTAAACTGGGGAGGGGAAACAGACTTTACTTGAATGAAGACATCATTGAGTACTACAGGTACAAAACCAAATCCTTGCATTGTGCATGGATCTGGTTGAATAATGTCTTATACAAAGTCAGATGATCAAACCATCTAGATCACTGGTCTTCAACTGGTGGGTTGGGACACACTAGTGAATTGCTGCGTTTTCCAAGGTGGGTCACAACAGGAGCATTACCACCATGTAAAAAATAAGAAATGGGTCCCCAGATGCAAATTTGGATTGAAGGTGGGCCCTGGGCCTGAAAAGGCTGAAGATACCTGATCTAGACCAAAGCTGCTACCCTAAGTGTTAGTTTTCCATGCTGATGCAGGAAGTGCCAGAGGCTGGACTGGGGACCTTCTCCATACAAAGCATGGAGCTTTCCCCATCAAAGCTGATTTAAAATTGCGCCCAGTTTAAGTGTATTAAAATGTATAATTTAACCACCTTACTTACACATACAACAGGGCATTTAAATGATACTAAAAGCTACCAACTTGGGATGGCTTTAAGAAAGAATTGGTCCCATTTTGCATGAATTTATCTTATCAGTGGCAACTAGTCACAATGTTTACATTCTTCCTCCACTGTCAGAGCCAATAGGCCTCTAAATACCAACTGCATGAAATCACAAGTGAGGGGAGTGCTGTTGCATTCGGATCCTGCTTGCAGATTTCCCCACAGGCATCTACTACTGAGAACAGGATGGAGGATTAGATGGGCTTTCGGTCTGCTGCAGAAAGTCTCTTTTAAGTTCTTCGTTTTATTTTTTTTAATTAGTACACAAACTCTGCTTCAATTTATATTGTGTGAAACCCGCAAGCAGGACCCAAGCATGAGAACACATCTCCCCTCCTGCAGTTTCCAGCAATCGGCATTCTGAAGCAATACCACCTCCGGTTTTGGAGATTATCAAGCATTGCCATCATGGCTAGCATCCATGAATAGTCATGCCCTCCATGTATTTGTCTAATCCTCTTTCAAAGCCATCCAGTTTGGTGGCCATTTCAGCCTCCTGTAGAAGTGAGTACCATGGCTTAACCATGCACCCCACGTTCTGAAGAAGAAGAAGAATTTGGATTTGATATCCCGCCTTTCACTCCCTTTAAGGAGTCTCAAAGCGGCTAACATTCCCCTTTCCCTTCCTCCCCCACAACAAACACTCTGTGAGGTGAGTGGGGCTGAGAGACTTCAAAGAAGTGTGACTGGCCCAAGATCACCCAGCAGCTGCATGTGGAGGAGCGGAGACACGAACCCGGTTCCCCAGATTACGAGTCTCCCGCTCTTAACCACTACACCACACTGGTTCTGCTGAGTGGGGGGGGGGGGGAAGCTCTCAAATGTGGAGGCAACAGGTGTGGATAATCAAGGAAGAGTTCTGAGTTGGGGAAGAGATAGAAAGGAAGGAGAACTGTTGCAGGGTTGGGGAATCTCTTTCCAATGCTTTCTTGGGGGTGCCATTTAGGGTTGGGGGCATCGACGAAACTAAGGTGGTGCGGCAGAGAATAACTGTGGGTCTGGAGAAAAAGAGCAACTCTTGGGGGGGTTCTTTCCTACACCTCCTTGGCAGGAGGCTGCCTGGGGCTCGGGGCCACTGCAAAGTGGGGGAAGGAAGAATTCCGAGCTGCAAGAAAGGAAGGGGGGGACCTGGGTTGTGGGGGCTGCTTTAGTCCTGGGATATCTCTTTCCATATGCTCTTGAAGGTGCTCATTAGGGTTATGGGGGGGGCGTTGAAGCAGACAGGGGATAGCAGTGGGCCTGGAGAAGAGTAAGGAACGAGTCTTGGGGTGCTGTTTAGGGTGCAGGCTCCCAGACTCTCTGTGTGTCCCTATTTTCAAAGGACAGCCCTCTGACTGTCCTCCCGGGGGGCGCCTCGCCCACCCCACCCCCCATCCTGGTTTCTGGATCTGAGCCCAGAATATCCCATATCATCATTATGAGATAGGGGGCCGCTCCTATTTTCATCGGAGGTGTTGCGAGGGTATGGGGAGCCCTGAAAGTGGTTTTTTTTTTCCTTTGGGGGTGGGGGTGGGGTGAGATAGCGCGGAGAGAGAGAAAGTGGAAAAGTCCCGAGAAATGAAAGGAAGGGTCTAGGGAGGGATCTGGGGCCGGCAGAGGCCTCGGTGAGCTGGGCTTGGGAGCAGCAGTGCTCAGGTGAGGCCTGTCCCCCCGGGGGGCGCCTCGCCCACCCCCACTCCCCCAGTCACCAGTCACTCACCGGCAGCCGGCAGCCCAGTGTGCCAAAGGTGGCCAGCTCTGCTCCGCCCCGGAAGCTACGGGAGCGGAACAGGCGGCCACGGGGCGGAGGAGGAGGCGGAGAGAGGAAGGGACGCCGCGGGAGGCCTGCCGGCAGCTGCTCCTGACAGGGAAGAGAGCGACGGCAGCGACAGGTACCGGCGCGCCCCACCCCACCCGCCGCCCTTAGACAGGCCTCGACCTCCCCGCTCGCCTCAGGCCTAGGGGCGCCCCTCGCTCTCAGGGGAACCATGGAAAGCTTCCTTTCAAAAATCCGGATTAATAAATCCGGAGTGGCCTTCGTCCCTTATAATCTTACTTTACCTGTAATTTCCGCCCCCTAAAAAAAATTAGGGAAGGGTGTTACTTGGCTGGGGAGACAGAAGGGTGGTGTCTGCTTTTCCGCCCAAAGCAAGCCCCTTTAATGTTTTATGTTACCTCGGTGGTTTGTGGTTGGCAGGGGCGCGCGTGTATCTAAAGTAAAATTTGCCGCCTATTTACTCCGGAGCTTTCAAGGCTGCCTACGAAACAGCTAAGAGTATATGGGTATATGGAGACTTACTGGCATTTTGTATTATTTGTGTTTAATTGCAAATGCGCAGGTTGAGTTTGCTGCTCCAGGCAACCTGTTTATTGAAGATGTTGTTTAATGTCCAGTTATTTCCGCCGCCCCCCTCCCATGTTTCCAGTGAATTTATATCCCAAAAGTCCCAGGCTTGGGGTTTTTTGTTTTAAGTGGGTGCCAAACCAACTTTTAATTGTGCAACTCAAATTTTTTAATATGCGTTTGACGCAACTCCAGATCTCCAGAGAGTCACAGCCAACACCCAGAATTCTGCTAGCTTACAAACGCCCAAAAGTCAGCTGAGTCTTGGTCTCAAGCACAGACACCTAAGTATTACAACATCACCTCGAAGGGAGAGGGGGATAAATATAGGCCCTTTTTCAGGTACAGTGGTACCTCTGGATGCCAGTGGGATCCATTCCGGAGCCCCGTTCGCATCCTGAGTAGAACGTAACACACAACTGCGCGGGTCGCGTTTTGCCGCTTCCGCGCATGCGCATGACGTCATTTTGAGCATCTGCACATTTGCGAGTGGCCGAACCCGGAAGTAATGTGCTCCGTTACTTCTGGGTTGCTGCGGAGTGCTTAACCTGAAGCTACTTCAACCTGAGTTATGACTGTATTCACTTGCCATTCGAAAGACTTATGGAAGATCATTAACAAGTAGTTCCAACATCACCTGTAGTACAAGAGAGGCAAATAGTCCCTATAAGGTTTCATATCCTTCCCGTGACAGGTACGGTCGACAGACAATTTGTGAGAGTGCAAGCTCTCCATGTTTCTTGTATCGTCTGCTTTTGGTTTGAAATACTTTAAGATTTTGGCCTGCTTTTTCCTTGGGGGGCATTTCTGCAGCTTGTGTAAGAGAAATTCCCAGTTCTTTATAACTCTGTCTTGTGAGTACCATCCCCGGAGTAGATTTGGGTTACTTTGTCCCGTCAGTATATTTGAGGGCTTTGTTTGAAAGAAACTCTGAGCGTTGTAATTAGCCTCAAAACAGTTTTAGATAACATCAAGGAGTTTTGGATGGCTTCAGCGGGATTTCAAAGGGGCTTTAGAAGAGCCTCAAAGGAAGGGAGGGTGTTTAAAATGCTCTCTGGCGACTCCTGGAGTCCTTAGCTGGCTGGGATATACAGTGGTACCTCGGGTTACATACGCTTCAGGTTACAGACTCCGCTAACACAGAAATAGTGCTTCAGGTTAAGAACTTTGCTTCAGGATGAGAACAGAAATCGTGCTCCGGCGGCGTGGCAGCAGCGGGAGGCCCCATTAGCTAAAGTGGTGCTTCAGGTTAAGAACAG
This sequence comes from Podarcis filfolensis, assembly GCF_964270895.1. Classification (NCBI taxonomy): domain Eukaryota; kingdom Metazoa; phylum Chordata; class Lepidosauria; order Squamata; family Lacertidae; genus Podarcis; species Podarcis filfolensis. Next base: position 17,619,184 of record NC_139617.1, read on the forward strand.
TTTCAGGTTAAGTACAGACCTCCGGAACGAATTAAGTACTTAACCCGAGGTACCACTGTAAGCTTGTTTTCTGGGAGTGTGTCTTCCCCCCCGTGTTTTTAAAAGCTCCTACTCACTCTGCTGGTGCTCACAGGAGACTTGCTTCAGGCACCTTCTTCTTTCTCCCCCCACCCCCATAAGATTATGATTATACCAGTGTACCCCAAGAGTATTTGAGGCCTGGAGAAAAAAAATCCCTTTTTCCTTCTGTCAAAAGTAGCAAAGGGAGGCTAGTTATGCTTACCCTATTAGTGAACATTGGGCCACTTCACAGAAAAATCACTTCTACTTAAAAGACATTGTGTCCATTGGAAGCATGTAGGTAGAACATGAGTTGCTTGTATGACAGAATGCTTATTTAGTGAACTTTTCATAGGACGTAACCTGCCAGTGTTGCATCACTGTATTTTTGGCTTCCTGCTATTGCAGATTCAAGATGGCTGTTCTTCTGGAACAGACATTTACACTCTGATCTTTCTCTCTCAAAACTTGAGGTGATTGAAATGGAGGACTCAATGGGACGTTACGACTTCTACATCGGACTGGGCCTGGCTCTCAGCTCTAGCCTGTTCATTGGAGGAAGTTTTATCCTAAAGAAGAAGGGACTTCTCAAGCTAAGTAGCAGAGGTGCTGTCAGAGCAGGTAATGATATTGAATAGGAGCTCACAGAGTTACCATGACATCTGTTGTGGATGGGAAAAATCCCAGAAACCAGGCTGTCCATGCTTCTTAAGAGTTTGAAAAAGTTTTCCAGGCCAGCTTCTGTTTTCATTTAAACTTCACCTTTGGTTTCTTTTCTCTCTTCACAGGTCTAGGGGGTCATGCATATCTGAAGGAATGGATGTGGTGGGCAGGGTTGCTAACTAGTAAGTACTTCCACGCAAGATTTTACCATCTTCACCTACATTTCAACAACTTGAATTATTCCCTTTGCCTTCTTACATGACCTCCAATAGCTCCCAATGAGTTTCTTGGTATAAGGAGCTTTATAATAAAGCAGCCTTGCAAATTAAACCACCAGAGTGGCTGGGGCATCTACAGATGGATGGGGTACATCATCATCATTATTACTATTATTTAAAATCATTACTAGCCTGCCTAATAACCTAGTCATTTGTAGATTGCTGACAGGAAGTGGAGGGGACAATGTTGAATTAAGAAGACTTCTCTTGCTGGTCACCTGATTTTCTCACCCACCATGAGGGTAAGAAAGGAAGATGAAATTTGCTCTTTGTTAACCATTTTTTTGCCAATGGCAAACTGCTTCTCTTGCAGTGGGAATTGGAGAAGTTGCCAACTTTGCTGCATATGCTTTTGCCCCTGCAACACTGGTCACTCCTCTAGGAGCGCTAAGTGTTTTAGTCAGGTAAGTACAACATGATCAGATGTTTCCCAATCCCTAAGCCCTTTTCTGGAAATAAAGATGCCAGTCTCAGGGCCTTTATCAACACAGTTGTATCTTCCTATAGTGCAGTTTTAGCCTCCTACTTCCTGAACGAGCACCTGAATATCCATGGGAAGATCGGCTGTATCCTTAGCATTTTAGGCTCCACTGTGATGGTCATCCATGCCCCACAGGAGGAAGAGGTCTCCAGCCTGGAGTCAATGGCGGAGAAACTAAAGGATCCAGGTATTAACTGCCCCTCTTCATTTACCTACTGTATGTACGCCAACAGAATACCATTTTGGGTGAGGGGGACTTGACAGAAATTGAGTGCTTTCCTTAATTTCATTGAATGAAAACTCATGTTGATAATCAGTAACCTGTGAGTGAATAATTTTTATAGGACCTATTTTATTCTTTATTCCCCCACCGATGGCATTTAGTTGGCTTTGAACCATAACAGTGACATAAGAATTCTAAAGCACACTGTGCACTGAAAAACTTTACAAACAACTGAAGGAGGAAGGTCTTAGTTCTAGTCAAACCCAGTGCAAAAAAAAATTATAAGCTGGGGGCTATGTGTCTTATCCTTTGAGCCACTGTCTAAGCTCTGCTGCTTATACTTTTTCCTCTATGTATTTTACTCACCAGATTCTACTAATTGAATCTAGCTTGTGCACTCATTGATCTGAACAAAACTGTCTACATCCTGCAGAAGTAAGCTACACCTAAAAGATTCATATTGTCCTTAACAATTTCTCCTCCTCCACAGGATTTATAGTGTTTGCTGTGTGCATGCTGGTGAGTTCAGCTCTTCTCATCTTTGTGGCTGGGCCTCGCTATGGACATAGCAACGTCTTAGTGTATGTTTTGATCTGCTCTGCCATTGGTTCGCTCTCTGTCTCATCTGCGAAAGGCTTGGGTATTGCCCTGAAAGAACTGTTTGCTGGGAAGCCTGTCTGGAAGGAACCGTTGAGCTATTTGCTTTTTATTTGCCTTGTGATCTCCATCACCATCCAGATCAACTACCTAAACAAGGCCTTGGATATCTTCAACACATCTGTAGTGACCCCCATCTATTACGTCCTCTTCACCACATCAGTTATGACTTGCTCTGCCATTCTGTTCAAGGAGTGGCAGCATCTGGTTCTGATGCACATCATTGGCACCATCAGTGGTTTCCTCACCATTGTCCTTGGCATCTTCCTACTGCATTCTTTCAGAGACATCCCCTTCACTGCAGACCTGCTGCCTCTTTTCCTGAAGGATAACCAAACAAATGTGCGAGCCGCTTCTTGGGGAAAGGGGGACAAGCATCAGTCCTGTCTTCACCAGCCCCTTTTGGACTCTGAGGACACCCACAAAGAAGGGACAGAGAAAGCAGAGGAGCAATATGGCCAAAGTTTATGAAAGCTAGAACATTATACATAGCCTTTCGGCTTAAAAAAAGATATATCCCAATCCATTTTCCATGTTCCAAAGAGCTTCTTAAGACTGCTGCTGTTTTCCACTAGAAAAGGTGAATCAGGTTCTAATGAGCAACACTGAACTATTTGAAATGCTTTTATGTGCGAGTCCTTTCACTGGTAACATACTTGAACCAAATTAGAGACCCAATCAGGTCAAGCTAGAGCTCAGCAAGTGGCAGCCCTAGAGCTGAACTTGCTGTCGCCTGCATTCCCTCCCGTACATCCAGAAGTGATGTGGAGGACAAGAAAGAAAACCAGAGACAAAAATATGTGCACCTGAGGGGTTTTGGACCAACCCCAACACAAAAAACAAGTTTCAAAAGTAATGGGTGATGTGGCATTGGTAAGGGGGGTGTGAATTGCTCAGGGGGTGTTGCAGAGTAAGCAGAAGCAAAATACTTCAGTCTTCTAGTCAGAGGTAGGAATGCACAGCAGAATTCCTCTTTCTCTTGTAATCTGCTGAAGGTAACTCAAATCTCGGGGAATGGGAGAAGTAGAAAAATATGTGTATGAGCAAGAGGACTAGTATGTGGACAAACAAGAGTGTGCAAGAGAGAGGAGGGTTTCTCCCTGTGTTTTCTTCCTCTGGGTCATTTTAAAGAACACAGATTAAGGGAAGACACATGAGAACACAAGGACAAGCTGGCATGGACAGTAGACCACTTGGGTTATGGAGAAGCTTGGCTCTATCATGTAAAGTGCCCCACTGATAAAACAAGGATATAAGCAATGAGTTCAGCTCTTGAATGAGCTCTACATTGGTGTACTTCAGAATCAGAATGCACAGAAGTTCTGTAAAACGTAACTGTTTTAACTCAGTATGCAAGTCTCTCTCATGAGAATGCAGCTGCTACTCTGTTTACATGCCTGATCTTAATAACAGTGCTCTACCACTTTCTGAATGTAAGGACAGTGCATTTTAAGTGACTTAAAAATTAACTTCTCTTTAAAGTATTATCAGGGGTTGCCAACCTTCTACGTCTCTTGGGTACATTTGCAAACCAGAGAACCTGTTGTAAGACACACACAAGCACATATTCTGTTGGCTACGATAGAATGATTATTTCTCATTTCAGTGGGGGGAGAGGAGAACAAGAGGGCACTGGTTGTCAGGGAAGCCCAGTGCCACAGGGGCTGTGTTGATGATCACTTAATGTTGATGATGTATTAAGGTTGACAGTTAATTTATTTCAAATAAATGTTACTTTTCTTTGTACTGCCATTAACAGTGTTGCAGAGTTCATAACATTTTTAAAAAACAACAACCCTAAACTTTCTTTTGAAAAAAAATTATTTGGACTTCTTGCTAGCTGAATGTTACCAATGCAGTTCAATTCAACCTTTTAGCCATTTCCAGCCTTCACCCATGGTGGCTTTTCAAGCAAGCAGTTCTCTTGGTGAAAAACTGAGTGAATTTCCAAATCACACTCTGGCCCTTCATCCATGCTTATAAACCTGAATCATTTGGAGCCATTTGTTTTTAAATCAGTTTTCCTACCCAGTACGTTGTTTCTGATGGCTCACTACAATCTTTGATGTTGCTGCTGCACAACAGAATTGGCCCATATATTTTAATTCCTTCACACTGTGAGAAGGATCACAGGACTCATAAAGGCAGTCACACAAACAGGCTGCCTACAAGCTTCGAGGTGATATCCAGCATAGTCATGCTCACAAAAAAAATCCATCAAAACAGTAGATTTAAGTAAAAGCAGTGATCATTTTAAAAAGTAAAGGTAAAGGGACCCCTGACCATTAGGTCCAATCGTGACTGACTCTGGAGTTGCGGCGTTCATCTCGCTTTATTGGCCGAGGGAGCCGCTGTACAGCTTCCAGGTCATGTGGCCAGCATGACTAAGCCACTTCTGGCGAACCAGAGCAGTGCACGGAAATGCCGTTTACCTTCCCGCCGGAGCGGTACCTATTGATCTACTTGCACTTTGACCTGCTTTCGAACTGCTAGGTTGGCAGGAGCAAGGACCGAGCAACAGGAGCTCACCCCGTTGTGGGGATTCAAACAGCCGACCTTCTGAGCGGCAAGTCCTAGGCTCTGACGCAGCGATCATTTTAGGTGCGCCCAATTAAAGTGCAATCACTGACACACAAGTCCTTTGGGACCCAGAGGTCAGAACGGGGGGGGGCGGGTAGGGTGTGCTTAGGCACCAATGCGCAAGGGAACCAGGGATGGAACCCCTATGCAAAATGGTCCCCACCTGTAGTTTAAGCCTGTTTATTTCAGTAGGTTTACTTGGAGCATGTCTTAACACTGGATATCCCCTTGGTTTCTAACAGCTGAAGGCAGCAGCTTATGCATTGTCTACTTTCCATTTTCTTTTAAAAATAATGGTGTGCCCCCTTTATCCTTAACTGTTAGGTGATCCCTGTAGTTCCACTGCAAGTCCTCCCAATCACCCTGGCAAAAGTTACAGCCCTTTCACTCAGAATGTTGCCTGGGCTCATAATTTCTGTATACCTACAATACTGCAGAATTCTAAGAGTTTGGGGCTGAGAATTCACAGGAACTCTGGCGGTGACCTTTAAGTAAACTACTATGGGTCCCAGGACATGGTCAGCAGCATGTGAGGCTACCGCATTGCAAAAGTTAGCAGGTCTGGGTCTGACCAGTGCCTGGATGGATGACTATCTGGGAACCCCATGAATGTAGTCTTCAGTTCTACATTAGAAGGCAGGCAGGCTAAAAATGTAAAAATAATAACAGACCCCTCCATCGTCAAATACAATGGTGAAGAACCAGGAATTGATCTGAAGGTGTCCTGTTTTTTGAAGAACAAATATAATGTAACCCTTGTAACTGAAGGTTTAAGTCCTATAAAAAACTATAGTTCTTTGAAAAATCACTAAGGAATTAATTTCCTTCTACTGATCCTTATGACTCTGTAGATAGGGAAGGATCAACCTTAGACAAGCTGCCTTCTTGGCCTTGATTCTCCCATCCAAATATGAGTAAAGCAATCCATCTTACAGGAATATTATTGGTATGAACAAGATGTGGCCTGGACAAGAAATCAGACCAGCTCAAATATATTAGGACAGTAATTTTTTTGGGGGGGGGAATACAGCCAAGAACCAACATCTGCTGCACATCCACACACCATACATAAAGCATTGCCCAGTGATCAAGAACAATTGTAGAAGTTGTAGTCTAACAATACCTGGAGAGTCACAGGTTTCCCACCCCTGCAATATTACTTGCAGCTCAGGCATCCGCCAAACCCTTAAAAGTAAAACTTCACCCAATGCAGGAACTGAAGCTTTGATTTCTCACTCTCACTTCTGGGCAGGATAGCAAACCAGTGTTTGGAAGACTCAGAAGTTTCTGCATTTGCGCAATTTCTGCAATATGTGGTAGGCTAATAAAACAGGTCTGGTATGTGTAGTGTTATCCTCCTGATCTGAAACATTACACGGCAGATACCTCTGAGAAAGTCACTGAGTTTGGCTTCATCTATCATGGTGTTGCACTCATAAGGAACTTTTAAACCAGCAAACTTTGTTAGTAGGCTGCCTTTGCCTTTCCATATTAAGCAATCTTTCAAAGACAGGCCACCTGTTTCCTGATGCATTTACAGCAGCCTCATATTTAAGCTGCAGCCCAGTAACCTTAAGCAACAAGGAATTCAAGGTACATTCTAGTCATTAAGCTGAGTGAGGAGGCATGGAGTACTCTCTCTGTGCTTAACATAGAAACTAAGTAGGCTGTCCCTCCTCTTGCCAGCGTACATATGCAACATAAAGGACTGTAGCTCATTGAAACAGCCTCTGTGCTGCCCGCAGAAGGCCTCAAGCTCAATCCCCAGCATCTCCGGGTAAGGCTGGGAGACACCCCTGTTGGAAACCCTGCTGCCAGTCAGTGTGGTCAATACTCTCCTATGCATTAATTGATTAATGGCTTAGCCAGCATCTATGCAACTACTGAATTGGTCACTTGTGGCAAGTAAAGCCATCCAAACAATGACTATCATCAGTGCAGGTAAGAAAAAAAAAATCACATTTTCATTTTGTACTTCATTTTATGGATCAATGGCCTCATTAGATAGTAAAATTCATGTAAAATTGCTGTTTTAGGGGTCACTTTTCATCGTCTGTTTCCTTTTCGCGTTTTGGTTTGTGTGGCTTTTTCGGTTTTTTGACTGTGACTTGTTCTTCATTTTATGGGACTGATTTGTGACTTCACTTTTGTGACTTGTTTTTGTGACTGTGTAGAACCCAGTTCAGCTACTGGTTGATTGTGTGACTTCAGAAATGGATAAAAGCCCCCCATCCAAACTGATTTATCATCAGTGCACGTAAGGGGGGGGAAATGTTAATTTTTTTTCGTCTAAAATACTGTCTTATTTATTTTATAGTACAGTACATTGATTATTGCCTTCATTTTATGGATCAATGGTCTCGTTAGACAGTAAAATGCGTGTTAAATTGCTGTTTTAGGGGTATTTTTCATCGTCTGGAACGGATCAATCCACTTTCCATTACTTTCAATGGGAAAGTCCGCTTCAGGTTAAGAACTGACTTCCGGAACCAATTAAGTACTTAACCTGCGTATGTGTGGGTATCTTATCTTTCACATCTTTCAAGTCGGTACTTAAATGTTCAATCCTTTTTTCCAGCTTATTAACAGATGCTGTGTTACGATCTAATCATTTAACGCTGACATTACCGACTCCTCAAATTGTGTTGCTGCTTTAGAGCCACGTCTGAGCTTTTCTCTTTCTGAACTTATAGCTAAAGAATGTCAAGGTCAGTCACACAGTCTAGCACAACAATGGAGAAAAACAGTTTCCCTCCACCAAACCCACTGCAGCCAGATCAGGAGCAGCTTCCTTAGTCTTTAAAACTGCTTAAATCCCAACGACAAAAATGGCAAAGAGAAAATTTTCCAGAGCTCCCCTTATTCCTATTTCTATTCCTATTTCTAAATCCCTAGCAATCAAAGCAGAAGGAATCACCACCGACTCAACAGGCAGTTTAAAATGAATGTAATTGATGTTTATTCCACTGATCAGCAGGAAAGGAATTAATGGAGAAAGTTAAAATTGACTTTTGTACTTGGTAAGTGAAACATTTACATGACCAGATGAGTGGTATTCAGTTCCCATGTTCTCTGGGGTTACTTCTTCCTAGCTATGTAAAGGAGGGCTTGAATATGCACCTTAAATGGCACATGACAGCAAGCAAAGTCAGCCTCCCTCTGTTCAACCGCAACACTAGTTGCGGTTTACAAAAGGGTCAACTCAGCCACATGTTCAAGCTGCAGGTGAGCAATTTATATCACTTAAAAGAGTCGTCCTAAAACACAGTACCATTTTAAAAAGGCACCTTTGCTTTTCCCAGGATCAACATTCATGTCTGAAACCTCCCAGTTCCCTTCATTTCAAAACAGAAGAAATTATTGAATATTGATAGGTGTGCTTCCCTGGCCACACCACTGGGAAAGCAAGTTGTTTGATGCTACAGTTCTGCTGTGAAGCTCTTGTTATCCAACAGCAAAATTAAAAAAAAACCTGGGCAGCACAAGCCCATGCGAATCAGCAAGGCTTCACTTGTCTGACTGCTAAATGTTCACAAGATGGGAATTTAAAACCAGAACTGCTCACATTGGCCAGGAAACCCAGAAGTCTGTCCTGAATGTGGAGGCCAACGTCCTTCACAACTTTGATCCTTTCTTCTGCTTGTTCTCCTTGTTCTCCACCTCCTCCTCTTCTCTCAATTCAGTAGGTTGGTTTCTCATTAAGGAAGGAAACTGAGGCATTGCAGCACCCAAATCAGTCAGAGAGGTTTTCGGAGAAGGGCGACTTGGATTTCTGTGTCTGCTCCAGTCGGTTGAGAATGAACTGACTGGTGTCAATGAAGCGCTCCACACAGTTCACAAAGCAGGTCTCCGCGCGGCTGTCCAACTTGGGGCCAGGCTTGTCCATGCATTTCTCCTATTAAAGATATGGAAGAGTAAGCATTGTTTAGGAACACAGGAAGCTGCCTTATACTGACTCTGACTACTGACAGTGATTTCTGACGAGGAACATTCCCAGCCCTACCTGGAGATGCCAGGAATTGAAGTTAGTGCCTTTTGCACACACAAGTTATACCCCTTCTCTTCCTAGTATATAGGGCTTAGAGGCATTCAAGAGACACCAGCAGTTCAGGATTTTAAACCACAGAACCAGTCCCAAAACACACCCACACCCTTTTTGCAATGTACAAGAGGGACATGCCTGGATTTCCTGTCCTGTAACTCTAAACAGAACAGCTGGCTCAGAACACAAACACCCAGGTAGCCTCTCCATCCTCATTGCCTTCCACTGTGCCGCCACCACAGCTGTTTCAATGATGAGAAGGCTAACATAAAAAAATAAACTGCAATATCCCCTGCAGTTTCCTGATTCATGGCCTGTCTCCACCTGGGAGCTATATCTTAGTGGTACAGCACACTCTTTCATGAAGAAGGGTTCACGTTCAATCTCTTTGCATGCCTAGGTAAAACAGGACTGAGGAATCTATGCCCTCCCCATGCCCAATGTTGTTGGACTATTATTCCAGTCATCACTCACCATCTGTCATTCTTTGCTTGCATGCATTATCAGCAGCAGTACCAGCAATTTCAATAGGTGTATACATCCTCACCAGTATATCTCCATGCCAACACCACTTACTACACTTACTACATTACAGCTATTAAAGAAGTTGGAGCCCTGCTATGATGGTGAGTGTAAGCAGCAGTGAATTTGCACCCACTCACCAAAGGCCGCCACTACAAACATAAAGAGAGCCATGGCTGGATCAGATCCATAGTCCATCAAGTCCACCATCGAGTTTCTCACAGTGGCTTCTTTCCAGGAACTGAATTCCCCGTAACCACACGCACAGCCACTGGTTGTTTCCAGCAACACAGGGAATTCAAAAGCCTCAGAATCTAGAACTTTTATTTAGCCAATCAATAGACCTCTCCTCCTCCTCCAGGACTTCATCCAATTGACTTTTAAAGCCACGTAAACCAGGGGCCTGTTGTCTTTGTCCATGGAGTTTTCTTGGCAGGGATACTGGAGTGGCTTGCTGGTTCCTGCTCCAGCATCTTAAAAAGAAGAGACATCACCTCGCCAACAAAGGTCCATATAGTTAAAGCTATGGTTTTCCCAGTAGTGATGTATGGAAGTGAGAGCTGGACCATAAAGAAGGCTGATCGCCGAAGAATTGATGCTTTTGAATTATGGTGCTGGAGGAGACTCTTGAAAGTCCCATGGACTGCAAGAAGATCAAACCTATCCATTTTGAAGGAAATCAGCCCTGAGTGCTCACTGGAAGGACAGATCCTGAAGCTGAGGCTCCAATACTTTGGCCACCTCATGAGAAGAGAAGACTCCCTGGAAATGACCCTGATGTTGGGAAAGATGGAGGGCACAAGGAGAAGGGGACGACAGAGGACGAGATGGCTGGACAGTGTTCTCGAAACTACCAGCATGATTCTGACCAAACTGCGGGAGGCAGTGGAAGACAGAAGTGCCTGGCGTGCTCTGGTCCATGGGGTCACGAAGAGTCAGACACGACTAAACGACTAAACAACAACAAACCAGGGGCCATCAGTATCCACACTTTCTATATTATTTCATAAAATTTATGCACTGCTTCTGGGGGGGTGGGAGAAACACCCCCAAAGCAGTTAAAAATGCGTAGGCTGAAAGACTTCGCTCCCAGAGCCTTCAGTCCTCCTTGCTCACTGTGACTTTGTCTGATCTCCCCTTTAAGCCACCCAAGACAAGGACCATCACTGCAGCTTGTAGCAGTAAGTTTCACAAATCAATATGTACTACAAAAAAAGAATTAACCCCTATAGGGACACCAGTCCTTTGCATGACCTACTTTTAAGTGTCTGTCCATTGCCACATAGACAGAGACAGAATCATAGAGTTGGCAGGGGCCCTGAGGATCACCTTGCAGTAGGGGGAAAATTAATTTAAATTGAGCAACCACATCACAGCCAAACATCACCCCAGAGGTACAAGTCCTCCTCCTCGATTTTGCTAGACCACCTTCTAAAGCACATTTCTGGTCTCACCACCACAGGCAAATCCACATTCAATGCACATTTAAAGAACATGGCTTCCCCCAAAGAATATTGGGCTCTGTAATGTAAAGGGTCCGAGAACTGTGCCTCTGAAGGGGAAACTATATTTCCCATGATTCTTGGGGGGGGGTTGGAAGTAATATGTTTTAAATGTACCGTGCGGATCTGCTCCCCATCTTGCGGCAGCACGTGCCGCAAGTTAATTGCACGTAGCATGAAAGAGCGGGGGGTGGGCTTTGGTCCCGTAGCCCTCGGCCCTCTTCTTCCTCCATCATGATTTCCATCCGATCCCCCACCTCCACCGCCTCTTCCCGATGCATAGCTGTCAACTTTTCCCTTTTCTTGCGAGGAATCCTATTCAGAATTTCCCTTAAAAAAGGGGGAAACGTTGACAGCTATGGCCCGATCCTCTAAACCTGGTCCAACGCATCTTGCGGCAGAGAGTTCCAAAGGTCAACCGCGAGCAGCGCGAAGGAGGCCTCCTCCTGCGCCCCGGGCTATCAGCTCCTCCCTACCCAGCAGAGCTCCGTCATCTGGTGCACGAGCTGCTGGAAGCGCTGCTTCTGCGTCTCCACCTCAATGAAGTGCTGTAGCTGCGGGTCGTTGACGGCCGCCCCCAAGTCTCCAGCGGCGGACGAAGGGTCCATGCCGGGCCCGACCTGTGAGCCGACAGCGACCGATCGGAGGAAGCGAGGAAGGGAGAGAGGACAGCGATCTGGCAGGCGACCTTCACGTGCAGCTAGCCCCCGCCCCCGGCCGTCCCCTCCGCGCGCGCGCAGTAAGCTTCCGCTTCCAGAGTGCACCGCGCGAGTAAGGCTTCATCCGCGAGTGCGCTTCCTCTTTCCGGCGGTGGGCGGAGCTGTGCGCGCGCGAGAGGCCATAGAGCTACGGCATGGGGGGGGCGTGTAGAGTTGCCATCGGGCAAGAAGAACCCGGTGGGTTCTGCAGCTCGGCTTCACGCGCGCCTACTCAGAAGGAAGAGACATGATGCAGCTCCCAGGAAAATGCGTATAGGGTTATTACAATTAGCATTAATAATTTAATTAGAACATCTGGAGGGCCACGCACCTCCCCTCACTAATGTCCTAAATTCAGGTAGGTAGCCGTGTTGGTTTGACGCGGTCGAAATAAATTTTAAAAATTAAAAAATTGTCCAGTAGCACCTTAGAGACCAACAAAGTTTGTTCTGGGTGTAAGCTTTCGTGTGCATGATGAAGTGTGCATGCACACGAAAGCTTATACGCAGAACAAACTTTGTTGGTCTATTAAGGTGCTACTGGACTTTTATTTATTTATGTATGTATGTATGTATGTATGTATGTATGTCCTAAAATGCATTATTGGAGATCTCTGCGAATGGAGTGAATTCAAAACCCAAGATGTCTTATCTGCAGCTGTTTGCAGCAGAGATGTCACAAAACACCCTCTGCCCCCCCTTCACTGCACTGCAATGCAGAGATAACGGTCCTCAGGGCACCCATTAATTCTGGCTCTGACCCTCAACACACACCTGGCATCCTGCAATGTGGGAGATGTTAGCTTCTCTCTCTCAACCTCATCTCTGCTCCGTGCAATGCGGGGGAGAAGTGAGCTACATTACATTGATGTTTTAAGCTACTGAAGTGTCTGAAGAAATGTGCATGCACACAAAAGCACATACCAATAACAAACTTAGTTGGTTTCTAAGGTGCTACTGGAAGGAATTTTTTTATTTTGTTTCTAGAAACCCAGTTCCTTTATTATCCTGGAATGGAGCCTCAGTTTATTCACATCCCCTTGTTGAGATTTCCCCCTTCCTTTTGCAGCAGAAGGGCCACGGTGGAATATTTATCAGCATACCAAATCTAATTTATGGGATGGGGAATGTGTGAGTGCATGAGTGTAACTGTAAATTCAAACTTTTTAACAAAATGTTAACCTAAATAAATAAATTTGCGTCTTGGGCCATTGAAAGCACATGGCAGAGGGCTGGGTGACTGGAAAGGGTTGCAAGATGTGGTGGTAGAAGTATCTAGGAAATATGATAAACAGTCGGGTATATTTCCCTTTTATATATTTCATTTTCATATTATTTCTTGTAATTGTTATTTCATCATAGCAAAACAAGTTTCCAAACAATTACACCATCCTTGAAAAATTATTTGAATCCCATAATGCCATTTCAAGTTACAGGTAGGGAGCCATGATACTGCATTAAAGGGGATTTACTCTGCTGAAGAGGAAAATAGTACCAAGCCAGCACTTGCTGTCATAAGTTAGATCTTCTTTAGCACTTCAGTGAATTCAGATACAAGCCAGTTATTACACGTGAGGCAGACGAAAAGAATCTGGTATTGTCTGATAGATCCAGTTACTTTTGTCATGATGTAGATCCAGCCATTCATTGTCCATCTAGAAATTCTGGAGCGAACATACAAAAATAAGCAGTAGTAAAAGAGCGATTGGATGATGGCAGTTCAGGGGTCTTCATTTGCTAAATCCAAAATGAGGTTTAGAAGGACTTGGAAGGTGGGACGCTCATCTGCTTTCTGGAGCAAAAGAACAGAAAAGAGGGGAAAGCTTATACCAATAAGGTTGTTTACTTAAGAGATATTAATCTACTGTTATTTATTACATTTATCCATTGCTTTCTATAAAAATGTATCCAAGCAATTCATATAAAATACCAAAAGCTTGTCAGTTATTTAAAAACAAATAGAACAAAAATACAATAAAACCAAAATGTATAAGGATGCTCATCTAACAACAGCAAAAACAATGAATCCTGCTCTGTTTCAAGCAACAAAACCCCTGTGTTATAAAAACTTTAATAAAGAATAAATATTCATAAATGCACACATATCTAAATATATGAACCATGTGTCTGAAATAGTATGGGAGAGCAATCCTGAAGCCATTTTGACTCTCCCAATGACCTCAAATACTCCTCTGCAGTAAGGAAGGGAAAGGGAGAAAGCCTTCCCATTGTCTTTTTGCTTGCAAATCCTGTCTTAAGGATGTATTTGTGTATGAATAGGGTGAGCCCGTGACCTGGATTCAGGAACTAAAGTATTAACCATCACAAAAGAAAGGCCAGACTGCCCAGGTAATGCAATAAGTGACCATTATCAGGTATTCGGGCGGGTAGGATTTCTGCTGTAGACCGCCTCCTTCTGCAATGTATGTATGATGTCTTGGGCTTGCGCACCATTGTTCAGGGTTCTCCTCCCTCCTGCATGTGGTGAGTGGGGAACCTGCTGCAGCAGTTCCTTTAATAAAGATCAGGTTTACTAGCTGCTTTGCTTCTCAATATACTCTGGTTGGCCTCTGTTATTTTCTCCTACCAATAGGGAACCCACTTAAGGACTCTATGTGGGCTCCAGAATACCTCATAAGGGAAAGGGAGCAGTTTTTCTTATAACAGTTTGGCAAGCCAGGCAGGAGGCTCAGTTGCCCGGATCCTGGGGACGAGGAGGGACTTGTGACCCAGCGCGCACCACGCGGATTGCCAAGAGGAGCCACCAATCCTCCAGCGGTCCCAGGGTCTGGCGATAACTGGAGTTATTGCATTTTACCATTTACAGTTCCTGATTTATGGTAAAAAGAGAGAACTTCATTACTGGGTGACATGCAAGTATTGCTAATAAATAAGCAAGCAACTGGGGCAGTTTACAGGAAGCCTTACCTCATGCCAACAGCTGTACATGATGGCATAGACTCTCTCAGAGGCCAGCTGGGGGCGATAGAGACGCAGCCCTTTGGTCACATGCTCAGTGGTCTCGCTGTTGCTAAACCTCTCGTAGGGCATCTTCCCCAAGGTGTAAATCTCCCACATCAGGACACCTGTCAGTCAGGAAAGCACCATAATGGAACTTGGAATCATTGGCTCAATCCCTTATCTTGGGGTGACCTCTGTGTTCTACATGGAAGCTGCCTCCTAATGGGCCATGGCAAAAAAATGGAGGATTGATTACAGTCCTTTAGCACCTCTTAAGTCTCTACTGTTTAAGCTCCAGTGTCTCCTTGTTTTGTATTTATAGTCAGATATGGCAATGTATGTATATTAAATATACCCCAAAGCCCTATGAACACTGTTCCCTATCCCTAGGATTTACTGTGAGTTCTTAAAGGCCTAGCCCTCACATCTATTCTGGGGCCTACAAGTCACATCAGCAGCACAGTGTTCTTAATGCCTTCCCTATTTCAGGTAGGGTTCCGTTCATTTGCCTGTCCTTAAATCTACTGCCATAGAAAGTTCATCCTCTGGCTATTCCAGGTTCTACATCAGTGGCACACAATTTCAGCTCACCAAAAGCCCAAATGTCCGATTTGCTGCTGAACTTGCTGTACAAAAGAACCTCTGGAGGGGACCACCGGACTGGAAATTTGGATCCCATGGAGCTAATGTAGTCATCATCCAAGACGTACCTGTGTAGACAGATTTTGGTTGTGCTCGTTTATATGTTGCCTTACAGGATCTTATGCTTCCTGAAAGCCTAAAAGCGCCTCAAGATGAACATTCATTCCAATTTGTGTGCACAAAGCTTCTGTGGAGATTAAACAATGTTTGCTCTTTACTGAGCAATGCACATCCATTCTTGCTTGTTTGCAGGAAGGTTATACAAGAACGTGCATTCATCCTGATTTGTTTGCATGGAAATTATATGTGTTCCCATCAGTTGATCATTATCCTATCCTTTTAAAGTGCCTTCCCCCCCAAGACTCTCTTAAGCAGAAAAGGTTGCCTTCGGATTATCAGTATGTTGTTGGAGACATTCACTCACATAGAGGAAATTTAAGTTTGCATAACAGAAGTGCTCTGTCACTCTGGTACAACACATCCACTTTGGAAAAAAAGAAACTGACTTCTGTGGCTAGGAGACTCCAAGAAGGCTGGCCAGTAGGAAATGTGACCTTTGGGTTGAAAAGGATTGCCCTTCCCTGCTATACACTTGCCTAGGAGTAAGCTCTACTAAACTCAAATGCAGCTTCTGAGTTAATAGGATTGCACTGCAAGCCACGCCAAATGCTTTCTTGAAAAGACATTATCTGTGCTTTTTGTCAAAACCATTAAAACTGTTGTATCTTATCATTTGCAAGTTTGTGCACTTAAACAAACAACTAAGGCTCTTATGAGCTAGGTGAGCACCTCCTGCTTCTCAGTAAGAATATCATGGCTGGCGAGAGACCAGCCTGCCCTCCCTCCCACCACTGTCCAGAGAAGGAGCAGCAGCTCCAGTGCTAGCTTTCCTCTTCCCTCCTCATTTATTTTTCCTTTGTATCATGTCAGATTGTGGGCCTCTGGGCAGGGCTGTTTTCTATTTTAATGTATGTGCCATGCTTAGGAAACGTTGAGCACTTTATGTCTTTAAATAATAATAACCGACTAAGAGTTGTTTAATCAGTTGTTAAACCTAAAATAAAAAGAGGTAGTTTGAAATGGTAGCTGCAGTGAAGGGTGCAAACAAAGAGGCTGAGGAGGAACAATAGAATGACAGTCATAATGAGAAAGGGAATAAGAAAAAAGGCATATACAAAGTTAAACAGAGAAAAAGCTAAGCAACCTCAGCTTCCTACACACGCATATGCACACAAACTGACCTGGAGAGGCCAAAATCCGAGACTTTGACAACACCTTGTTCACTGATCAAACAGTTGCGAGCAGCCTGTGGCAGAGATAAAAGAGAATATGGTCTCAACATACTTTAGCTGGGTGGCTACCAGAGCAGGAATAAAACACAACAGTAACTTACAAAATACAGTTATTACAAATGCAATAAGAAAACAAAATGCAGCAGGAAGACCTCCTTTCTAGCAGAGAAAAAGCACAAAACCCAGGGCCAGTGCTCAGTGGTAGAGCATCTGCTTTGTATGCGGAAGGTCTCAGGATCAGTCCCCAGCACCTCCAGGTAGGGCAGGGCGTGTCCCCCACCTGAAACACTGGAGAGCGGCTGCCAATCAGTGTAGACAACATAGAGCTGCATAGGCCAGTGGTCTGAGTGAGTAAAATGAAGTTTCCTATGTTCCACTTTTCCAATCAGCAGCAGAGATGATAAAATAAGACTTGGTTCACAGCACTGAGAGGCCAGATTTTTCTAAAAATAATAATACATTTTGTTCAAAATGTGAGGGAAAGAGCTCAATCAACAAGCAGGTGCTCTTCTCTGGGGAAGTTATTCCATAGCCAGGGTGCTACTAACAAGGAGGTCCTCTCCCTATTAGGCACACATACACACCCCAATTTACTTCAGATGGCAGGGGTATATGGAGCAGTCGAAAAGCAATCACCTACCAGGTCTCTGTGCAGGAACTGCTTGGATTCCAGATACCCCATGGCCTCGCAGACATCCTTGCACATCTCTAGAAGCTCCGTGCCCTGGAGGGACCGCCGAGTGTCCCGCAGGTAAGTCAAGAGGCAACCTTTGGAGAGGTACTCGGTGACAATCAGTATTGGCCTCTCCTTCGTGCAAACTCCAAAGAGCTGCACTAGCTTCTCGTGTGAGAGGTTCCTGGAGTGAGAAAACATCATAAGAACATAAGAAGAGGCTTGCTGGATTGGGCCAAAGGCTCATCTATAGTCCAGCACCCTGACCAACAGGATGTCTCTGGGAAGCCCTAAAAGCAGGATTTGAGTACAACAGCACTCTTCCCACTTGTGATTCCCAGTAACTTGGCAGCAGAATGGAGAGCTGCCTCTTGAGATTCTCCACAGTACTCTAGGGGAAGAAAAATCATTATTGGTCCATTTATACCTCAGAATTCTCTACGAAGACTGGCAGTGGCTCTAGATAATTTGAGACAGGTGTCTCTGTTAGCTCTACTTGGGAGTTGCCATGGGGGTATTCTGCCATGAAAGCAAATATTCTGTCACTGGGCTATGGACCTTCCCATTTTCCATTATTATTATTATTCTCCACAAGAGCACAAGTAAATGCTAAAAAAACCAACAACCATGTTCTGCTATTTCCAGGATGGGGAACCTGTTGCCCTCCAGATGTTGGCAGACTATAGTTCCCATTATCCTTGGCCACTGGCCATGCTGGCTTGGGCTGATGGGAGCTGAAGTCCAGTAACATCTAGAGGAGCACAGGTTCTGTATCCTTGTGGTTTTCAAAAAGACTGGATATCTTTGTGTGTTTTGATTTGAGTCATTTGGGGTGATGACTCTGGCTGTAATAGCTGTGCCTGTGGAGGAACTAATAAATGGGAGATTTGACAGGAGGGGGTGGGCTAAATGCTCCTTTGGTTCCCTTTCAGTCTCTCAGCACATGCTTTTCATGCAGCAGATTTAGGGTACCTTCAGACTGTCAGTATTCTGTGGGAGGGCTTCAAGCACATACAGTACAAGGGTGTTTCAGCTTGCAAAGTTAAAAATGCATAAAAGTCCTCTTTCATCCTGAAGCAACAAATCCTCCTTACTAAAAGAAAGACATTTTGCTGTTTAAGAAAGTGACGGTGAAATGTACCCCAAAGTGTGGAATGACAGGGAAGATGCAAAACCACTGCACGGAGAAATCAGGATGAATGATTATTGACTTATAACTACCCCACAAACAAACCAGACTTGATGCTCAATTTACCAAACCTCTGCGCTATCTTTGTGGTAGCAAACCAGAAAGACTGCTCAATAAATGGACGTGCTCTTAATTTTTGGTATCATCAATTAAGCAGGGATGGGGAAACTGTGGGCTTGCAGATGTTACTGGGCTCTAACTTCCACCACCCCAGGGACTTGTAGTCCAGTGTTCTCAATGTACCCCACCCTTATCCCAGAAGAAATAAGAATCTATCCAGAAAAAGAGAGACAGACAAAGAGACCAATATAAAGTTCTTTGCTACTCACATCATGACTTTGGCTTCTTCGATGAATGCATCCTCTGACATGGAGCCTTCTTTGATCATCTTCACTGCCACATCATGCTGGCCTCTCCATTTCCCATGCTTCACCACCCCAAATTGCCCTGTCCCCAGCTCCTTGAGGAATGTGAGGTCCTTTGGATCAATCTCCCATGCCCCTAGAATCAACATAAAGCACAGTGTGAGGTGTGAATCATTGTGGGAAGAAGGATTCTTAGAACTGGGCTGGGCAATTTGTGGACTCCAGCTCCCATCAGTCCTAGTCAGCATGGCTAAAGGTCAGGGATGCTGGGAAATGTAGTCAAACAACATCCAGAGGGAAACACATTTCCCACCACTGATACAGAGGGGAAAGCAGCAAGAACAGCTGCTTGGTTCACCTATCCCAAGTCCACTTTCACTGCAGGGGAGCAATAGAAAGACAGTAAAGGTGAAGGTGCAACACACAGATAAATCCCAAATGAAGAGCATTTAAATATTACCATATCCAAGTCCTGCCGTGGAAGGAGCAGTTCTCTGTTGTGATGACACAGGGTACTTTAGTCTGGAAATAAGCCCTAGGGTGCATCAAAACAATTATATTTTGAAGTAGTGCATTCATAATAATATAGATGCAAAGCAATATAAATTGTATTACCATGTATATTATAAACAGAGCTGTATATATTCTATGCTAAAGATATCCGAATTCAGCATCAAGACGACAAGCCCAATTTGTGCAGCTTGTGTAAGTTATGCTAATGCAATCTTAGGCTGTGTAAACAGAAGCACAGTGTGCAATACACGAGGAGTAATAGCTTGGTTCTATCCTGTGTGAATCAGGCCACATCAGGAATATGGTGTCAAGATCTGGGTACCACATTTTAAGGACACTGGCTGTGCACACCCCCATGCATTTAAAACACATTGCTTCCCTCAAAGAATCATGAGAACTATAGTTTAGTCCTTGTGCAGCTACAAGTTATGCACATACTTTACCTTTAAAGCACAACCCTCCCACCAAAGAGTTCTAGGCGCTGTGATTTGCTAAAGGTTGCTGGGAATTATATATCTGTGAGGGGTAAACTACCTTGTCGAGAGGTATCTGAGGGAAAGCATGTCCTATGAATGTGCTTTGAATATGCTTACCTCTGCCAAGTTTTAAGTACTGAGATTATTAATTTATCTGCATCTGGTTATTATTATCTTTCTCCCTGTCCTGACCATCCCTCCGAGGTTATATTTATATTTATAATCTTTCAATTTGGCTGGTCTATTCACTTAACTGACCTGGAACAATCTATCAGAGAAAAGGCCGCCGCCCATGGGACAGAGGGTCATGGATGAATGATAATCCAGCTTCTACCTAGGGTTTTAATAGGTCATAAGATTTTATGGTAACTATATTCATAATGTATTTTTGTCGGTGTTTGTCCTTTGATGCAATGGCCTGTCGGCTACGCAAATAAAGTCTATTCTATTCTAAAACTGCAGTTCTCAGGATTCTTTGAGAGAAGTCATGTGCTTTAAATGTATGGTGTGTATGCAGGCATTGACAGAACGGAGCGTTTCCAGAGGTCAGTGACTTGGATGAGGCGATATCTGGAAACCAAGCCCAAAGGAACGGTTGAAAGAATTGGGCATGTTTCATTTGGAGAATAGAAGATGAGGGGGAAGCATGATAACTGCCTTCAAACAACTGATGATGGAAGAAACTTGTTGCTTGAGAGGACAGGAGAAGACACAACAGGTGCAAATTGCAGTGGAGCAGATTTCAGTCAAATGTTGGAAGGAACCTCTGAGGGGTAGGAGCTCTTTCCACCTCTTTATACTCTGTGAACATTTATTTTCAAGAGCCACACTATTTTTTGTGTTTGCATTTTTTAATTATAAGTTTTTAAACAGTTTTAAACTGCATTTTAAATTGTTTTGACCTGCCCTGGGATCTTAGGGCAAAGGATGGGTAATAAATTAAAATACGTTGTTGACCTTCTTTGCCTTTATCAAGCTGTTGGCATTTATCCCTCCCCTTCCCCCACCACCATCTCCATCGTAAGAGTCGGCAAGTATCTTTGTGCCTCAGCCATTTCATTCCTCACCTGCTGCATTATGTTGGTGGTAGTTGATCAGCTCTGGGATGGTGTTGAAGAGGTGCTTCTCTGCCAGGAAATACTGGTTCTGGGGTGTGGAGCACACAACATAATGGCGGATCATCCCCTGGGGGTCCCTGTGAAATCAATTGTGGATTGGTGACCAGTAGGGTAATGATGAATTCTGGAGTTCATGACTCCTAAGGTGTGACTAAAGGAAAACCGATAATTCCAGGGAATGCCATTGATGGATTTCAACCACTGCTGCACAACAAGTTAAGAGCAATAACATGAGAAGGATGGAAGGGATAAGCAAGGCACCACAGGGCTGAGCAGCCTTTTCTGAAGCCAAAGCGGTGGCAGCTATATGTGGAGCCAGAGCCAATGACAAGCAAAGCCACACTTTGACTGGTTGTAAGTAATAAGGTAGGCAGATGAGAGCAGGTCAGGTACAGACTCGAAGAGAATGTCCCTATTTTCTGAGGAAAGTTGCAGAATATGAGACTGAGGTGGGTGGGGCAGTATTCCCAAGTGTGCTAATGAACCAGCATCCATTGAGTCAAAGGGCACATTCCCCCAGGAGTGAAGTGCTAGGCAGGGTCAAAGCCCAAAATGCGTAGGGACACCCCTTTCTCTCTTTTTCTCCCTTTCATCATCCATCCATCCATCCATTCCATCTTCCTCATGCACACAAAACCCACATCCCCCATATAATTACACACATACCTCCAGCAGGTACTCATAGACACAAGCATGCACCCCATTCACCCATCTTCCATTCATTGTATCTCTCTTTCCTCTTCATCTATTGTTGTGAAGGTACAGGGGGGTATCAGGGCCAGGCAGAGGGAAGAGGAGGGCTGCAAGCAACTAGCGGGTTGCAGCAGGAGCAGGCTAGAACAGATGCTATCCTCCATCTGGGGCTAATCCTCATATCTGTCCTACTGTTGAATTTTTTACTGAGGACTAGTGTAATGCGTGGTCATCTTGTTCCCACAACAGCAGGCCACACTTACCCAGATGACTTGCCAAACACAGAGACTGTATATTTTCCTGTATTGCTGATGGAGTCTCGGACAATGAAGCCACCATCTTTGCCCTGAAATTTGGAAGCAGATGACATCATTAGTATTTCATGTGCAGGGTAGGGGGTGGAGAATGAGGAGCGATCTTTGAAGTAAGCTGCAAGAAGCACCATGTGCCTAGTGTGAACTGCAGCGGGTTCAGGGACCTGCATGTCCTCGACCTTGTAGAAGTGATGTCTAGTGTTTTGACCCTACTAATGCATCCTCAGTCTTTGCCCTCCCTTCCTTTACAACTCTCCCACCTCCTCATCTATCCCCTCACAGCTTGGCCAAAATTCCCCTTTGCAAATTCCCGCCCCCCACTGCTTGCCCCAACCCCTTTTAAAAGAGGGTCAGTAGAAGCACTTCAATAGCAATTTGACAAAATACTCTGTAAAGGGCCTCCCCCATCACTGAAGCCATAGTTAATGGAAGAGGGCGTTAATCTGCATCTTGCTAGATCTACATATGCATCATTTCCATATGCTAGGGCATGTTTTATAAAGGCAGCAGAGAAGTCTCTCCTGCAGAATCTGCTTAAACTTTTGTGTACAGTTTTTGCTGCTTTTGATAAAGACTCACAGACACCTTGCCATTTTGATTAGGGTGGTAGAAAAGCAGCTATGTGGGTGGTGCTACGGGGTAAACCACAGAGCCTAGGACTTGCCGATCAGAAGGTCGGCAGTTCGAATATGAGCTCCCGTTGCTCGGTCCCTGCTCCTGCCAACCTAGCAGTTTGAAAGCACGTCAAAGTGCAAGTAGATAAATAGGTACCACTCCGGCGGGAAGCTAAACGGCATTTCCGTGCGCTGCTCTGGTTCGCCAGAAGCGGCTTTGTCATGCTGGCCACATGACCCGGAAGCTGTACGCTGGCTCCCTCGGCCAATAAAGCGAGATGAGCACTGCAACCCCAGAGTCGGTCATGACTGGACCTAATGGTCAGGGGTCCCCTTACCTTTACCTTTAACCTAAACAAAAGTGAGGGCTTAACATGTTTTGGCAGAAAGACACTGAAGTGTGTTCAAAAGCCCCTGAGTGTGGAACCACATATTTTTGAAAGGTCCCTGTTGCTCATTTCCCCCCACCCCCAGATGCCCACATGAAAGATAACACTGATGGAAAATTAGAATGGAAAGGTCCAACCCCCTGGTCCCATTACTGATTAATATAAAAGGCGTAACAATCCCCCCCCCCCGGGTTTTCTTCTTCTTTTATTTTTTGGGAGGAAGTGGGTATTAGTAGTAGTTTCCCCCCCTTTCTCATGCTTTGCATACACTCACCATCATGACAACAGAATGGCAAGCAGGTGAGCAACAAGTAGCCTGGATGGCAGGCAACCCAGGTGAACTGTTTAACAGAGGCACTGCAGAGAGCTGATTGCCAAACCACTCTCTGAAGTGCCTTGCCTGCTCTGTTACACCTCTCAACAGCCGTGTTTAATGGAGAAGAGGACGTCACTCTCTGAAGTGCTTCCCTCACTCAGTAAAATAGCTCCCTGGGCTGCCTGCCATCCACACTGTTTGCTCACCTACCAGCCAGACATTCTGTTGTTGCACTGCAAGTTGGCATGCCCATCGGAACTGCAGCATGATGACTGCCTTATATTTTTATGTATATAGGCAGATATACGTTTGGGCATTTTTATTTTTTTTATTTATACAACAAGAAAAGAAACAGCACAAATACCAAATTACACACAAATTACAAAAATAACCATAGGCACATAATTTTCTTAGCAAACAATAAAACATCTATTGGTCTTGACACTAAAGACCCAACCTCCCGTCTATTCCATATTTCAAATTCATATTACTTTTTGCCAATACACACTTTTAACATAATTTAACTTATTCTCAATAAATCTAATTTCTTATATCTACCTTGCAATTATTACTGAAGTTCCTCAAATGCTGCAACAGAATTTAAACTAGTATATTTATTTTTCAGATAATCTTTGAAAACCTCCCATTTTGAAACAAATTCCTGTTTTGATTTGTTCTTTATTTTTTCTGATAAACCATCTAATTCGGCATATTCTGTCAGCTTTTAGATCCAATCTTGTATAGAGGGGATTTCATTACTCTTCCATTTTGCTGCGATCAAAACTCTTGCTGCCGCCGTCGCATACAAAAAAATACCCTTCCTCTTTTGTGGAATATCCAAATCTGTTATTCCCAGGAGGTAGGCCTCTGGTTTTTTGTTGAAAGAGATCTTTAGCATTTTTTGCAGTTCTGCATGGATACTCTCCCAGAATACCTGTATTTTCCTACATATCCACCACATATGGTAGAATGTTCCTGATTCACCGCATCTCCAACAATTACTTGACACATTTTTATACATTTTTGAAAGTTTCCATGGTGTTAGATACCATCGATGTTGCATTTTTTGAAAGTTCTCTCTAATCGTGTAACAATTTGTGAATTTCCAATTGATCTTCCATAAATTTTCCCATTGGGCCATGGTTATTGAATGGCCAAAATCCTGGGACCACCTCACCATTGCCACTGTTACCTCCTCCTCCTTGACTGTCCAGTCAAGGAGGAGTCGATACGTTTTGGAAATAGTTTTTCTTTTAGAATTTATAAGATCAGATTCGAATCGGGAAATTTCTGTTGAGAACCCCTTTTGTTTGTCAGATTTAAATTTTTCAAATAACTGATGGTATTGGAACCAGTCTGAGATGTGTTCTCTTATTTCCTCAAAGTTTTTAAATTTTATTTGGTTATCTTCATTTTTTAGAAGTGTTTTATATGTTGGCCAGCTTTCCTGAGTATTTTTCCATTTTACTGCTACGGCTTCTATTGGAGAAGTCCACCACGGGACTTTAGGCTCCATCAGGTCTTTATATCTTTCCCATACAGCAAAGAGTGATTTTCTTATTATATGATTGGTAAAATTTTTATGAATTTTCGCTTTTCCATATATCAGGTAGGCGTGCCATCCCCAACGGTTGTCAAAACCTTCCAGGTCCAGGAGGTCTGGATCCTGCAACGTGTACCAATCTTTTAGCCAGGTGAAACAGGCTGCCTCCTAGTAAAGTTTTAAGTCGGGTAGGGAAAAGCCTCCTCTCTCTTTTATGTCTATTAAGATCAGGTGTTTAATCCTAGGTTTCTTCCCTTCCCACAGGAATTTGGAAATTTCTCTTTGCCATATCTTGAGACAACCTGCTTTGACGTTTGGGCATTTTTAATATTATCTGCTGACTTTATAATTTAACTCTCACAGTGAAAGAGGAAGGAAAGAAGAAAGGAAGTACTTATACACTCACCTCTTGCTTCAGCAGTTCCTCTGCTTGCCTTCTAGTTATGTTTTTCAAATACCACCTGAAACATGACATAATATTTGCCAGGGAGAAAATGCAAAGAAGAGGGCTGGGAGGTGGTGAACCTCTACATTTGGGGTGAAATGTTAACATAAAGCTCAAACATTTCCCACCCAATCTGGGCAGATTACTAAGTACCTTGGCAAATGTGTGTTCTCCAAGGTTGCAAATCTGGGGGCAATGGAAGTATTTTGTAAGGGATGAGCTGTCAGGAAAATGAGACGGATGCTTAACCACTCCTGCACCCATTGATTCTCCCCCATGAAATCAATTCTCCCTTGACGCCAGTTCCCCCTTTGCCATATTTCTGCTTTCCCCGGCCACTTAGCAGGGGTGTGGGGGTGGGATGAAAAATGGGTTGTCATGGGAGGCATTTGCAAAAAAGAAGGCAGAAATGACAGGGCCCTCCTCTTCCCAGCCACCGGTTCTCTACTAAAAATATGAAACACTACAGAGGAATAGACAACATTGTCAATTCTGGTTTCTCCTGCTCTATTCTTTCTAATCAGAAATTTGTTTTGCCCCATTTCTGCATTTATTTGTGATTTTTTTTATTAAAAAAAAAACACTATGCAAAAAATTCCTGTGTATGTTTGGGAGCTTATCTCCTATTATATGCAATTCTGCCTAGGATAAACATTTTGCAAGTTGTTCCCACCCCCCAATATTTGTGTATTATCCACTATGTCTACATGAGCTTTTCATGATTATATGCAATTTTAGTATGCATTCTTTGGTAGAAGAATGGCATAATAAAATTTAGAGAAGTGTGAATTTTGAAGGAGAGCTGTTGCTTGGTTCTCGATTTGCAGATTTGGTAGGTTCGCCAAACACATTTTCCCCCTCATCACTACCCCCATTCCAGACTCCAGAATGTATCTTATTA
Organism: Podarcis filfolensis; assembly: GCF_964270895.1. Taxonomy (NCBI): domain Eukaryota; kingdom Metazoa; phylum Chordata; class Lepidosauria; order Squamata; family Lacertidae; genus Podarcis; species Podarcis filfolensis. The sequence goes on from NC_139617.1 coordinate 17,645,333, forward strand.
CAAATGCAAAGGGACAAATATTCTTATGTTTTTCTCATAATATTTAACTTCTGCCCTCAGGCCCACAGTTCCAAGGAAACTCACTCATACATCTCCAGACAATCTTTTGTTTCTGTGACATAGTTGCTGGGAATGTAGCCTTCTTTCCTGTAGGGCAAAAGAAAACAACAACACCATGAGCCACTCCCTATGCAACTGACAGGAACCCAAGAGGAAAGGGCTGTAGCTCAATGGAAGGGCGCTGACTTTGCATGCAGAAGGTCCCAGGCTCAAATGCTTTGGCTCAGCTGAAAGTCCAGCTCTTTTTTAGCAAAAACACGATCTCCAAAGACTCGGCCCAGTATACCTGAAGGAGCGTCTCCACTCCCATCGTTCAGCCCATACACTGAGGTCCAGCTCCGAGGGCCTTCTGGCAGTTCCCTCTCTGCAAGAAGTGAGGTTACAAGGAACCAGGCAGAGGGTCTTCTCAGTAGTGGCGCCCACCCTGTGAGACGCCCTCCCACCAGATGTCAAGGAAATAAACAACTATCCGATTTTTAGAAGACTAAAGGTAAAGGTACCCCTGCCCGTACGGGCCAGTCGTGTCCGATTCTAGGGTTGTGCGCCCATCTCACTTAAGAGGCCGGGGGCCAGCGCTGTCCGGAGACACTTCCAGGTCACGTGGCCAGCGTGATGAAGCTGCTCTGGCGAGCCAGCACCAGCGCAGCACACGGAAACACTGTTTACCTTCCAGGTATAAAGTGGTACCTATTTATCTACTTGCACTTAGGGGTGCTTTCAAACTGCTAGGTGGGCAGGAGCTGGGACCGAAGACGGGAGCTCACCCCGCCGCAGGGATTCGAACCGCCGACCATGCGATCGGCAAGCCCTAGGCGCTGAGATTTTACCCACAGCGCAACCCGCATCCTTAGATGGCATTTAAAAGGCAGCCCTGTTTAGGGAAGTTTTTAACGTTTCAAGTTTTATTCTGTTTTTAATGTTCTGTTGAAAGCCACCCAGAGTGGCTGGGGAAACCCAGCCAGATGGGCAGGGTAGAAATAATAAATTGTTGTTGTTGTTGTTGTTGTTGAGTGCCAGGCCTAATGAGAAGAGCAGCTCATTCCTGGTGGTCTTCCATGAAAATCAGTTGCCAAGACTAAAAGTCCCCAACTCCTCACAGCCCCCTGTCCCCTCCTCTCCAGGGCTTTCCCCAAACAACCAGAGACTGTACCTATGGCAGCCAACCTCTCCTCTCCTCTCTTCACGCCTTGCCTAGTTCTGGGAGACCAGGAGAGAGGGGAGCTTATCACATCAGGAGAGAGAAACACCTGTGACTCTTCACCAGCCTGATTAATCTCTGCTTCTTGATCTCCCTCTTCCCATCCTCCTGCTCCTGCTCCAGCTTCTGGACTTCTCTCTGCCACAGACTCTCCCTGCTCAATAAGGCCTGTTACCTCTTCAACTTCCGACACCACCTCCTCTCAGGTTTCTCCCTCTGACCACTCATGGTTGTCCTACCACCACTCTCCGGGCTCTGAGCCTTCTTCCCTGGGGGGTTCCTCAGCTGGCTCCTCCCAGAGCATTCCTCTGCACCCAACCAGTCCATGACAAGCACCATACATTTTCTCCTAACATACACATGCTTTGTATTGAATTTTCCCTAAGAGGTACATTTTTTGCAAAGCAATTTCTCCCAGAATAATGCATCCTTGTATGTTGTCTTCACTAGTAAATGCATGTTTATGCATACTTTATCCCAGTAGGTGCATTCTTGCACATATTACTTGGCTGCAAATCTGCACAGCAAAATCATGAGAAGTGCACATTTCGAAGGACAGCCGACTCCATTCTCATATATTCCCACCCCACCCCGGAAAATGTGAATTAGTTAGGCTCACCTTTAAATGATAATTAAATCTACTTTTCCCCTCATCTCCCCCTGTGGGACAGGGGGTGTGCAAGTGGAAGGTGGGCTCCTGGCAGTGGCCTTGCACTGTTCTCCCCCCTACTGTCTGTGTTGGGTCTCTTACCCATTCTGGTCTTGTGCTCTCCACCAGGACTCATTGCTCTCCTCCAGGACAATGTACTCTTTGCCCTTTTGCAGTTCCAGGTCCTGTTCAGTCATTGGGAGATAGTCATAGAGAGCCACGACTTTCCTTGTCCTAGACTGGCCACCAGGCACCGGTTCAGGGGGCAACTGCTTCTTGATCATCTTTGCCAGTGTTCAGAGAGGAAATAAGAAAAGAATGAGACTTTCAGGATACCTCTTTCAGCACCTATCACAAGTAGAGGGAACTTGATGGAAAGAAGTCCCGACGAGAGAAGAATGGTTACGGAAACGAATGGACTATGGAGAAACGGCAAAACTTACCAGAAGAATAAGAAATCAAGACAATAAACTTTTTTTTAGTAAGGAATGGAAATGGTTTATTGAATATTTACAGATATGTTGCAAACAAGACATTAGCAGGATTGTTGTAAAAACTTGCAGTTTCTAAAACATATATGAATTAGATGAGAAAAAAGAATAGAGTTAATTGGGATATGCAGGGGGAAAGAAAGAAAATAAATTCATGGAACCGCAGAAAAAGGAGGAGGGAAGTCTGGGAAGTCGAAGACTGATATGTAAGAATTGTTTAATTTCTTTGTTGAAATGTTTAATTGTTACAAATGAAAATAAATAAACTTTTTAAAAAAAACAGGTGGAAGGAACTTGTGAAACACACACAGAGAGATGTTGCTGGACTACAACTCCCATTACCCTTGGCTATTGGCCATTCTGCCTGTGGTTGACAGGAGTTGGGAGTTCAACAGCACTATGCTGCCTACCCCTAATACAGTGGTGGAGAACCTTTCTGGCGGGCCAGCTCTGACAGGTGGGCACAACAACCAAGTGGAGGATTGGCAAAGCCTTGTTTTTCCGCTCCCTATCAGGTGGTGGGGAGGAAGAAGAAACGCCTGCAATGTGTAAGCATGGCTGCAAGCAGGAGGAGACCCTCTTGCCTGCAAAAAAAGAGCTGCTTGCTTTAACAACAACAACAACAACAACAACAACAACAACAACAATTGTACCCCACCCATCTGGTTAGGTTGTCCCAGCCACTCTGGGTGACTTCCGACACATACAAAAACATTAATAACAAAAAAAATAATACTACAAAAACACAATAAAACATTAAACATTAGAAACTTCCCTGTCCTGGGCTGCTTTCAGATGTCTTCTAAAGGTTGTATAATTACTTATATCCTTGAAATCAGATGGGAGGGCATTCCACAGGGTGGGTGCCACTACCAAGAAGGCCCTGCTACCTGGTCCTTTGCTTTGGCTGCGTATGTCTGTTCTCAGTAGGATTTAACTCCCCCCACCTTGCCATACTGGTCAGCTGATGAGTGGGTGAAGGAACAGCAAAATCCTGCTGGTTTGGGTATAAGAACAGGCATGTGCAACCAAGGCAGAAATGAATCCCACCCTCCTGCCCATCAGATGATGTCACAAGTGATGAAAAGTTAGTGTGGTTTAAGAGAAATGGCTTCATGGGCCAAAATAGGCCAGTTGGAAGGCTAGGGTTGGTCCATGGGCTGAAGGTTCCTCACCCCTGCCCTAATCCTGTCTCTGCCCCAAGGTGCAACCCACCCACCACAAAAAATGCAAATCCTGGCTGCTCATACCTTGTTCTCCTCTGGAGTTGGTGGTAGAGGCTTGTCAGGCTTGAGAAGACAACGGCCACTTCTGAAACCTTCAATTAGAGGAAAGCAGGGCATTTTAAGTGCATCTCCAGTAGGAATAGAGAGAGAAAATCTTCATCACGCACCCAAAACCACATCTTTTACGGTTAAAATGCGTATAAAATGTGTATAAAATTTTATGTGAAACTGCCTTGGTTGCGCTGGTCAATGATCTCTGGCAGCTAGACTGGTGACTGTGAGTGGCTGCTGAGACCACATAACACCGGTCCAGAAAGACCTGCATTGGCTCCCAGTATGTTTCCGAGCACAATTCAAAGTGTTGGTGCTGACCTTTAAAGCCCTAAATGGCCTCAGTCCAGTATACCTGAAGGAGCATCTCCATCCCCATCAATCTGACCAGACATTGAGGTCCAGTGCCGAGGGCCTTCTGGTGGTTCCCTCACTGCAAGAAGTGAGGTTACAGGGAACCAGGCAGACACGCTCCCATCAGATGTCAAGGAAATAAACATCTATCTGACTTTTAGAAGACATCTGAAGGCAGCCCTGTCCAGGGAAGTGTTTAATGTCTGATGTTTTATTGCATTATTATTATTATTATTATTATTATTATTATTTTATTCATTCTGTTGGGAGCCACCCAGAGTGACTAGGGAGACCCAGTCAGCTGGGCAGGGTATAAATTATAAATTGATGATGATGATGATGATGATGATGATGAAAGTGCACTGAAAAAGCCCTGAAAAATAGCATTTGTGGGAGGGGGGATGCAGACAATAATGCTTATAAAAAGAGTACAATTTAAATAATAAATTTCCATGCACTATTTCCAAAAATCAGCATGAAACAGGATGGAATGGAACTATAAAGGAGTGCCAGCGAAAATAAGACAGGACAGACTGAGGATGTTCTGTCTGTTCCAAAGATGGGGAATCTCTTCAGTCTGGCAGGGCAGATATTTATCTCCCCACCCCATGAACCAACTCAATCATCTGATGCTTGGAGACTGGTAGGTGGGCAGTCCAATCAGATGATTGACATGTGGCGTAGGAGAAAAGGCTTCGCAGGCTAAATTGCACCCCCTGGTGGGCTGAGACTGAACTGCAGGCTGGAGGTCCTCAACCCCTGGCAAATCCCTATTCAAAAGTGAAGAGTGCCTTCCTCAAACTCACACACGGCACTCTTTGAAAGTAGTGAACTACTATAGCAGGGCAGGGGAGAGCACTCCAGTTGAAAGGGTTACAAGGCCTTGCTTTGTTAGGGAGGTTGCTCTTTAGAGTAGGTGAGAAAAATCCTCTACTGACAACTGCCACCAGCCTGAGCTGAACAGCCTTCCTGGTCTCCAAATATTCAACTGGCTAGGGCTTATGGAAGTTGTGGCCCAAAACATCTGGAAGGAGAAGGCTGGAATAGGTTTAGAAGCTTATTAGGCAAAGTGGACAAGAAAGGAAGCTCTCTATGCTCATATCACATACCAGAGGTGATTCAGAGGTAACACACCTCTGATTACTAGAGACCATGTTGTTGCTATCATTGTTGTTCATCATCACCGTCGTCATCAAGATCATGCCACAAGCAAGGCATGATGGGCAGCAACAACTTCCTGCAAGCTCAGCAGTGAAGCATCTGCTCTGCCTGCAGAAGAACTCAAGTTCAACCCTCAGGCTGGTGGCTGCTTTAAGATTTAGACCTCAGGAGAGCCTTGGTGAATCAAGCCAAAGGTCCACCTAGTCCAGCACTCCACTCTCACAGCAGCCCATCAAGTAGGGCTGGGAAAGACTACTGCCGAAACCCTGTCAGCTGCTGCCAGTCAGTGTGGACTGCACTGAGGTAAATGGAGCAATAGGCAACTTCCTATGCTACCGTCTACTCCACTCAGGATCTGTTGGAGGCTAGGTGGATCTTTGATCAAATGACCCAGAACTCTTCTGTTATTACATCTGATTTTCTGTTTTCAGGAATGCTTTAGACCCCCACAAGATGATTAGGGGCACCTGCATTTCAAGCCAGCTTTCTGGTTCTGTGCTCTGAAACTAGGCCAAATATGCCGAACTAGACATGACAAGATGGGACGCAGATGGCGCTGTGGGTTAAACCACAGAGCCTAGGACTTGCCGATCAGAAGGTCGGCAGTTTGAATCCCCGCAACGGGGTGAGCTCCCATTGCTCGGTCCCTGCTCCTGTCAACCTAGCAGTTCGAAAGCACGTCAAAGTGCAAGTAGATAAATAGGTACCACTCCGGCGGGAAGGTAAACGGCATTTCCGTGCGCTGCTCTGGTTCGCCAGAAGTGGCTTAGTCATGCTGGCCACATGACCCGGAAGCTGTATGCCGGCTCCCTCAGCCACTAAAGCGAGATGAGCGCCGCAACCCCAGAGTCAGCCATGACTGGCACTAATGTTCAAGGGTCCCTTTACCTTACTTTAGACATGACAAAGCAGGCATATGTATCTTAAACATGTGTCTGCCCCAGTCATAAATAAAGCAGAGGTGAGGTGGAGGTGTCTATTATTTCCATCAGGACTGGAGAACCTGTGCCTGCCCCCCTTCAAAAAAAAAACAAGGTTTCTAGATTCCAGCTCCCATCAGCCCCAGCCAGAACGATTAGTGGTCAGGAATGAGGTGGGTTGTAGTACAAATATCTGGAGTGGAACAGGTTCCTCCTCCTGGCTTTAAGCAAAGATGAAGTGCACCAACATATACAAACCACAAGGAAAGTTCAAAAAACAGCCAAAGTGAATTCTTACTTCTACTCTTGCCTCCCAGAATCTGGCAGCCCATGGCCATTTTTGCTGTCTGGGAGCAGCAGAGGTATTGTCCGTCAGTCCAGAAGCAGGGATGATATTTCTGCACCAGGTTGGCGTTGTAGCAGATCACTGCAGCAGGAAGGAAGGGTTACTATAGTTTCTGATCTTGTTTGAGTGATGGTAAACAGTTTCAGAAAACAAAACAAAAAACCTGGATATTGAAACTCGGTTTGAAGTTGGTTCAATATCTTGACTTCCTCCAGAGCTGCTAGCCATAGTTTCCCAATTCGGATGAAACAGGAAACAACTGTCAACGAGAACTTCCTGGCTTGCTTGCCAGCTTAGGTGAAGGAGGAAGTGAAGGGCTTGCATGTGTGGGCAAAAAAAAGGGGGGTACATTCACATCACGCTTTAGTAAACCGATATATGATGATTCAAATGCGGCCAATCAGGTTAAAAAGAAGCAAGCAATGTTAATCTCCTCAAATGGTCCAATTGCTTAATCTTGGCCTGAAGAGGAAGAGTCTTATGGCACATTAAAAAAATGCACACATCCCTGGCACGGCCTGATACTCATCGCCAATCCCCACCACTCACCTCTCTGCCCCTTTGTAAGATTATTTTGGGGGCATCAGGATAGTGCTGGGCGAGTCCTAGAGGGAATTTTTGTCAGGGCACCCTCAATCTTTGTGCCAACCCTGGTCAAGGCTTTACCACCTACCTAACCTATAAAGGGGACTCGGGTGGTGCTGTGGGTTAAACCACAGAGCCTAGGACTTGCCAATCAGAAGGTTGGCGGTTCAAATCCCTGCAACGGGGTGAGCTCCCGTTGCTCGGTCCCTGCTCCTGCCAACCTAGCAGTTCAAAAGCACATCAAGGTGCAAGTAGATAAATAGGTATTGCTCAAGCGGGAAGGTAAACGGCATTTCCGTGTGCTGCTCTGGTTCACCAGAAGCGGCTTAGTCATGCTGGCCACATGATCCGGAAGCTGTACGCCGGCTCCCTCGGCCAATAAAGCAAGGTGAGCGCCGCAACCTCAGAGTCGGTCACGACTGGACCTAATGGTCAGGGGTTCTCAGTAGTGGTGCCCACTCTGTGGAACACCCTCCCATCAGATGTCAAAGAAACAAACAACTATTAGACTTTTAGAAGACATCCAAAGGCAGCCTTGTTTAGGGAAGCTTTTCATACTGGATGAATCATTGTATTTTAATCTGCTGGAAACCGCCCAGAGTGGCTGGGGAAACCCAGCCAGATGGGCGGGGTATAAATAATAAATTATTATTATTATTATTATTATTATTATTATTATTATTATTATTAGTTGTGGCCTTACTGTGTAAAAAGCTTGACATGTTGATATATATCAGGTGAGACAAATTTTTAAAAGGTAAGACTGCCAGGGTTGTTGGAGAAAGGAATCTATTGTTTTTTTGCGTTATAAGGGCACTCCAGAACAAGGAACCTGTGTGAACCTTAGTTAAATAAGATTATTGGAAGGAAGCATGTAATGACTTTACTTGTAATCAGGTTGTCATCCATGCAAAAAGCAATTTCTCCTCAGGCTACTGCTCCTCTAGATGACCTGTTTATTAAACATTCATCCAGATTTGCTTCCGCATAGCATATACAGAGGTTAGACTATGTCTGGTCTATATAGCGAAGGGTTTCCCAAACTTGTGTCTCCAGCTGTTTTCGGACTACAACTTCCATCATCCCTAGCTAGCAGGACCAGTGGTCAGGGATGATGGGAATTGTAGTCCAGAAACAGCTGGAAACCCTGTTACAGGCCACTCATTCTGATTTGTCTGCAGGGAAGTTATACAACAGTAAGCATTCATCTGGAATTCATCCTGATTTGCTTACAGGGCATTTATATGCCTTCTTGTTAATATTCATTCTTCTCACACTTTTCAGGGTGCTTCACTTTCCTAAGAGCAAAAAGTCAGCTGTGTGTGTATGCTTTTAAGTGGCTTTGTTGCAAAAGGGCAACAGATTGCTTTAATTCATTTCAAGTGTGCAAATCTAATTTTCCACCTGAATCCTTCCTGCAAAATATTGTTCCTATTTAAAATATCTAGCTTTTAACTACTAGAGAGAGAGAGAGACTTACCATTTTTCAACTGGTGAATCCAGCGGCTCCTCAACTCCTCTGTTGGAGAGAAGACATAGAGGGGCCCTTCATCATACACCACCTAGTGGAACAGAGTCAGAGCAGCACAGATGACAGCCACAAACACATTGTACACAGACAATAGTGTCATATCAAGATGGGGGTCTGAGGCACATGTCCAAGAGACCAATAATGGCAGGGGATTCTTAAATGTACCATGGCTGGTTTATTGCTTATTGAAAGAAGGGATGGGAGAAAGAAATAGGATTTTATGTGACTGTAAAGAGAAATGATGTGATTCATGCTTGGTAAACCAATATGATAACTGAAACGCAATTGTCCTTTGAAAGTTGCATTCTTCTGAAATTTTTGATGGAGTTATCCAACCAAACAGTGAATACAAAAAAAAATTCATAAGGAGAAAGTACAAACAAAATCCATACTGTCATGAAAATAAGATACAAAAATGCATTTTTGCGCACGCACACACAAAAGTGTTTTAATCAAAATTTCAGTCAAAAATGTATCTTAAGAGGAATTCTCACTGAAAATATTCGAAAGGATTTTTTTAAATCCAAATTGCTGTGGCAACATGGAGAATTGGATTTTAAACCAGGTAAATGAGAAACAGAGAAACCGAAACTGACAGTACTGGACTACAAAGACCAACGGTCTGAAAGTCTGCATGCACACACCACACATTTAAAGCATTTGACTCCCCCCACCAAAAAAAAAAAATCCTAAGGATTGTGGTTTACCCCTTACAGAACTAGTTCCCCAAACCCTTGGCAAACTATTGTTCCCAGGACTCTTGGGCTGTGTTCTTTAAATATATGGTGTGTGTGCAGTTTTAGCCAGGGGAAGAGGAGCATAAGACTATGACGCTTAAGCTTCAGGGCCCAAATCCTGGACGGGTCCCAGAAGTGACTTTGGTCCACATGGCTTAAAATTTTTTGGTCCACTAGACCCAATTTGAGCGGCATGACTCAACCTATTCATTTTTTGTTGTACAGTCATACCTTGCGTTAAATATGCTTCGAGTTGAGCGCGTTCGAGTTGCGCTCCTCGGCAACCCAGAAGTAACGGAGCGCGTTACTTCCGGGTTTCGCCGTCTGCGCATGCGCAGACGCTCAAGATGATGTCACATGCATGCGCAGAAGTGACAAAAAGCGACGTGTGTGTGCGCAGACACGCCGTCGCTAGTTACGTTTACCTGTAAATGCAAACGGGGCTCCGGAACGGATCCCGTTCGCATCTTAGAGGTACCACTGTATATATTTCAACATTCCTAAGCTTGACCATCAGTAGCACAGACGTTGTACAGGTGTGGTGATCTGTCGTGGAACAACCCCACTGAAGAAGATAAGAGCAGTTATCCAGACCTCGCTGCTGGTTGTGAAGGAGCGCCTTGCGACACTTCAACATTCAGGGCCCCAGAAATGTAGGTCCGTCACTGTAAGACTATTAAGTCCAGAGTAAGGTAAAAGTAAAGGGACCCCTGACCATTAGGTCCAGTCGTGGCCGACTCTGGGCTTGCGGCGCTCATCTCGCTTTATTGGCCGAGGGAGCCGGTGTACAGCTTCCGGGTCATCTGGCCAGCATGACTAAGCCGCTTCTGGTGAACCAGAGCAGCGCACAGAAACGCCGTTTACCTTCCTGCCGGAGCGGTACCTATTGATCTACTTGCACTTTGACGTGCTTTCGAACTGCTAGGTTGGCAGGAGCAGGGACCGAGCAACGGGAGCTCACCCCGTCGTGGGGATTCGAACCGCCGACCTTCTGATTGGCAAGTCCTAGGCTCAGTGGTTTAACCCACAGCGCCACCCGCGTCCCTTAAGTCCAGAGTAGCCCTGTTTAAAGGCATTTTGAGCTAAAACCATCCTGCCAACAAATTCTTTCGCCTTTTTTTTTTTTTGTATAAATGTACCTGATAATGTTTTAGCTGTACCTGTGGCTTGACCATGGGGCAGGATGGTGGAGGACTAAAGCAACAGATTCTGGGAGTCATTAAGGGCAATAAAGTAAGAGACAAGACAGGTACAGACACATTCTCTTGAGTCTGGAACATGTGACCCAACTGTCTATGATGGGGTGGCTAACAGGAAAAACAGCTCACCTGGAAAGGATAGGGGAACCTCTCTATGATGTCTGTCTCACTTAGATCTTCTCCTTTTCTCTGTGTGCATGTGAAATAGATGGGAGATTAGTACATTAGAAATGTACACCAAAACTCACGTCCAGGAAACTGTGGGCAGGTGAAAGTGGGTGTGCTTAAATTTTAAGGTCTCAAATATAGAAAATAAATATTCATAAATGCACACATATCTAAATATATGAACCATGTGTCTTAAATAGTACAGGAGAACAATCCTAAAGCCATTTTAACTCTCCCAATGACCTCAAATACTCCTCTGCAGGAAGGGAGGCAAATGGGGAAAGCCTTCCCATTGTCTTTTTGCTTGCAAATCCTGTCTTAAGGGCACATTTGTGTATGAATAGGGTGAGCCTGTGGCCTGGATTCAGGAACTAAAGTATCAACCATCAGAAAAGAATGGCCAGGCTGCCCAGGTAATGCAGTCAGTGACCATCCTAGCAAACAGGATTTCTGCTGTAGACCGCCTCAGCTGCTGTAGACTACCTCCTTCTGTGATGTATGCCTGATGTTTTAGGGGGGGTGGTCTGCGTGTGGTGAGTGGGGACCCTGTTGCAACAGTTTCTTGAATACAGGTTTACTAGCTGCTTTGCTTCTCAATATACTCTGGTTGGCCTCTGTTATTTTCTCCTACTGATAGGGAACCCACTTAAGGACTCTATATGGGCCCTGGAATACCCCATAAAGGAAAAGGAGCAGGTATTTTTTTCTTATAACAGGGGGCAAAGCAACAAATATATATTTTACCTTTGTAAAGTAAGCTAGCTTCTCCACACACCTTCCATTCTTTGCCCTCCATTCACACAATCAAGAGGAATTGTCAAAGTCAAAGGATGCATTCCGTCCAGGGCCAGGGAGGGAAGCAGGGGAGATGGGAGAGTTCCAGTTGGCCCCTATACCTGAGGTTCCCCATGCAGGTCTAGCACTGAAGGACCATGAGAAGCATCTTTCCCAGTCCTACCTGGAGACTCCAGGGATCAAACCTGGGACCTTCTGCATGCAAAGCAGATGCTCTGCTCACTCAGCTATGCTCCTACACTGAACCTCACAAGCAGCTAGTACCAGTGATACATTTGGAACTCCAGGACTTCGCCCTGACAGCCCCAAGACCCATGAAATACTCCTTCAAGGGGAATCCCAAAATGCAGGTATCTGTGTTGGTCCACTATTCTGTGGCCTCCCTTGTGGGTATGGATATGGACCCTCCACTGACCACAAGGAGACATGTCACAGCTGGTTTAGGGCACTGTCCCTGGATGGCAATTTGATGTAACTGTGGAGCACTGAAAAACAGTGTGGCATTCCCCCCCAAAGGGAATGCATGTATATGTTTAGCAGGAGAATCTTGTGGTTGCTGAGAGCAGGAACATCCTGTCTGAAATGAAGGCACATTAGTGCTTCGTTACCGGGATTCGCCGTTCTGGTGGAGGATTGTTCTCTGGAGCCACAGTCTCTACACAGGTGATCTTCTCAATGTCCACAGAGCCTTTCTTACTTCCTCGACGCTGCAAAGGAGAAAACAGGAATGCTTTAAGACAGTCCAGCTTTGAGCCAGCACTACTTGCACAGCTAGTGGCTTAGGCTGGGTCTAGACACACACAAAAAAAGTTTTAGGAAAATGCATTGTAAAGTTCATAATGAGAAATCACCTACAGGTGGTTACCTAACAACAAGAAAACTAGCGCTAATACGCCCAGGAACCTCACCAAAATGCTGGAGAGGGTGCACCTCCCCAGGCACATACCTCCACATGTGGTGGGAGTGCCCCCAAAATCCAACTATTCTGGACAACAGCCATACGAGAAATATGTAAAATAACTAAGCAAGTATTAGAAATCACCCCAGAATTGGCCCTACTAAACATCTTCCAAGACAACAATGCCCATTTACACCACAAAGAACTCATAACCCACCTACTTTCAGCAGCCAGAAACACCATAACCAGACACTGGAGAAACCTGTCAGGAGTAAGCATGGACCAATGGTACCAAATACTACCAATTAACCAATAAACTGAAACTGACACGGGGACAAACAGAAGAAGACGCCTTCACCCCGGTATGGCTCCCCTTTAGCACATTCACAGCCCAACAAGACAATGACAATAATCCACCAACAGCATACAAATCAATATGGCTAACCTGATCCAAAACACCCACCCACCCCACTCACACATGGAAACAAAGATCACCACAGCCAATAACAAACAAACAACCACACCCTAGGCCAACCCCAACCTCTCTCACCACCAAAGGAACACAAGTAAACAGCAGAGAACCTGCACAAGCAACGCTGACACCAAACCCTACATACATTAAGTATAATAGAAACATTGCCACCCGACCCCACCCATCTTCCCCCCTCCCCCCCTCTCCCCCTTTTCTTCCTAATGTCTCAACAAATGAAACTGATTTGTAAAAATGTTACGTGGAAAAAATACGAGAGAGACACATTACACATACTTCTGTAAATCAAGAAAATCTTTAATAAAAATACATTAAAATAATAATAATAATGAGAAATCACATTGCCGAGAATTGAACTCCACAGCACCATGCGGTGTAACACTGTTATAACACATTTAAAAATTATTATTTTTTTACTAATGTAGCTGAGTCCCTAGGATCAAAACATGAGTCCTTCTGTATGCATCAAAACAATCACACCCACATACCATACATTAAAGCACTATTATGCCACTTTAACAAGACATGGCTTCCCCCAAAGGATCCCGGGGACTGTAGTCTGTTAAAGACGCTGAGGGTTGTTAAGAGACCTTACCCCCCCCCCCCCAATCAAGCTACAATCCTGGGCATCCTTAACAAGCTAAGGTTTCCAGGCTGTCAAAATGGTTTAAGAGCACTTTGCATGTAACCGTGCAGATGTGACAGCACTCAGCCAGTTCAATGGGCCTTAGATCGCAATGCAGCTGTGTTTGCTGCACAGACAAAAACTGCCTTCCTCATGTAGATCTCCTTTACAAGATCCAGGTGTTTTGTGTGCCTTCAGAGAGTTAGTGTAGGCACCCCACCACATTGTTCTTGAAATCTGTTATGTACTGAGTTGAATAGGATCCAAACTGCAGCAGTCTGATTGGTCCTAGAACAATAGGATTCAGAATGCAGCAGTCTGATTGGTCCTAGAACAATGCAGCAGTATGATTGGTTGGCAGGAACCACCCAATCATGCTCCAGATATAAGTGAATCCACAACCTGATTGGCTTACAGTAGAATTCCAGAATGAGCCAATCATGTGCAGCCCATTGTGTAAATAATGTATATAAAGCAGATACTTTGAGGGGACATTCATTCATTCCTCCTCACCACTATGAGCTGAATAAAGAGCATGAAATCACTTTGCGACTCTGAGTATATTTCAAAATCTTACCATCCCTGATCATTATCTGGGGCTGAGAGAAATCAGAGTTCAACAACAGGCTCCCCATACCTAGTTGAGCATGTCAGACTGGGACAGTAGAAATCCAGCTTCAAATCCCCACTCAGCCACAAAGTTCACTAGGTGATCATGGGCCATTCACCATCCCTCAGCCTAACTGGTCCCTTGGGCACCTGAGACAGAAAATCCTACACATACATTTCCGTGTCCCTGTCAGTAAAAATACAGTAACAATAAATTAAATAACTAAACACTTGCTGCCCTTTCATGGCATCTACAATCAGCAGCTTTAGGGTGGCTAGGTTCAAAAGAGGACAGCGTTGCTGCATCCTTAGTGACAACTACCTGCTAGAAGTCCCTCTTTAATGCAACTATTAAAGGCGCAAAAGCCATATACTCATTTGCACCCAGCTACCTCACTTCTAGGGACGCGGGTGGCGCTGTGTGTTAAACCACAGAGCCTAGGACTTGCCGATCAGAAGGTCAGTGGTTCGAATCCCCGTGACGGGGTGAGCTCCCGTTGCTCGGTCCCTGCTCCTGCCAACCTCGCAGTGCGAAAGCACCTCAAAGTGCAAGTAGATAAATAGGTACTGTTCCGGCGGGAAGGAACGGCATTTCTGTGCGCTGCTCTGGTTCTCCAGAAGTGGCTTAGTCATGCTGGCCACATGACCCAGAAGCTGTACGCTGCCTCCCTCAGCCAATAAAGCGAGATGAGCGCCGCAACGCCAGAGTCGGTCACGACTTGACCTAACGGTCAGGGGTCCCTTTACCTTTACCTCACTTCTATCACAGCCAGCTGTCTCTTCTCTGTGACTCACCCCGCGCTCAAAGTCGTACTCATAGTAGGAGAGCTTGCTCTCAGTCAGCAGGAAGAGCCGTTTCTTGAAGTTGAGAGGGGATGTCTTCTTCTTCTGCTGAGAGCGTTTTAGAAAGATGCCCTCCAGGATAACATTCGACATGGCTCACGTCACCTTCTCCTCCTCCTCCTCCCCTTCCACGGTGGATTCGCTGGACTTCCGCTAATCAACAAAAAGGGACAGCTGCAATCATCATCATAATATAGACTAGAAAGGAAGCCCTGATTAACAGACTTCTGTGTAAACATGCTTATATTGCACTGTTAATGACTCAAAGCTAGCTAATTCTCTTTCTTATTAAATCAAAATACATTCAGGGTGATAAATATTCAAGATGCACAAACCCAGACCATCTTCAGAAGTCCTTCTTTGGTTGCCCCAGCCAAGTGAGATACTAGGGAAAAGGCTTTTTCAGTGGTGGCCCCCTGACTACGGAATGTTCTCCCTACAGCTTGCTGGGTTCCTTTTTGGGATCATTTCAGTGCCATGTAAACAAAGGAACTTAGGAAGTGGCTTTATACCACGACAGTCATTGGTCCACCTAGCTCAGTATTGTCTATACTAGGGTTACCAGACGTCCCCGGTTCCTGGGGACAGTCCCTGGATTTGCAAATCTGTCCCCGGAATGTCCCCAGGTTTGCAAATCTGTCCCCGGGAAATGTGGCAGTGGCAGCCTCAGCAGCCCGGAGCCAGCCTGGTAGCGCAGTTGGCTCTGGCTGGCTGCGGGCTGCTGATTGCCGCTGCTGCCGCCACTGTCAAAAGGGAACCGGGAACGCCCGGCAGTACAAATCTCCTGCTCCCTTCCCCCTTTGTTTTGACTAATGGGGGAGGCTCAGGACTTGCGGGTGGGGCGTTGCCCAGGAGGGGTGCAAGGCGCACGGTTTCTCTGCTGGGCAAGGTGCAAAGCCCTTCTTTCGCACCCTGTGAAACATAAATGCAGGGTTCAATTTTTCCATGATGCAGAACTTTGATACTCAAAATAATAGGTGTTAATGACTTCCATGATCTCTTTTGCCATGTGTGCAATCGATGCTGAGAGCTGACTTTGGGTTCTGACGTTCTCTGTAAGATTATGAAAAGTTCCGTCATGTTCTGGTGCTCCTAAAAACATGCCTGGCCAAAGTTGCCATGGGAGCTACTTCCATGTGCAGTTGGAGATGGATCCAATTCCATGCAACAGAGGACACCAGCTGCTTGGAAGTAGAAGTAGTATCTATCTTATGGATCTAACGTCTTGATAAGCCTTCTCATCTGCACAGATTGTGGGGCTTTCAGATATGATGAGGCCCCATCAGAAAAAAGAACTGCACAGTTTAAATATGTTTCAGTTTCCCAACTTTGCTAATCTAAAAACAGCATAGCTGCTCTGTATTCCTATTTGTTTTCCCCATTGAAGGAACCTTTGTGTTTCACCTAAGCATGGAGATCTGGGTGTAACAGCTTGATTTTATATTTTCACAAGGATGATGAACCATTGTATGTCTGTCTTGGGAAACAGTCCCACTGAAACCTACAAAATAGCAAAATATACCAAGTGTAGGGAAAATTTGGCGCTCTGGATGTTGCTAAACTACAAATCCCATCATGCCTGGTCATTACCCATGCTTGCAGAGGTTGATGGAAGTTGTAGTTCATTAACATTGGACGGGCCAAAAGTTTTCCACATTTGAAATAGGTCCTCGTTGGAATGAGTAGTACCTTCTCCTCCCATATTAAGACTGACTAAATTCAGATTTCGTCCAACATCAGCCAATTTTTCCCCTTCCTCTTCCCCCAATCTTGTTTTGTTTACCACAAAGCCTGATAATGAGTTATGGAGGGCTCAAAAACTTGCACACTATTTTGTAGCATTTTGTTCAACCTAATAAAAGTATTACTTTTTGGATTTTTTTCTCTTCTGGGCCAACCTTTGCTTTTTGTATTAGAAGTAGGTTGCTCCCTAGCACAACTTCCAGAGCGTCAGAAAATGAAGGCATTAATTAGATAGAGCCAAGCAATGTTCAAAAAAGCTAACACAGACTTTTGAGCTACACTCTCATCTGCAATTGCAATCCATATGGGATTACAATTAGATAATGCATCTGTACTACTTTGAACACTGGAAAGCACTGGTTGAATGCTATTATAATGTTTTATATATTTCTGTGGGGAGGTTATAGTTCTGCTGCTTTTGTTTTAACTATTTATTTGTGTTTTAACCTTGTATTTTTATCTTGTGAATCGCCCTGAGATCTTACGATGAAGGGTGATACATAAGCCTAACAAACAGTTCCCATACAGAAGGAGGGGGGAACCAGTTGCCAATTAATTTATTAATTGTCTATAAATTCTTGGCTCTGCTATCTAAAGGTAAGGGGACCCCTGACCATTAGGTCCAGTCGTGGCTGACTCTGGGGTTGCAGCGCTCATCTCGCTCTATAGGCCAAGGGAGCCGGCGTACAGCTTCTGGGTCATGTGGCCAGCATGACTAAGCCGCTTCTGGCGAACCAGAGCAGCGCACGGAAACACTGTTTACCTTCCTGCCGGAGTGGTACCTATTTATCTACTTGCACTTGGACGTACTTTTGAACTGCTAGGTTGGCAGGAGCAGGGACCGAGCAACGGGAGCTCACCCCGTCGCGGGGATTCGAACCGCCGACCTTCTGATCGGCAAGCCCTAGGCTCTGTGGTGTAACCCACAGCGCCACCCGCGTCGCCTGCTCTGCTATCTACCATGGCTCTAATTTTGTCCATAATCACAAATGTTCCATATTTATTTACTTACTCTTCCTTTATACAAAAAGTAAGAGAAAACATAGCATGTAAGAAAAGAAGCCATCGAAATACTTTTAATTCCCTATGTGAATGGCTTCAAAAAGCAAGTCCATCACTGTCTGGTCTCTGCGCACAGATGCCTTGTGATGGCCACAGATGCCATGTTCCTTGGAAGAGTACAAATGCAGCGTAATCAGGAGCTGCTCTTCAGCAGTAGTGCACATGCTCCACATGAAGGTCCTAGATTTGATCTCTGGCACCTCAGTGTGGATAATACTGAGTTAAATGGACCATTAGTCTGACAGTGTAAGGCAGCTTCCGACATTTCTGCGTACGCACATGTATATCTGCAAGGTACAGAATTAAGAAGACATGGCGTCCAGGATTTGAATACCAGCAGCCAGAGGTGCGTGGGCTGGGAAATACACCTGAGAACAGAAAACTAGAGTGTCTGCGTGGCCCACAATTTAGTTGCACAACACTCATCAAATCTGCTGTTGCTCTGATTCCTACTGGTGTTCTCAGGCCCGAGATCATCACTCTGAAATTTTCCACTTGATTCCTGAATGAGGCTACAAATTGACCTGCCTTCATTGCTTTCATTTCGCCCTCCCCCTTCTTAGTCTGCTCTCCTCTCTCTCTCCCTCTCTCTTTTTCAAAAGCACTGTTGATTCTGGGCTAGCGCAAAGGATTAAAGACTCACTGGTTGACTCTTGTCCTTGCTGTTCCACACACGGTGCTGCAATGGGCTCCTCTCAAAAGCAGCAGGTTCCTTGAGACGACTCTGGACTCTGGAACAGCCGGCAAATAGGTGGATGGTTTTTAAATCTTTGAACGGCTGGTGAAAGGAATGGCAGCAGCAGGAGACTCAGTCAAAGAGCTGTGTTGCACTGCAGGGAAGACTGTCATCTGGAGCTAACCCCACCCTTTCAGTTCCCCTTTTCTTAGTTTCTGACCAAACTGTCTTTATTTCCTTTCAACCATGATGCCACCCTCAGGGTGTCTCCAGACATAAGGGGGTTAATTTGCGAACAGGTCATTGGCAAAAGGTGCCCCCCCTTCCTGTTATCCTCTTTCCCCTGAAAAGAGTTAATCTTGATTAAAGGGGGGGGTTAAAATGGGCTGGCATTTTGATGTGAACTATGTTGTGTGGCTGCTGCAAATGACTTGTTTATATGGGGAATACTGATCCCACAATAAATGCCCATCTGGGGCCTCCAGCCCAGGCTGTCACTAATTTGTGGGTGGGTTTCCAGCACACACCATAGGTTCACGCTTGCACAATGAAAATGGATTAAATCGCTCTGTCACCCTAGCGCAACAAATCTGCTTTTTAAGAAAAACAATGCCACAAGTGTTTTTTGCTGCTAGGAAAGTGACTGGGAAATGTATTGAAAAGTGTGAGATGAACGAATTGTTAATGGGAAGATGTGTAAACACCCTGCAGGAAAACGTGGGTGAATGCTTGTTGTTGTATAGCTACCCCATAAACAAATAAGAACAAGTGCTCAATAAGCAACAGACATAGTCTAACCACCGTGAAAGCTCTGTGCAAGCAAATGAGCTCAATAAACCCCTGAAGGAGCTTTCAGTCTTGCTGCAAGAAAAGGAAGTCCTAGCTCAGTAGGGGGGCCAGGCCTTGCCTGGTAAGAGGCAATAGGTCTGTCTGCAGAGAGGCAAGGAGAGGGAAGGAGAAACAGAATTGGCTCCAGGACTAACTGCAAGCAGATGGTTCCATGCATACCAGACCTTGAAGTACATTTGAAGCACATTACAGTGGTACCTTGGGTTACATACGCTTCAGGTTACAGACTCCGCTAACCCAGAAATATTACCTCTGGTTAAGAACTTTGCTTCAGGATGAGAACAGAAATCGTGCTACGGCGGGGCGGCAGCAGCGGGAGGCCCCATTAGCTAAAGTGGTGCTTCAGGTTAAGAACAGTTTCAGGTTAAGAACGGACCTCCAGAACGAATTAAGTACTTAACCCGAGGTACCACTGTATTTCTTTCAAAGAATTCTGGACACTAGTTTGTTAACAGTTGATGGGAATCATAACTTAGTGAGAGGTAAACTACTATGCTCAGAATTATTTGAGGGAAAGAATGTGCTGCGAATGTGCTATAAAATTATAGTGGGTACACAGCCATAGAGGCAGAGGGGAAGACAATGAAAGGAAGATACAGAATCGATTAACTATCTTTTATTGAGCTAATTTCAGATTTTTTTTTCTGTTTTCCAGAATTCTTCATCAAGTAGGGTCAGCCTGTGGAAACATCCTGCGAAACTCAAAAGCTTTCACGCCAATCCAGTTGGCCCAATTCTGGAGCATGGGGGAGGGGGTTGGAATACATAAGTATTGCACAGCAAACTGCAAAAGAGGCAAAGGAAGATGTTGCCTGTACTGTATAAGAAAGAACAAGCTGAAGAGGGGTCATATCCAAGATGGATCCTGCCATTACAAGCAAATAAGGCTTGAGCAGGGTGCAATTTGAACTGGGGCTTAACTTTAGAGCTGGTTTTGAGAGCTTCATAAAATATGAAGAGTGATGCCAGGCACAGGAAGACTGTGGTCACAATGACACCATGCTGCACACTTAGAGCACACTTACATCTTGTTCACAGTCATGGCTTCCCCCAAAGAATCCTGGGAACTGTAGCTTGCCATGAATGCTGGGAACTGTAGCTCTCTGTGGAGGTAAACTACAAGTCCCAGGATTATTTGGTAGAAGTGGCAGCTGGTAAAGTAGTATAACCAGTGCTTTTTTCCTAAAAAAAATGTTTAGGGGTACTCTCATTTTCCTATTCACATTGAAATACTGCCCCTCAATGAGGCCAAACTTAGATTCAAAAAATGTTTAGGGGTATGTGTACCCCTGCGTACCCCCAGGAAAAAAGCACTGAGTGTAAAATTGTTTTAAATCTATGGTGGTGATGTGACATGTACAGCAATGCCCATTCTTTGTCCATGGCCCACATTAACCATTTCCCTCTTCCGCCTCCCTTTCTGTTTTGCTTACCAATTTGTCTGCCTAAGAGTTTTGGCAACTCAAAAGCCTGAACATCACCGCTGCCTTTCATAACATTTGGGTTACCCTAATGTGCACCAAGGCCTCTCTTTTAACCCCAGCCTGCAACTCAGAGCTGAGGTTAACTCCAGGTCAGGAAACTTCTCCCCCACAGTATTTGCAAAAACTGCCATTTGGCCAAGTCGGAGAGGAGTGTGTTTGTCAGTGGAAATCTAAATAAAGTACTGGGTGCGTGTGTATAGGGAAGGTCAGGGCCAGAGGCAGCCCTCGCCAGTGTGAGGCCCGTTGAACATAGGGAGAATCTCCGGAGTTTGCACAGCCACAAAAGCTTCCTCTTTCCAAGTAATCCACTATGTGAGCAACTCTCTTCCTGATAAAATGGTTAAATAAAACACACCACACAACTTTTTTTGTGACTTTCTCTACTTGTAACATTTACTACTATTATTACTATTTTATGAAGATGGCTACGATGGCTATGATTTCAGTATCATTGCCAGACGTCTGTACCTTTCTATGAGCTGCGTAAAAAGGAAATGTTATGCCAGCTGCTCCTTATCCGTCGCAGTCGCCGCAACGTCCCAATTGGGAAAAGCTGCACTTGGAAAAAATCTCCTTCATATACCAACTCATGCATCACGACCTTAACCCATGTTAAGGTAAGTCCCGTCGAGTGCAATGGGGCTTCGTTACTCTCAAGTAAGTGTGCAACGCGAACAAGCCATGCAAGCACATGTGCCCGCAATTTCCTCTCTTTTCCTGAAGGTGGCGGACACGGCTCGCTCGTTCTTCCTCCTTGACGACTCTATGATGAGCCCGCGAGTGACGCTCTAGCCTTCCGGCTTCCCTTTCTTTTTCTGCTCTCGCGTATCTTTGACTTCCGCTTCCGGGAAGAAGTTCTTTCTTTCTCTGTGGAGGCGACGTTGACGCTGGCAAGATGGTGAGATGCTTGGATCCAAAGCCATCCGCTTCGGGGGCTAAGGGCAGCGGTTCGGGCGTGGGTCTCAGAGAAGCGGCGACAGACGGCCGACAGGGCTGGGGGGATTTGGTTGGGGAATCGCTGGGTTGTGGAGAGAAGGGAGGTGGAAAAGGCCCGAGGTTGGCAAGGCCAGAATGGGCATGGAGGGGAAGGGTAGACCCTGATTGTGCCTGTCCAAGGAGCGAGGCCCTGACGGTAGTGCAGGTCGCTCTTACGCTATTGTAGGCTGAGCTGTGGTTCAGGTTGCGGGGGTGTTGGCGGAGGGCACGGTGCATATAATGGCATTTGCATTCCTGCGTATAGAAAACTAGCTTGTCTGTGGAAAGGTTTCCAACCCAGCCTTCTCATGCTGATTTTCTGCTGGCAGGGATTTGATTATTTGTAATTCCGTCGTGTAAACCTGTCGATTGCCATGTGTACCTCAGAAGAGCAGTTGCTGTGGGATGTGAGAATGCTGTTGTGCTCAAGTCCTGTTTTTTATTTATTTCACAATTTACACTTGAAAAGAACACTGCTGTGAGCTATGTTCCATTGGCCCCTTGTATGCATTTTCGCTAGGTGGGTTTTCCTATTAAGGGGCATCTTACTCTGCCTGACCACATGGTATGCTAATTATCTAGTTAGCAGGATATAATCACATGGTTGCATGCAAAGCTAAGGAGACACACTTACTGCTGTAAAACTTAACTTGCTCTTCTTTGCCAGGTGAACGTCCCCAAAACCCGCAGGACTTACTGCAAAAAGTGTGGGAAGCACCAGCCCCACAAAGTAACCCAGTACAAGAAGGGCAAGGAGTCTTTGTATGCTCAGGGTAAGTTGCAGAAGTGTACATTTTACTCCCAATTTCTTGGAATCACAAAGAGCATGCCTGCAATATTGTAGAAATGGTACATTTTTTTGAAACTTAGGATTGCCATCTGTAAAACGTTATTTGAGCATATCTTTCATTAATTTAAGAAAATGCAGGAGGAGTACAGAGCATTGTGCCATGTGGGAAATACGGAATCAGCACATGTCGTGAATACATGAAGTGTTCTACTTCATTAAGTGAATTTTGCTTTTACTTTGCAGTGTTGGCCTTTGTGTGCACAACGCATACAAAATGTGGAGGCAGGGGGGGATAAGGGAATAAATACAGAGGTTCCCTTAACATTTAAAAATAAAGATTCTCCCTGCGTATACCTCATCACACAACACTGTGACAGTAAAGTAGATAAACAACACCTGGCTTGTGAAACCTCAGAACCATAGGGGAGAAAAATAGGCAAGGTAAGCTGTTCCGAGAATGTGTGGCAGGAGGAAACAGTTGCATGTTGTAGGAATACAGATAACCAACCTACCTCATGGTGAAGTTGGTTGTTCCCTTGTCTTGTAGTGTTTAGGGGGGTTGAGTTTCAAGTAGACTTCACTGTTATCTGAAGGATTTAATTTCTTCCCATTAGGAAAGCGGCGATATGATCGCAAGCAGAGTGGCTATGGTGGCCAAACAAAGCCCATCTTCCGCAAAAAGGTGAGCCTAACTGGAAGGCTATGGGAACTCGTATGGTGCAACTTGAAGCTGAGTATGCTGGTGTGGAACTGGAGAATTCCTGTTGCGGGTTTATTTCAGGAATTAATATGAATGAATGAATGAATGAATGAATGAATGAATGAAAAATCGGGACTTCTGGGACTGGATCTTCCTTTTTAGGATCTCAGCTTAATTTTGTTCACTTTTCATTTTCACGGAATACTAATCTGACTGATTGCCTCACCTTTTCACTTTTCTGCTTCCCTTTCTGCCTTGCCTTGTAAGTAGGTGTAGGGAAGGTAGGGGACAAATGTTGAGATAGGCCTTTGTCAGGGCCTGAATAGACTTTCTTTTCTGTTTCAGGCAAAGACCACAAAGAAGATCGTGCTGAGACTGGAATGTGTGGAGCCCAATTGCAGGTCAAAGAGGATGCTGGCCATTAAGAGGTGCAAGCACTTCGAGTTGGGAGGAGACAAGAAGAGAAAGGTACAATCCTTTGCTAAGTCATGTTCTGTGCAATGCTGGCCCCATCCTTTAGTGTCCAAAGTGATGCTGCCTGTCTTGCTAATTGAGGGTGTTTGTTGTGACAGTGAGAGATAATAGCTGTCCTTTGGACCATTAGATTGATTGTAAAAGTGGGTTTGATATAGTGTGATGACAGAAAAGAGTTGGAGGAATAAATAAGTGAAAACAAATCAGGATATGTACACCTTTCTCATGCACCTATCTTGTTTTAGGGCTTTTTGTAGGAGTGCAGTGGATTCAAATAGTATGAAAAACTATACTTTTCAGGGTGCCTTATATGGGACCCACAATCATACACGTTTAAAATCATTTTCTAGGTTTATCTTTAGTCTTTGGGAGTGGTCCTGGTCAGCTGATAGCAAGTGATAAGCCTCTTTTGCAAATGGGGGGTGGTGGGGAATCTACAAAATTAAAAATGCTTTCGGGTGCTGTTGGCTGTATACTCAGTCTGGTTTTTTTATTTCCCCTTACAGGGCCAGGTTATCCAGTTCTAGGCTGCTGTGGAACCCATTGTTGGTTGGTGTATGAAATGTAATAAAAGTCCTATTGGATCACCCTAATATGTGTCATAGCCATTTTTGTTTACTAGTGTGAGCTTATCTCATTTTATCCCTGTGACAAAGCAGGTCTGTGGCCCAAGATAGCTTTCCTTGACCCCCTTATTGCCCAGCTGCAACACACTAACCCTGCAAGTTTACCAGTGGATCTTACTCTTCAGTATTTGCTGTCACCACCATTCCAGTCCCTGATGGAGGGAACCTAGGGTACACAAAAACAACTGCTTTTAAAAGAGTTCTGAGCCAGTGCTACAGCACTACTCTGTTCAACCCACAGCTTTGTGATTTACTCAGAATGTAGCATCAGCCCATTCTCTCTCAAACACACACCAGAGAAGAGTGCGCTGGGCACTTACAACTTCAGTCCTAAACTCCCAGTAGACTAAATACCAAGGGTCTACGCGCATGGAGATTATAAAACCCTGAGACTGGTGTATATTTTGCTCTAGGAGGCTGAGTTTAGTCAGAATTGAGTATACAGATGTGGATATTTTTCAGCTCTCGTGCCCAACTATGAGGCTTGCTGAAGAAAGTGGGGGCGTGTTTTCATTATATTGTGCTGCTATGTGTAGGACATGGCTGCCTTTGCCTCTTGGGATTTATCTTTTATTTATTTCCTTTTTGTCATTCTGTTTTCTCTGTGACATTTTATACAGGCAGCCTAGGACCAAACCCTGCTTTCTCTGTTCCCCTTTCCCACTCACTCAATATTTACCCATGTCTAGCCTTTTTCCCCACTTGCACATTCCTTTTGGGGAAAACATTCATTGTAAGCCAATTCACTGACATAACATATTTCTCTGGGACTACTTTCATTGCTGGGACTCTCTGTTGGAAGATAAGCAGGTATGTTGCTTTTTCAGGTCTTGAAGCAATTGGCAATATGGAAAGTAATGTACAGTACAGGGATGAAAGCTATTTTCCATGCGTGTCTCGCTTCAATCTCTAGCAGAGACTTCATAATTTGTGCAGTGATTAGGGCAGCCTTTCTCAGCTTCTGGTCCCCAGATGTTGGACTATAACTCCCATCACCCCAAGCCAGAAGGACCAATGGTTAGGGGATGATGGGAGTTGTAGTCCAACACTGTAAACCCCCAAGAGTTCAAAGGCATATGCAGGATAAGCCTTCACTAAACTCCCATAATCACTTCTAACTATATTCTCAGTCTTTTTTCTTTAGAATGCTTAAATTTTGAGATTTTTGCACCTTTATTTGTCAAAAATTTAGAAACAAACATTTAAGTTTCAAGAAATCATAAGCAAATTTTAGTTTCTTGCTTCATTGTATTTGGCCAGAACAACTGACCTGATTTTTCCCATTGTGTTCCTTTAACCAATAAGCAGCAAATGGAATATAACACGAAAACCCCAATAGCTTGATCATGTGGATTTTTAATTCACTTCCATTATCCCTTGCCAGCAATAGGGATTTAGTTCATGGCAGAAAGACAGCAAAGATTCATTGAAAACATTTTGCCAGTATCTCTTGTACAATCACATTGTATGGATCATTTTAGTGAAGCAGTGATGCTTAGTGGTATGAAAAGTCCATGATGACTTCAAACTTACTGGTAGCAACACAGCTGAGATTTCCCCTAGATTTACTGATAAGACTGCTTTCCCCCCATACAACGTGGCTTACACAACAAAACCCACAGGCAAAAATAGAAGTTCAATAAATAGGCATAGTACAATTTATTCAAAAGTGTCCTGCTGAAACAGGTTTTCAGAAAAGTGCCTGAGGTACAACGGGGTGTGCATGTTGTAATCTCACCTGTGCTATAATTATCTTTAGGTAGTGGGGGGAGAGGGCTAAAAGTAACAAAGTTGTGTATATTGTGGTTTGAGTAAGCTGGAGGAATAGGTGACTGCCCACAGGAGTTACTGGTGTATAACCACAGCCTTTTTCTTAACAACACAACTACATTCATCGTGCTTGGCATCCCCCAGAGGTAGAAGAAGAAAACATGGTGTTGATACCGTGTTTGGCAAAGCGCAATAAGGCATAGACTGCTATCTCCAGCTTACTTGTCCAGAAATGCAGGTTCTTACACTTTAAAGGAAATTTAGAAGTCACTGCAGGATTAGGAATGTGGCACTGAACTAAGGAGTTGATGTTGTAGCAACCTTTCCCCTGTAGGAAGGTTACTTGCTTCTGCTTAAAAGTCCTCCTTGGGAGAAAAAATGAGGGGGGAAAGAATATGCTATGTTACAAGAACTCTGGAAAGCGCTTCTTTCCATTATCAAACAGTTTCTCCTCAGTCACTACCGTCTTCAGCAGCACTGTGCCAGTTGGGTTCACCACCACCTTCAAGGGTGAAACCCAGTTGTGTAGCCCCAAATCCTCGCTGGTGGGAAGGATCTGCTGGATGGAGCAGGCAGGGTTACAAGCTAAGCCACTGCCAAGGTAGGCAGTAGAGAAGACAAAAGCCTGTGGTCCACCAATCTCCTGACGGTTCAGCACAGCAATGGCAAAGGCTCCGCCCGACAGGGGCCGCTCCCACAGCTCAAAGTAGTTTTCCTGGAAAGACACAACATCCATTACCAGCTGCAGTAACAATCACTGGGGATGGGGGAGCTGTGGCCCTCCAGATGTTGGGCTGCCAACTCCCGTTGGCCACAGCCAACCAGCCCAGTAGGCAGGGGTGATGGGAGCTGTAGCCCATCAGCATCTGGAAGGACACAGGCTCCCCATCCCTGCTCTGTAGACTGCTTTTTCTGTTAACATACAAAACTGCTTACAAACAAAACAACAAAGATGACAAGTAAAGTTTACGAAACTTTATATGGTGAACCCTTAAAAAACTACTAAAAGGGCTTCAAGGACAGAACGACAAAAGATTAATAATAATAATAATAATAATAATAATAATAATAATAATAATAAAATTTATTTATATCCCGCCCTCCCCAGCCGAAGCTGGGCTCAGGGCAGCTAACAACAATCAAAATAATCCAACATTCTAAAAACATTCATTATAAAATTAATTAAAATCAAATTGATGGCAACCATGAAGCAAAATTCTGTGCAGATCATGTTGAGGACTCCCTTGCCCTTCAGGGAAGGGTGTTCCATAAACAAGGGGCCACCACCGACAAGGCTGTCTCAATATATTCCTCTAGCAAGAGCACCAGGAGGCCTCTGATGGAGATCTTCAGCAGGTTGATACTGGAGGAAGCAATCCTGTGATAACCCTGATCCAATGTTATTTATTGCTATAAAGCAGAGCTAGGAACCTCTTGCTCTCCAGATGTTTCTCGACTGCACTCAGGATATTTATCTAACTATTCAAAATGGGAAACTTCGTTTAAATTGGGAGCAGGGAATTTTGGATGCAGGCGCCAAATGAAAACCTCCAGGCTTCTGTATCTGTGTCTCTCCAGTCCTGTTCCATGCTTTCCTTGAGTGGTATTGTCCAGCTGTAACCATCTTGGAACTGTGATGCTGCCTTTTGCTTGCCTGGATAGAAAGGGTGTGGGTGGGTGTATGTGTGAATAAACTTGGGAATTTTGCACGGAATGCAGCCTTCAGGTTTCCCCTAACGGAATGTGGCCCTCAAGCTGAAAAGGACCCCTCACCTCTTATTTAAATGGATCATCTAAGGAAGGAAGAAAGATGGCTTGCTTAAAAGCAGCCACCCTGTAAGCTCACATCAGAGGCAATTTGAAAGGAGTCTTCCCAGCTCACACTCTTAATGCTGCAAAACACAGGCTCTTAAGAAACTTAAAATGTACTTCCTTAAAAGAACTGCCAGTTAAAAGGATGAGGAAGCAGGTGGTGTGAAAGACCTCTGCCCAAGTTCCTCTACTCCCAGTCCAGAGGAGACAATATTAGGCTCAATGAATTAACAATATCACCTGCTGCTGGTGCCTGTTCGAAGTGGGCAGGGAGGGAAAGCAGAAAGCCCTACAAACAGGATCTGGAGCCAAAGCCAAATGACAGGGAGAGCTAACCATGTGTATAACTGCTTGAACGTAGGGGAGGAAATCTTAAAAAGTAATGAATTTTACAATAGCAGTACTGAGGCTACAGAGAAGGAAGCTGACAGCAGGGCCACCAGGTATTGCTGTAGGTAAGTAGGCAGGCAGGTGAGGCCTAACTGAGGTTGGTGGGGCTGCGTCCCATTTGTATTTGGAACATGATCTGGATGAGTACAGCCTTTCAACTTCATCTAAAGCAATTTCCCAAACTTTGGGTCTCCGACTGTTTTTTGGACTACAACTCCCATCATCCCTAGCTAGCAGGACCAGTTGTCAGGGATGATGGGAACTGTAGTCCAAAACAAGGCCAGCGACTCAAGTTTGGGAAACAAGGCTAAAGACATCAAGGCTGAGAACAGGAGAGTCCGACCTGGTGGAATGCTCTGTCCCATGAGACCAGGGCCCTGCAGGATTTAACTTCCTTCTGCAGGGCCTGTAAGACAGAGCTCTTCCGCCTGGCTTTCAATTTGAACTTAACCTGATCTTTTATTCCCCTTCCTTCCTTCCCTCCCCCTCCCCTTTTTATGAAGATTTCCCGCTCTGGGATCCCACAGCTAATTTTCCCCTGGTCTCCTCGCTGGCCCAAATAGGACTAACTTAGCCAGCTAGCACTGGTGATAATCTAATGTTTATTGGATCGATTTCCCCCCTAAATTGATTTTTGAATTCTGAATTTATTGTTATTCACGTTTTATACTGTATTTTATGCTGTTTTTTGTTGCATCAATTAAGTGTTTTAAAATTTGTTGTTAGCCGCCCTGAGCCCAGTTTTCTGAACCGGGAAGGGCGGGGTATAAATATTATTATTATTATTATTATTATTATTATTATTATTATTATTATTATCACCTTGTTTCAAAACTTTCCTCCTCCTACTCTCCACACACCTTTTCCCCATGGCATTCTTACCTTGGTAATTCGATATCCTTGCTTGCCCAGTGGATCCTGGTTGATGGCTATCACTTCTTTGTTTTGGAGAAGAGCCTTGGCCTGTGGGCTAATCTGACGCAGGTCATTGGACATGAGAAGTGGAGCCGCCATGATGGCCCAGAGTGCCAGCTGAGTTACTTGCTGATCCCAGCTCAGTCCAAAATTCCCAATCACCAGCTGGCATAGGAGGGTGGTAGAGGAGAATTACCATATTGAAGGGGGTTACAACTCTTAGGTATCGGGATGCTACACTAAGGAAGGGAACTAGGCTGGTGATTAGCCGCTGGAGGCCACAGGGCCAAATCCAGCCCTTAATTATCACCAGATACGTCCACTCCCACAGCTCAGCTCATGTTCTTTGCGCTGAAAAGGTTCAATCCCAGGCATTCCCAGTTAAGAAGATAAGAGAAAAGTTTTTAGGAAAAGCCTGTGTTTGCCTGAAGCCCTGAAGAGATGCTGCCCGTCTGTGTAGACAATTCTGGGTTAGATGAGCAAACAGCCTGACTCAGTGTAGTGGTCTCTGGCAAATACTACCTCATCAGAAGGTCTGCTCCACACAGTGTAGAAATAAGGCCTTTACAGTGGTACCTCGGGTTACAAACACTTCAGGTTACAGACAACGCTAACTCGGAAGTTGTTAAGTTGTGGGTGAACATATCAGACGACACAGCGATTCTTCAAACAGCTCTTCTTTATTCAGAGAACAGAAGAGAACTGAACTGAAGGGCTCAGTCAGCCTGCTTATATACAGCTCCAGTACCACGTTACTGTAACAACTTTCTAAAACTATCCAATCACTGAACGTCACTTTCGATCCTTCATTTGCATAACTATCTACAGTATCCATCCAATCACTGAACGTCACTTTCGATCCTTCATTTGCATAACTATCTACAGTATCCATCCAATCACTGAACATCACTTTCGATCCTTCATTTGCATAACTATCTACAGTATCCATCCAATCACTGAACGTCACTTTCGATCCTTCATTTGCATAACTATCTACAGTATCCATCCAATCACTGAACGTCACTTTCGATCCTTCATTTGCATAACTATCTACAGTATCCCCCTGCTGGCCCAGGGTGAGAACTTCAGTACATAACAGAAGTAGTACCTTGGGTTAAGAACTTTACCTCAGGATGAGAACAGAAATCGCGTGGCGGTGGCAGTGGGAGGCCCCATTAGCTAAAGTGGTATCTCAGATTAAGAACGGTTTCAGGTTAAAAACAGACCTCCAGAACGAATAAAGTTCTTAACCCGAGGTACCACTGTTTTGGTAGCACCTACTCTTTGCAACGCCCATTGCAAAGGGAGGCACCATCTCTATTGTTTCCTTGGCTCCTAACGAAGACCTTTTCCAACAAGCCTTTCAAGTGGAGATTGTCACCAAAAGTGAATCCAGCAGAACAGCTTAGGCTAACTTTTATAGCCTGATATCGGTGCGCTTAAAATGTGTGACTCTATCTGCAGTTTACATTTTTAAAGCAATATGGCACCACTATAATAAATATAGCGCCATGGTTTTCCCTGAGGAATCCTGGGAACTGTAGTTTGGTATGGTGCCGGGAGTTATGAAATCCCTCTTTTCGCAGAGCTACATTCCGAGGGTCCCTGAGAAGAAGGACCGGCTCTTAGGCCATTTTAGAAGTTGTAGATCTATAAAAAGCTAATAAAAAGGAGTAAAAAAAAAATCAGGAAAGGAAGGGTGGGAAGTCAAGAAGAAATTTGTATGCTAAAATAAAAAGGATAAATGTTTTTAAATATTGTTGGAGACTTAATAAAAATGGATCTACAACTTATTTTTTTATATCAAGTTGTAGATCCATGAGGAGAATAAAAGTATTCTAAGAACTCCCAGAGTCCTTAACAAACTAAAGTACCCAAAATTCTTTGGGGAAGCCATGACTGTTTAAAGTGGTATGATACTGATTTAAATGTATATTGTGATTGGGGCCTGAATTAGGAATCAAACTCTTTATATTCTGCTGCTCTGTATGTTTCTTAGGAAGGCCCTGCACAGGGATGCCATGATATTTTCTCACATGTTCCATTTTTAATGCTTGTTTAATTAATAGCTGAAATAGCCCGAGGGCATCCCAAATGGCTGTAGCCAATAGGCAGAAATTTTATGGTGCAGAGACACTTTGGCAATAAAACGCACTCTATACCACACTGAGTTTCCATGCGGGCCTCATGTAAAAATGTATTTGCAGCCAAGCTCTTGAAAGGAACACAAGGAGCTTATTGTCAATTTATAAACCTGAAGAAAACATGCAAATTAATATACAAGCCAGAATTGAAGCTAAAGCCATGCAAAGCAGATGTCTGGGCTTGCAGGAAGATTGAGAGTGAATAAATAAAAGGCAGGTACCTGGGGAGTACTCAAGGCAAGACCGATGAGCAGGGACTCACCTTCTTCAGCAGCAGGGACTGGATGTGCTTTATATATTTAGCAATGACTTTGGAATACAACAAGCTATTTTATGCCAGAATCAGCGAACTGGTTCATCAAGTTCAATATTCTCTACAGCAGTGGTTCTCAATTGGTGGGCCACAGAAAACTCACCCAGGGAGTCCGTGGCACCATTCACATAACAAAATATACCATAGATATATCAAAATCTTCAAAAGTAGGGGGTCCCATGGCTTGTCTTTTTAAAAACAAGGGGTCCATGTTGCATAGCTAATTGGGACCCACTGCTCTACAGCATTGGTCTTCAAGTTAGTGTGTCAGGACCCACCAAGAAGCCATAAGGTGGGTTGCAACTGCAACGCTACCGCCATACAAATAATAAGGGCAAAAACAGAATTAATAGTAATAATATTTGGGTCCCCAAATGCATATTTGGGTTAAAGGCGGGTGTACAGCCTCCTACCCCAGCCTGATATCCTCTGTACATTTTGAGCTACCACTCTCCCAGCCTACAATGACTGACAGCAGTTCTCCAGGGTTTCAGACTGAAGCCTCTTCCAGCCCTATCTGGGATTGCTAGAGTTTAAATCTAGGCAGGTTCTCCTCTCCCAGTGAGCTACAGGCCCCTCTCCAGGGCTCAGGAAGGCTGCGAGGTTTTGGATGCCTGAGCAACAGCGTGGAATCTGGAATAAGTGACCCAGAAAAAGGTTTTCTTACCATATCCGGGTCATTCCAGCCCCCTGGCCCAGCGGCATCCACAATGCTGTCCTGGTTATAAGAAGTCCAGTCCAAGATGTTCTTGACGCTGCCCCAGGCATCGTAGACGTCAGCATAATTCCTCCAGTAATTGCAGTACTGTTTGATCTCTGTGTAGTTGGGCTGGCAGAGGAGTAAAGACAGAGAGAGAAAAGAGGTGGCAACGATTTATTTGTTTTATTTAAGATATGTGTCATATTTCAGTCCCACTGAGCACTGCGTCAGAATGGAATGGACTGTTTCAGTGGGGGATGTGGCTGGCTTCTACCAGAGACTGTGCAGGGCAGTTGCCAAAACAGGGTTTTGCAGCACTGACTCTACTTGGCTTTAAATAAAGTGTGGGAAGGACCTGGATAGGGCTCCCTCCATTTTTGCAAGTTCTCCTGAAGTCATTTGCCCCATGAAACTTTTCCTAGGAACATAGGAAGCTGCCTTACACAAAGTCAAACCACGGGTCCATGTTGCTCAGCACTGTTTGCATTGCCAGGGTTCCAGGCAGAGTGTCTCTCCCTGGAGAAGCCGGGGGTTGAACCTGGGACCTTCTGCATGCAAACCAGATGCTGTACCTCTGCGCTACGGCCCTTCCCCATAACACCCCCTTCTTGCCATCTATATATCCCTAAGAGACTAAACATAACACATTCTGAACACAGGAGGAGCCGCTGCAGCAAGAGTGAGGAACCTTTTTCTCTCCGAGAACCACTCCTGACAGCTGGCGTGGTCACCCCACACTCTCCTGCATACAGCAAGCATACATGCACACCAGGACAAAGCCCCCCTTCTCTTGGCTGACCCCTGCAAATCAGCTAAGGAGGGAAGTGTTATCATACCCTCCCATCTCTTCAGATGATTAATCTGGTGAGTTGGGTGTGGAGGATTATAGTCATTCCTGTTGCAATGCGGGAAGATGCTTTTCCCAAGGTGCAGCCTAACATCACAATCAATGGGTTTCACTATTACATAGCCAAACAGGCTCCCAGCACACCAAATATGACTGGTGTGGCAATGGCAGTCACCTTTCCTGATTGTTTAATTACTCATATGCAGATCACAAGCAGAGGTTACTGTGCAGGAATGGGGAACCTGTGAAGACCCTCCAGACATTGTTGGATTCCAACTCACATCAGACCTCAACCAGCCCAGCATGACTTATTGTAAGGGGTGATGGGAGCTGTAGTCCATCAACATTTGGTTACCAGCCCTTGCCCTAGGACAGGTGTGGGGAACCTTTGGTCCTCCAGCTGGTGCTGAATTACTATTACAGCCCTCAGCAGCCCTGCAAGCATGGCCAACTGTCAGAGCTGATGGGTGTTGTAGTCCAGCAATATGCCCCAGGGAAATAGCAAGGTTGCAAAGCGGCCTCTCCTTACCTTCCGAAAGGGTCTCTCATACAGTGGCCACTCGCACGAGAACACAATGTCTCTGCCTGTTTTGTTCAAAGCATGAGACATGTTCTTATAACCTGGTGGCAAAGAGCAGAGACACCCCCCGAGAATTAAAACAAATAACCAAAGCCTGACACTCATCAACAATCCCCACCACTCATCTCTCTGCCCCTTTGTAAGCTTATCTTGGGGGGCATCAGGATAGTGCTGGGCGAGTCCTAGAGGGAAGTTTTGTCAGGGCACCCTCAGTCTTTGTGCCAACCCTGGTCAAGGCTTTACCACCTACCTAACCTATAAAGGGGACTCGGGTGGTGCTGTGGGTTAAACCACAGAGCCTAGGACTTGCCAATCAGAAGGTTGGCGGTTCAAATCCCTGCAACGGGGTGAGCTCCCGTTGCTCGGTCCCTGCTCCTGCCAACCTAGCAGTACAAAAGCACATCAAAGTGCAAGTAGATAAATAGGTACCACTCCAGCGGGAAGGTAAACGGCGTTTCCGTGTGCTGCTCTGGTTCGCCGGAAGTGGCTTAGTCATGCTGGCCACATGACCCAGAAGCTATACGCCGGCTCCCTCGGCCAGTAAAGCGAGATGAGCGCCACATCCCCAGAGTCGTCTGCGACTGGACCTAACGGTCAGGGGTCCCTTTACCTTTACTTTTTTTTTCAAAGGTCTTCAATAAGGAAGTCAAAAATGTAAGTTAAAGGCTCATTTCCTCATTGTAAGTTAAAGCCAATGAGACTCATCAATTCTGGCTCTGGATCAAGGATGGGGAATCTGTGGCCTTTCAGATGTTGCACACAACTGCCAGCATCCATGACCTTTGACCCAACTACCTGGGGCTGTCAGGAGGTTCCTCATCCCTGTCATAGTAATTCCAGACACCCACCCTCCAAATCCTGGTCGCCTCCTCTGAACGCACTTAAGCGTGTCATTGTCTTCTTAAAATGAAGCACCCTGAACAGTGCCTTAAGCCCCAAACAGGAGAGAGCTTTTGGATCAGGAGCTAGGTGGGGAGAGAGAGGGGAGAGAGGAAGGACAAAGTGTGTCACATATTCCTCCTTAAAGCCCTCTCTCCTGCTTCCAGGGAAGTGAACTGGGTGACCCTATCCAAGGTCGAGGTAAATAGTAAATTCCACGCAGGCTAAAAGGTTCGCTCTGACCTACTGGCAAATCCTGCTCTGGGACATACCTTCTGCCAACAGTTCCAGGGTGCCAAAGTTACAGCCGTCAAACTTCAGCAGGTCCACCCCCCAGCCAGCAAAGGTGTCAGCGTCCAAATCGTAGTAACCGCAGCTGCCAGGAAAACCAGCACATGTCTTGTTCCCGACATCTGCGTAAATGCCCAGCTTCAGCCCCTTGGAGTGGACCTGGATTGCAGGTAGTTGAGGGGGGAAACACAGCAAGGTTTCTGGAGTGGAAAGCTTATGTTTTATAAGCAGAAATCAAAAGAATTTGGCCTGCTTTTAGTTAATGGGGTGGGGAGAAAATAGGCTAAGAAAAGGTGCACTAGTTTTTCAACAATGGAAGGTATGGTGCTACTCTACAAAGGGGTTGACACAAGAAAATGAGACAGGACATGGGAGGGGCTATCAATGACCACTAGCCAGGAGAGCACAGTAGAGTCTCCATGTCCAGTGGGCTGTCTATCTTTAAATACCAGAATCTGGAGACAAACAACTGCAGGGAGCTGCTGCCTTCATGTTCTGCTTGTGATGTATTGGGCAGCAGGCTGGCTGCTGTTGGAAAGAGGATGCTGGTCTAAATTGACATGCTCAGGTCAATTCTTAGCAATTCCTATGGATGGTTAAATCTAGAGATGGGGAATGCTTTTCTTTGTCATGTTCAGCCCTGCAGTTATACAGCGCTAGGGACACACTGTGAAAGGGGAGCAGGCACAGGAAGTCCTCCCGTTTCCATCATCCTTTCCAGCTCCTCATTTATATGTTCTCATTGACCTCAAGGTGGAAGAAGCTTTGGGGAAAAGGTCAGCAAGAACCCACTTACATAGTCAGCTAGTTTATGAATCCCACTAGGAAAACGGTTTGGATCCGGTTGGAGCCTGCCTTGCTTATCACGAGTTGGAGCCATCCAGCAGTCATCGATACACAAGTACTGGTACCCAACGTCCCTCCATCCATCTGACACCATAAGGTCTGCCATCTGCATGAACAGCTGCTCGCTGAAGAGGGCAAAAAAGGAAAGTCATAAGAAGTTGCCTTCCTCCAGGTCATATAGCCCAACGTCATTGTCTGATTGGCAGAGGCTCTGCAGAAACTTGTGCAATAGAGGGTCTCTGTCATCACCCTAGGTTTCTGATCCTTTTTAACTGGAGACGCCAGGGACTGAGTGAACCTTGGACCCCTCTTGTGTGCAAAAGTGCTCTAGCACTGAGCTAAGGTCCCAAAAGCTGGGTACCAACACTGAGCTGGTAGTGAAGTAGAATCCAAGGAGAATCCAATATCATATTGCTTAGTGATGGGGGGGGGGAAATAGCAAAATGTCTACTCATATATTCTGCAACCACTTTCCGCCTCTCAGTGTTCCTCCCTTCTTGCTCCCATGCCATGACCACTACCACTGGACGACCTGTCTCCCCTCTCCTACCTTCATGCAAACCCAGGACTGCAATGATTCACGACAAATCCTCTAATAGGGTTGCAAAATGACGATCTTACATTTTTGTTATGGAGAGAGAGAGACATTGTACATGCACACAGAAACATACTGATGTTTAGTGGTCCTCCTCTTCACTGACCTTTCTTCCACCACAACCGGCACACGCCTTGATGCCCCGGGAGCATTTCTGCTGTCATTTAAAATTCTTCAATTATGGTGCCCCCACTTGCCTGAGAACAAACTGAACCAGTCTGCGCAGCTCTTCCTGGATTGGCGTTGCTCAAGCAGCTACCCACAAGGGTGTGTTAGGATGCAAAGCAAACTCTAGCTGTCCCTTTTGTTGTGGACAGTGCCTGGGAGACAGCCAGGACCAGCGCTTAACTGATCCAGCTTCTTCTCTCACTCCCCGCCCTAAATCCCATTTAGTTCTGCTGCTGGGTAGCAAAAACTAGCTGATTTGTGTAAGTGAGAAATCCTAGCCTGGAACTCCCATCCTTTGGGTTTTTAGCAACTGCCAACACAGTCCTTTTGAGCTAGGTGATTGCCGTCTTTTCTTTTGCCTTGGCATCCCAAAGTGTGTGGGTTTTGCTGAGCAGGAAAAGCCCCTTGCTCTAGTTTGCTTGCTGGAATTGGGGACAGAGCAGCCAAGGACAGCTATACCTAAGAAAAGGAAGCAGCATCAAATGTGTGTAGCTGTCTATTTCCTTTGAGCATTTGGGCACAAGGCCCTGCAGGTCAAAAGTCTGGAGGAGGGGCCACAGTGGACTGCTATGCAATGGTGGGGGAGGTCAATTTGGTAATCATGCTGCCCCTGCATGCTGGGACAGGGTGGCATCCGTGCACTTAACATTGGAGCTTACAAGCTCATTAAGGAGCCTTTTTAAAAAGCTTCCCTTCCAGCAAATGAGATAATGTTTATCTTGCCCTTTTGGCACCTGAAGCCAGACTCCAACTCTGCTTGCTTTGGATAAAGGATTTGCCTTCCCTCTCCCTTTCCCCTCCCCGTCCCCCTTCTTTTCTGGAACCAGTGCCAAGAACTAAACTTCAGCAGATCTACTTTATAGAGACCTTGTCTAACAGGTTTTAATATAGTAATGACTAAACTCTGTCGCTCAATGGAGGGCCGGCTCTGGCTGTATTCTTTCGACTCCTACTGTGAAGAGACAGGGTTTTTAAAGAAACAAACAAAGGTGTTTTGATTCAACTATGAAATTTACATTGTCTTGCTTTGTACGGGATGTTTAGTGGTCTTAAATCTCATGTAGATTATAGATCTGTGGTACTACTTCAGAAATAGAGGCTCCCACAATGGAATGCTCCATGCAAACAAACAGAAACTATCCATACAGAACACTAGCATGTCAAGGAGAAGGGAAGGGTGCTAACCTAGCCCTTTTCCTGAAATACTCACTTTCTACATGCAGGTTTTATTTGTTCTTAAATGAGGGAGCATTCCATCATGGGAGTGGGGTTTCCTATCTGGAGCTTAAAAGTGGTACATCACAGGGACAGGTTGACTACATCAGTTAAAATTAAGACTGACATTTAACCAGAAAAATGTGAAGAACATCTATTTTATATTTGTCTGTACTGAAAATAGAACTATTTTCTGCTTCCACTGGCAATCCTGCTCCCCGCCCAAAAACAAACCCACACCTGGAAGGTATTTAATACAAGATAGTATTTAGTGTTTGCAGACTCCCAACCATTCATATTTAAATATTGCTATTACAATAATTATATGCCTGTTGTCTTTGTCCATGGAGTTTTCTTGGCAGGGATACTGGAGTGGCTTGCCGGTTCCTGCTCCAACCACAATAATTTGGTTGGACAGTGTTCTCGAAGCTACTAACATGAGTCTGACCCAACTGTGGGAGGCAGTGGAAGACAGGAGTGCCTGGCGTGCTCTGGTCCATGGGGTCACGAAGAGTCGGACATGACTAAACGACTAAACAACAAATTACAATAATTATGACTGAGAAGTGCCTACAGTCCCACCTATGTGGCTAATGAAACAATACTTCTATGCATTCTGAGCCTTGCAGCAACAGCCTTTAACTGCCTGCAAAACTCATCACCTCTGTGAAGTTATTGGCTCAGCCCCTTACTGTTGTCCCCCAGCTGAAAAGGTTCTTACTCATTTTACTCATATTATCTGTTGCACAAAGTTTCCTCTCCCTAGCGGGCAAAACTGTAAGTTCTTTGAGATGAGGACCTCTTATTATATAAAGTGTCCATGTACAAGTCATGGCACTATATAAAAATAAATCATGATGATTTACATACATGGAAAGTTTAGCCAACTGTTTGAATCACAAAATATTCCATGGAATGAGGAACAGCTTATGTTTAGGCTACGTAGACCATTAAAGAGGAAACTACAATATCGGCCAGGCCAGTCATAGGATATGTGCAAACTGCACAGCTTGCTTCTTCAACCTGTGTTGACATATTTAGCAGAATGAGGTGGCACAATGAACTTCAGACTGCAGACTGTGCCCCTACATATAGAATTGCAATCAAAACAAATGAAACTTAGGACACCAAGTTCAGCTCAGGTGTTCTACTTTTCTCTTCACAGAGAATTTACTGTTGTTTATCTAGTGGGGAAACAATCTGCAATCTGAACTGATACACACACAGAGACCATTCTACCATTCTGTTTGCAAGCACAGGCCAGGTCCCAGATGGGTCCAGAATATCATAAAGGTAAAGGGACCCCTGACCATTAGGTCCAGTCGTGACCAACTCTGGGGTTGCGGCCCTCATCTCGCTTTATTGGCTGAGGGAGCCGGGTTACAGCTTCCGGGTCATGTGGCCAGCATGACTAAGTCGCTTCTGGCGAACCAGAGCAGCACACAGAAACACCGTTTACCTTCCCGCTGGAGCGGTACCTATTTATCTACTTGCACTTTGACGTGCTTTCGACATGCCAGTAAAACCAGGGCTACAAAAATCCAAGGCAGTCTGTTGCCCAGGCTCCCAGAAATGTAATGCATATGCTGAAGAAATGCAACGTATTTGCCCTCTCCTGCAAAGAGAGTTGTCTCCCTCAGCTTCAAGGCTTGCTGTAGTACACAGGAGTTTCAATGTATTTTTGGGGCTCCTGGCTAAATAGTTCCACACCAGCATATGCCAGTTTCTGACTGCGCTTGGCAAATTGTGAGTTATCGATAGCAGATAAGTCAGAGTTTGCCACTACACACTGGCAATTGTGGACACATTTCTGATTTTGGAGTTTCAAAGTGTCACATACGGTAAGTAATGCACTTGGACTTATCTTGTAACCTTTTCAAGGTCAAAGGCTTTTGTTCCTTTAACAGTTGCAAACAGGAAGTCAACAGATGGAACCTTCCCCTGCCCCAGATCTGTATGGATGATAAAACTTCATCTGCTGGTTAAAGTGTCTCTTAAAAAGCAAAGGAACCATGCAATGAAAGGTGACGACCTTTCATTAAAATGAACAGGGATGAGGAATCTGCAATCCTTCACATGTTGGACTCACGGCCAGCATGGACAATGGCTAGGAAAGATGGAAGTTGTAGTCCAATATTACATGGGGCCACAGGTTCCCCAGCCATGGACAGTCTTAGCCCACATTAATGGCAACAGATACATGTGGTGCACCTTTATATTGCCAAACCTTTAATGAACCTGATGGATTTAACAGAGAGAGTTTTTCTCTCTCAAGTGTGCACACACAGGTATAAAGTGCTGTGTGTGTGTGTGTGTGTGAGAGACAGAGAGAGAGAGGCTGTATGTACATATAAACATTTTACCTTTGTTTATACAAGCATTCACTTTGAAAGGCCACTAAATGCAAAGGGCACAGCTATGATGCTTCCATGCAAGTCTCAGCATGTATACAAGCACACCACTTGTGGCACAATCTTTCTAGCTCTGCTAAGCCAGTTTAAAAACTTGTAGCAGGTGATAAGATGACGTTGCCTGAACCCACAAGGTATAATTTAACAAATTGTGAACCCAAATGCAAGCAATGATGTCCTAAGGCCCAAGAGCACCCTGATGCAGCAGCAAAAAAACAAATAAAAATATTCTAATGCTATTATAGGCTGCATCAACAGAAATACAGTGTCCAGAGATCAAGGGAAGTCACAGTATCACTTTATCCTGTTTTGGTCAGACCACATCTGGAGTACTGTGTCCAACAACATTGACAAGCAGGAATGTGTTCAGAGGAGGGTGACCAATATGACCAAGGGTCTAGAAACCAAGCCTAATGAGGAATGGTTGAGGAAACTGGTTACGTTTAGCCTGGAAAAGAGGCAACTGAGAGGAAATATGATAGCCATCTTCAAGTATCTGAAGGGCTGTCACATCGAGGATGGAGCAAGCTTGTTTTCTGCTGCTCTGGAGGGAGGGACTTGAACCAGTGGCTTCAAGTTACCAGAATGGAGATTCCGACTCAACCTCAGGAGGAAGTTTGACAGTAGAATGGGAGGTGGCAGACTCTTCGCAGGTTTTCCTTTTTTTAACAGAGATTGGATAGATGGATGGATGATCTAGCTGAGATCCTGCTTTTGTTTTTGAAGAATGAAAACGCTACGTTCGAGCTGGCAGCCCTCTTGGCCCAAGATCCCAGGCGCTCACCTGATGCATCGGCTGGGCTCTTCGTCGCAGTCGACCTGGCAGAGGAAGCGCTCCCAGTGCAGCCAGCCCATGGGCGGCGTCCGTGCCAACCCGTTATCTAGTGCGCCCGCCGGGCAGGACAGCGCCAGCACCAGCAGCACCAGCAGCCCCATTCCACAGCTCCGGTCCATTCCCGGCTCCCTCTTGCAGCGCCGCTCCCGAACTTTGGGAACAGCCGCGCCGCAAAACTCAGAGTTCAAGCTGAACCGAGGAACACGGCATCCAGCCAATCGCAGCCCTTCGCTCTCGCCGCTCGGCCAACCAAAGGGCTCTTCGGCGGCCAGCGTGAAATGTTCACCAATCCGCTCCTGAGGAATCCTGGTGGGTGGGGGAATCTTGCAGAAAGAGGCACTAACGGAGGACCCAGGTTGGGTCACGCGGCAGAACGGAGAGGGGAGGGGCATTAACCCTTTCGTTGATGCAACCCTGCCGCGCTTAGAATAGCAGCATCGGCGTTTCTATTTGCGTTATTATTATTACTATTGATAATAATAACATCGTCGTTGTTTGTCGCACAATTATTATTAGCAACGCACGTTGTTGTTGTTGTTGATTTGTACATCGCCATTTCTTTTTCTTTTCCCCCTCTTTCTTTTTCCCTTTCTATCTTGGTTTGCTTTTCAGATTGAAATTTTACGGGTCTAGGTTAAAGGCGGATCTACACGGATCCTCATGCATCCTCCACTTTTTAAAAAATAACTCCAACAAATCTTGTGTCAAATCACATCTGGAAGGCACGCCTGCAGATTGGACTATAAAAAACGTGGATCCAACACTTAGCCGCGCTGCAGCACCACAAAAACATGGATCTTCATGAATTCATATGATTTTCATATTGAAACAAAATAAAAACACCATGATACTCTACACCACGTATTTGTCTGTAGGCAGAACCAAAAAAATCACGCATCCACTGTTTCGTGGTACTGCAATGGCACAAAAACATGGTTAAAAAACACGGATCCTCATGATTTTTGCACTAGATCAGCCCAAACTCACAGTCAAAACACACATCATAGCCAGGGGCACAGCCTGCACCACAAAAATCACGGATACACGGCTTCCTGAACATACCGTGGCCCAAAAACGTGGTTCTGAAGCAGGAACCTCATGTATCCTCACACTTTTTGCATTGGGCCACCCCAAACGCACCATCAAATCACACATCATAGCCAGGGGCACAGCTTGCACCACAAAAAACTCAGATCCACGGCTTCCTGGCAACTCCATGGCCTAAAAACGTGGTTCTGAAGCACGGATCCTCATAGATCCTCACACTTTTTGCATTGGGCCAACCCAAATTCACCATCAAATCACACATCATAACCAGGGGCACAGCCTGCACCACAAAAATCATGAGTTGCACTACTAAAATCACAAAAAATGCCCTTAGCAGCACTGTTAATGTCACCACTGGAACATTATTATTAGAGCCGAGAGGAGAATGTATGACTATATATTGTACCAAGATATGGTTCATCTTCAAGAACAGATCAAATATATGCCGGATTGGTTGAGCGTCTTGCAAGCAAAAGACTCAGCCTTCATTAGGGCAAATGTTCTACCCTTATTTATGGGAGCGTTTGGAATAGAAAAAGGAAAGGACTGTGCCAGGATGTGTTTTGTGGGGAAATTGCAGAAGTGAAGGTGTTGATTTGGGGTACAGTCGGAGGG
The DNA here is from genome assembly GCF_964270895.1 of Podarcis filfolensis. Lineage (NCBI taxonomy): Eukaryota > Metazoa > Chordata > Lepidosauria > Squamata > Lacertidae > Podarcis > Podarcis filfolensis. Next base: position 17,688,021 of record NC_139617.1, read on the forward strand.
GGGTATGGTGCCTGCTAGAGGGGGAAACTCCCCACCCTTTCCAAAACTTCCGGTAACAGTGTTAAGAATGACCCAAAGCTCTCCCCTCTCCCTATTTCTTTCATTTGCTGCATGAAATTTATACACTGCTTGACTGCATGAATGAGTGGGTCAGGCTCTCTGGGTCCTGGCATGGCCTTAGCTCTTGAACCCAGAGCACTTGGGACCTCCTTTCTCTCTCTGTCACCCCTTCATGCTCTGGGCCCCCTCTTTCAGGCTCTGATGATGCCCCTTCAGGTCACTGAACTGCAGAGAGATGGAAGGAATTGGTCATGATGGGCCGGCAAGGATCGATTAGGCTCCACATACGTATTTCTGTTCTGCCAATTCGGCAGTGGTTCACTGTTTTCTCCAGATGCCCCTCCTCACACACACACCCCAAGAATTGGGGCTGCCGGCATCTGAGTCGCTCTTTCCGCTCATCTCTTCTAGGATCAGGTGCTTAAGGCGCCTGTTCATGCGCTGCCACAGGGTGGCCCCCCAGCAAGACCCAGAGCAGCCCGTGGTGCCAGGTGAGCCAGTGGCCCTCCTTTTTTGGACAGAGGAGGGCAGGGATGGGCATGGGGGGCAACTAGTCCAAGGATGCAAAAGAGGACTCGCCTCTTCCCATGTCCTTCTGTTTGCAGTTCCGCTGCGGTTCCGCATCCCAGCCCCAGGGGTGAGTATTGGAGAAAACAAGAGCAGGGACTGGATCACTCAGAGCTGCCCCCCGCTGCCCCCCGGGCTCTTTGGCCCCCACTCTGCAGTCCCAGATGCCGATAAGCCCTCCCCTCACGAGGAACTGACAGCCTGACTTTTGCATTTCAGCTGCTGGAGGATGAACAGCTCTACCTCCTGGGGGTCATCCAGAACTGCCAGGCAGCTGAGCTCAGGGGACTCCGATCCCTGAAGTGCTCCATGCAGGAGATGACCCAAGCCATTCTGGTGAGTGATGGGGGGGTGTGGAGGGAAGGGGTTGTGCATCTGCGGGGAGGAGGACCCTGCTGGCTTAGGCCATGGGGTTGCCATTCCCCTGCAAAGCTAAGCCTGGTGTTTGGGGTCGGAGCTGATTTTCCTCCTCTGTTCTCTTCCAGGACATCTTGGGGCCCTTGGAGCACTTCAGGGAAAAGGATCTAGGGATCTTAGTGGACCACAAGCTTAACATGAGTCAACCTGAGAGTGATGCAGCAGCAAAAAATGCTAATGCTATTTCAGGCTGCAACAACAAAAGTATCCAGATCAATGGAAGACAATAACACAATGAAATTCAAAACAGTAACAATTTATTGTGCATTTATTCAAAATCCATTAAAAAATATTTATTTTTATTCCATTTTCTTGCAGTTCTTTTTCTTCTTGACACGTGGAGTTACATAGGGAGTAGATCATATATCCTAAGGAATGGAAAACCCCAAAATTCCGTGAGATCTTTTGAGGCAAAATAATGTTAACAACTTTCGGATCTCTCTCTGTCCCCTGCCCTGTCCTGTCTTTTGCAAAACAAAGGTGTCAACCCTGTGCCCAGACAGCAAGACCCTCCTACCTCGGCCTCCCTGAGGTGGTCCAAAGGAAATAAGAGCAAGGCATAAGGCACTAGCTTGGCTGCAGGAGTTGCCAGAAGGAGGCCTACAAAATGCCACCCAACCATCTTAGGGACTCCACTCTGCATCTGTGTAGGGCTCATTTCAATGTGCTGTTTGGAACAGGTAAATTTGGGAGGGACAAAATGGTTTCAGGACTTTTTCTGTGCGCTTCAGACATGTGGTTGGTGTGTGTGTGCTTGGTACATTTATGAACATTTATTTTATATATGTACGGCCTTAAAGTTCTTATAACAATAATAATATTATAATATTAATGATATATAATAATAATAATAATAATAATAATAATAATAATAATAATAATTTTATTTATACCCCAGCCATCTGACTAAGGATGCCAGAGACACTCTGGACGGCTTCCAACATACGTAAAAACATAAGAAAACATTACGCACCTCACTATACAGGGCTGCCTTCAGCTGCCTTCTAAAGGTTGCATAGTTACTTGATCTTCTTGGCTCCAGGATCTCATGACTCCATTCCCTCACGTTTCTCTGATGAAAACAGGAACATCATACCACACCCTCCAACATTTCTCCAATGAAAATAGGGGTGTCCTAAGGAAAAGCGGGACTTTCCGGGATCAAAACAGAAAGCAGAATGGCTTCTGAAAATCCAGGAGTGTCCCTGGAAAGTAGAGACAAAAAGCATGAGGATCCATGAGGATCCGTGCTTCAGAACCACGTTTTTGGGCCATGATATGTTCAAGAAGCCGTGGATCCTAGATTTTTGTGGTGCAGGTTATGCCCATGGGCATGATATGTAATTTGATGGTGAGTTTGGGGTGGTCCAATGCATAAAGCGTGAGGATCCATGAGGATCCATGCTTCAAAACCACGTTTTAGGGCCACAGTATCACCAGGAAGCTGTGGATCCATGATTCTTGTGGTGCAGGCTGTGCCCATGGTCATGATGTTTGATCTGATGGTGACTTTGGGCTAATCTAGTGCAAAAATCATGAGGATCCGTGTTTTTTAACCATGTTTTTGCACCATTGCGGCCCTACAAAACAGTGGGTGCATGATTTTTTTGATGCTGCCTACAGACTAAGACATGGTCTACAGTATCATGGCAGTTTTATTTAATTTGAATGAAAAAATCATATGAATTCATTAGGATCTGTTTAAAATCTGCTGGATCCACCTTTTACCCGTTTCCAAATTTTACAGTCACATACCCAACATACAACATAGAAACAAAATTCCAAAGAATCTCCTGGACTTCCCTCCTCTCCTTTGTGGATCCTATTGTTAATCATTTCCTCCTGCATCTTTTATAATAATCCAAATCTTTTACCGCTCCATTGTGTCCCAAAATTCACTATTAAACTACAGTACAAGTGTTATTCCAATACCTCGCCATTTCTTTCTGGCTTCCCTTCCCACACCGATTTCTAGGTACAGCCCGACCATCTGCCATAGGGATTCCTTCATTGCAGAGAGTTAGTCTAGATGAGCCTCAGGATCCCATCCAGCTCTATTAGTCTAAGTAGCATTTAAAATGTGGGGTGGGGAAAGGGAGGTTGGCTTTTACAACCCAACTTATCACCAAGGGAGCTCATATTCCTTAAGTCCGTTGTCGGCCACAGAAGAAAGGGTAGAGGCAGAAAACAGTTAAAGGAAAGCAAGGCAGATCTTTATTTTTCTGTTGCAACAGAGTCCCCACCCCTTTGCTAGGTGCTGAGGGGACCCAGAACAAAGGTGTGTATCAACTTTTAAAATCTTTAGAAATTGCCCAACTCCTTAGTCAAACCATCCCAAATCATAATACAAACGTCACAGAAAGAGGTGGCCTGAAACAGGGATCTGATAGTATTATGACTGTCTTGTCTGCCAGGATACCTGATGATGCTTGCTGATTGTCTTTTCCTGGCCAGCCTGGGCCATTCTTTAGGCACGGCAAATGCCTTGGTTCTTGAATCCATTGTCACCCCTACCTTTATTCATACACAGAATATGCTCTTTTGACAGGTCTGCTTTTAACAGATACTTGCCAGACTAGTTTTACAGAGAGGTGGCAAGATGTTTATCGCCAGTCTATTGGGAAATGTTTTATCAACAACTTCTTGCCATCCGTAGCATTTCAGCTCAGGTTTTACTGGTAAATGAGATATTTCACCAATAAATTGGTGGATTCATTGAGAAAACAAGGTGAAGTGAAAGCATCCTCTGTAAAAAGGCACATCTGGATACTTTGTTACCATTTTGACAGAGTTATACAGTGATATCTCGGGTTACATACCCTTCAGGTTACATACGCTTCAGGTTACAGACTCCGCTAACCCAGAAATAGTGCTTCAGGTTAAGAACTTTGCTTCAGGATAAGAACAGAAATCGTGCTCCGGCGGTGCGGCGGCAGAAGGCCCCATTAGCTAAAGTGGTGCTTCAGGTTAAGAACAGTTTCAGGTTAAGAATGGATCTCCGGAACGAATTAAGTACTTAACCCGAGGTACTACTGTATTGCACTTGCTATTTACAGAAGGGTTCCTATTGCATTTCCTGTAGTTACACACAGGGGGGTTGGGTGTTTTGTGGACACAGGTATATGTAGATGCACTTAATTTTAAAATGCTGATATTTTTCTATACCAAAACTATACAGACACACTTTATAGACGCCAAGTTTCTCTCTACAGCCCACTAAAACAACTGATCAGGAAACACAACTGATCAGGAAGGTCACTTGGACAAGTACAACTGAGCGATTTGTACAAGAATGCAGTGGTTGTGGGGCCTAACCATGGTGAACTCCTATATGCAAGTTACTTCTGTAAAAGGACATGATCTTTTGCAATGCACATTTCTAGTATGTTCTAACTGGAAGCATTTGCTTTCCTTTATTGCATGTGCAGCTTCAAATCTGTTTTAAAAGCATTGTTTTTGCTTGTCTGTGTATAAGCCACAAATTCAGAATCTATCTATCAGAAGGAGGGAGAGCTCCTTCCTCAATTTGAGAATCACTTAGGACAGTTCCTGTGGTTCTCAGATGTCTGCATAACAGAGGCACACTCAGGCATTCAACCCTGAACCGAGAAACTAATTTGTACAACTGACACCTGCAGAGATCTATCTGCGCACACTGATGTGCTTTTGTCCTGCAGAACCATTTGTATCTACTAATTAGGCCTGCCCTGGCCCTTCTTCCCAGGTTCTTCACGAAGGTGCTGGGTTCACCACCATGCATTTATGTGAAGCCTTGAACAACCCTGTGGAAACAGCTGCAATGTACTTCTTCGTATTTTGGAAAACTAGTCCGAACATCCAGTTTCAGCATGTAAGCTATAAAGCATTTTCTTCCTTGGCTATGTAGCTATGACTGCCCAGGACTTAGACCTCTTACTTAGAAGTACATCTCTTAGAACTACATGGGATGAGCTTTCAAATAAAAATGCTGAAAAGTGGACCCCTCTCTGGAGATAAACCTGGCCATTGTGGTGTAATTAACCCATTTTGGGTTTTATGTTTGGACGGAAGGGGAGAGGTGATTGTCAGTGTGGAGAGATAATGGAACTGAATGGAAACCTAGTTTGTAAGAGCTCTTATAGCAAGGCTTGTAAGAGTTGTTGTGGTCGCTAAAATAAAGTTCGGACAATGGTCTAAAGCAGGGAGGGATTTCTCAAGCCTGGGGACCAAATGAAGCCCTAGCCCTCTGGACTGTTCCCAGACCACACCATACCTGTGTCAAACACTTCCCTGGCTCTGCTCTGCACTCTCAAATTATGTTTGACATTTGTTTAAATCTAACAACACAAAGGAAAAGATAGGGTGTTGTGCCTGGCTATAAACTCTGATCATTCTTTTTGCTAGCCAGCATGGATAGAAAGGGGTTTGCCTGTGTGCAGTAACTGGCCTACTGAACAAAGGTAAAATTATAATCCTTTATTCTACCCACATTTCCTTCCGGCCCTGCCTACCACTGACATCTGGCCCCCAGAAGAGAATGTGGTCCTTGGGCTGTAAAAGGTTCCCCAGCCCTGGTCTAAGGGCATATGATGCAGCTTTGTTGCTGAAGCTAAGCAATTTTAGCCATATAAACTGCATGCCTGGGAACCATGCAGAAACTGCCTTTAGCATTTTGGAAGGGTGGGGTTTGGGGGGAAGTAAGTGACACCCACAGTGCTAGAGTGAAGGCTTTCTTTGCATGCTTGAGATCCTAGGTTTTACTCCCTAACTTAAAAGATTTTGGACTTGATATTGAATCATTAATGGATGACCGCAGGTCGTTCCCCTTCAATACCCTCAAAGAGTTACAGGGGGCTAGCCCCTTAGGCCCCATTTATCCCATCTGGGACCCCTCCTGAGGTGCCCTGAAGGCTGCTTGTCATGTTTGCTGCAAAACAATAAAAATAAAACATAGCCCTTTTTTACCAGTCAGTTAGGCCAGCTTTAAAGAATTGCTGCTGTTGCTGCCACCTACCCAGGAAGAACAAAACACGTAGAAGAGCCCTGCTGGATCAGACTAATGGTCCATATCTAGCCAAGCTCCTTGTTTCCCATCATGACCAGTGAGATGTTTCTTCAGAAATCCACAAGCAAGGCATGAAGGTAACAGCCCTCTCCTGCTGGTGCTCACCGCAAACAGAGATATCCAGAGCCATGCTGCTTCTGATTCTGAAGGGAATGAATATCAAGACTACATACACACCCTACATTTAAAGCACATGAATCCCCCCAAAGAATCCTGGGAACTGTAGTTTAGCCACTTGCAGGGCTACAATTTCCAGTGCACTTCACAAACTGCAGTTACCAAGATTCTTTGGGGGTAGGAGGGTGCTTTAAATGTCTGGTACATGCAGAGCCTAACCTCAGTGGCTAATTGCACTTACAACCTTATTGGCCATGAATTTTAAAGCTGTCTAAACTAAAGGCCAAACTAAAGACTAAACCAAGAAGGAGGGAATGATGCACTTTCTATACACCATGTATAATTTCATTAAGGTCTATCATGTCCTTCCTTGGGTGCCTCCTTTCTACACTACCCACCCTCAATGTTTCAGTTTTGATTCCCAATACACACACGGTTTGTCACCCCACCATGGTGAGGTGACACACCCCAGCCTTGACACACCTAGGGAGGGTGTGTGGAAATCAACCTCCAATTTCTCATGCAACCATACCAAGGGCTTAAATGAAAGGGAAGGACTTCCCAGCATCACAGAGGGACATTTTTTATTTACGCCCTTCAACCATTATGATGTGATAGCCAAACTTGGTTTTCACAGGAGGGTCTGTGTACACGGGCTTGTCCATACTGCTGACAGGCAAGGCGAAGGCTGCATCTTGGAAGGGCCCCACCATAGAGCCTCTGCTCATCCAGCCCAGATCTCCCTGGAAAAGAAGAACAATGGGAGACTGTTAAAGCCTTATAGCAGGGCTGTTGGCCAGATTTCAGTACGTTTAGTTTTTAGCAGAACTTCAGGGCCACCAACCAGAGCCAGGGTAGCTTTGGGGACGGGGCTACTGCTCCCCATGAGCCCCCACATTGTGCTGACCTTTTTGTACACATATAAATCCACATCTGAGTTACTACACATCAGAGATTCTAACAGTCTAATTTAGAAAGGGAGGGAGGAAATTGTTGAAGTGGCTGCTATAACAGAAGTGAGAGTGAGAAGCCCTCACCAGTCTCCTGTACATCTTCCAGTGATCAACCAGGAGATCCAACCTCTCTTCTGCCCTTCCTTACTCTGAAAGCACAAGCCCTTACAGCTGGATCTCAGTTCCCTCTCCAATATGCTATACCTTGCTTGCTTTCTGCACGTGCTCCTGACAAGCCTAATTTGCTTTTTCTGTAGGTCAGGTTGCTAAGATATCATCAACATTTTGCTTAAGTTCGTTCTTTGTTCCCTTTTACTCTCACCTTTCCAAGCCTCCTCACCTCCTGTGTCCTCTTCTGTTGGGATTTCCACTGAAAGGCCAGAGACCTGTCTTTTTTAAAACTCATTTTACTTCTGCAAAGTGCTGCACACACAGATTTCATTTGGCTCCGCCTCTGTGTTTCTGCTGCAGCTAAGCTTCACTCTAGTCTTTTAAATCCAGATTTCAATTAGCTGAGTGTTTCCAAATTGTACAGCAGAACAGGCAGTGAAGTAGCAAAAGCAAGACTATAGCACCTTGGCTGCCTCTTTCTCTCATGTCCTCAGGGCAGCAAAGGAAAAGCTGGCAACCACAGCAACAAGGTGGTCTGTCAGCACAAAACAGAAAAAGGCACATACCCCTTGTCTGGCTTTGTCCTCGCTGTACTGAGAGGCTACTTCACTGAAGCGCACCCCAGCCTTGAGTTTTTCCAATGCCTCCAGGCATCTGCTATGCTTCTCACATAGAATATGCCTCACCTAAAAAAAAGCAGAATGCAGATTAGACAAGCATACACCACTGTGGCTGAAGAGGCAACCCAGTCAGATGGGCGGAATTTAAATAATAAATTATTATGAATTATGTATTATTATTATCCCTCAAGAGGTAATGCAACCAATGACAGCTCTGGCATTTGACTGTAATTTAATGTGGTTTACATTACCCCATCTCACTATAATAATTTATAATAATAATTTATTATTTGTACCCAGCCACTCTGGGCGGCTTCCACAAAGACCAAAAATACAGTAAGATGTCACACATTAAAAACTTCCCTGATGTCTTCAGATGTCTTCTGAATATCAGGTAGTTGTTTATCTCTTTGACATCTGATGGGAGGACGTTCCACAGGACGGGCACCACTACCAAAAAGGCCCTCTGCCTGGTTCCCTGTAGCTTTGCTTCTTGCAGTGAGGGAACTGCCAGAAGGCCCTCGGAGCTGGACCTCAGCGTCCGGGCAGAACGATGGGGGTGGAGATGCTCCTTCAGGTATACTGGACCGAGGCTGTTTAGGGCTTTAAAGGTCAACACCAACACTTTGAATTGTGCTCGGAAACGTAGTTGTGCATCCCATAGCATGAAGTCATTAGTGTAGGGGAGAGGTGTTGAACTCTAACTCCCATCAGCCAGCAGTAGTCCAACAACATCTGGAGGGCCACAGAACCCCCACCCTCCTTGTGCAGACTGATGTCAAGCTAGCTGTGTTGAGCGGCTAGAGATCAGGAAGCAAGTCACCCTCCCCAGTTTAGCTGAATTACACTGTACATACATTCTTGTCTCTTTCTTGTCTAAAATTGCACCCCAGGGACACTATCCAAGGTGAAATGATACAAAACACCCACCTTCACACTGCTGCCACCTCCTTTGGGACCCTGGGCTTTCTTATCTGCAGCATCACTGCCAGAGGATGCTCCACCTATGAAAACACACAAGGTCAGAGGCAACAGGGAGACACCCTGGGTACGCTATGACACCTTCCTTCCACAGTGCCAAGCCCACACCTGGTGCTCGGCTGTGTGTGCACCCTGTGCAGCCAAACTCCAGGTTGCCAGTCTCACAGCAATGCACAGAAGCATGCTAGACTTAAGCTGCTATAAGGCAAAGGCTGCTCACCCTACTTGAACCCAGGCAGGATGTGAAAGCGCACAATCACAGCACTGGGAACTTAATCACAATGAAAGCTTTTTTCTTTCCCCGTTCCTGTTTTGCTTGACACTCTGCCTGAAGAAGCATACTGTACCAGAGAGAATATGAAAAATTGCTCCCTGTTTTGTAACACTGGTTGGTCCTGATAAAAAGTATCCCCTCACTTTGTCGTGACTTATGTGTATCCGAACCGCTGTTCTGTACCATCTGCAGCTGGGGAGGAGGGCTCATGCCTCTCCAAATGCAGTACAATGGACACCATTACTGACCCTGCTGGCTTACTGGGGCCGATGGGAGTTGGGAGCATCTAGAGGGCCACAGGATTATATATCCTTGATCTGGGATATGCTGGTCCCAGCATACAAACCGGTCTCTTTGTGAGTCAAGGGGCTGGCAACCTATTAGGGCATCCCAGGTACGTGTGGAAAACCACATGTCTCGGAGATCTCTGCACGTCATCCTGGTGCTTAAATCTGCTTCAGGCCGGTTTAAGATGTGCAGGGTTAGGCATGTCCTTCCAGAGAAGCTGGGGCTGGGGGGCAAGCAGAGACTCTTAGGCTGTACTGTCCCTTCTGGGAGAGTAAGGCAGAGAAGACAAATCAGGATTCCTGGTGTCCCTGTTGTCAGCACCTGGCTGGGGAGAAGGAAACTAGGACTCCTGGGTTCTCTGGTTGCAGCTGGAATTCATCCCATTCACCCCATCCCACCCCCAGTCAGCGCCCCCCATCCCTTACCCTTTCCCCCTTTGCCGCCGCTTTTCCCTTTCGGAGGCATCTCCACGGCTTCTTCCGCCCTCTCTGAAGTGCTGCGGCGTCACTCTCCTCTGACGTCATGTCCCGCGACTCAACCGACCGGGCACCCCTTCCCCTTTGCGAAAGCGGACCAATTAGATGCCTGCGGGGCGGGGCTTCACAGCATCCGTCAAACGCATTGACAGAGCGAGGCAGCCCCTTCCCGGCATCGCCAACGTTCTGTCAAGTCGGGTTTCATCCTTTCAGCAAAACCATGATCACAGGCTTGTCGATAAACCCAGAGAAATGTGTTTGCTGCGGGCTGGCAAACGGGAGGCCGAGTGGACAGTCCTCCTTTGCTAGCCCCCGCAGTCGCCTACATGCAAGAGAGCTGAAGATGGCATACGTGGTTCCCTCTTCTCCCGTGTTATATCCAGAAAAAGTTAGGTTGAGAGACGGTGGCTGGCTCTTGGTTCCCCAATGAGCTCCGTCAGAGTGGGAAATTGAACCCTGGTCTCTCCCAGGTCTTCCCCAACATTCTTTACTTACACCGTATTGGTTTGCACTGTGGTGCACCGAGGCAGATACACAAAGCTGCATTGTTGTAATTATTGTAGGGTGCAAATACTGTGTGCTAATATTTTCAATATTTACTCACCACTTGAGTGGACTCTTCAGATTGGCATTGAAAATGCACCCAGGGTTCAGCTGGGGGTTTCAATACAAGTCCAGAGATTACAGCTGAGACACAAAAATACTTTGAAAACATTAAAGTAGAAAATAAAGGAGTTACTGCTCTTTCTTCCATCTCTACCACTTCAGGAGGCCCCAAGACATAGATTTTGGGGTCCAGTCTCAGCATCTCAAGTTTAAGTCTCAGAGTCATAAGCTGGTCTCATGTTACTGTCTCTTTACCTTGGGACCCCTTTAACGATCCTCCTCCAGCCTCAGCAGTTTTTTGTCTTTTTGTTTCTGTACTATTCGGTCACTCGATGTTTTAAATCCTCTGTTGCTTCTGTTATCTCTTTTTTTTTCTTTTTCTTTTTTTTCTCCCTTTAAGTATTTGCCCAGGACGATATCTACCTTTACCTCCCCACCCCCATTTTATGTTGTTATTTCTATGTATATCATGCTATGGCCACACGGCTAATGCAATGAAAATCTATTGAACTTACCTTGGGTTGCTTGCTTCCAATCTTAGACCTACTAAAAGCAGATCCATTGAAATTTATGGACTTCACTAACTTAGATCCATTAATTTGAATGCGTCTGTTGTGAGAAGTTAGTTGGATAAAACCACTTGACTATAGTATTACATAGTATTATTTTAAAATACTAAACAAACCCAGCCATTTTGAAAGAGAAAATACTATTTATGTTTCCCTAAACTTCCATTTTTATCCAGTGGAAAAAACTGGATCCCTCCCCCTATGAAGAGAACCAATACTTTCCCCTTCTCTATGTTCCATTTTACTGGGCCTTCACATCTTTAATTCCAACCCTTTACCATTGGGCTACAGCTCTGAGCCCTGTTTCAGTATCAGAAAGTATTTTAAGAACCTAGTAGTCCCATGACACCACTAGGTACAATCTTCCTTATCTGATATTTTGGTTTGGCCACAAAGAGTTTCATACTTTAGAGTGCTGGATACTTGCCCAGCCGAATGGCAATGCTAAACCAAAATATCAGATAAGGAAGACTGTGTTATTATATGCTTGCCTATGTTACCTGGACAGGGATGCGGGTGGCACTGTGGATTAAACCACAGAGCCTAGGGCTTGCTGATCAGAAGGTTGGCGGTTCAAATCCCCACGACGGGGTGAGCTTCCCTTGCTCGGTCCCAGCTCCTGCCCACCTAGCAGTTCGAAAGCACATCAAAGTGCAAGTAGATAAATAGGTACTGCTCCGGCGGGAAGGTAAAAGGCGTTTCCGTGCGCTGCTCCGGTTTGCCAGAAGCGACTTAGTCATGCTGGCCACATGACCCGGAAGCTGTACGCCGGCCCCCTCGGCCAATAAAGCGAGATGAGCGCCGCAACCCCAGAGTCGGTCACGACTGGACCTAATGTTCAGGGGTCCTTTACCTTTACTATGTTACCTGGACCCTTAAAAACAATCTTCCACCTAGCGTAATCTAACATTACAGAGGGCGGTACAGTCAAGTCCGCTTTAAACCTAAATGAGAAAAAGCAGGGCCTTGAAGTTGCCCTTCAGCATCTGGACAGCAGACCAACCAGGTGTACAGGTTACCTGGTCACTGTCTTCCTCAAATACTAAGATGAATTTATTTTTACATTTTTGAATTTGTATGTATGTATATAAATTAGCATATGCACACGTGTCCTTGGTTTTGTTTTTATGGTGATGTAGATATTCTGGCAATCTATAAGCGGCCATCCAATGTTGCCTGAACAAATATGATCCCCATCAGAGGCCCTGCTGCTCTGTGCCATTTTTGCCATTGGATGCAGAACTGGGCATTTTTTAATACAGTCTCTAGTGCCTGCCATACTTGCCTGCCTTTGGCAGAGCAGCTTATTTATTTGAAGAGGCATTTTGTGTTTTTACTGACTGCTGTGCATACAGAGTTAATGAACTGTTGCCACTTCTGATAATGCTTCTTGTTTAACAGTGATCATTTTAATATTCTAAACAGATTGTTTTATGTTGTATCAGTTGGACTCCAGTAGCCACTTTAAATAGAAAAAAATTAATGTGGAAAAAACATGGTAAAATATGAAAATGAATTTCACATGGCCTAGCAGGAGTTTCTATGGCCAATCTATTCTTACTGCCATCTTTCCCAGTGTAGACTTTAATAATCAGGGCACAGGAAACATTGACCTATGGTACAAGCTACCTGCAAACTACCCTGTGATCTTCAGATGAAGGGTCATATAGAAAATTAATAAAGAAATGTTACAAGTGTGTGGGTGCCAGACTCCCCTAAATTCATGGTCCAGTAGTATCAGAATTTAATTAATGCTTAAAGTGTTAAAACTGGGTGCCAGACTTATGTTTTAAGTTAGGTGCTAAAATCCATGGATCCAGTGAGTGTTAGAATATAATTCAAGTTTGGGGTGCTAAGACACTTCTAATCCCTGGAATCAACAAAGTGTCAACAGCTAATTAAGTCAGACTAGTCTCCTGTGTTGTTGCAACTGTCTAAGGTGATAAGTGATCAGACCAGAACAGAGGACCAGACAGAAAATGGGTGTGGCCCCTCCCTCAACAGATAAAGCCAGAGTTTTAAAAGTTAGAAGCAATGTGAGCTAGACGCATAGAGAGCATGGTTAGACAGTCTTAGATCCAAGACTGTAGTTATGGAAGAAGTAAGACATTTTGGGGGGGGGGTGTTGATGCTGTAAACCCGTCCACCATAGGCTCAGGTTATGTGTATTTGTAAATAAACCCGATAGCCTAAAGACACCACAGTCTCCGCTGTGCCTCATTTCCAAAAGGAAACACAAACCCTGGGTAAAGCGCCTGGAACCCCCTGGAATCTTACACCACTTGGAGATTGGAGGTGGCATGCAACAATATTAATAGCACCCAGCAGATTGTAGCAAAGATACCACACATGGAGGAGAGCCACCACTCATGTTAAAAACCCTTAGCAATTTTGCAAAAGAATTCAGTGTTGCAGAATCAGCTTGATGAAAAGTCAGAGATCCATGATCAGAACCCCCCCCCCCATTTCTTCTAAATACAGTAGTTGTTAAAAGCGACTGTGGAGGGGTCCAAATTGAACTGGGATCACAGAGCCAGGAGAGAGAAGAGACTGAACTTTTCTTCCATTATATTTTTTAAATCTGCATTGGCATCTTTAATTTGTATTTAATTAGTTGTTGTTTTTAAATCTGTATAGGAATTGTTTTTAAGAAAATTTTATTCATTTACCACTTGATGTTTGCCCCTGCCCCAGGGCAACTTTGGGAGAAAGGGTAGGATATGAATTTAATAAACAAACAAAATAACCTCCAGTTACAGATAGGTAGCCGTGTTGGTCTGCCATAGTCAAAACAAAAAAAATTTTTTTTTCTTTCCAGTAGCACCTTAAAGACCAACTAAGTTAGTTCTTGGTATGAGCTTTCGTGTGCATGCACATACCAAGAACTAACTTGTTTTGAAAATAACCTCCACTCACTCAGGAGCTGTCATTTTCTCACCATGACAAATAGCAGCTTCCAGGGGAGAAAGGGAAGATTTCAATCAGGAAAGCAGCACAATGGAATGAATTTTTAATAGACCACCCCCGTCTACTGTAGCACTGCAGTCACATTTCAATCTCCTTTCTTCCACAATGGCTATTAAAATGAAATTTAAAGAGACAGCTGGTCTGATCATGGACCACCAATGTGTCATCTAGCCTGGCCCTTACAAACCTTTGCTAGGACAACTGTTCCCAAGTTTAAACACATGGAATGTGCTCAAAGCAGCGAATGTAAGCACCCAGGGGAGGGTGGTCCATTAGGGCAAATGGAGAACTGCCCCACAAAGCTCAGTCTGCTCTCAAGCAGCTGCCACCTGCCTACCTTCTAACTTGCATCCAGAGGGTGGCACTGGATGTCCGCTTCCTTCCCCTTAGTCTAAGTGTTGCCCTTTTAGAACTCAGAAGGGAGGAGGATATAGACAAAATTAGTTGGCTCCAGCTGTCGTTGGACGTGGCTTGACCAACCCTTGGCCTCCCAGTCTTCTGCTCTACCACACCCAATAGCCACCACTGGGAGCATCTCTGCATACACACTAACAATGGAGGTAATGCAACTGACTTGAGAAACCCCAGAACTGGAACCAGCTGAAAAAAAGCACTGCTTTGGTCTTTCCACAATTTCCATAACCGTTTGAGAACAGATAGGTCCAAAATGGCTGATTCTGTCCAAATAAAAGTCATGAAACAGAGTAATCGCAGCACTGAAATGAAATATCATATGGTTAGTTTCTAACAGAAATGTTAGGTCTCTCTGGTGGCTGTAAACTCACCCAACAAACAATTTCTGTTGCAAAATGGCAACAATTTCTGCTTGCAATCTTTCTCTTTATTATCAATGATAGAAATCAGAAAAAAAAATTCATGGTCCAAAGTCCTATTAGCTTCAAGTTCATGTGGCTGTTTTCAGTCCATCAAAGCCACAGAATTTCCACCTTTTTTCAAGGCTTGCTCCAACACCACTCATCTCCTGCTTGAAAGTGTGCTGGAGTCGCATCATGAGGGCTTCCACTTCACTAGCACAAATCTAGAAAAGAAAAACAGAATGTAACTGAAAACAGCTCAAGACAAAAAAAAAAAAAAAGGACGATCCTCTCAGTTCACCATGAAGGGTTAACATTTAACACCTTGGGTGAGATGACATTTCAGGGTATCCTGAACAGATATGCCAGACTCACAATCCTGTTAACGAACTTGGGTCACACACTGTCCACTGTTTCTCTAGGGAGCTCTTGACTCCAGGGACCAGAAACACTACACCTGCTACGGATGAACTGCACAGCCCAGTTTAAAAGATAAGTGAGAATCAAAGAGCCCCTGATCTTTCCAGGGGTTTATCTCTCCCCTCCCACCTCCCCCCCCCCCCGTTCTTCGGTTTGCAATTCACTGGCTAGAACAGGCGTAGGCAAACTCAGCCCTCCAGATGTTTTGGGACTACAACTCCCATCATCCTTAGCTAACAGGAGCAGTGGTCAGGGATGATGGGAACTGCAGTCTCAAAACATCTGGAGGGCCGTGTTTGCCTATGCCTGGGCTAGAATATGTGGATAAAATCAGGAGGTTGTTATTGAAGCACAATAGATTGTGTGACCACAGCACTTAAAATGCAAAGGTTGGGAATCTTTGGCCCTCCAGATGTTGCTGGCCTCCAATCCCCCATCAAAGCCAGTTAGTTTTAAATAAATAAATAAATATATCCTTTATTAGGCATAGCAAACCACACATTATCAAACAGACACGGTATACAAATTGTGCAAAATACAAGCTCAACATAACAAGGTTTGTCCCAGTCAGATCTTTAACTTCAGAGAAAATCAATTTGCATAAATAACACAACATTACCACATCACCAATCAATAAAGAACCACTAAATCTCTTTATAATGGCCTAGTCTTTCCACATGGACAGCACTCAAAAATTCAGCCACTATTAAAGTAATTTGATCATTCCTGTCCGAGAGCAGGTCCTGATCCGTTGGTAGCATAGAATTGAGCCTATTGAGTTGTAAGGCCTCTAATTAATTGTCTTCTGGCACAAATGCCAAAATCACAAGAAAATATGTTCCAAAGTATCAGGTTCCTGTTTACTACATATGCAAAGACGCTCTGATTCTGGGAGAGCTAAGTATCTTCCTCTTACTATCATCGAGGGAAACATATTAAATCTGGCTAACATAAACAGCCTGCACAATTCATGATTCTTCAGATTTGTCATGTATCCCTTTTGAAAATCTCTACAAAATGGGAGATTTAAATAGAGAGGAGAGCAAGTGCTGTGCTTTGCAACCTCAAGAGTGGAGAGAACACCTTTTTCTGTAAGATTCTTCCTGATAATTTCCCAAATATCTTTGGGGTCAGAATTTTCAAAGTCAGTTAAATTAAGCCCTATCAAGTTCAATTTTGCATGGAATTTATCCAACCTCTTAAGGTCACCTGAAATCCACACTGGGGTGCCATATAAAAGTTGGGTACAAAGTTTCATATCAATCACTTGCAATACAGCTGGAATATATCTATTTCCTACAGGAGAAAAAAAAAAGATTTAATATGGTGAGCTGTCACTTTAGCCTTAGCTATTGCAGCACAGATATGTGTGTTCCAATTCATGTTATTTTTAAATACAATTCCCAGATAATTGAAATGCTTCACTTCTTTTATTAGATGTCCATTGATTATCCCATTTTTTGGGTTCCCTCTTTGTAAATTGCATAATTTTTGTCTTATCATAGTTAATTTTGAGGTTATTAAGAGGGCAAAAGTTTGAGAAACTCTTAAATATTTTTTTTTAAACCCAAAGAGGAAAGTGAGATAATTACCGCATCATCTGCATATAGTAATAAAAAACCTGGGATATTGTTTAAATAAGGAATATGAGTGGTTACATTTTGAAGAAATAATGGGAGGTCAGATAAAAAGAGATTAAATAGGGTAGGGGCCAAGATGCAGCCTTGCCTAACTCCTCAGTTATTCAGAATTGGACCTACAAGTCTACCATCTTTTGAAACTTTAACATATATTTGGTTACTGGAGTATAAACATTGAATCAATGTAAGCAGGTATGGATCAATACTGCGGTATTCCAATTTGGTCTACAGTTTATTACGATCGACCAAATCAAAGGCACTTTTTAAATCTACAAATGCCACAAAGAGTCTTCGTTTGTTTCTCAAGACATATTTGTCCACAAGATGACTTAACACTAGACACTGGTCAAGAGTTGAAGGTCCTGCCTTGAAACCAGCTTGTTCCTTACCAGGTAGACCTTTTGTAAGCATCCATTCTTCCAGTTTAATAAGCAGAGATTTGGCATAGGTTTTACTTATGCATGGTAACAAACTAATAGGCCTGTAATTCTCTTGGCAATTCCTATCATTTTTTATTTTTTTTAAATCGACACCACTATTGAGTTATTCCACAATTTAGGTACAAGGCCTGAGTGATTGATAGAGTTAAAGAGCTGGACAAGATTAATCCCGGTTTCAACAGTGTCACGGGAGGTTCAGGTGGCCTTGGTGAGTAGAGAGTGCCTATTTCCATTTCCAGCTGATTTGGAGCCATGCTCCCTTTTGGACAGAGATGTGCTCTGGTAACTTCCAGAACGGACTCCTGCCTATTGCAATGTGCTCTATGTGGTTCTGTCTTTGAAGGAAGACTTGCAAAATTGAATTGGTCCAAAATGCAGTAGCCAGTTTACTGGCTGCGGTTCCATTAAGAATTCACATATACCCCAGAACTAGTTGCCAGTTGGTTTCCAGACCAAATTCAAGGTGCTCACATTTAGTGTTTGAAGTCCTAAATGGCTTAGGCCCCAAATAACTGAAAGACTGCCTCCTTCTCTACAGATCCTCTTGGGTGTCAAGACTAGCAGAGAGGGGTGGGGGCACTTGGTAGTTCCTACATCCTCAGAGGTCTGGGGTGGAGGGCCCAACAGAGGGCCTTCTCGGTGGTAGCACCTAAGCTGTGGAATTCCCTGCCCATGGAACAGCTTCTAGCACCTTAAGTAGTTTTTGTCATATGCTGAAGAAACATTTCTTTACCCTTTGACACTAGATATATACTTTATGTTTTAGAACCCACCTCTTGACTGTAATTTCTTTTAACTGAATATTTAATATTGAATTTTTAAATCGCTGCAGCCTGCCCTGGGACCTCAAGGTGAAAGGCGAGCAAGAAATCAAATGATAATCATCATCTGCAGGCACTCCAAAATCCATGGGACGACTCCTTGGCTGGCAACAGCTTGGGCTTTTATTTATTAAATTTATATATCCCACCTTTCCTCCCAGTGGAGCCTAGGAGGCTTTTAATTGTGTCACAAGATGTTCCCTAGTGGCACAAACTTTACTTTGCTCATCACACAAGAGGTGCAGGTACATACCTTGCTATCAAGGCGCTGGAGGTAGGAACAGATGTATTCAATGCTCGCTCCAAAAGGGTGAACGTGCAAGAAGGTTGAGATTATTCCTAGAGAAACAAAATTAATGGAGTTACATCCGGGACTCAGATGCTTGCAGAGAACACATATGTCTCTACTGTGAGCATTTCTGTACCTTTGGGGAAGAGCAGAAGCTGCCTTTTGGCTTTTCAAAATGTCGTGGGAATGCCCAAGCAGCAGGTCATTAGTGAAGGAGCATGTCACCCTCCATATGTTTTTAGCTTCCTGCTCCCATCAGCAGCAGTCCAACAACATCTGGAGATCCACAGGTTCTCCACTTCTAGTGCAGAGAGATTCACACTGCGGGCTCCAACTTATTTGTTATAACATCAGGTGCTATGTATGTGGGCCTGACTCAGACCAGGCTGCATTAATGGTTATCAGACTGGGCTGCACTTCTGGTGGGTGGATCAAGCCCCAGACAAAAGCATCCAGGAGTACTTCTGAGCCGATGAACCTTTGTTAATAAGCTCTCAGAACCGATTTTGCCTGGTTGGCAAAATTATTCACAGCTTGGTGTGTTTTGGGAATTAACCAAGAGAAGGTGTGCCTGTTGATTAAAAAAAATACTGACACATAAGCTTGTGTTTGTTTCAGGACTGCATCATCCATCCCACCTATTGGAAAAGTTTTTACTTTTATGGGGAAAGGCCAATTTGTTGTACAATAAAGATGCTTGGAGTGCATAATGAATTTAGGTTGTGCACATTGCAAAAGATAATGAGCCTTTACACCTGAGCTTATAGAGCTGGCATATTTTGGGGAGAGGTAGGTGTAGCTGGGTGTTAAAGAGCACATGCTTTGCAAGCAAAAGGTCCCAGGTTCAAGGTCCCAGCCTGAAACCTCGAAAGATTGCTGCCAGTTGATACTTAGGTAGATGGACCAATGATCTAATGGTGCCCAGCAGCCTCCTATGTTTCTGTGTGGAATGTATCCCCAGCCTCAACAATGCAGTGGCCGGTGATCCTTACCCACTAGCAAAGCTTCCCTTTCTGATTTGATAGGGCTGCCGTTGAGTCCTCTCTCAAGCGTGCTCTCCTTCTCCTGGCACACTGAGCAAGCTGGTGAAAAGTCATTGGCCTAAAGGCAATTACAGATAATTACTTTCTAGCACTGATTTGTATCCTAGCAATCTGTCAATTAAGTCACCAGCTGCATCCTGCACAGTAAGCATACTTTACAAACAGTAAAAATATTATAGAATATGTATAGGATAAAGGAGCTGGAGAAAACACATCAGAAATTATTCCCAAAGGCACGCATGCATGCACACCCACCCACCTCTGAATGGGCACTGACTTCTTCACTTACAATGGATTTTTATTTTTATTTTGCATGCTCACAATTAGTGTAATATTCTTCAGGAAAACACACAAATCAGAGTCAGCCAACAAATGTGAGCTTCTCTCTGCAAATGGAAACAGCAGGTGTGGGGATCTAGACTGCAGCAGGGGAATGCACCTTGCCCTCCCCACTATGAGCCTGATCCAGTTCCCCCCTTCCCCTGGCACACTGGCTGTTTGTGAAAGAAAAAATCTTGCACTGAAGGTCAAACCTTTACATCACAGTAGTTAGCCTCAAGATGGCTTTTAAAAGGGATTAGACTAATGCATGGAGAAGAGGTCTATCAGCGGCTAGCATAGCTGAACAGAACTTCCATGCACAGAGGCAGTATTTCTCTCTGAATACCAGGTGCTGGGGAAGGGCATCACTTCCTTGCCTAGCTTGGAAGCCCCTAGAACAGGCTTCCTCAAACTTCGCCCTCCAGATGTTTTTGGCCTACAATTCCCATGATCCCTAGCTAGCAGGACCAGTGGTCAGGGATGATGGGAACTGTAGTCTCAAAACATCTGGAGGGCTGAGCATGAGGAAGCCTGCCCTAGAAGCAACTGATGGCTGCCTTTGAAAACAAAAATGACAGATTGGGCAGACCTCTGTCTAACACAGCAAGAGTTCCTAATAATAATAATAATAATAATAATAATAATAATAATAATAATAATAAATTTATATTTATACCCCGCCCTCCCCAGCCAAGACCGGGCTCAGGGCGGCCAACAACCAATAATAAAAACAAGTTGATTAAAATACAATTTTAAAAAGATTAAAATACAACATTAAAACATTAGGATGCAGCCTCTTCACAGGAGGAGAAAGGAAAAAGAAAGAGGGGGAGGGAATCAAACTGATTCTAAGCCAAAGGCCAGGCGGAACAACTCTGTCTTACAGGCCCTGCGGAAAGAAATCAGATCCCGCAGGGCCCTTGTCTCATGAGACAGAGTGTTCCACCAGGCCAGAGCCAATGTTGAGAAGGCCCTAGCACTGGTTGAAGCTAATCTAACTTCCTTAGGGCCTGGGACGTCTAGGGTGTTGCTATATATAGACCTTAAGAAAGTGGGAAGCTTACACAGTGGGGATAATCCATCAGGGAACAAAATGGTGAGGGCCAGCTAAAACTGAATTAGCCCAAAGAAATCTAACCAAAAGTAGGTTGCAAGATTTTCATAATCATGGAAGATCTAGGAAATCAGACAAAGGGTGCAATTCCATAAAGTTTGAGAACAGTAACTGTTACAAACCATGTAATCACCATGACTAGAATTAAGATCACATGTCATAGGGATGGCATGTTCCAGTGCAGAAATAGAAAGGGGCAAAAGGATGGTTTTATGCCTCAAAGTCACCACTGTCACCATTGCCTATATTACCTCAACAGGTTGGTTGAGGCTCATTCTAGGATTTGTGGCAAGCAAAGGAAAATACTGCCTGCTACTCTGCATAGTAGGACTGGGTTAATAAAAAAGCAGCCATATTTGAACCTGAATTCACAAGGAAATATAAAAATAAGACTATGTCAAAGTATTCAGAAAGAAACTTACGAAACTCACGTGGTCTTGATCATTGGAGTCTTTCCCCCATTCTGGTCCAGCAGCCAGCTCTTGCTATATTCAGTTGGAGAAACAAAAAGTCATAGTCCCAGTAGCATGTTATTCTTGTTAGTTGAACCACTCAGCACTTTTCCCTCTCAGTGATAAACATCACTTTATCAAACTAAGGCGGAGTTAACAATCAAGAACAGAATCATGTGTGGCCACTAGCCCAATATTATTATTTTAAGATGAGCAAGTTTTGTGCAAGTCCCCAAAGAAGTGTCTAATAATTAAAAACAACAGCAATATTGTAAAAACTCATTATGTGGGGAAAAGTCATACAGGCAGGCGATATGAAATGCAACACTGGCTTGAGACTACAAGACTTTCGACATGTAAAAGATTTAAAGTCTCAACAGATGTGATGCAAGTTACCCAACTTCATACACCTTTGCTCTGTTCATAGCAATGCCAGTAAATAGGTTACTACATAATTCAAGACTATTTAGGCAAGGCCTAGATTATGTATGTATGTATGTATGTATGTATGTATGTATGTACATTTTTATCCCACCCTTCCTCCAAGGATAGTGGGCAACATACATGGTTCTCCCTATTCCATTCTTTTTATCTTCACAACTACCCTGTGAGATGGGTTTAGGTTGTAAGAGAGAAATACTGGCTCCCAGTTACAAAGGGAGCTTTATGTACAAGTTAGGATGGAGAGCCAGCAAGACCAGCACCTGGCAGCAAATCTTACCTTTTCATTTAGGCTTTCGAGCAATTTGTCGAGTTGTGCTTTTTCTTCATTGACTTTTTCCAGTTCAGCATCTCTTCTTTCACATTCATCTTGGAGTTTCAGGAGATGCTTGGAAAGAGGAAGAGAACAGTTTCATCTATTGTATTTTTAGCCACCCAGTCCCATACACTGAGTAAAGTACAAACAAAACCGAAACTAATATTAGACAAACTAGGATTTATTTATTCATTCATTAAATAAATTGGCACCTGGTTGGCCACTGTGAGAACAGGATGCTGGAAAACATGGGCCCCTGGTCTGACCCAGGAGGGCTGTTCTTAGACAAAGTGTTACTTCCTCTGCTCTATCTACTTTTCCACTGTCTTATCCCCTATTTTATTCCAACCTCTCTCCCAGTAGAGCTCCTTTTCTGGCAGAACCTATCTTCAATGCATTGAGAAACATTTATTATATAACATCCAGCCCATTTTACATATAGGGTCAATTGCTCATGGTACAACTTTTGCAAACAAAAGTTAAAGCTACCTGAGCTGTTCATTTTTAGAGGACATCCCTTTTTTATTATCCAAAACACTTGCTGTTGTTCTTTCTGGGGATGAGAGAGCCTTTGTAGTCTCGCTGACAATCATAGCATTTAGGAACATAAAAGATATTCCTGAAACAGCTGCTTGGAGCAAACAATTTAGGTGCCCTTTCATGGTGCCAACTCTGTGAAGAAGACCCGCATTAGTCCATGTGATTAGGTCCATTAATTGTTCTACCAGTCACATGGAACCACACTGATTAACTCTTTCCCCAGCTGCACAGAAGCAGTTTTACAACTACATCAGAAATCACATTTCAGAAATGCATTCAGGGAAGGCTCTGGCACTGTAAAGCCTAAACAGTACTGCTCTGTAGTCAAGTCTACTTCCTAGTGAGGGAGCATTCCCATGTTGCAACCTTGGAAAGAGATTTGGACATGTTGACATGTTTGCAAGCTTCATGAGGGCATTTATTTTCACTCCAATAAAAGGCATCAGTAGAACAGCCTTCCCCAGAGGTTTAGGACTACAACCCTGTCAGCACCGTCCATCATAGACAGTGGTCAGGAATTATTGGAGTTGGAATCCAAAACGTCTGGAGGGCACCCTGTTGGGGAAGAGAGATCTTCTTTGGCACAAGGCAATTACTACAAATATTCATTGGAGGTGGTTTCCTTTTGCAGGAAAGAGTCCTACCTGCTGCATGCCTTGCAAAGCCTGCTGGAGAATCTTTAATTTCTGGTCTTTGCTTATGTCTTCATCTCTGTCCACTTTGCCCTGCTCTTGCTTTAAGAGATCCACCTCATTCCTGTAGGCATCAAGCTGACATTTTAAGCTGTCATTTTCTTCCTTCAGAGCTTCTGCTTGAGATATTAGAGCTGGGGGTTGGGAAGAGAAAAAATGGGAAGGTGGATACACCTATTGTCCTTGGAATTAGTTTGACCTTCATTGTTCCCCATTTGGTTTTTTATTTTCTGGAACACCTTCTAAATATATGTTTAATTCCTTAATAAATGTATTGGAGATGTTTGTGTTATACATGTGTTATACATCAGGGTCTGGTCTCACCTGTTTTGGTAATTTGCTCTGTAGGCACCCATGACACAGCTGTAGTATGGACTGCGTCAGACTGATCTGTAGTTTGCATGATACCATGCATGCTTTGCAGCAGGGGACAATAAGCAAATGCAATGGCTGTACATCACTGGAACAAATCATTTTCTACAGGTCCCATCCCCTGTATTAAGTGGTGCCTCAGACAGCTCTTTGTGGAACTACAATTTCAGATTTTATGGGAGAATCCAGATCTGCAGGAACTCAAACAATGTACCATATTTTTCGCTCTATAGGACGCACCGGACAATAGGACGCACCTTGTTTTAGAGGGGGGAAAACAAGGGGGGGAAATTCTCCCCCTCTCTGCCCAGCGCCCCTTCAGCGAAGCAGCAGGAGGCGCTGCGCAGAGAGGGGGAGAATTTTCCCTCTCTTGTTTCCCCCCTCTAAAACAAGGTGCCGTTTAAGGTGCGTTCAGTCACCTTCAGGAGGCTATCTTGGAAGCCTGGAGAGCGAGAGGGGTCGGTGCTCACCGATCCCTCTCGCTCTCCAGGCTTCAGGTTCCTTTCGACCTGCTCTTTGCGGCTGGCGGGGGGAAGCCCACCACCAGCCCCAAAGAGCAGGTCAGGGAGCAGCGGAAAGGCACGCAGCGGAGAGGCTGCTGCCATAGTCGCGCGTCACCTCTCCAGCTGGAAGAGGGTCACGGGGCTATGGCTTCTTTAGCCCTGCGCTCGCTCTCCCGGCTGGAGAGGTGGCGCGCAGCGGAGAGGCTCCTGCCATAGCCGCCTGTCACCTCTCCAGCCGGGAGAGGGTCCCGGGGGGCTTCTTTAGCCCCGCGCGCGCTCTCCCGGCTGGAGAGGTGACGCGCCGCTATAGAGGCTCCTGCCATAGCCGCCCGTCACCTCTCCAGCCGGGAGAGGGTGCCGGGGGGGTTCTTTAGCCCCGCGCGCGCTCTCCTGGCTGGAGAGGTGACGCACGGCTATAGAAGCTCCTGCCATAGCCGCGCATCACCTCTCCAGCCGGGAGAGGGTCGAGGGGGCTTCTTTAGCTAAAGAAGCCCCCCGCGACCCTCTCCCGGCTGGAGAGGTGGTGTGCGGCTAAAGAGGCTCCTGCCATAGCCGCGCGTCACCTCTCCAGCCGGGAGAGGGTCGCGGGGCTATGGCTTCTTCGCTCCATAGGACGCACACACATTTCCCCTTCATTTTTGAAGGGGAAAAAGTGCGTCTTATAGAGCGAAAAATACGGTATATAGGTAGGTCATCTAGAAATATGAGATCCCCAGTGCAGGAAATAACTGCAACTAGCTCTGCCATTTCCAATCAGGTACTGTTTCGTAACTGACTCTAGCTTGAAAAACCTGGGGCCCTGATTAAAAATAATACCATAGATTCTGGCATATAAAATGACTTTTTAACCCCGGAAAATCCTCTAAAAAGTCGGGGGTCGTCTTATACGCCGGGTATGGGTTCGCTGGGCAGCGGCAGTGGGCGGCGGGCTCCACACCGGGAGGAAGCTGCCCGGTGAAGCTGCCCAGCGGTGCTAAGCCAGCTTCACTGGGCAGCTTCCTCTCGGCGCAGAGCAGAGCCCACCGCCCACTGCTGCTGCGGTGGTGGCAGCTTCAGCAGCTTTGCTGGGCAGCAGCAGTGGGCAGCGGGCTCTGCGCCAGGAGGAAGCTGCCCAGCAAAGCCGGCTTAGCATCGCTGAGCAGCTTTGCCAGGCAGTTTCCTCCCAGCGCAGAGCGCACCGCCCACTACCGCTGCCCAGCGAAGCTGCTGTGTATAAGACTGTGCATATAAGTCAACCAAATTGGCAGCTGCCAATTTGGGGGGGGTCGTCTTATACGCCCAGTCGCCTAATACGCCGGAATCTACGGTAGGTAAGTAGAACACACATGCTTGAATATTGCTCACCGCTGAACTTGAATACTCTGGCTTCCTTTCAACACAGTGCCAGTCATACCTGACTCTTCCATCTCCTTGGCATCTGATGGTTCTGTCTCGTCGTCAGACATTTCCATTTCCTCTTCTCGTCGGATGCCCATCAGCTCATCATTCTGAATGTTGCGGATTTCCTATGATTTAAAGAGCATTTTTTATATATATAAAAGAAAAAAGAAATGCTACTGATTGCTCTGCATGCTGGTTCACAGTTAAGAACCTGCAGGAAGTACCAGGAGAAAAGGAATAGGGGGAGAAGTGTAGCGACTTTGTGTTTGGTAATGGCAAGCTTTGGACACTTAAACCTATCAAGTTCCTAATTTGTGCAATTTGATAAAATTCATTCACAGAATTTTGGGGTGGGGAAGATTAGCATGGAATTCAAAGCAACTCCCCCTTGATGATAAATATTGTAACTTGCACAGAACGTTCAGAGAACAAAATGCTTTATGTTCGTCCATTTTTTAATCCTCAAGTAATTGAGGACTGAGTAATTTTAATTACTCAAACAAGCCTCATGATCATTTCATTCCTTATACACATGGCTGGGGAATGATGTAAACCAAAGCCACCCCAGTTCAACTCTTCTGGGACACCAGATCTTAGCAACAGTCAGGTAGAAGTGCAGTCTGTCTAAAAAATGGTTATTTGAAGGAAAGGGTGGGGGAAACCTAAGAGGTTTATCCTTTGGCTATTGCCTGGATATTAGGGAGAGAAATCCCACCAAATCCCAGCCCCTTCCACAGATGCAAACCATGGAGGGTCCTATTGTAGCAAGGGGGTAAGTGAATAGCAGTTCCAGAATACACAGAAAAGCCACATGGCAGCTAAACAGAAATGAACAACCAGACAAAAGTGTTAAATGGTTAAAGAGATGGAATGATTTGCTCCTAGGGCATTGGGGACTTTTATGCTAGATTTATGTTACCCAGCCTAGTATTGCTTACACTGACTAACATCAGCTGTTCAGAATCTCAGGCAGAGAAGAGGCTTTCCCAGGGTTTTTTTCCCCTAGAAAAAGAGGTGCCGGAACTTGTTGAGCTTTTTTAGGGGGAGCAAAGTTGTGCCAGGGAACAGCAACACAACAGAGGTGCTAGAATGCCCTGGTCTTTCCCATTACTGCTACCCAATCCTTCCAACTGGAGATACCAGGGATTGAACCTGCAACCTTCCACATTAAAAGCACCAACAAAAATAAAGGAATGAATGAATGACCTACTTATGTGACACTTACACACAAAAAAATTGCACAAATACTATTCAGTAGAACAAAATATCATTATACCCCCCTTCCTTCTCCCCTCACCCCTTTCTTTTTCCCCACACTGAACGTAACTGAACTGTGAAAAGGACCCTATGAATTGAAAAAAGAGACACTATATGTACTTTTATTACACAGTACAAATCTTTAATAAAATAAAAAGTAGGCAGCATTCTTCCCAAGTTCCCAAAACTCCATATTATGGCTTTCATCTCACACTATCTCCTCTTTTTTTTTTTTTTTTTTGGATGAAGACAGATCAATACTGGAAAGTGCTGAAAGGTTTCTTAATGTCAGACAATCAAAGCCATCAAGACATAGGTCCTTAAGAACTCTCTATTAATATGTCCCTACCCAACCACTAAAAGTAGGTGGACTACGCATGACAGGGTGTTTTCTCTTACAGTACCAAAGGTGTGGAATTGCTCTCCAGACGGAGGCCAATCTGGCCCCATCACAGCCAGCTTCCTGCCACTCTGCAAAAACATGGCCCTTTCACAGAGCCCTTGGCAGACAGACAGCAAGATCATAAGCAATACTACTGTTTGGGCCAATTCTCTTTGTTGCATTTTTAGTTGCTTTTTATGCTTTGTGAGATTCGTTAAGACAGAGAGGCAGGATAGCAGCATTTTTATAAATAAACATAAATGAAAATGGTTTTGCAATAAGCGTGCCAATTACTCCGCAGGCACAGCAGGACAGGATCTAAATTTCATTTATTTATATCCCGCGTTATTCTACTCCAGTTACGAAACTATCAATAAAATCGTGCAGAATACTTGCCATATGTTCCAGATCACAATTACTTACCTGAAGCTGCCACAAACTGCAAGGAACCTCATTGTATATTTGTATTTTAAACCAGTTTTAACACATGCCCAGTTGCTTCTCACTCCAACTATTTATCACTGCGATCCAGAATAATCGTGAGCAAACTATGAAATCACACAGAGTAGCACAGGCACCACTCTTGAACAAGGCCAGACATAAAGGCACCTTTGCTTAAAAATTGCCCTTCTATATCAATGTTAGTTATGGCGTGTTTGAGAACTAAGCAATACCATGGTTTCATGTGAATCCTTACATCATTTGCAAGTATGTCTTAATGTAAGGCAGTATGGCAAAGTTCTGGCCCTCCAACTGTTGTTGCATGAAAACTCCTATCATTTCTGACCATTGGCCATGCTGGCTGGTGCTGATGAGAGTTTGAGTCCAACACCAGAAGTTTCTGGGGAAGAACTTGGACTGTCTTCATTTCCATGTTTCTTATGTTCTCAGTTCTGCATGCCTGACAACTGAATGCATGCCGAACATTTTTAAAGCTTATATGGATCTTCTTAACCAAGCCTGTCCATCTCCAGCCCTTTCTAAATCATATAAGAATACTCAGCCTCTTCATAATTCTACAATGCACCACCACTTAGGGGCTTCGTTCAAATTATGCCTGGCACATTCGCCATTTCTGCTGTGGGCTTCAGTAGCAGACAGACTGCATGGTTGCCCAGAATTTAGAGTCAGAATAGGTCAAAGAGTCAAATCCTTGCAATAGCAGAACTTCTTTAAATCATACCTGACAGTAGTTCATCTGGTCTCATCAAATGTGTGGAGAGAGAAAGCATCCAGGGAAGGAGAATCCATACTCCTTTGTTCAACTATTACAGCTAAGAATACTTATTCACATGAACCCAAGCTCATCTGCAACTTGAACCCAGCGCAACTGCTCTTGTCTCCATAGTGTCTGTCCCACGTGGGACATTTGTAGCCTTGTTACAGCCTAGCAGTGTAACAATGCTAGCACTGCCACATCTTTCCAGCCATTTAACCTAAGAAGAGCCCTGGCAGATCAGATTGAAGGCCCACCTAGACCAACATTCTGTCCCCACAGTGGTCAACCAGAAGCTTATGGGAAGCCCACCAGCAAGTCACTCCCCTCCATGTTCCCAAACAGCTGACATTCAGATGATTGGAGGCTACAGATAATGACCTCCTTGCCATGGTTCTAGCTACCTAAGTTTTTATATGACTATTGTGTGTGTCTTAAAGCACCTGAATCCACCCTAGTATAATAGTAATAGTAATTATTAGTATTATACCTCACCCATCTGACTGGGTCACCCTTGTCTCTCTGGGTGGCTTTCAACATATATAAAACATAATAAAATGTTAAACATTAAAAAGCTTCCCTATACAGGGCTGCCCTCAGAACTGAAGAGAGCAGAGCTACTATCTTTAGGTCATGGGCATAATGCTGCCCCAAAATGCAAGTACAACTATTTCTAAAGAGCTTCATTCATATCCCACTATAATTCTGAGCTTCTTCTTAATAGTGTTCACCAATGGCTGTTCTCTTCCTCTCCTGAACTTCCTCGTGCTGTGTTTTGCTATGAACTTAGCTCCATGTGCGTTGCTACTTACCTTCCAGAGCAAGGCTGGAAAAATCCATCCTTTTATAAGCAAGCCTATAGGCCAAAAGGAGCTAACGAAAAGAAAAAGGAAGTACCAACCTCAGCTTGCTTGCACCATACGCTGATGTTCTTACGTTGCGCTTTCGTGAAATGGTCCCAAGCCTTTTGTTTGGATGCAGAATGGTACACGGCCACTATCTGCTCGACTTCAGTTTCAAAATCAGCAGGCAAAACCAGGCCACAATATCATCCAGAGAGGGCAAGAGAAAGGAGTAAGAGAGCGGGATCAGGCAGGTAGTCCAGTGAATCTTTTTCTTATGATGCTTTGCTGGGTGGAACCATAGCTGAGAAAGATGGTGCTCAGGAAGAAGCCAGAGCCACAGAACTTGGAGATCAAAGCAGACAACAGGCAAGATATGTTTGTATGTCCAATCAGGCAGAAGCCAAGTTAACAGAGTAAGCTGTCTTGATGAGGAGGGTGACACTAAACACTCAAAAGAGGAGTTTCTTAAAAAAAACTCAAGAGGAAGAAAAGCACTCATGTAAAAAGAAATAGATACTTGGCCAGAGAGAGAGAGAGAGAGAGAGAGAGAGAGAGAGAGAGGGAGAATTTCCCCCCCACTTCACAAACATTGTGTCATAAATAGGGCTAGGTGTATTCCATAAATCTGTAACTGCAAATAAGTACTGGGCCCAAAATCCTGCACACTGAATCTTACCTTGGTTTTTAATTCCGTTTCTAGTCCTTACTACCACAGTGATAGACTTGGAAAAATCTCAGAAGCCAAAAAGAAATGGAGTGTGACTTCCAGTGGAGCTTTAATATTCCCAATAGGTTGGCTTGCTCGTAATACTAAGGCAAACAATGGTTTGGCATGGGCTCCCAGAGAGGAAATCACAGCCACTTTACTTCTCCTCTTGTTCTTCTGTGGCTGCACTGCTCTGAGCTAAGCCATCAATTTAGCTCAGCATATGATGAACCCAGGATTGTAGCTTGTCTCACTACAGACAAACAACAGCAAGTTCTTGGGTTTACAACTTATGGTTTGTCTTGATCGATAATAATAATAATAATAATAATAATTATTATTATTATTATTATTTATTATTTATACCTCGCCCATCTGGCTGGGTTTCCCCAGCCACTCTGGGCGGCTTCCAACAGAATATTAAAGTACAATAATCTATTAAACATTAAAAGCTTCCCTAAACAGGGCTGCCTTCAGATGTCTTCGAAAAGTCAGATAGTTGTTTATTTCCTTGACATCTGATGGGAGGGTGTTCTACAGGGCGGGTGCCACTACTGAGAAGGCCCTCTGCCTGGTTCCCTGTAACTTGGCTTCTCGCAGCGAGGGAACCGCCAGAAGGCCCTCGGCGCTGGACCTCAGTGTCCGGGCAGACAGATCCTTTCCCAAAACATATTCCTGCAAATTTTTAGCCAAAAGGTTTAGATAAACCATGAATCTTAGTTCAGTCAACACACTGAGCCAAACCATGGCTTAGCTCAGAGCAGTTCAGCAGCAGAACCAGGGAAGGTGTGTAGCAGCAGCGATATCCTCTCTGAAAAGCCTCACACTCATGCATTTGTGCTGAGCATTTGGCTTAGCATTACATGACTAGATTATTTTTAAAAATCACCACATGTACATATTTGCACAGCTTATATGAGAAGTTACAATGCATAGTTTTCCTCGGGATGGAAAGTTATTTTAAACACCAGAGTAGGGCCCTGCTGGTGATGTGGGAAGTATGATATGCTGCCCCACATACAGTAAAGTAATACAGGTCCTTTCCCAAAACATATTCCTGCAAATTCCTAGCCAAAAGGTTTAATTGTGAAAGATTATATTCCCTGAAAGGAGCTAAAAATCCATCCCATAGCCACAGGTGATTGGCTTGAACACTGGAGAGGCTACTGAATTGCTCTTACCCTGGCTAAAGATTGACCAACACCAACATCATGGCAGGATTCAGGTCTGAGCCCCCCCCCCCCCCGCCAATTGCTACTTACTGTAACTCCTTCTGGAATCCGGGACCAATATATTTTTTTAAGGTTAACAGAATAAAACAATTCAAAACAAACACTAAGCAAACTGCAGAATCCTCTTGGTACACTCAGGAGACGAATGGTCATACTGTGCTGTGATACACAACAAGGTGACCTTAAAATCAGACTATCAAGGCCAGGAGGCTGCTAAAGTGTCAGCTTCCCCAGCTGTGAGGCGGTTGCTGCCTGCCAGGGACTTGGTTGGCTAGTTACTCAGTTCCAGAGAATGAAGGAGAGAAAGCTCTGCAGGACATTCAATAGGAACAGAATCTCCTGGTTGGAAATGGATCCTGGTTAATAACAGGGCAATGAAAACTGCAGAACACTCCCAGGGCTCAGAAGAGCATCAAATGTTTTGCACATAAAGTTTAAAGTAACGCGAAAAAGGAAAAATGCAGCAATATTACATTACCTTGAAGGCTTAAATCTCCCATTTAGTAAGATGATCTGTAGATCCTCAAAGGAACAGGAAGATAAGGGATTTGGCTATACACCTACCTTTGTTGGCTAAGCCTCTCAGCAATCACCAAAGGTACAAGGCTGTGGTTAACACAGGTGCGGCCTGCGGGTAGGAACATCACTAAGGCAGAAAATACCTGCACATCCCGAGTATGAACAGAAATTAAGAAGACACTTCAAAGAAGATTCAGAAGCTTCAGCTGGTGCAGAAATAGGTGGTCTGTCTCCTGATGCAGTATGTATGCTGCAAGTACATGACATCTACTAAGGCTCACTACCATGTTCTTTCCTGTGTCCCATCCCATTAATCACCCAAGAATGCTCTCCAGACTGTACCATTAGTTTACCAAAGAAAATGTGCACAGTAGGAGTTTTGTGGGCTTTTTTATTTGTTGTGTCTGGGGACCATTTCCCCTCCAGAAATCCATCAGAATAAGATTTTGATAGTTTTCCAGAAGCTTTGTAAGATTTTCTTGTTTCCACTGAGCATTAATGGCCTAGTTACCTTTCATTCATTTAAAATTAATTTTAATATCCAGCATTTTATCTGTTAAATGGTTTGTTATGTTTTTCCTTTTTTAAAATGTTTGCTGCTTTTCTTTGACATTTGTACGAATGCAGCATGGTGGTTTAGAAATTTGTAAGAAATAAACCTAAATATGTTTCCTAATAAAGGGAATGTATGTTCCGGATCTGTGTCTCTCTCTCTTGTTCAACCTTCAACTGGAAAAAAAGAAAACAAAAAATGGTACATTTCCATCAAGTGAAACTTTGAAATCCTGGTTGCAAGCCCCAAACACTTACACTGAGCAAGAATTCCTGAGAGTGCAAGCTTGAACTTCTCCTTTGCTTCTTCCATTTCCTTTTCATGGACTGCTTTCTCATTTGTAAGCCGGCGGATGTGGCTGTTGACCGACTGGATCATTGAGTAGAAGTTGTTTGCAGTCCGTCTGTTCACTTCCCCACGCTCTATCCAGGCAAGCAGTGTCTGCACCGCTTCCAAAAACTTGGAATCATCTGACCCAAGAGAGAAACACTGCTCAGGTACAAAGCACTGGTGAATTTTGCAAGTAATACTATTTAAATCAACATAGTAAGATGTTTGATAGGCTAAAATGATATTGTTTTGTTACTAGTGCTCTGCCAAAGCTTCCTGTGGCTGCTATAGGGGTTCTTTTGTTATGTTTTTATGGTATAATGTATTTACATTTATATATTAAACATTAATTAAGTCACTTGGGGGACGCGGGTGGCTTTGTGGGTTAAACCACAGAGCCTAGGACTTGCCAATCAGAAGGTCGACAGTTTGAATCCCCGTGAGGGGGTGAGCTCCTGTTGCTCGGTCCCTGCTCCTGCCAACCTAGCAGTTCGAAAGCACATCAAAGTGCAAGTAGATAAATAGGTACCGCTCTGGCGGGAAGGTAAACAGCGTTTCCGTGCGCTGCTCTGGTTCGCCAGAAGCGGCTTAGTCATGCTGGCCACACGACCCAGAAGCTGTACGCCGGCTCCCTCAGCCAATAAAGCGAGATGAGAGCCGCAACCCCAGAGTCGGTCACAACTGGACATAATGGTCAGGGGTCCCATTACCTTTTAAGTCACTTGGAGATGTTCAGGTAACAAGCAACAGTCTAATTAATACTACTGTTTTGCATAGTTTGCATGAAATGATCCACCCAAGCAAGGCAAAACTCTGAAAGGCTGTGGTGGATGAGATTAACTCCACAGACAGTTGCAATGTACTCATCTGTTGTATGTCTATATGGGATGGATCACATCTCAGTGGAAAAGCATCTGCTTTGCATGCAAAATGTCTTGGGTAGAGTTCCCAGTTAAAAGGATCAGGTAGGAAGTGATGAGAAAGATCCTTCTTCTTCCAAGACCCTGGAGAACCATAGCCAGTCAGAGTATATAGTACTGAGTAAGAAACAGATAACTCATCTGACAGGGTACAGGACAGCTTCCTATGTTCCTAAGCACCTGCCACAATCCTCATGCAACAGCCTGCCAGTTTGGGACATTATACTACAGCCCTATGTACCTTTTAGCTTCTCAGCAACAATACTGCACTCATAATACGAATAGTGGACAACAGGAGGTGGGGAGGGAGGGTGGAACTGTTTTTCTGCCATCCTTCTGCGATGGCGCTCTTCCCGGGCAAGCATCCGCTGCTTGCATTCCCACTCGTAGAAATCATCCCGGGCTTGAGCAAAATCCACGTGTAGGCGCCCTGTATCCTTTTTATCAGTGCTGGAGCCCAGCCTGATGCGATAACCTGGCAATGATAGTTACAGAAACAACCATTAGCAGTTTCCCTGTGATAGGGAAGTTTTTAATGTTTGATCTTTTATTGTGTTTTTAATATCCTGTTGGAAGCCGCCCAGAGTGGTTGGGGAGACCCGGCCAGATGGATAGGGTATAAGTTGTTGTTGTTGTTGTTAGACTGTTCCTCTGTTTCCCCCATCTGCAACATGGGGGTCTGCCTGCTTTGTCTCCAGAGACTGCCAGAGACACCTATCAGAGGAAACGTGAACAGCTACAACTCAGGCTTAATAACATCCATGTTCAAACTGGATAAAGAAATGACCATCAACTGCTATGCATGCTCATCCGCACATATCAATATGTTTGATTTATCAATGATTGTGTCACATCTATGATGCAGACCAGCTACACAGCTCAAAAGCACTTCAGGTAAATTCTGTTTGAAGTTGTAACTGCAATATTTGCTAAGTTGTAAACACCACAAAGTAAGCTACATGGGAAGGGTGAAAGGTTGCTGCGGTTTCTGTTAAGTTGCTGAAGCTTTGCCAGATCTCTCTTACAACTCTGGAGGGTGGTTCTCATAGGGTACAGTGACACTGGCTGGACAACACATGTTACTCCAGAAGGGAGGCTAACCTCCAAAGTTCTCCAAAGAAGCCATGTTGGTTCTGGATAGTTTGAAACGGTGGTAGTTTTCAATAATCAGCTGTTTGCAGCAGGTATTATAAAGATTTCAGGTCCTGAAGGAGCATCTCCACCCTCGTCATTAAGCCCAGCCACTGAGATCTGGCTCAGAGCCCAAGCGGAGGACCTTTTTGGTAGTGGTGCCCACCCTGTAGAATGCCCTCCCATTAGATGTCAAGGAGATAAGTAACTACTATATACAAGGTTTACCTTTAGGAGACATCTGAAGGCAGCTATGTATAGGGAAGTTTTTAATGTTTAATGTTTTATTATGTTTTTGTATATGCTGGAAGCTGCCAAAAGTGGCTGGGGAAACCCGGTCAGATGGGCAGGGTACAAACAACAACAATAACAACAACTATCATCACCATCATTAATCATAGAGACTCACTGCTTGTTGCACTAGAATTATTCCCTCTCTTCGTGAGCTGTACAGCTCACAAGAGTTCCTTACTGTTGTTTCATGCTGACATTTTTTAGCTTGTTGGAATTTTGGAATTGGGCATTTTTCTGTTTTTATTAGACAAATTTATGAAAGCTATTCACAATGGTCTGTGTCACCATTGCATGTTATAGTGAAGTTAAAAGACTCCTTAGCCAAATAACTGAAACTGGTGAGAGATGACTGTACAACTGGGAAAATGGAAGGGGACACAACAGACATGACTGCATGTGGCTTTTGCAACTCTACAGAAGAAATTATCTCTGAGTCAAAAGCAAAGACAAACAATATCTACCAGACAAATAAATAGCTTTATCCACCATGTATTCCTCAGAAAAACGGATGTGGCAGAAGTGCTTTTTGCTCTTCCGAAGCGCTAAGATCTCTCCACACTGCTCAAAAATCTCCACAACAGTCTCTTCTGTTGCATTTTCCGGCAGTCCTCCAACAAATACCGTCTTGCATCCAGGAGGTCTTTCCCTTGTGGTGGGAGGAGGGAGATCTAAGGGCAACAAGAAATATGATACATAATCTTGCCACAAGCAAAAGACATCTGGTATTCAACTACAATCCGACAACAACTGCTGCGCATTTGTGTTTAAGTGTCAGAAGGCTTGGCCACCCCTGGCCTCTTCCACACTTGCACTTGTCCTGTGCCTAGAAAGCACAGATCTACTTGCCCCATGTTTCCACTTGCCCCATGTAGTTTTGCCTTTGCCCTGCAGGTTTTCCCAGGGGAATGTGGCAGGGCAAATGGAAGTGTGGATAAGCCCTCAACCTTGCCAGGCAAAG
Organism: Podarcis filfolensis; assembly: GCF_964270895.1. NCBI lineage: Eukaryota > Metazoa > Chordata > Lepidosauria > Squamata > Lacertidae > Podarcis > Podarcis filfolensis. Next base: position 17,724,013 of record NC_139617.1, read on the forward strand.
TTATATCCTGCCAGCCTTAAAATAACAAAAATCAATATCTTTCCAGCACAGCATGCTTCCAAAAGAAGAAAAGATCCTCTTTTTTTGGCGACAGCTCACTGCTAGATTCACACTAAAAATAAACTGCAAGAACAGTGCACAGCCAAATACAAACACCCTTATACCATTGGACACAATACCATCAGCTTTATAAAAAGGGGAAAACGAGGGTCTATAAAATTTACTTGGGTTCTCTTTTTATTACTGCTTGCTGTTTAGCAGCCTGCAGCAACAGCTGTGCAAAACTAGGCTTCCATTTGGAAAATGTCCTATGCATTTTCATGTTCCAATCTATAGCCCAGCATACTGAACAATCAGCACTGCCATGATTTTCGCCCTTCATGATGTCGAAAATCTTATTTTTTAAAAAAAAGATTTGCAACCTCATTTCTATAGCTTCCTCTTCCAATTACTCCCTGACCTTGAAAATATTCTAAAACAGAGAGGGTTCAACTAGAAAGTGTTAGAGATGTACTGCCAAGCAGACTAGAGCTGAGTTCTGGGAAGTTAAGCACTTACCTCCATTCCCTTCATCAAGTGGCATTCTAGACCAGGGATGGGTGTCATGCAACTCTCCAGAAGTTGCTGGACACCAGCCCTTGTGATCCTTGACTGCCACTGGTTCTCCCTGCCACTGATTCCCCCATAACCACCTCTAGACTGCTGTTTTAACCAGTAATGTTTGCTTCTCCATTTTGCCTCACATTAGGTGGACAGAATCAGCAAGCAGCACAGCAGGGAAGTACAGAGATGGCCTCACTCCTTGAGGACGTGAAGATGCTTGAGGTTCCCAGCGCTCCCGTTGAGGTGGTCCTGGCCACCTCTGCAATCTAAAAGCTATTCTGGCTGGCCAAACTATAAAAAATATCCTGTTGGGAAAAGAGCTTCCTCTTCCCTCCATGATCTGTACATCCACCAGACAATTCATCAGATGTCCCTCTTTACTTTCAATCGTTACCAATTGATCCCAGTGCAACTACAAGAATTATGGCAAGGATTACTTGAGTTAGGTGGGAAGAGTGTGCAACTTTTGCAATGTATGATCTCCTTAATCACTGGTGGTGGCACTATTTCCAAGCCAGGCATCAAGGGACTGATTGGTGGGATCCCAGTCATCATTCCAAGCGCAGGGTCGAAGTCTGAAATAGAGAGGACATCAAGCTAGAGTGTTTCAGCTGCAACTGCACAATAATTCTAACTAGGAAAGCAGATTTTTTCCATCAATAAAATCAAAACTTAAAGGACCTGAGAGATACATAAAGCATACATAAAAAAGTAGAGTCATTTGGCAGCCCACATAATCCCACAAAAGCCAGTTCTCATGCATAGGAGGACAAAGATGTGGACAGGCAGGATTGAAGAAAAAGAGAGCTCACAGTACATCCCAACACTGGGAGATTAGCCTCACTTCCTCCCAGTTTTGTAACTGAAATGACAGCCATGCATACCACCACACTGAAAGCTGGCTCAGGCATCTGTTTTGCCTCTTCCACTCCAGGCTGCCTTTCCTTCTTTTAATTTTAGAAGTGCTGCATGAGTACTTATGCATAAATCCATTCATTCAGTCAATTACTTTTTTTTTTTAGGAAACTTTTAAAAAAGTGCTTAACAGCTCTATAGATGGAGTGGAGGTGATTTTTTGGTAACATACAAGAGGGTCGGCCAATCAGGCCAATCACAGCCAGATTCTGCTTTAAAGTTGCAGAGCTGTTTTTTGTTTATTATCGCAGCCACTCCTAAGGGCCAAGTAGACAGAGCACTCAGCTGATTGTCTAGTCTTGCAAAGACCCTTTCAAAGTGCTATTTTGCAGGGTGCTTTGCAGGTGCTGCCGATCACCTGATTAGTGAAACCTGCAAACACCCTTTCAGATAATCCAAGTTTTGACCTACCCCATAACTGACATCATATATGACTTCCAATAGATGTAGGACAGGTGGGCATGGCTTCCCTGAAAATGGCCTTGTTGGCTAAATAAGGAGGCCTAACAGGCCTTATCAGACACAGGCCAGAGGTTCCCCACCCATTTTAGGCTATGGATCTTGTGTGTTCTCTGAACATTTACTCCCCTTAACACTCCCCTGAAAAATTAAGCATTGCGTGCTTGCAGCGGTGATACCAAACCAAGAGCACAACCTACCAGGCAAAAGAGAATCTCCTGTTATTCCCATTGGTGCCATTCCCAAGTTATTCATTGCAGTGGTCCAGGCTGTTGGGTCTGACATGCCCAAATCCATTGGAGGAGACTCTAGATTCAGATTTGGGATGCTGTCTGCAGAAAGGATTATGATTGACAAACATATTAACAAATGTACTTTAAAAAAAAATTATCACTATTACTTACCCCATTTTTTTATTTTTTTTACTAACGATAAAACTGGAAGAGAAAGTGATAGAAACCAAATAAATTTCCCCTATAAAATGACACCCTGCATATCTTGGCAAATGATGGGATAAATTCTAAGGGGAGAGTAGGATGCAACAAATACTCACTTTAGGCACAAACTATTTGATGCAAACCACATTTGCCTGTGCTCCCCTCCCGAGTATCATCCCATCCCCCATGTACCAACGTCTTGTTCTTTCCAAAATAAGAGCTCTAGTTGTAAAGGCACAAGTCTTAAAATAGATCTGAGCCAGCACTTATCATGGGCCCCAGAATGATCCTCTGATGGCAGAGTATAACCCCTAAAAAAAACACACTAGGCCATAATCCAGGGCAAAGTCCATGTGTTATCTGCATGTTCAAAGGCCAAATCCCACTGTCAAACTCCTGAATACATTTTCAAATTCTCTCCCATCTGCCCCAAGCTTAAAAAACAGTGGATAGATTTGGCATAAGAGCAGCTTCAAGTGGCAAAGTCACACACAAAACTTAGTACATCGCAATGCCATCTTAGATCTCATGCCGAGTACTAGTAGTTTAAATTTGTTTATTCTTTTACTTATATCCCACCCTTCATCACGAAGCCCTTCATCTCAAGGCAAGTAACAGCAGCAGGGTTGCCATATTTCAAAAACTGAAAATCCAGACACAAAAGTTGTTGTTTTGGCCAAAGTTGTTGATGCCCATACATTTCAGCAATTTCCACCTGGATACTGTTTCCAATGGCTGAATCCTGGGAATGTCTGGAAAATTACGGTCTTATGGCAACCCTAAACAACAGGGCAATACACAAGTAATGGAATTACCAGGAGGACCTCCCCAGCCCATCTTGAAGTTTGAGCAGGACAATAGGAAAAACACTGACTGGCGAAAACTGCTTCTAGGGAATCTCACCTCGCATACTAATGACAGTTCATCTATCCTTCTCTGTCTGAAATAATTATTTGGCTCCTCCCCTTGTACCTGTGATTACTCTATTCCAGCTCAACAGTGAAGGGAAAGCCCTGGGGATGGAATGCTTAGAATGAGCCAACAGGCCCTTGCACATCTCATCAGATCAGTTTCCACTGCAACAGGTGTACTTTACATCCTCTGACCCATTCCTTTAATTGCCTGAAGAACTTGTAATTCAATTAACTCCTATCTTTCCTGGCCACTGGCCATACTGGCTGTGGCAGATGAGAGTTAGAATCCAACAATATCTGGAGGGCCACTGGTTCCCCATCCAATGCTCTGTTGGGGTGGGCACTCATGAAGAGTAAGGAAGTTTTCTGCTTCATGCAGTATCATTTTAGCACAATCATCAACCCTGATGTGTAGTCTGGGGCTCTAATTTCCTTTTGGATGGCTTTGCTATTTTCAGCAGGTTCCATATCACAAATCCCCAAAATAAGAACAATCCCACATTTTTGCATGCAACTGATGCAGGTTAAATGGTATTGCTATGAGTTTGTGGGTGCCAGGCCTCTCTAATCCCTGGATTCAGCAAGTGTTAAAAGCTAATCAATCCAAGCTAGCTTTCTGTGAGTTGATAGCCTGGGTGATGAGCCATTAAGAGGGATTAAGGACTCTGTGGGAGATGGCAAATGAGCCCCTCCCTCCACTCACAGATAGTGAGAAGGACAAAAGTTAGAGTTGAGAGTGAGCAGTGATGTGTCCGAGAAGCAAAATAGCAAGCAGAGTGACCGAGAGCCATGATGGATCTCTGCTTGAATCCAGTGCTGCAGCTATGGAAGAAACAATGCCCATTTGGGGTGTTAATAGTGTGAACCCCCGCATAGCAGGCTCAGGTTGTATATATGTGTAAATAAACCATATATCCTAAAGACTCAGCTGTGCCTCATTCCCAAAAGGAAACATGAACCCTGGGTAAGTGCCTGGAACCCCTGGAATCTCACACCACTTGGAAGTTAGGGGTGTGTGCAACTGTATCTATATTGGGCTAATGAAAATTGGTAAAGGAACATATAAGCTATTGAGTTTCACAGAGCTGTTCATCCAACAAGGAGTTACCTAGCTTGTGAAATTTTGTGAAATTCAAGTCGTATTTCTATATCAACCTGCATTGGCTCAATTAAATATATGCTTTTCCTTAGCTTGTGTTTCACATACTTTGGGATCATCATGGCAATGTCCATGTTTCATTCCAATTTTTTATGGCAGTGAGGGTGTCTTCTAAGTAAGGATAAGAAGTACTTTGTTTTTGCTACTGCATATCAACCAGACCAACAAACATAAACCCCCAATTCAGATTCATCCTGACTCAAGCACGTACACAGCTGTGACTCGCTGACTTCTGGCTATCAAGTGACAAGTAACAGAAATCCCAGAACCCAGGATCCCTGGCATGGAATGAGCTAGAATAACAGGACATTTTTCCATTCTAAAAGTGAGCCTCTGTTCGCTTAGGTTCTCTCATGCAGCCCCACAACTAAAATTATAAACACAATTTAAAACATTAGATTTTAAAAGCCAATTAAATCATCCAACACAATGCGGTAGATAAAAACAGCAACCATTAAAATTACAGACCAACAATCTTATTCAGTTAAAAGCTGCAAAAAACAATTGTGTGTTTTAAGACCTGCTTATATACAAACAGACTGAGTATAAGACAAACATCCTGGGGGAGTAAGTTCCACAGTGATGGGGCCACCAGTAAAAAGGCCCCATTTCCCCCCACTTCCAACCTGATGAATCTTAAAGGCAGACCTACAAACAGGACTTCTATGGCCAATATCAGGGTTGGGCAGGTTCATGTAAAATATAGGTAGCCCTTCAGATACCCTGGTCCCAAACCATTTAGGTTTTAAAAAGTAACCGCCAACACTATATCTGGGCCTGAAAACTCACTGGTAATGAAAGTGGCAAGTGTAGAATTGGTGTTATATGCTCTAGTCATCTGGCCCCCCAAAGCAACTGGGGAATGCATTCTTTACCAGCTGAAACTTTTGAACAGTGTTTGAGGACAGCCCCACATACAGTATGTTAAAGTAGCATAATTGGGATGCAATCAGGGCATGGACTACTGTGGTCAGCTCCACTTTCTCCAGATAGCGTAACATCTTATGTATCAGTTATTTATGGGAACAGATTCCATCAGCAACTTCCTAGAAAACAGCAAGTCAAGGAGAATCCCTCAGACTGTGTGCCTGGTCCTTCAGGTGGAGTGCAACCTCATCAAACTCTGGGCACACACTATGGTCCAGGGCACCATGTTTCCTACCCGCAGTGCCTCTGTCTTATCCAGATTAAGCTTCAGCTTGTTTGCCCTCATCCATCCTAAAACCCCTAAAACTAGAAGGTGGAAACGATGAACAGAGTTGTACATCATCCACAAACTGATGATGCTTTAGCCCAGACTTCCAAACTATTTCTCCCAGCAGCTTCATGTACATGTTAACAATAAGGCAAGACAGGAGAGACAGAAGTGGTCATGGAGAGGAAAGAACTTTCCCAGTACCATCTTCTGGGTCTGTCCTGTTGTGTTCTTGTATCCCCCATTCATAGTTAACACATGTCCCAGGCACAAACACAGCTTGCTACACCACATGCACACATGGCCTACCTGTAGGCAAATTTATCCTCTTCCGTTTCTGGCTTGCCTCGCCTCCATTTTCAGCAGGGCTGCTATTGAATGGCAGAGGTTTGCTATTGCCAGGGTCAAAGGGCAGGTGGTTTAGTCCTGAGAGAGATGGAAAAGGGAAGAATTTGTTAAGAATAGCATTTGATCCCTTCTAATTTGCGTGTCGAGACCCCACAGCCACCCCCTCGTTGGAAATGACTCACACAAGGACACAGATATTAGGTTTATGTCATTGGGCAAATTTTGCCCACAACTTTATTGAATTACAGAATGTGAGCGGTATTGGCTTAGGCATTGATTAAACCTGATTATATCTGACTCCTGCCCATTGTGCAAGAAGTCCAGTTAGGGTAAGCCACCGGTAGGGGGAGCCCTGTTGATGCAAACCAACTCAAGCTCCCCCTGGTGTTCCCGTCGGGGTCGTGTCAAGGCCCTAGCCCCCAGCCGGGCTTCAGACTAGATCAACACCCCCGGATTCCTTTAACGGAATACCCTAAAGCATGGAGGGGCAGGTGATGGCCACACCTCACCTCCCCCCCACAAGGTCAAACAATGCCTAACCGCAACCCTAACAAAGTTGTGATGACTGCTACGAGGTAGGCGAAAACCAAGTGGCCAGTGCCAATTTGCCAAGTGGAAAAATTCCTACCAGGCCCCTCGGCCAACCAAGGTGACCAACCGAAGTCCATAGCAAGGCCATTGCCTAACCTGCAAAATAGGGAGGGAGGGCGGGTGATTGAGGAAGCGAGCCAAAGAGAAAGTCCTCTGGCTTGCTCCTCAGTTTAAATGGCCCCGGCCACGCCCCCACGGCCAGTGGATTGGCTGGTCGGGCTCTGACGTGGCCGGGATCCCCCAGGCAATGGGGGACAAAGTCCCCCGCCCCCGGTGGGGAGTGGGTGGCCACGCGGTCCACCACAACTCCTCCCCACTGGGAAGTGGAGCAGATTTCCAAACAAATCCTCAATACTCAAGTGCAAGCCAAATGTTTTCACAACACAGCCTCAGAGAGAGAAAATCCTGAAGTAATACAAGAAAACACTGCACTATTCACCTACTGATGCACTGCTAGGAAAAGAGGTCGGCAATTGGCAGCCCACGGAACAAGCACTGTCCAAAGGGGATTCAGGCCCTCCCCACACAGCTGCCAACCCTCTTCTCACTGCTTAGGGGAAGCAGACAATTTGCATACTTCTTTATGGATCTAAATTAGTCCCATAACTATAAAAGCTATTCTACCTACTTTTTAGTCAAGTATTTCTATATACCATTGAGGGCAAGAGCTGCAGGTATTTTTATAATTTGAAAGGCATTTGATAAAAGGATGACTATTTATACAGTACTTAGATTATTCTCTGCTGTACAGGGACTAGCAGTTTAAAAAATGAATAAATTTTAAAAAACAAACAAACAGGAACTTAATAATTGATGGCCACTGATGCTGCTGGTGCTGAATACCTTCCATAGAAATCTGAAGTCCAGCTTTGTGTTGTGGTACTAGGAAATGGGGGGTGGGGGTGGGACAAGAGATACACAAGCTTCAGAAATTTGTTTGCAATTAACCTTGGCACCTAGCACAATTGGTTATGACAATAAATACAGGATACAAGTGGTAAGACTGTCTAGCGTTGAAACACCTCAAAAGCAAGAGGAAAGCTTAACTGAACAGAACATCTTGACTAAGTTCTCACCAATATGGCTTATCACATAAGAACCTGGAGAAGTGAAAGGGTCCTTTTGTAGCAAAGAGGGAATGAGCTGTTGTGAAGGAATTATCCTGGCATGTTGTGTATCAAGCAGACTTGCCTCTTGAGGACAGAACTTTATTTGATGATGCTAGGTGTTAAACCCTATGCTAATCCCAAAGCCCTGGTGAGAGTAGCTGCAACAAGTCTCAGCCATCACTGGGATGGTTGGAGAGTCTTGGGGCACTTCAGAACGATAAACATTTACTGCTAGAGCATTCCCTACATAGTCAGGTTTACATTTCCTGCACCTGGAACCAAGGCTGCAATAGTGACAGTCTTCTCTCTTGCCAGAATGCTGGGACAGACATGTCGGAAAACTCTGAACGGAGACGTTTAAAGTAAATGTATAGACTTCAGTTCTGCATACACCAGGGCCACACAATTTGCAACCTACCAAACACAGACTCATTGCACACAGACATGCTGTTACAACACCTCTCAATTTTATTTTATTTCATTTATTTCATTTACTGTACTGGCCTGAATATAAGCCTGACTTTCCCCCCAAATTCCGACCGTGAAAAGTTAAAGCGAGGCTTAAATTCGCGACCTTACAAAAACTGGCTTTTATGATATCACTGCTGAAACAGACATATCTAAGCCAAAGCAATCTTCTAAGAGCTTGAGAATACTTCCCAGCCTAACTCCATGAGGAGCAAGAGGAGCTAAACGAAAGATCCTCTTTTTCAGCCACCTTTCTAGAGATGTTTGAGAAAATTATTATTTCTTTGCTATGAACTAACTTGATCTGTACTTCTCAAAGCTGCAAATCAGAATATAACTATCCTTTGGGATTTGCACATATTTACATTTTGCAAGGTATTTTTAAAGCAAAAACTTTATCAAAACATGTTTTAAATTGCATTGTTTTGAGATACATATATTCAGAAATGTGATCCTCCCTCCCCCAGCACTGCTTTTAAATGGGGCAGACCAGACATATGAATGAACACATACAAAAGTGACAGGGAACCAAAACAGTCAAATCTGCCCAATCCTATAGCTCCCTTACAGAGATGGTCCCAATATGGTCCTTTTGTAAATTAATTATTTATATAGCACCATCTACCTGCCTGCCACTTTGCAGAGGATAATGACAGGCCCAGCGTAGTTTACGATCTATAACTTAACACGGGAAATAAAGCGAGGAAGGTGGGGTTAAAGAGGGGATAGGACTACGCAGAATTAGACAAGCTAACAGGAAGGATCCGAGACCGGTGGGACCAGGGGTTTACCGAGGTCTGGACTAAATTTACTGAGTATCTGAAAAGTATTTGTGATGATCAGATTACGTTTGTAGGACTACAAGAAGTTCTGTGAGGAGTAATTTAAGAAACATTGTAAAAATGGAAAGGGAGAAATGATTTGTTAGAAAAGGTAAAGGTAATATTAAGTTAATAATTGCAGGAGAAATAATCAAGACGGAAGGCTATCAGAGATGCTGAAGGAAGTCCAAACAAGGACATATGTATAATAATTTGTGTGGTATGTCTTAAAAAAATTTGTATGCTAGAAATTAATAAAAAATATTATTAAAAAAAGAGGGGATAAGTGTGTGCTCATCTGAGTTACACACACAAAAGTTTAACTTCAGTAGGGGTAGGGATTAAAGAGTTAATTAAGCATCCAAAAACAGCAATAGGAAATCCCTTGCAAGTTGATGTGGTGACAGAGAATCTTTGTGCTGCTACAACATCAACAAACCAAAACCAAACATTGAAGCACTTGCCTGTGACAAAATAGCAAGTGAAATGAAAGAATGAGCAGATTCAGTACAATTTGCCTTAATCACCATAACCTGATTTTGGGAACTCTGACATGGCTCATTAGGATACGTTTGTAGTTGGAGGAGTTCACAGCGAAGCCGAAGCTTTGGGAACCATCTGTTCCAAGTTATTTAGTAGTCCACACTTTCCAAGAAGCAAATGAAAAGAATGCAAAGCGCCTGGAATATGACTGAAGGACTTGGAACCCCTAATCCAAGACACAAGTGCATTCTTGAAACACTGCAGCTAATTTTAAAGGAATTGTGAAGGCACCAGCAATTGAGAATACCACCCGCAAGCTGCTTGGTTACAATATTGTTATTGCCATGTGCCCAAGGGTGTGGTCTGCAGAAATGCACAAAGAAAATAGCACCAAGGGGCTTATGCAGCTGATCAGTACAAAGTTTACCCTATACAGTGGTACCTGGGGTTACAGATGCTTCAGGTTACAGACTCCGCTAACCCAGAAATAGTACCTCGGGTTAAGAACTTTGCTTCAGGATGAGAACAGAAATCGCGTGGCGGTGGTGCAGCAGCAGTGGAAGGCCCCATTAGCTAAAGTGGTGCTTCAGGTTAAGAACAGTTTCAGGTTAAGAACGGACCTCCGAAACGAATTAAGTATGTAACCAGAGGTACCACTGTACATAGATACACCACAAACTTACACTGATTTTATGCCACCTCAAGTGTCCTGGTTTTTCTCAAAAGAATTCCTGGAACTGTAGTTTATAAGGGTGCTAAGTACTCTCTCTCAGAGATCTCGAACACCTAAGGAAGTACAACTCCCAGCGTTTCTTAGTTACATACAATGCCTATTAAACCACTTTAATTCTATGGTATAAAGATGTACATAGTCTGCAAAACAGTCTTGCAAGTTTCAATTCAAAACAGGGCTGCATCACTTATTCCCCTGGATGTTCACTTGGTATTAAGTCTCACTGAGTTTAATGGGGCTTGCTCCTCTAGGTGTTAAAGCTACAATTTCCATTCCACCCTGTTTTCAACACAATCAATGCAGTTTCCATTCTGCCGCAGCTCAGTTTCCACGAAATACTGCGCTGTTTAACTCACGGTCTGCTATTTCACGTAACTTACATAATCAATGACAAAATTATTTCCACACCAATCAATTCAATATAAAAGTGTAAAAACAATGTAAAAAAATACTATGTATTGGTTGAAACAACCAATTTGCAGGAGAATAAAGATTGTACTTGCTGGATTGATTTCTCTTCTGGACCTTGGATAGAAATAGTGGCAATTTCCACTCCCACTAAAATTCTCTGATGTTCCAACCTGCTCCCGAATAAGCATGCATAGGATTTGCAGCCACCGTTTATTTAAAACATATTGACAAAAAAGTGTGACTGGTTATTTGGAAAGCAAATTAAAATAAAATAAACTGCATCTAAACTGCTCACCAGAGATGAGGGGGTTGCACTGGCACAACCCAAGACCTACCTACTGCAAACACACTCAGCCCAGGAGACATTGGATTTCAATTGTGCTGTTAGGATGGTGACAGCTCAAATTCATAAGGAATAACTTGCCAAACTGCTAAATACAGTGGTACCTCAGGTTACATACGCTTCAGGTTAAATACACTTCAGGTTACAGACTCTAGAAATAGTGCTTCAGGTTAAGCACTTTGCTTCAGGATGAGAACAGAAATCGTGCTCCGGCGGCGAGGCGGCAGCAGGAGGCCCCATTAGCTAAAGTGGTGATTCAGGTTAAGAACAGTTTCAGGTTAAGAACGGACCTCCAGAACGAATTAAGTACTTAACCTGAGGTACCACTGTATGGCCCACATCATGAATAGGGCAGGAAATATCTATGCTGCTACTCTAGCTTCCTCACTCCCATTGTTTTAAAACAGGGGTCAGCAAACTTTTTCCACTGTCCCTCAGACCTTGTGGGGGGGGCAGACTATATTTTTTGGAGGTGGGGGGACGATGCAAGAGCACCACGAGCCCCCTTACCTGTGTCTTGCGAGCGACAGGGGCTGGTGGTGGTGGCGGGGGAACGATGAGCGGCACGCGAAAGGGCTCCGGAGAGGGGCTGCTTAAAATGGTGGCCGTTTGAGCGCTGCTGCTGCTGCTGGCACCAACAAAACCCAGCCTTCTTCCTCCTCTAGGCAGGGCGGGAAGAAGCCAGGAGGAGGGAGGAGGAGGAGGCGCCACCATGTGAGAGGGAGGGAAAGAACGTGCGCACCTGCGATCCACGTGGTGATTCCTGGACCATCTGCGGGCCGGATCCAGAAGGCAATTGGGCCTGATTGGCTTGCGGCCCTTAGTTTGCCTACCCATGTTTTAAAAGCTACAGTTTTTAAAGCTACAGAGCCAAGAAGTACACCTCTCCTGTTTATGAAGAATGGACTTTCATAGAAACTGAAACAGACTACTTTAAAGCAAAGTCTGCAAAAACAATTGCCAACTTCTTAGTTGCAAATTCAGCTAAATCTAAAGATTAAATCTAAAGGCTTACAACAGCAATACAATTACACACTGTGCCATCTGTAGACCCACATATTTCAAAGGAAAAATATGAAAAAACCCCAAAGGAAACAAAACACATACATTGCCTAAAAACATTTAAAAACATTATTCCATATTTACGTACTTATAGATAACCTGTTTGGGGAAGCTAAAACAGACCCCAAAAATGCAGTTGGCCACATTTGATTTAGAAATTAATTAAAACAGCAGCATATGATCTTTTTAGGACCAGGTGAAAGGAGAAATAAATAGATACCTTGTGAGTTTCATGGAATTCTCCATCAAGCAGGGTGTAAAATAAAAAAGGGGGAGGGAGATTAATGAAATTGGAGATTATAACTTGTGTATCTACTAAAAGCAAATTCAACAGAGACCGAAGTGGAAAGTAGTATGTACAACCACACTGTATTACTTTCCACTCTGACTTCTATTTGAGACATTTTGTTTCACACATAGAAAAAGTGACAGCATTCGGTGGTAAAAGGTAGACTTCCTCCTTTTCTATAATTGCTTGACAAAAAATTTGGTATACTCAAAGAATACAAAGGTGCCCTGAGCAGCAATAGAATCAGTTTCAAATATCTGTTGTTCTTTAACATTTTCAGTGGGAAGCAATTGTTGTTTCTCCATCCCAGTATACTTTGATGCAATTTAATATATTTTGCTCTTGGCACAATCTTAAGAGCTTCCTTAATTAGTACAGTATCTTAAGGACCCAACTATTTGTGACCTCAGCTGCATAGTTCTGCCCTTAAATGCTGGTGCAGGCCCCCCCAACTGTGAACACCAAAGACCCGAACCATATTGGAACTCTAGTGCAATGTAGCCTTTAAGCCTAGTATAGTTGTAGGTTTTAACCAAAGTCCCCCATTGCAATTCGGATCTGAATTGGGGGTGGGGGATTCTGCAACTCCAATTTATGTGGGTGGTGGGGTGGAACTGCACTCAACGGCAAACTCTACAATTGCAGTCATGTATAATTTGGCTCTTACCAGGCCTTCTATCAGCAACATTTTTCTCTTTTTTTTTAAAATAATAATACACATCTTGCCTGATGAAGAGCTGTGAAACCTGACAGATAGCTCACTTTCTGTGACTTTCAAGTGGTCTAAATAAACGTATTATGCTACTGCTTCTATCTGAACCTGCTACTGCTACTAATGACCTGCTTCACTGACCTCTACCACTGTACGATGAAGATGACTATTGTAAAGGCTAACAGCTAAGTCAACTTTGTCTTCCAAAACGTTCATGTAGCAGGGAGACACCTTGACCTATAAAATCTAAAAACACTGCAGGAATGCTGTGCCACAGGCTTCCTTTGTCAGATGCATGCTGCACATACAGAAGAGACTGACTATGATAACTACACAACGAAACTCATAAAGCATGCTTTGGAAGTATAAGCAGCTGCAAAAAGGGGGAAAGAATGGAGTCAGCTTTCATACTTTTGGCCAAGATAAGCTAATTTTAATCTTTAATATTCACCAGTCACAAAGTGCTTACCTATCAACAGTGGCGGCAATCTGCATAAAGAACAGAGCTTGATTTCCGGTTTGAGGTAATCTCAATTACGTTTTGGATATAAATGTTATTAATTTTTCCCATTACACTGAAACTTGAGATTCAGAGATGACCTATTTTCCTACAGTCCCCTTGCACCTAGGAGTGGCTTGCTTCTGTTTCAAGCCACAGCTAGACGTCAAGAAGCCACTGCCCATCTGGTTAAATACTGTCTGTTTCAACATTTATTATAAAAAAACATATTCAAAGACACAATTCCAAATCCTTCCCATAACACATTTCAAGCCGCACAGAAACAGATTTAGAAAATTAAAGTCTAGAAAAAAATTGAGATAAAAAAATTAAAATCCTGAAAGCTCTTCTGAACCTCCCCTCCCAAACAGAGAGCCTTTGATGATTCCAAGGCAGATTGGGAAGGCTAAAAGCTGGGGAAACAGCATTAACATGCTATCAAGAGCACCAGATTGACCAGATACACTGTGGATTTAACTCCAACTATTCCATATTTAAACTGTGCTCTTGCTGAATCCATATAATCCAAAAGATCCGGGATCTCAGATTCAGTGTTATACTTGGCTGCAGGCTCTCTGGCTAGAGCACCGGTCTCACTTGACTGCTGGTGTCTGTAGACTTTACTCTCCACCTCCCCATCGCAAACTAAGACTGCTCATGGCAAACATATTGGAGTCGAAAATATTGAATCTCATTACACCAGAATGCAAACCGTACCTGTGAAATGCACAAAAAACATGATGGTGCTTCGCAAAGAGTGCTCTTCAGTCTCAGCGTGTTTTATCTTGCTACCCACACTACTGCACCATCATATAAACACAAACTAGTAACACAGTTCAGCCTGTGTGTGACGCATGTGCTGTGCTGGACCCTGCAAACAAACCAAGTGCCAGCAGCCAGCGTAACAAGAGGAGAGCTTAACGTCAATAAAGCTACACAGCAGGCAATTGGAAACGCTGGGATGCTAAAGAGGAAAGGCATGGAACTCTTTTTTTAAAATGAATTGCTGCCCACTACTGCATCTGTCCCCATCAGTTACCAATCAGTGACTCTGTAAGAGACTAAATCCTGAACATTATGGGGAGATGGCCAGAGAGCAGGTGGCGAAGTAATTAACAGCATGCTCATCTGTGAATCTGCAAAGGATTTCAGTACTAGGATCACTGAGGATTATTATTTTGCTTATCGGCTTAAGGAGACTAACAGAAGAGATCGTAAAGGAAAAATAGAAATTATATGAACAAGATATGATGTGGAAACACCAAGATAAGACTGGATAGAATTATGAATTTTGTTTGGACTGATTGGGACTGATTTGGACATTAACGCAGTAATAAGAAGATGATCTGAATCCCCCTTTGGATCTTGAAGTATGGGTTCCCCCAACAAAATTTAAAAATTTGGCTTTGTAATTTGGAATTTATGTGATGTGATTTAATTTGATGTGATTGGCCAGTTAATAAAAATTATTTAAAAAAAAAAAGTACTAGGATCACTGAGAAGCGGCATGCAATTGGCAAGTCTCAATCTTGCTGGCTGCCTGCCCTGTGAGTGGTTATCTTTGCCATAACTTAACCCTCAAGAGAAACTAGTACTTCTTCTTAAGAATTCACACTAAAAAACAACCTTTTTAACTTCCCAACATGCTTATTTTATAACCATAACTTTGAAACGGAAAAAAGGTGAGGGGAAACCAAGATCAGCAGATAACCATACAGCCTTGTATTTTAAAATCTCACCTAGTAGCCCTAGGTAATCAGAAGTTCCATGAAGGTGAGCGAATAGGATGGCAGAGGAAGGAAGCGTTACTCTGCCCCTTCTCCCACAATGCTGTTGATAGAAGGCACTTTTTTTACTATCCTACAAAAAAGCTAGTAGCCTGCATTTCTACCTGGCTGTGGAGGAGGAGGAGCCTAACCTTCATTTTCAACCAGCATAGAGACACAGGCTACTATTCTCTTAGGTAAAGGGAAAGGGACTCTTGACCATTAGGTCCAGTCGTGGATGACTCTGGGCTTGCGGCGCTCATCTCGCTTTATTGGCCAAGGGAACCGGCGTACAGCTTCCGGGTCATGTGGCCAGCATGACTAAGCAGCTTCTGGTGAACCAGAGCAGCATACGGAAACAACGTTTACCCTCCCGCCGGAGTGGTACCTATTTATCTACTTGCACTTTGACATGCTTTCGAACTGCTAGCTTGGCAGAAACTGGGACCGAGCAACGGGAGCTCACCCCGTCATGGGGATTCGAACCACTGACCTGCGTCCCAGTACTATTCTCTTAGCAGGCTGTTAATTTTTATAGGCTTATTTACAAGGCTAAACATAAATACAGTATGGCGAATATTCCAGAGAATAAATATTGCTGCAAAGCTACACTCTGGGTGGTAGGAAATTCTGTGGTAACTGCTACAAGGGGTCCTTCCTACAAAAGATATTCACGCATTACCTGTTCTTTGGCCATGCAAGATAAAAAAACCAAACAGGTTTATTGTATGTGTGTCAAGTAGCATTTATTTCACACACACACACACACACACATATATATAAAATCAAGTCCAATGCACATATAGACTTCACATAAAAGATTTGCTGAAAGGTTTTCCCTTAGGCGCCAAAAAGACAACAAAAATTTCACCTGTCTGATATGCAGTGGAAGAAAGATCCAAATGGAATCTGCCATAACTCCCAAGGCCCAGTTCCTACAAAGTATGAAATGGGCCTCCTGATAAGATGGCATATTCAGTGAGCACTTGGGTATACAGTGGTACCTCAGGTTAAGTACTTAATTCGTTCCGGACGTCTGTTCTTAACCTGAAACTGCTCTTAACCTGAATCACCACTTTGGCTAATGGGGCCTCCTGCTGCTGCCGCCGCCGCACAATTTCTCTTCTCATCTTGAAGCAAAGTTCTTAACCCAAGGTACTATTTCTGGGTTAGCGGAGTCTGTAACCTGAAGCGTATGTAACCCTGAAGCGTATGTAACTTGAGGTACCACTGTAGTAGCAACCCTAGTTTACTGTCTCCTTGGCCTGACACCAAGTGCACACACCCTCACAGCCAGCTCTAAGCCAGAGTGGTTTCCTGGAAATGGAAGTCATGTGGACCACAGCAATTCCCCCATGCCTGCAGCTTGTGCTTATGCTGCACCAAGTATCCAGGTGGGCACAGCTGTGCCAAATCAACTCCTCCCAGCCTGCCCAGCCAGGTCTCAGTAATACAAACCAGATCAGCACCCTCATCCACAATCAAATCATAGACTGTCTGATTATTCCGTTTCAGATCATCCTAAAAATGTTTTATTGATAAGTGGCACAGGTATATATAAATCTGAGGGGGAAACCATTACAGTCACAGAAAAGAATGTCTGTTGTTCCATAGGATGATGTGCAATATCTCATAAGAACATAAGAAGAACCGCTGGATCAGGCCAATGGTCCATCGAGTCTGGCATTCTGGGCTTAACAGTTGCCTGTGGGAAACCAGCAAGCCGTTTGAGAAGTATTGCTGCCTCCAACTGTGGAAGCTATCATATGACATTTCTTTCATCTTCCAATGAAAGAAACCAGTGTGGACAAGGCAACAGGGCAGTTACTATGGTATCAAATTTCTACATGAGAAGCAATTTAATGTAGAGGCTCATGTGCGATAAACATTCACTTCGGCTTTCACACACAACCTCGGTATGCACATTAAGTGTCCATAGATTAATATGGGGGGGGGGTGAGTAACCAAGTAATCACCTATTGGAAAATAAGCACCTCTTTTTCTGATTTAAAAAATAAACAAGCACACTGATTGTCTTAATCAAACACTGAACGTTACACAAAAGATTTCGCCCACTTTTTATGCTGGGCAGAATACTGAATATGTGGTTTATACAGAGTACCCCAAAATATAACGTATATATCTAATTAACATATTGTTGCATGCCACCCCAATCTCTGAGCAGTGCAAGATTCCAGGGGTTCCAAGAACTTACCCATGTTTTGGTTTCCTTTCCTTTTAATTTGCATACCGCCTTTCTATATTACTATACACATGGCAGTTTACAAGCTGAAGAAACAACAAAATAGACAGCAAAGATCACCCACCTAGTAACAATCCGACATGTTCAGAGGGACAGCAGAGACTACTGTATTTATGATATACGGTTTATTTGCACATACAGGAAACTCGCATCTTATGCAAGGGTTAGATGTCAGGGGTCCACATGTGAACACAAAATTGCCAGGAACCCCTGAAACTGCTTCTCACGCAAGTTGGAGGGCTGCTTACTGGGCTCTGAAAAGTTTGTTGGAACTCCTTCAATCTTCTGAGAGGCCAGTAATCCAGATGCCTCAGTTACTGGGCTTTGTGTAGGAGGTGCAAAGGATGCTGCCACAGCCGTCATGCTGTTTCCCCAAAGCCGAGTAAGCAAGGTGTCAAGCTTTGGGTATGTGGCACTAAGGCTCTGGCAATATCCCAGAACCCTCAAGCTGCCTTCTCAAAGCTGAATAACAGAGGCGCCAGGCTTTGGGAAGGAGCCATGAGGGTTGTAAGATGCTCCCAGAGCCCTTGTGCCTTCCTTCCAAAGCCCAGGAAGCAAGGAATACCTGCTGGGTGCATAGGTGGAGTGGGGAAAAATAAATAGACAGCAGGGAATAGTGGATTTTCCCTGTTCTCCATTTATATATTCTCCCTACCCTCATCAAAGCTGCAATCACACAAGTTAAAGCAGTGTGGGATGAGAATTACCTGTATACACAACCTGAGCCTAAGATGGAGGGGCTCACAGCATTAACACCCCAGTCTTACTTCTCCCATAGTCACAACCTTGGATTCAAACAGAAATCAAGCTTCTGCCTGCATCTAGTGCAGCTCTCAGCTCACACAACTCTGTGGTTTGGGACTTTCTGACTACTAGCCAGGTATTTCCTTTGTTATACTAAGGACAGTACAAAGTGCCATTAATTCACCAATAAGCTTGCCTGGTTAGTTGAGCAATGGGATCCTCCATTAGATTTTAACCCCTGCTGGATCCAGGACCCCAGGAATCAGAACGGACTCAGGCTTCATGAAGACTAACACCCAAACTTACAACAGTGTTATACATTTATTATTTTTTTTGTTAATGATTGCAAAAAAAAAAAACTTACACAATACAAATACAATTCTGGGCAAATCATTGGGAATTATTATAAACATTTATATACAGCTTATTCAAGAAGCTCAAGGCAGCAAAGATGGCTCTATAAGAATTTTTTTTCTGTGTCGGTTCCTTGCCTTTTGAATGCCCTCCCAAAGACAGATGACCTGGAAATCTCATTACTGTACTGTTCTATTATTTGAGGGCAGGCAAAAATAATTATGTTCACAAAACTGCTAATGCCAGCATTACAGGCAAAGAACCCATTTCTATTTCTATATTCACAGAGCTGCTGAGGCTAGCATTTTCTACTTAGAGCAGTTTGATTTCACCCTCTGCCTGAATAAGCAGTTGCTTTAGCTGTTGCTTTAAATCACTGTATTGTTATTACGATTCGCTTAAATAATAAATTCTAATTATTATAAATATTTATTATTATCATTACATTTCACTTTTTTTTGTTTCTCACTTCTCTACTAGCCACCCTGAGAAAAATACTATTTATGTTGAAGGTGCAGGATGCGAATGGCAGGTCACAGCCAACCTTAGCCCTACACAGAGAAGACCCATTGAGATGAATAGGCATGGTCTAACTTAGTTCCGTTAGTCTATTCAGAGGCGGGCTTAACTGGACCGATCCAACCAACCAAATCATTCATACTCACAACAACCCTGTGAGGTAGGCTAGGCTAAGAAAGCACGGCTGGCTCTTCATGAGTGGGTCCGGGGATCTGAGATGAGGTTCTAGATTCAGAACTCTAACCACTACACCACCGCACCCAGGTGATTAAAAAGGCAAATATCGGGTCCAAACAGGGGGCAGCGATTGAGAGGAGCAGATCGTGGCTGCTGCACCTGGTAAATAGGGCCAATGAGCAAAAACCGGGGAGCTGCCCTCTTTGAGAGCGCAGGCCGCTGCCGGTTCCCATGACAACGGTGGTGAGGCAACCCCGCTCCATCCACCCTCCCATCCGATCCCGGCAGGACAGGAAGCAGGGCCCTGCCCCGCCCCGCCCCGTTGCCCAGCAACGCCCACCTGCTGGTCCCGCAGTCCTCCGACGCCGATATTCCCGAAACATCCTTTCACCAGGAGGGCCCCGCCGTTGCGATCGCTTCGCAAACCCCGCCTGCGAGCTGCCTTGCACGCCGTCTTGTTGATTGGCGGTCTCTAGGGGCGTGGCTTGAATACCCGAGAGCATGATGAGCAACCGTAGATTCGTGTGCACCGCGCAGAAGGCTGGAGTGGGTGGGGGGGGACCGGGGACCGGGGGGCGGGATTTGCCGGATTTTAAAAAGGGGAAGTGTGGGGGTTAAAGAGGGAAATCGCTTCCGCCTGCTCTGATTGGCTGCTCGAGTCCACCGTGCTGTGAAGGCTTCTGGGTAATGTAGTCTCAGGGACTCCGCAGGGTTCAGAAGAGATAAGGCTGCTGTGGCAGCTTGCGTGCATGAGTGAGTATGGGGCAGAAAGTGGCACAAATCAGATGAGATTTGTGCCTGTCTTTGCTTCAGCTTTATATACCCCTCCTTATCCTCAGCGCTCAATTCACGTACGGTTGCAATTTTTAAAAAAATCGGTTTTATTTATTTTTTATAAACCGCTTTGAGGTTTTTTTTAACAAACAAACAGTGCATAAAGTTTATGAAATAAATAAATAATGCGGTTAACTATATGTTATTGTTTTGAAGAACAAATAAAACACTATAAAGGGAGGTTGGAGTGTGTGCAATGCATCTTTGATTTTCATTCATGGGAATGCTATTCTCATACTGACATCCAAAGTATGGAGGAAGCACAATAAATGATTTCATTTCTGCTAAGGGAGCACAGAAGAGTTCTGGAGAACTCAAAAGCTCGTGCAATATTTATTTACTTATTTATTATTATCCTAACAAATATTTCTGTTAGCACCTAATATACAAAATCCCTAAGTGCTCTGTATAGAAACAATATAATTATTGAGAACCAAACTTTGTAACCAAAAATGCAGAGAAATACATCAGTAAAAACACAATCCATCGATAAAATATTGAATTAAATATACGCAATGAAACAGCAGCATCATGAATCTTAAGAGCAAAGGAAAGCCTGCTTAAATAGTAGGATAATAGAATCATAGAATCATAGAGTTGGAAGAGACCACAAGGGCCATCGAGTCCAACCCCCTGCCAAGCAGGAAACACCATCAGAGCACTCCTGACATATGGTTGTCAAGCCTCTGCTTAAAGACCTCCAAAGAAGGAGACCCCACCACACTCCTTGGCAGCAAATTCCACTGTCGAACAGCTCTTACTGTCAGGAAGTTCTTCCTAATGTTTAGGTGGAATCTTCTTTCATGTAGTTTGGAACCATTGCTCCGTGCCCGCTTCTCTGGAGCAGCAGAAAACAACCTTTCTCCCTCCTCTATGTGACATCCTTTTATATATTTGAACATGGCTATCATATCACCCCTTAACCTCCTCTTCTCCAGGCTAAACATGCCCAGCTCCCTTAGCCGTTCCTCATAAGGCATTGTTTCCAGGCCTTTGACCATTTTGGTTGCCCTCCTCCTCAGAAAGTATATAAAACTTGCCACTCTTTCTTCCTCACAGACAGCACACTGAAGGTTGTTCCAACAACAACAAAGAACTGAAGATACTGCAAAAATTTAGGGTCCATCAGTTTACATCTCCATCCTGCAACATTCTCAGAGATGATCTGGAGAGTACCATACAGACAAGAGTAGGCCTAGTCCGTCATGTTATTTAACTAAGTGGTTGGAAACAGTTAAATAAGAATACATGCTCAGGGTTTTTCTCCCTATTCTTTTTAACTTAACCCCAATACCCATTTCTGGCTTCCTTTATAGGGTCAGTTCCAAGAATCTTATTTGATTTCAAACTCTCAAAAGAACTTCATTTCTGCTTTCTTTGAAGATGTGGCCATTTCCTTTTAGAATTCTATTGTTTCTGCAAGGGGTTAGTGGGTCCTATAAGATGTCCCAAGTGGAATATTATTAAAGAAAGTCAATGGGGAATATCTTCATGGCCCCCCACCCGACAGTTGCTGTAAAATTCTAATGTCCTCATCAAAATTCACAGGGGACTTTTACTCTAAGGTTAATGGCTTCCTTCTGATATTTTGCAACATTTTGGTTGCCTCACCACCAGCCAACCACAGCTCACTCGGGGACAAATAGAAATGAGAAGACTCTTAACTGATAGAAATCAGCTTCAAGCGTTATACAAACCTGCTTAATGTTTGACTGTATCATTTACGTTGTCTGTACATGAAATGTTTATTAGTGTGGGGTACAAAGTGGTTGTTACAAGTATTTTCAGAA
Source organism: Podarcis filfolensis (assembly GCF_964270895.1). Lineage (NCBI taxonomy): Eukaryota > Metazoa > Chordata > Lepidosauria > Squamata > Lacertidae > Podarcis > Podarcis filfolensis. Next base: position 17,746,011 of record NC_139617.1, read on the forward strand.
ATGGAAAAAATAAAAGTCACAACTGTTTAAAGTGGTATGATAGTGCCATGATTAGCTTACCATGCATGGCTACTCAAGGAAATGTACAAGTAGAAAAGGAGTTTTCTGTCAAGAAAACGTAGGAATGTAAGGAATACAATACAATATAAACACAAACTGATGGCTTCATCACAAAGGCATGCCATTTTGAGAGTACTGTGGAACCTAGAGACACAATATCAGAGGTAAATAGAGAATGTGGCCTTTGCTTGTTCAGCAAAGTTGCAGGAAGCATTTCCCCTCTCCTCTCTCAGGTTGTCTGGAAACTGGGGGAGGGACTAGACCTAGCACCTGGACAGGTATTGCCAGTATGAACTTTGCAAGGCTAGTGAGCTGAAGGTGGCAGAAGGCGCTAGGCTCTCAGGAAACGGCAAGACACTCATTCAACGCATCATATCCTGGTTTTGAATTTTTCCCCAAATAAGTTCTGCAAGCAAGGTGGTTTCCCTAAGAAGCAGCTCGGGTTGCTTGTACTGACAGCAGAGCTCCTTTCTTCTGGTAAAGAAAAAAACTGCCATGGGAAATGTTGGGTTTGGGGTGTTACTTGCGATCCTGGCCTCCCTCATCCTAGTGATGAATGCTCTGGTGGTTGTCGCACTGGTACGGCTGATCTCGAAAGGGGGATGCCTTGGGCTGTGCTTTGTTTTAAATCTGGCTGTTGCTGACTTCTTGGTTGGATTTACCATCACAAGTCTGATCACAGAGGAGCTGTCCAGCTCTGAGTACCAGACGCCCCGAAAGCACTGCCTCCTGAGAATGGCCTGCATCACCTGCCCCTCAGCTGCCTCCATCTTCACTGTTATTCTGGTCACCTTTGACAGGTACTTGGCTGTTAAGCACCCTTTCCAATACTTTAAAATCATGCGGAGCCCAGTTGTTGGGGCTTGCATCACAGGGCTTTGGCTCTTAGCCTGCTTGGTTGGCTTCCTCCCTGTGATGGCTCACAGCTTCCAGGCGGACGGCTACACAGGGCTCTGCACCTTCTTCAGAGTCTTCCAGCCCACCTACATGCTCACTTTCTTCTGCGTGGCTTTCTTCCCAGCTTTCTTTGTTTTCATCTACTTCCACTGCCACCTGCTGAAGATCGCCTCCCTCCACGCCCAGCAGATTCGAGAACGGGAACACATTGGACTGGAGGCAGCCTGCCGAGTCCCTCAGCTCTCCAGCGACACAAAGGCTTTGCGCACCATCACCATCCTGGTGGGGTGTTTCGTGCTCTCCTGGTCACCCTTCTTTGTCGGGAGCATCGTGCAGGTTGCATGCCAGCACTGTTCCCTGCAGCGCCTCCTAGAGAAGTACCTCTGGGTGATGGGCTTATGCAACTCTTTGGCCAACCCCTTGGTCTATGCCTATTGGCAGAAGGAAGTGCGCCTTCAAATCTATCAAATGTGCTTGTGCATGCGAAGCAGGGTCTTTCCCTTGTTTCGTGCTGACAGCCGTCCTATTCCCAGCAGGGTTGTGGCTTCAGTGCCTGCCATCTCGCTAGCTCAGCTTGAGGAGTGATCGGTAAGAAAAGGTCCTGTGGGGAGTGCTGTTTCTTGGATGTGTTCTTTGACACACATGGTGCCTTTCACCTGGAGAAGCAGGGGCAAAACTAGGCTTTATTCACCTGGGTCAAAGACCCAGTTTGGGACATGCATTCATGCATATTTGCACACACACACACACACAGAGAGAGAGAGAGAGAGAGGCTGGCAGCCTCAATGGAGCCCCTCTGGAAGCTTCACCCAGGGCAAAAATCCCAGCTAGCTCCCTTGTAGCTACAGCTTTCTCTGGGAGAAATGCTTGCATTGTGTGAGACTGCTAGCAAAAATGTAATTTCACACTTCCTTCCTCCAGGGCAACTTTTACTGGGCAAGTTACCTTTGGAGATGAGAGCGTAAGAATCAATTTATAGTGTCTCTGTGGAATCTGTTGCTTTGAAAGATGTTCAGGTTGAGCCGGCAGTGCAAAGTGCAGAGGCAAGTACACACTGATATTTTTTGAATATGCCAATAAGCCAGGAAAGCTATTGGCATGGCAATTAAGCAAAGATGGCATTAAAAACACTTTAATAAATTAAAGATTAAAGAAAAGACAATTGATTACAGACCTATATTGGATCGGACAAGAGAAAAGAGAAGAAATGGAAAGTTATATAAGACAAAGTAAATTACCAAAAATTCAAACAGGAAAATTAATTACATTAAATACACCAGTAAATTTCTCTGTGGTCTCTGAAGCAATTAATAATGCTAAAATAAGGAAATCACCAGGACCGGACGGCCTTAGGCCAAATATTATAAGAAGTTACAGAAGCTGGTAATTAACCCATTACTGAATGGAATTCTGGAAAAGGGGAAGGTAACAAAAACATGAGAAGAGGCCTACATAACTTTAGTGCCTAAACAAGAGATAGACTTGACATCGGTTACACATTATAGACCAATTTCATTATTGAACAATGATTATAAACTGTTTGCAAATATAATGGTAAACAAAATTAAAGCAATACTATTAGAAATAGTTCACCAGGACCAAGCAGGATTCCTTCCAGGTCGACAGATGAAGGACAATATTGGGAATATTATGATGTAATAGAATACCTGGAAGTAAGAAATGAAAAGCAAGCAGCATTGATGTTTATTGATGAGGAAAAAGCATTTGAGGAAATAAATTTTGGAGAGAAATTTAAGAAAGGAATAGAAGCAATATATTCAGAACAAAATGCCAGATTAATTGTAAACAATGTGAAAACAGAGAAATGTAAGATACAGAAAGGGACAAGACAAGGCTGTCCCTTGTCACATTTGTTTGTTTGTTTGTTTGTTTGTTTGTTTGTTTGTTTGTTTGTTTGACATTAGAGGTCCTGGTGAGAAATATTAGGGCAGATGAAACTATCAGAGGTATAGCAGTTGGAAATAAAGCATATAAACCGAAGGCATATGCTGAGGATATTGTAATAACAGTGGAGGATCCAAAAAATTCTCTTCTGAAAGTCCTAAAGAAAATTCATGAATTTGGACAGGTGGCTGGCTTTAATTTGAACAAAAATAAAACTAAGTTGATAGTGAAAAATGTATCAGGAAAAGATAAAAAAAGAGATTCAACAGGACTTAGAAATAGAAATTTACAAAAAGGTTAAATATCTGGGAATATGGTCAACAGCTAACAATATTAATGTATTTAAAGACAACTATGAAAAGGTATGGAAATAAATAAAAAATTATTTAGAGATTTGGGGACGGATGAATTTGTCACTTTTGGGAAGAATATCAGTGATTAAAATGAACTTATTGCCAAAAATGTTATTTCTGTTTCAGTCGGTCCCGGTGATAAGCAATATGAGATGCTTCAAAAAATGGCAGAAAGATATTGTGAGATTTATCTGGAAAGGGAAGAGACTGAGAATAAAATATAAACTTCTTACAGATCTTAAAGACAGCGGAGATTTCTCCCTACCAGATTTAAAGATATATTATGAATCATCCTATATCTGTTGGATTCGGGACTGGATTAAATTAGAAAACACAGATCTTTTAGATTTGGAAGGACATGACAATAGATTTGGTTGGCATGCATATTTATGGTATAATAAAGCCAAAGTGCAGAGATATAAGGATTTATTAGAACAAAAGACACCATGGTGGATCTCACCCATAGAAGTAATATCAGTAAAAAAAAGGTTAACATGAGGACTAAATGGCCAATGTACAGAGAGCTGTTGATAGAAGTGGATAATCAATTAAAGTTGAAAGATTTTGAGGAAATCTGGGAGAAAGTAACAGATTGGTTACAATACTTTCAACTAAATGAAACTTTTAAAAATGATAAAAAGAAAGGATTTAGTCGCACCATATCAAGATTTCAAAGAGAAACAGTGGAGGATAATATAAAATTACTGTCAAAAATGTTTAATTTGTTGTTGGAATGGGAAACTAAAGATGAAGAGGTTAAGTGTGTAATGATAAAGTGGACAAAGGATCTGGGACATAATGTACAAATGAATGACTGGGGAAAACTTTGGAAGGTGGATCTCAAATTTACTGGATGTAGCAGAGTTAAAGAGAACTACCGGTATACGAAAAGGATGTATCGGTGGTATATAACACCGGTAAAACTTGCTAAGCTGTATAAAACAAGTTCTAATAAGTGTTGGAAATGCAGAGAAAAAGAGGGTACATCCTCTCGTATGTGATGGGAATGTAAGGTTATTAAAAGCCGCTGGGAAATGATATATAATGAATTGAATAGTATATTTAAGCTAACTTAAAAAAGAAAAACAGAAGCTTTTTTATTAGGTGTAACAGGAACAGAAATTCCCAAAGAACAGAAGAAAGTATTTACGTACGCCACAACAGCAGCCCGGATCCTGTTAGCCCAAAGATGGAAAGAAGAACAGTTGCCAACAATAGAAGAATGACAAATAAAACTTATGGAATATGCAGAAACGGCAAAGCTGACGGCAAAACTCAGAGACTCTGACAATTAAAAGTTTAAAAAAGAATGGAGGAAAAGTATTGTGTATTTGCAGAAATATTGTAAACAAGTTGGTACATTGAGAGGGTTCGATTAAGCACTTGTAAGCAGTAAGGAACTAGAAAATGATAAGGAGTAACAATTGGGTAAAAATGATAACAAAATGCAGAGAATGATGTAAGATGCAAAGAACCAGTAGAAGGGGGTGGAAGGAAGCCTTGAGATTTAAATAACCTCAAAAGAAGACTTACAAAATAGCAGGATTACTTATTAGAAGTTCAAATATTAGATTGTGGTTTGATTTTTGTATCCTTCTTTTATTGTTTACTATCTGTGAAAATTAATAAAAAAATTATTTTCAAAAAAAAGTGATGCCAGTACTAGCCTTTAATTTCAAATCACCTGTCCTCAGCCCATAGATACTTGGGTCTCTAGCTGTTTTTGGACTTCAATTCCCATCATCCCTGACCACTGGTCCTGCTAGCTAGGGATGATGGGATTTGTCACCCCAAAACCACTGGAGACCCAAGTGTGGGAAACACTGATCTAAGGTCACACCCACACATTTATAGCACAGTACTTTTACAATCGTGGCTTCCCCTTAAGAAACCTGAGAACTGTAGTTTGCCCCCCACAGAACTACAATCCTCAGCACCCTTAACAAAATAGCTCCCAATATTTGGAGGGGGCGGGGAGCCATGTGCTTTAAATGTATTATGTGGTTGTGTCAATTTTGGGTGACCTTCTGCCAGCAGGCAAAGGCAGGGTACAAAGGCAAACAAAGAAAACAAGAGACCTCCTCTTGCCCAGGATGTGCACCTTTCTCAGCTATCCTGCACTTTGTCCTACGTGCCATTCAGGATGTGTGGTCATGTTAGGAGGGGTGGACAGCCTTCACTAATGTATCTTATCTCCCCCAATTGCCACTTGCGTCAAAGCAAAGTGGTTGATTTATTTCAGACTTCCTCCCTCCGTTATAAACAGGCTGGGTATGAAATAGAAAGCCTTATGCTTCAATGCTTCCAAACAACACTGTATTTCCACTTTGCTGTTGCTTGCAGGGGCAGTGTCTGGGAAAATGTGCTTATAGAGAGGGGATAACAGACAGTACTGGGAGTTGGGTGTTCCAGGCATCTTGGGATGCAGGTGACAAAACACCCTAAGGGCCATTGTTGAGTAGGGTAGCATCTACTTTGCACGCAGAAAGTCCCAAGGTTCAATTTCTGACACTTCCAGGTTGGGTTGGAAATGTTCTCTGACTGAAACTCTGGAGAGCTGCTGCCAGTCAGTGTAGCCAGCACTGACCTAGATGGACAGTGGTCTGACTGTGTTTAAGGCAGATTCCTATGAGACTGTGAACATAGGCCATTGGAATATATCTGTATCAAACATCCCAAGGGCTGTCACATGGAAGATGGAGCAAGCTTGTTTTCTCCTGCTCTGGAGGGTAGTAGTCGAATCAATGGCTTCAAGTTAGAAGAAAGGAGATTCTGACTCAACACCAGAAAGAACTTTCTGACAGTAAGAGCTGTTTAGACAGTGGAAATGTCTCCCTTGGGAGGCAGTGGTCCCTCCTTCCTTGGAGGTTTTTAAGCAGAGGTTGGATGGCTATCTGTTGTGGATGTTTCATTTGAGATTCTTGCATTGCAGGGGGGGGGGTTAGACTAGATGACCCTCGGGATCCCTTCCAACTCTAAAATTCTATGATTCTCCATTACCAGAAGAAGAGAACAACAACTGTACTGGATCAGGGCAGAGTACCATCCAGTCCAAGACCTGTTTTTGCAGTGGCCAACCAGATGCCTATGAGATGCTCACAGGCAAGACCTGAGCCGCAACACCACTCACCCCACTTGTAAGTCCCAGCCACGCAGCTGGTATTCAGAGGAATACTGCCTCTGGCAGTGGAGGCAGAACATAGCCTTCTTGGTTAGTAACCATTGGTAGCATGTTTCATATGGGGGATAAAGCTATTTACAGGCCTTATCATAACTGCCAGATGCCATGAGACTATGGGACTGAAGAGGGAACAGTCCGGCCTCAGTACCCAGGACAAAGGATCAAGTTTCTGGGTGTTGTGTATCGCTTCCTCTGCAATCATAAACGAATCATGATGACCCCATCAGCTGCTCTTGGGGCAGATTGTCAGAAGGCACAAGCTACTTTGCAGACTTTTAGGCAAGATTTCAGCATTCCCTCCAAATCTCAGGATAGTCATCGCTGCTGCAGCTGAGGCAAGAGCCACAACCCTCTGTGTCAGCATTAAAGAAGGGCAACTAACGTGCTTTTCTGAGGCACAAACACACGATGAAGGGACAGTGTGGTGATCTAAGACTTGCCTTTAGGTGTCTTAGAAATGTAGTAAGCAAGACCTGTGTTTGAGAGCATTCATGCAAAAACTGTCAGCCTATAACAACAACAACAACAGAAGTAACCCTATTTCCACTGATTTGAATCCGCCCCAAGTATGAATAAGTCTAGATCCAACCCAACAAATAAAACACCACAGACTATGTAAAGAAAGGTCAACTGAACAGCTATATCGCTGTTCCTCTTCCAGTCCCATGGCACTGGCTTATTGAGAGTGGCTATATTATTGATCTTCAGGACATTGTGCAGTTTGCTCCATAGAGTTAAACGATTTTGACTTGGAACTGCATCCCTTAATTCTTTTAATAGCCAAGAGGAGAACTGAAGGAGTGCTTAAAAGCTTCCAAGCTGGTGTAAAAAGCAGCCCTTGATGTCAGAGCAGAAAGGAACTCCGCTTTCTTATTCAGCTCAAAGGTGAAAATGGATTGCAATGTACATTTGGAAAAAAGGAACTGTGCTGTATAAAAATTAGACGCAGAACATAGGAGCATATTAGTCAAACCATTGGATCAATTTTGTCCACAGCAGTAGCCTTCAACCTTTTTAGACACAGGACTCATCTTTAATCCAAACATGTATTTGAGGAACCATTTATTAATTTACCACCATATATTTGAATGCGGTAGCACTGCTGTTGTGACCCACCTTAGATCAGACCGTAACACTGTAGTAGGTCCCAATCTACCAATGGTCTATACTGACTGGCAGCAGGATTTCAGACAGGAGTATCCCCCAGCCTTATCTAGATATGCCAGAGACTGAACCCAAGACCTTCATGCAAAGCAGATGCTCCAATGCTGAAGTATAGCCCTTCACCCTAAGTCAGGGGTTGGGTAAAAAAGACCTGGGGGCTGAATATTATGCTCCAGGACTATCTCCCCAAGCAACATCACCCCATCTCACGTTACCTGCCCACTGTCTCTGCTTCACATCCAGAGTGTTTTTGCCTAGTTGGAACTCAGGTAAGACCTATTGCTTTTCTGAATGGAGAATACAGGTGTCTGTATATGAACTATCCTACTGCATTTGTACAAAGGTAAATTTTACACATGTTACTTTGTTCACTTTTGCCTCTGGCCCTACTCACCACTGCCATGTGGCCCCCGGAAGGTTGCCAGATGGGAATATGGCCCTTGGGATGATCATTTTCCTTCCCTTGCCCTAAGACTGTTGGTCCACTAGTAGTCTATGAAGTTACTCTCCAAGGTCTTAGGAAGAGCTCTGCTACCTGAGACCTTTTTAAATGGAGATGCTAGCTGCTGAAGCTGGAACTTGATAAGAGGCACACATTTTATTACCTAATACGGAGCTACTATTACCCACCCCCCAATCTGTTCAGATTCTTTTTACTTTATAAAAAGCAAGTGTCCAACATAGCCTGCATTTGCAGTAAAACAGGGATGGAGAAGCTAGGGCCCTCCAGATGTTGTCAGACACCAACTCTCATCTGTCCCAGCCAGCACAGCCAGTTGGGCGGCCAACATCTGGAGGTTCTCCACACGTACACTGCAACATGTACTTTCTTGCTTTCTTATTGCAGTACTGAGTGGATGTCTTGCACTGGTAGGAAAAGAAGAAATGAACCAGGACAGAACTAGGAGTTATCCTCAAGACTCCTGCTCAACTGTCTCTCCAATTCAGAGTGGGGACAATTTGAGCTACTCCCCACAATTACTATTTGGTGAATTTGCGGCTGCCAACTTTGTAATGCCACTGAGGAAGAGTATCACCCTCAGAAGATAGATGAATGACATGGATCACAAGCATTTTGGACTTCTCCGTGTTTTATTTGAAAAGACACCTAGAGGTATTGAATGTCTCCAGTCAGTACAGACTTTTAAGAAACTTTTGGATTCTAGAAAGTCATTGTGTCAGTATTAAGAGGAATGAAATAATCACAACCCGAGTGACCAGAAAACTCACTTCTATGCTGAGCAAATCCAAGAAAAGTTTTATGTGAAACATAATATGCAAATGGCACAAAAATGTATTATTGCAAATGCAGCTGATTTTATATGCAGGATACAATGTCTTACAGGTTTTCACAAGAACTTAAAAGGCAAATGGTTAGCTGTGACACCATATACCAACCACTGTCAGTGAATGCTACAGTTGCACCCTGACTTCATCTCAGGAAAAGTGGGACCGTGTACTGATGTTTTTTGGAGACACAAGATCATTTTTGTACATTAGGGAACAATAACGGAGTTAAGGAACTGAACCCTTGATATAGATATGAATTTTATTTCCGCAGCTTTATGTCATCAAAGTTGTGATGGAGGAGAAAAAAGGTGTATTCAGTTTGGACTAGGTATCGGTCTATTAATTCGAAATTACGAAAAATACCATTTCAGATGTTTTGTATTAAATGAAGAATCACATTTGATGATGTGGAACGTGCTTTTACACTGATAATCTGTTGATTGCTTGGGTTGCCATAGCTGGAACCTTGTGAAAAACAGGTGAGTGTAGGCTACTAAAAAAAAAAAGGAACCAAGAAGTCCCTTGCCTTTCCTATCAAGGGAAACAGAGATGCAGGTTAAGCCCGTTCATACAAAATACAAAACACATGAGGGAAGCATGTAGAACAAGGATCTCACACACTAATCCCATACATCTTCCTCTGCATGTCAGTACTAAAATCTGAACAGAACTTATCTGCATACAAGCTATATAGGCATAGGCCTTGGTCAATTTTGCAGTGTATTATAGGAGGCTGGGGGAGATCCTGGTCGATTTCTACTCTGGCTTACAGCTCCGTGGATGACTTTGGCCCTAGTCTCTCAGTCCAACATACCTCCCAGGGTTGCTATAGGACAGACTTAGTGCATCATCCTCAGCTCCTTAAAAAACAAAACAAAACATAGAAGTGATTGACTTATTTCTTTGAGGGTGAAGAATTATAAGCTGAGAACTATAGATCTTGCTTGCTGTGTGCACTGCTGTGCTGGGTGAAGAAGCCACATCCCAGAGAGAGTATGGCAGCTGGCACAAGGTTGGTGCTTAGCAGCCATTTACGGTATTTTGAATCACTGAGTTTGCATTCTTTTGTTTGATAAGTTTGTTTTTCTGCCTTATTTACCAGCACTTTGAATTGGGCCTGGACACTAATGGGCAGCCAGTGCAGTCAAGCCAGGAGTGGTGTTATATGCTCAAACCACTTTACTCTAGTGAGCAAGCTGGCTCCATCCTTATCAAAACCTTGTTGGTGCTTAATAAATATTAAAAATTAGAGTAACGTAAGCAAACATAGAAGCTGCAAGGCATTTCCTTTATGCTCTGTTTTATCATGTCTTGTGTTTGCACTTAAAAAACACACACAAAAAACCCCCCAAGCACACGAATTAAGTGAATGACACTGAAGAAACCCTGAAAAAATAAATATTTGCTATTATGATGGAGCACGGCAAATGCAGCAAAGGTGCCATCTGTGACACACAGTTCACAGGTGTCATCCTGAATACTGCCCAGAAAAAACTGGTGCACAGAAGTCAGGATGTAACTCCATCTGACTAATGAAGGGGAAGGAACATGAAGCTGGTTGACTTTCCAATGCTAATACTACAAAACAGCTAATATGGATCAAGACAGAGCACGACTACCTGCTACCTTCATGCAGCCACTTTACTGGGGATATTATACAGACAGTAACATCAATATAGCACACTCTCCAGAGACAAGAGAACTGGATAATGCACATGGGGGGCGGGGTTTAACTCCACGTCCCCAATTTCTAACTTTATTCATGGCCCAGGCTAACAAGCTATAAAATCAAAATGTATAGAAGAAACCTGCATTACAAGGCTATTTTTATTCCCTCCCTTCCCTGCAATGTACCTGTTTTTCTAAAATCTAATTGAATTTCCCCATCTCAGATGGGGCTCAGATGTCCACATCCTTGAAAAGCAATTTATTTGCCCGGTACTACCATTTGTTTGCCATCTGTACGCAACAGACTCCTTAATCATTTTTCATCTTCAATAGCTCTACGCATAGGAACTACCTTGATGAATCATTCCTGGGAGGTCAATTTGCCCCCTTAGAGGGTTAACAAAGTACAGATCAAGAGGTTTGCCTCTTTTAACAAACTCAAGGACGCTAGTGAAAGAAAACATATTTAATAGCAATATACATCCATGCATCAGGACATTCTGATCATCTTTACTCTGTTCTCCTCAGTTCTTTAGGCTTCCTCCATCAATAGGCAAGCATGAATCATCATCCAAATCAAAGTGACTTTCCAATTTCCTGAGGGCAGCAGCATTAAATTTGAACATTAAGCAATTTATAGAATCAAAAACTGATCCTTTCTTCACAATAATTAGAATGTTCCCCAACATTCTGCGTCATCACAGCAGTGCAGCATTAGGAGTTGGTGAATTCAGACATTCTGTGACAATGCTACCTTGGGGGCTGGTGAACAGGGCAGTTGGATGTACAACTTTTTAGTTTTTTGTCTACTAAGAGAGCAGCTGTTCTTGTTCACAGGCTGCCTCCTCCAGCACCAAACTTACAATACTGAAAAACACAAAACACATACATAGCTCCAATAAATAGTTTATTAAGGTAACATGACAATGGAAGGGAATGCAGCAGCTCCTTTGAATTTCCCCCTTGCACAAGTTAAGGGGAAGGCACAGCTTACTGCAAAATCCACATTGCAATAAGCTGCACTCTGAAAGACCTCAAACTCACACAGCTCTTCACAGAAGATACAGACTCAGCCCTATGCATTCTCTCCCCCTTGCTCTCCAACTTTCCCTTTATGGGAAAGCACTGAATATCACTGGCCCCAACATCCCCCTTCTCATCCAAGCTATGCTCCCGAGGCCTGAGCATTCAGGAGTGGGGATGGTAGGCCTCAGTCCGCATAGGCAAAAAGACATGAAGATGCAGGAACAGGTGAGCAAGAAGGGCAGCTGAATCACCAATCCGATCTGGCCCCTAGAAAGGGAGCCTCTTCAGCTGCTCGTAGGTGATAAAAAACTGTCAACAAGTTAAAGAAATGCCCTCAAGGAATTGGCTTTTCATTCCATACCCTGCTCCCTGTCCCAAGTCTCATCGCAGCTAAGCATCCACTTTATAGGTTTCTATTTCAAACCATGAAACAGAAGGGCAGTCCAGTCATAAGTGCTTTCGACCTGGAGCTGCTGGGACAAGAAGACTCTCAACCAACACCTGCTTTGGATAACCATCTGCAACTATTCACTCGTGATATATCAGAGAATCCACTTTCTCACCCAAGTAATGAGACAGCTCCACAGTCAGAACTGCAGAAGCCTAGAGACTGTTACTATTTGGTCAAAAAGCAGGAGAAAGAAAAATAATCACCCAGCTAACAAATATTCCTAGGACTTCCCTCATTGTTTCTGCAACTTGAGAACCACAAAGCCTATTTTCCACCTGTGTTGGTCATGCTAGACAGCTAGAGTACTGCTTCATCATCCCCCGCCCCCATTTCAGGCTAGTGAGAAATCTGGGCTATACATATAGTCCAAATACACAGTTAACATATGAAGCTCCCTTATACCAAGAAATACCACTATTCTGAAAGCAGAGATCTTTCCCGTATCTGACTACTAGAGGTCCTTTTTTAAATGGGAGCTGCCCGGATTGAACTGGAATCCTCTGCATGCAAAGTATGAGCTCTGCCACTACTAAGCTGTGCTATGTGGTACCTATGGCCCCTTTGACCACTGTTCTGCAGCCTTTACCTTGCCCACTCAGTGTAATTGTATCACCACTGTTTAGTACACCCTAGATAAATAAAATAAAAACTGAAAAGGGCCCCAACTCCCCACCCCTGAGAAAATATCAATTTGGCTAAAAATGCACAGCACACAAAGACTACACAGAGGACCAGTTTGTTTGTTTTAAAATGAAAAACAAGGTCCTTTCAGCTCCAAGAGTCTCACAGTTCCCATAATGTACAGTGGCCTGGTTCGCATACCACTTTAAACTAAAGTACAGTTTAAAAGCAAGCACACAGTGATGAAATCACAGGAGCTTGTCTCTTCCCTTATTCCTGCTGGAAACTAAGCTGTAGTGTGGCTTAGGATTACATCTTAACGTAGGTTAGTGGTTTAATTCTCTCCACAAGTATACTACAAACTGTAACCAAAGTCTGTTATTGGCTTACCACTTATGGTTTGTTTAGAGAGCAGTAAACCCACAAGCCCAGGTTCAGAACCAAAACTAAACCAGACCATGGCTTGGTCCCTAGCAGCAACAAACAAGGAGCAAAGTGAAGCCCTTGCAATTTTAGCAGCCTGCATCAGCACACTGGGCATTCACCTTTAAACAACAGTTTAATTTAGTTGCAGTTGAAAGTGAAATGAGAATACATCATTGCTGGATTGTTGTAAGATCTGTCTAGCTATGATCTAATATCTAACTCCAGAAAGAATACTATGGGATAATTGCTTTGAGAACTCTCTCCGACTTTCCTTTCCCACCAAGGTCACACACATTAAAGGATACAATGATGTTCCAGGGGCCAAGCCGCAACCAATTTGGCCAGAATCCTTTGTAAAGCGCGAAGAAGCCCTCACTTTTCCATGTCTGGGAAGGAGACAGAAAATTTTCAGGACCCACTGTGATCAACCTACCAGTTCTCTCAAAGGCCTGCAGCTATATGGCAGAACAGAAAGCAATTAACTTTCTGTTACAGGGTGATATTCAGTCTCTAGAAAACCTCTAGTTCAGAGGAGGGGAACCTGTAGCTCTCCAAGTGTTGTTGAAGTCCAGCTCTCATCATTCCCAGGCAGAATGTCCAATGGGTCAGGGATAATGGGACTTTGTAGCCCAGCAACATCTGGAGGGCCACAGGTACCCGCTATCTCCTCCAGCTGCTCATTATATGCCTTTGCTCTTTCTAATGTTTTAACTGCAGGCAAAGTCCCAATGACTAGCTTTGGAGGCAGGCACAAGAATTACCAGGAATACACAGACATGTGTTTGTGTGCAAGTTTCCTTCATTTAGAAGGCACAAGAAGTTCCCAGTAGATTTGTCATCTATCCTTGTCTTGGAAAAAGTGCAATCCCTATATACACACCAAATCACTGATCAGTTTGTATTTATTTATTTAATTTTTAAAAAGTAGTAAAGAAGAAAGGGGCTAATTTAAAGAGGCTGCTTTATACTGTTTGCTTCTACAAACTGTGAACGAATGGCATAACACTAGGATCTTAATTAGCTTTTGGAGAAACCTCACGTGCCATATACACATCACTGAATTATTTTAATGTTGTATGAGCAACTTCAAAGGACTTTTAGGATTTTAACCCATCTTCCATTTTGTCCCTGACATTTCAAGACCCAAAAGTGACTTCGTTACAAACCTTACCTTTACCAGACCATCCAGTGTACCCCTGTAGAGGTCAACGGTCCCCACAATGGCCCTTTGATTCATCATACGTGTCCGCACCACATCCACTGGATTTGAAGCAACGGCACCAGCCAGCCCACATGTAAAACTGGAACTAAATAGAGAAGAATACACGAGGTTACTTTTTGCACTCCAGGGGGAACAATTCGGGGTTGCGGATTCCTCCCATTCTTAATATACTGCTTCTAGAAACAAGACTGACGTAATGGAGGTGATGTGCACAGGAACCATTTTTTCTGGTTATCACCAGCCCCTCTCCCCTAAATCTTCCGGTATACACAGACAACTCAAAGTAGGGCCAGGATTAGTTGGCACTGGCTTTGGTAAAAGTTCGAAGCACTGCAGATCTGTCCTGACTGCTCCTGACCAGAATCTGGAAAGAAGTTAAAGATGAGGCCCTTTCTGTTCCACAGATCTCTGTATGCGCCTGAGGACTCAAGAGAAGGGCAGGGCTTGCCTCTCATTTCCAGCATGAAGTGAGCGAAGGGGCATTTTCTCTTTTTACTTCCCCTTCCTCTTCTGAAAAGTGGCAAGTCTCAGTGCTGAGAGTAAGAAGGGGGAAAGAGGAGGTGCCTGCCAGAATTGAATGTAAGGTGCCTACAGATGATTTAGTAACTGTTTTTTCTTAATTTATTTGTGTTTATGTTAGATTGATACTTCCATGACACAAACATTAAAAAAACACCTACTCCTCAGGCAGTGGAAATGAGAAACTTCAGCACAGAAGTGTAAAGTCCATGGGCCACATTCACCTTTGACAAATCTTCCAGGAGCTGCATGCCATCAACAGGTGTGACCAAAAATAGACGTACCCACACAATACTGCTCCCCGCTCATCCTCTCACACCAGAGCTCACATCCTCAGCTGATTCATGCAGACCAGCCTCGGATAAGGAGTTATCATCACCTCTGCTCATCAGAAAATTGATCTGACGGTGGGTAGAGGTGATCTGCCCAACACAGCACTATGTTTACATTCATTTTATACATGCAAAACTGGTCAATAATTACATGAAGTGGGCAAGGATTGTGTCCCCCACAAGTCCTGAAAGGATCAAGTGCTTCTTGGTGATGTCATAGACTGGCAATTCGACTCCCACCACTATGGCAGCTCTCTGAGCAGTAGGGACAACACCCTGCCAAATAAAAAGACTGAAAGTTAATAGTGCTGCCACCAGAGACCCTCAATCTAGTAACTCCCATGCATCTCCACTCCCAAATACCTTGACGTTTGCAGCCTGCATAATCTTTTGGAAAAGGAAGGCTCATTGGCTATTAAGGACTACCAAAGTATCCTGGGCATAATAACGTTTGCTATCCTTAGAAAAGATAGATTCCTGTACTATCCTTAACTCTGCAATAGAAAACAAAATTTGACTAGAATACAGCACACTGATTTCTTTATATTACTTAATGTTCTTGCCTTGTAGTCCCCCTCCTTCCAAGAAGTTGCATCTTGGTATTTGCTTGCTTAAGTCAGAGCTGGGGAATTGAATTAGGGAAGAAGGCAGTATTGGATCCCACTTTGTGGCTATATTAAACTGGTTTAACTCTACAAACCCAAGGGGTTTGCAACCATGATCCCAGTTGCTGCCTCCCCCCCACCCTCAGAAAAGACAAGCAAGCTACTGAATCCACCTCATGAACTGGATAAATTAAGATTCTGCAGAGAATTTCCCCCCCAAGCAGGTCCAATAGCTAAAGAAGGGGAAGGCAAAAGCAAGGAATAAGTCAAGTTCATTATTGTTTCATTCCAGCACTTTGCTAGACATGCATACAGTTTTATAATAATTTATTATTTATGCCCCACCCATCTGGCTGGGCTTCCCCAGCCACTCTGGGTGGTTTTGTTGTTGCACTTCTTTGTTGTATGTATTTTAAATTTATTCTTAACCTTGTGGACCACCTTGAGAACTTGGATGAATGGCGATATAAATACTATTTGTTATGGAGCAGAAAGCATTTATCCAGCGCAAAAACATGTTATCACATTCCATGTTCTCTCATGCTAAGGTGGCATCCAGAACAAAGATAGCCTTAAGACAGGGGTAAGCAAACTTTTTCCGCAGGGGGCTGGTCCACCGTCCCTCAGACCTTGTGAGGGGCCGGACTATATTTGGGGGGGTGGGAAATCCCCCCTCACCGACTCTCCCCTCCCTTCTCCACAGCACTGGACGAGCCCTGGTGGCTGCTTATCTGTGCCTTGCGAGCGGCAGGGGCTGGTGGCGGAGGGACAATGAGCGGCATGGAAGGGCTGGCTCGGGGGGGGGGCTGCTTAAAATGGCCCGCACCCAACTGTGGCTCAACAAAGCCCAGCCCCCTTCCTCCTCTAGGCAGGGCGGGAAAAAGCCAGGAGGGAGGGAGGGAAGAGGTGCTGCTGCCACAGTGTGTGTGGGGGGGGGGGGGAGAATGGCACAGCCTGAACGATCAGAATCCCCAAGGTGATTCCCAGACCATCTGCGGGCCGGATCCAGCCCCCGGGCCTTAGTTTCCTGACCCATGCCTTAAGACAACCACAGGAAGAACCTTGGTCACTTCTCAAACTATGGCAGAAGAGTTGGGGAGCAACTTACCCCCTGACCCCTCTTTAATTGTAGCAAAATCAGGCTTCCCTCAATAATCTCTCTAAATAGTAGACAATGGGGACATCTGAAAAGGTACTGGGCAAGGTCACCTCTGAACACACGCCCCAGTAATTTGAGCACTGTACTTAAGGAATACATGCTGGTACTAAGGCAAACTAGGAATATTAGCCGATTCAATCTGCAGCACACTCACTCACTATACCAAAACAACGTGGATTTTACATGTTAGGAAACCAAAATGCAGAAATTCATATTATCCTTGATAAGTCTCACTACAAAATAAGACTTGATAAGACTTGATAAGTCTCACTACAAAAAAGTTTGTTTTCTGAAGAATTTTTTAAAAAGCAAATGATAGATGGATGGGATGCTAGCACTACAAGGAGAAGTAGACGGTGGGGAAGGAGGGTAAGAAAGAAAGAAAGAGTACAAAAGAAGCACTTACTCTCCATAGCCCCCGCGTGCCTTCCTGCTGGTAGATGTCTATGAAGCTTCCAATCATTCCTCCTTGGAACAGACTGCCCTGAGCCTGCATTCGGATCTAAAAGAGACGGATGAGCGAGACTTCCCAGTTAGAGAAATGAATCAACATTCCCAATAAAGTAATGAATGAGCTGCTATCCAAAGTAAACTGCTTGTAAACCCAAGAATCTAAGCATGAAGCAGTTGTCTAGCACGGTATCAAAACCATTTGTTGTATATGGCTGGTTTTGAACTAGTGAGCCAGGGCCTATGGGTGGGTCATGCTGTAAACTAATATGGTATTATCACCACAAACTTTTTGTGTATGTGTGCTTAAGGTTGAAAAAGATGTTTGAGAGAGAAAATGTGACCAGATGCAAGGAAGGCAATCCTCCTCTACTGTTAAACCATTCTGTGGGTGTTCTCATCCCTCAAATATCAGCAGCACCTGCTTAAATTACCTCTTCTGCACAAGTACCACTGCTGTCCTCCTTTGCTTCTGGTTACCCAAGAGAGAAAGAAGCAGGAAGACAGCCAAATATAGCTTGCAGGGGGTTAAAATGAGTCTTACAATAAGCCTGCAACTTATGCACATTTAATTTGTCCACATTCAGCTTTATGTGCAAAGTAATATTTTAAGAATTAAAAAGGGGTGAAAAGGGGGGTGTTCTGGGGAAATTTACTTTGGCAATCCTGGCCACCCACTGAACCAAATTACTTTTGACTATAAGTGATTTTGGCTTTAGGGGTGATCCCTGGAATGTAGCCACTGCATAAATTGTGGGCTTACTGTATTTAAAGTATATACAGTGGATGCTCGGGTTGCGAACGTGATCCATGCGGGAAGCACGTTCGCAACCCGCAGCGCCTCGTCAGTTGCAATTCGGCGTTTCTGTGCATGCGCAAAGTGTGATTTAGCACTTCTGCTCATGTGCCGAAACCTGGAAGTAACCCGTTCTGGTACTACTGGGCTCAGTGCGGTGCGCAACCCGAAATCGCACAACCCAAAGAGTCTGTAACCTGAGGTATGACTGCAAACTGCTTGATCAGAAATACTCCAAGCAGTATACAATTAAAAATGACAAAACATATTGAAAAATCCTCAAACAAATTAAAACCAAATATGCATGGATCCATCATCATTTTAAACAAATACAAAAATTCATTAATATTTTTAGAACAAGATAGCAGGCTGTAGTTAAAGGCTCATCAGAAGAGGCTGAGGGCTACTGGTCTTCACGTGTCTAACTTAAAAGTGTTACACTAATGTGAAACTGTATTCGGTCTCTTCCCTTTGTTGCTGTGTGTGTGGTCAAAAAGTATGGCAAACATGGAGTAGCAGCTATGGCAGTGCTATGGATTGTAGAAGCAAAATAACAGCATCTCCACAGGCTAAGGACCAAAGGAGATAACATATGGAAGCAGCAAGTATATACACAAAGGCAGGTCCCTCTTACCTTCAGTACATCTGTTGGATTTGCCAGCGCAGAGGAGATCACCCCTGACACAACTCCACATATAACATTTAGTAGTAATGTTTCATCTGCAAACAGGAATGAGTTTGGAGATGGAGTTATAACCCAAGAATAGACCCCAAAGGAGGGAGAGCAAGAGAGTATTTTAGGAAGAAAAACAAAGACAACAAAGATGAAATGCTACATAAAGACCAAGAGTTCCAGCTTTTTTTCTTCTGGGCCTATGGCACCAAAAACAGCCTTGTGACACTTCTGGTTTTTAATGAAAGTACTTCTGCAGCTTGACCAATGAGAGCACAGGGGCACACTACCAGTTAACTTGCTCTTTGGGACAGTTATCTGTCTAAAGAAATGTCATCCAATCCCATAGGGGCAATGTTCAAAGAATTTTGATGGTGGGGGTGGGGAGGATTCTACCAAAACCTAGAAGAGCCATCCCCAAGACCAAAAAAACCCCAGCCAAGGAGATTAGGTCATTAGTTCAGAAAGTAAAAGCCAAGAGTTAGAGCAGAGTTAATGCTGGGAAGGGCAGTGGTACTGACCGCAGCGCTCTCCAAAGGAGACCGGGTCAACAGCTGCGTGGGGCCTGAAGGGAAACAAATATTTAGGACATAGTACCCAGAAGCAGAGAGACCATGACACACCACACGTGGCAGGCATAGACAGAGAAAACTGTGTTGGGCAGCCAAGAGACAAGGAGGCATGTTGCTGGATTCTAGTAAGTTATGTTACATTCTACAGTTGCTAGTACTAGAGGAACTCAAGCTATGCTATGGTTTCTCCATCAGGAGCCCAGGGGTGGCAGGACTACCAGCTTAATCAGAGTCCACAACAACAACAGTACCAAGCTCCAAGTTTCCAAAAGGAAAGCAAGAGGACAGTGCTGCCCAGGAACTTGATTCTGAATTGCAGGAAATACTAGAGAGGCAGCCAGAAAACGGACCAAGATGAAGCTAAGTAACAGCCAGTTGTTTGAATTAAAATCACAGCATGACTGGCTACAATACCTCACCTACCTCCAGTAAAAAGCATCTCTTCCCCCAACACTCAAGTATCACTCCAGTTTTGCCAGACTCCAGGAATAGCAGGTGCTATTTGTAGTGCATCTATGTGTGTGCATAAATGCATGCATAGAAGTCCTTTCAGACTGATGTCAGTTGTGCATTGGCTGTGGTAGTAGTGCATGTCAACCACGCATGCCCGTATCCAGAGGGTGGGATTAGTCCATGTATGCATGAGCCCCTTCACATGCTTATATTGTTGTGAGACCTGAAAGACCTGCTCCCTGCCTTGCAAGCCTTTTCCACCTGGTCTGGGACAGCCAGGTCCTAACTGACTCCAGCTACAAAAGCTGAAGCTGCTGAACAGATCTCAGGCTGGGGTGTTGCTTGGGGTGGTTTTTTTTGGGGGGAGGGGGTATCTTTATTTTACATCTTGTGATTTATGTGGAAAGTGTTCAGTCTGGTTTTATTTTTTTGTTTATTACTACTTTCATAATGTTGCAGTTTTGTATTTTTTCGTATTGTAAGCCACCTTGAGCATGGCTTGAACTGTGGAAAGACAGCATACAAATGAAATTATGTATGTATGTAATAGAATCATCCCTGCATGCTTAACTTAGTATACCTACACCAAAGGGCCCAATCTCATACAGTAGCCACTGATAAACAAACATTAAGTGAGAACTTTTTTAAAAAAACATGAATTATGACCAACAAGAGCAATTGCAGCCAAAGATGCTGTAGAAAATGTCAAAGACAGCAAATGAAGGGGAGAGAAATGTGGCTCACTCTCCCTTGAAAGAACAGAAGTAAAAAATAAAGCTACTCCTGAGGAGTAAACTTTATAACTTGAAATATGTTGAGTCTTTCTAGAACACCTTTGGGTGCAGTTCCATCTTCTATTTGCAGTGGATTGATGCAGCCCTTTTGTCCACCTTAGGGATTTGAGGCCAGAGACATAAAAGAGGAAGCCCAAACCAGATAAATTATTTATAGTATGGCATCATCAATATACATGGCCCTATAGATTAAGAAAAAAAGGCACACACTGTTTTCTTGGCAAACTAACCTTCTAATCGATCCACAAAAAGTCGCTTCAAAGTCTGGTATATACCAATCTTTATTGTGCCATAAGATGCTTGTCTTAACAAGGCTGGAGCGATCCTGTGGTGGGGGAAGAAGACAGTTAAGTTCCACTCAGCAAAGCAGGAGCATCACTCCTCCTTGGGGGTTTTTGGCTGAGTTCTCCTAGCATTCCAATTACAGTATACAGTTTTGACTCTTGCTATCTACAGGTTCTAAAACCTCAATTTAAAGGATGGGGAAGATGCCTCAAGCATTGTGTGGTTACTGTGCATAAAGGACAGAGCTTTACCCAGAGTAGAGTGCAAGAATGCCTTCTTCCCTGGAGATGCGAAACAAGGCATGGAACATGCCCCGATACTTGATCTCTCGGAAACGGGCATCAATGCTTTGGCCTTGGACTTGAAGTCGTGTTTTGGTGAGATCCACAGGAAACGTTCCTATAAGAAAAAGAGAGAGACTTCAGTTCAGACACCACAGTGAGGGCTGAGAAGGATGCTGACTGGTCAACCCTGCCCCAAATCCATGCCAACACTAGCCGCTCTGTAATAATTTGCATATTTGACTAGGATGCAATCAAGTTCATTGACTTATTTCTTCCTACAAAGCAGAAGTATTGCCTGTACTGAACTAAGCCATCCATACAGAAAAGAATTTCTCCCATCTGCTTCCCACACTCCACCAAAACCAACTAAGGGTCTTGTGGCACCCTTAAAGACCAACCGATTTATTAAGGCATTAGAAGCAACATAGGAAGCTGCCTTATACATAGTCAAAACATTCGTTCATCTAGCTCAGCATTGTCTACAGTGATTGGCACAATTCTCCAGGGTTCAATAACTGCCAACTGAGCTACAGCACGCTGTTGAGTCATATCTGAACAGCTCAAGAAGGCAGAAACCAATACAGTGGTACCTCGGGTTACATACACTTCAGGTTACAGACACTTCATGTTACAGACTCCGCTAACCCAGAAATAGTACCTCAGGTTAAGAACTTTGCTTCAGGATGAGAACAGAACTTGTGCTCTGGTGGCGCGGTGGCAGCGGGAAGCCCTATTAGCTAAAGTGGTCTTCAGGTTAAGAACAGTTTCAGGTTAAGAATGGACCTCCGGAACAAATTAAGTTCTTACCCCGAGGTACCACTGTACATTTTGCCATAAGGAATTAATCTGTTTTGTTATTCACTGTAAATAAATTAATGAATTTAGTGTTTAATTGCATCTTATCAAGAACCAGAGCTGAAGTGCTGTTTGATACCTTAAAAACTGTGTCTATATGCACACATGTGATTTATGGATGTCAGTAAGATACAGTATACACTTGATTTGCAAGGGAGAAGACAGGAAGGCCCACCTCATCAGCTCTGCTGTGACTGTCTTTTGGCTCCTCCTCTCTGATAACTCTCTTTCAGTGGCTGTTTCATTTGTTTATGGAACAGTTATGCAACTATGAAGAACTAATACCTGAATTTGCTTTTTCTCTATTCCTTCCCTATCATTTCCCCTTTGAAACATGTCTGCTAGCCTTTAAGTGTACATACAGGAACTGTTTTTTGCTTTTAAATCTTTGCATAGCACCTAGAAAACACTAGGCAATTTATAAATTATCATACAGAAACACAAAGCAATGTGTACATGCATGGTGTATGCATACACACATAGATGTGATAACATTTCATGCAGCTAAAGCGGTCTCCAATTGACAAAAGCATGTGTCACAAATAAATCTACTTACTCCTTAATGTGCCAGAAGAACATTTAGTTGCTTTTACAATTAAAATATTTTAAAAGTCAGGAACAACCCATTGACTCAAGTCATCCACTGTTGTATATATTTATATGTATTTTTGCCACTCTTCCTCTGAGGAGTGCAGATTGGCATAAAATATCCTGCTTTTCATTTTCACCCTCACAACACATAGGTAGAGTGAACGTATAGCGAACAAAGTCACCCCAAGAGCTTTTGTGCTGAGGAGTCAAATCAACTTCTCGCCTGAACTAGTATGAAAAATGAGGCCCTGCAACATAGGGGCTTCTCTCTATATCCCACCTTCCTTCTGAGGGTCACTAGACCTGTGTATGTGGTTCTCTCATCCCCACTACAGCCCTACAAGGTAGGCTAGGCCAAGTGACAGTGCTAGGCCCAAGGTCATCCACTTAGCTTCACCGGCACCTCGGTTCCTTGAGTTCTAAGTCAGAACTTTTAACCCCTACATCATACTGTCCGTCCGTTCCCCATCTTCCCCTTTCTCTTTCCATTTCCAATAAGCCACCCTTGCAATGACCACCCGTTATTAACATTCAGATCCTCATTTTCTCCCTCAAGCAACAGAGATACCGTGGTACCTCTGGTTACGTACTTAATTCGTTCTGGAGGGCTGTTCTTAACCTGAAACTGTTCTTAACCTGAAGCACCGCTTTAGCTAATGGGGCCTCCTGCTGCCGCCGCACCGCCAGAGCACGATTTCTGTTCTCATCCTGAAGCAAAGCTCTTAACCTGAAGCACTATTTCTGGGTTAGCGGAGTCTGTAACCTGAAGCGTACGTAACCCGAGGTACCACTGTACTTTTGCCTCACAACAACTCTGCGAGGTAGGCTAGTCTGACAGCGCACGACTGGCCCAAGGTCACCCTGCGAGCTCCGCCGGCAGGTGGAGGTGCGAAGCAGGTGATCTCCCCTGTCCTAAAACCCCCTCACCCCGCCGAGGCTTCCCCACCCCTTCTTCTCTGGCAGAGTGGTATGGACCGAACTGAAAACGGGATGCGCCATTAGCAGTGAGGGGATGGAGATAAGGAAAAGCCCTCAAGGGCCGGACAAAGCCTCCTAACGGGTATCTGACAGCAGTCCGGAGACACTAGGCCCCAGAAAGGGCGGGGCCTGTTGCCCGGTAACGGGGAGGGGCGGGGTTAAGCGAGAGCGTGCGCCCAGGCCGGGGCCCCCCACCCACCTCCCGGGTCCCTCTCTCCCCTCTCACCCACCGAACTCGGCGACGAGCGAGGCCAGGCCGCCGTAGACGAACGGCTTCCAGCTCAGGACCGACATTGCGGCTGAGGACGGGAGCCGGCAGGGACGCCCCCACCCCCGCTCCTTTTCCCCAGAGCAGCCTGGCTCTTTCTTTCGCACGGCGGCGCTCCTGCTGAGGAGAGAGAAAGAGCGGCGACGGCAACCGGCAAAGGCCAAAAAGCGGGAGGGAGGGGGAGGAGTAAGGCTTTCGCTACCCGCGTGATATAAAATGCGCAAGACCGTCCCATAGCTTATGACTGGACAAGTGAAGCGGGCGTTTTCCAAGGGGCGGGGTAAAATCCGGCCAATGGCATAGCAGCAACCGGGGGCCCCGCCCCGCCCATGCAGCGCGCGCGACGTCACGCCCTCCCGCCCCGCCCCCTTCCCTTGGCCAGGATTCCTGAGGGATGAGCGGGAGAGACAAAGGAGAGGTTGAGGCTGCCACGGCGGGTTGAGTGCCTGGCACGTGGGAAAAGGTTACACCCGTGTGTGGCGTAGCGATTAGGACTAGGTTCTTGCGATTTCATTCTTGCCTGTTGGCCAGCATGAGAAGATGATGGTCATATTAAATACTGTATAGGAGGACATCATCACTACAGATATTTGGGAAGGAACAAACCACCTATCTACACAACAGAAGAAAGGTCTTTCTAGGCCTTGCAGTGTTTTTATCAAAGCGACTCCTTTCATTTTCACATTTAAAATCTTAAGATTTTTGTAGAGCATGAACAAAACAGAGCAAGACCTGCATGGCAGACATCTGTGGAGATCACTGTGATCTGCAAACGCTTAATGTCAGATCTCGAATGCCTTTCCTTGACTAAATCTGTTTTAAGAACAACCTTTATCAGAAACTGGTACTGTATCAGGTTTAGCACCCTTGGTCTTCGTTTCCAGACAATCAACTGTATCTGACAATAAACACATCAATTTGGTCTCAATAAAGGCATTGTTAATGGAACACAGTATCACACTGGCATCTATTGATGCCAATTACCCTTCCTGGGGTTGGGGGCAACTGTGGCCAAAATGAAAAGGGGGGGGGAGCTCAAATGAGTTAATAACTGATGGTGATTTTAATCAGAACATAAATGAATCATTGTATTTTTTAAAAAATCTGTTTTATGTGTTTTTTGCAAAAAGACTGTATGTCCATTTTGAACAAATAAGTTGCCATTCTGAACATTTTATTGGCTCTCCTAACCCCTTCACATTTAAAGTAATTAATACCTGTACTTATTTTGGCAAATAATCAATAGTGTCCTTCACCAGTCTAAGCTTTGCACAGTTTTGCTGTAATTCTGCAGTTCAGTTACTTCTATAATAAATCTACATATGTCACAAGTTTGAAAAAGCAGTTGAATTAACTTAAACCTTTAAAAGATACAGTATGGTTTATGTCCTCTTTCAACAGTAGAGGGCACTCCAGTACCACTAAATGTATAAGGTAAACTATAAGAGTAACAATCAAGAGAATCAGAGAATTGAAGACTTGGAAGCAACCCTGAGGATCATCTAGCCCAACCCCCTGAACTGCATGAATAAGCATCTGTCTTATACAGGAATTCAACCTGCAACCTTTGTGTTATCTGCACCATGCTCTAAACCAACTGACTTATCCATGCTCCAGCATATTTTAAACAAATAAATGATGGGGCATATTATAAAATTTTATGGACCAGCTGATAGCAACTAAATTTTTATTTGTTCCAAAATTATTATTATTATTATTATTATTATTATTATTATTATTATTATTATTATTTCAAATGTTATCCAGTTTGTATCACACCAATCCATATGTCCAAATGACAAAGGAAACTTAACAAATTCATATTGCAAACAGGCAGACCACACATTAAAAAAATCTTTGCTGTACCTTTGCCCAACTGTTGGAGGATGGGGACTCCCAAATCTAAACAGCTATGACAACGCATGCTAATTCAGCAACATGACAGAGCTAATGTCTGGCAATAAGCAAGCTTAGCAGGGCAACTTAAAGAACTTGGAAATATATGGTGTCCTTATAAAAGCAATGTTCTGTTTTTGTTTGTTTTTAAATACATCTCTGCTCTTTACATTGGCTTACAAATCCATTCACACTTGCAACTTTCTGGATTTGGACAAAATGTGCAAAAGTTTCCGGTCCCAGGTCCAGTTTATTCAAGGGACATTATTATGTGTTTTCACTGTTTCAAGAAAAAATGTGAGATTTGGAAAGCTATTAAGAAAGTTGGAAGGAATATCCAACCTAAGACAACAACCCAGTTAAGATCTTTCAGGATTTACCTTTTGACACTTTAAAAAAACTTCTCCACAGAAAACAAAAGCATCCGGACTGGAACGGGTTATGCATTCTTGAAGGCACCTGGGGACAGGCATATGTTGTTTGAAAACAAAGGTTGATTTCAATATACTCCCACATTTATTTCTTTAAAATGTTTGAAATATATTTGCTTTTTATGCTTGTGGTATACAGTACTCTGTACCCACAGAGGTGCTGCATTACTCTCTGCTGTTCAAATAGAGTATGCTTCAAGCTGTATTTCCCTAATGTTTTAATAGTTTTAAGAAGGTTCCAGAGCTGGAACTTAGGTAAACTTGCTGGAGTTCCAATTAATTAACAGAACAAGAACAGTAAACATAGAAGGTGTGAATTGGTAGAGAAAATTAATAATTATTTACAAAAAACGACTACAGGTATAAATGTAAATACAGTGGTACCTCGGGTTACATACGCTTCAGGTTACAGACTCCGCTAATCCAGAAATAGTGCTTCAGGTTAAGAACTTTGCATCAGGATGAGAACAGAAATTGTGCTCCGGTGGCGCAGCAGCAGCAGGAGGCCCCATTAGCTAAAGTGGTGCTTCAGGTTAAGAACAGTTTCAGGTTAAGAACGGACCTCCGGAACGGATTATTAACCCGAGGTACCACTGTACATACTTTAAACAGATGTTGTTGGCAAAATATCTTTGCAAAAAGGACCCATTACTACTATTCTCAATTGTTTTCACGTAGGAATCTCCAAACCATACTCCTCAAAGTTAGAATCTTACCATTCAATTTCTTTTCTTAATTTGGATTATAATTTTTTTACAATCCTGGCCCTAAATTTACCCTACCATTAGGGGAAATTTCTGCTATGTCGTCTGCCACTATTAGAATAAATAATACAGATTTACCTAAATGTCTTCTTGGCCACAAAACAAAACAAGTCTGTCGGCTATCACCTCTGTTATTTGCATTAATCTTAGAACACTTAGCAAGAAGTCTACACTCAATTTTAGCTGGAAAGGGGGTAACCATTAACAGAAAGGAATACATCCTGGGATTTTATGCAGATGGTATTATTTTATGTACATCATGTACATCAGATCCCATTAGTGTTGATAGGGTGTTAAGTGAGGAATTTGAGGCTTTCCCCACTGTTTCTGGACTTAAAGTAAGAGTTCAAAAAAACAGGAGTGTTTTTCCATACACCACAGGCTCCAAAAAATATTTTCTAAAACATTACAGATACCAATAGCCAGGAAAACTTTCAGATATTTAGGAATAGCAGTCACCTATAACTTTACACCAGGTAAATTATAACAAAGTTTGGAAAACAATAAATTCAAACATATGGCACTGGAACAAAATGAATCTGTCTATTACTGGTTGACAGGCTGTATCTAAAGTAATGCTGGTGCCAGAATTACTTTTTGTATTGGAAATATGGCCAGTCTAGGACCTATCAGCCCATATTGCATAATGGCAAAGGAGGATTAATGAATTCAAATTCCAATCAGATAGATCATACTTTTTTTTTTTAATGCTTTCCCTTCATCCCACCATAGGTGGATAGGGACTCCCAAACTTAGTTATTATGAAGCAAGTCACTTAAGCAATATGGCAGATTTAGTGTCAACTCAAACAGGAGTCCAATGGACAATATCAGAAAGCAGATGGTGTGTCTATAAGTGCAATAGCATTTATGAAAAACAAGTTCTGTTCCTTACACCGGCTCATAAACCTGTTTACACTCACAACTTTTAAGGGGTGAAGGTCCTATCCCAGGGCAAGGTTTGTGTGTATGCAACTGAAATACAAAATCAATTGGGATATGTTCCAATTCTATAGCTACTGGATTATCAGTTACAATCCTTTTAATACGCACTCAAGCTAAAAAAGAAGCTACTGGATAATTAACAGCATATGAGAAAATAATAGATGGAGAAAACATGGTGATGAAAGGTCTAACTTCATCCATGTATATAACTATTATAGAGGTACAATTTTGCCCTCAGCAAAATTAGGAAATTGGTGAGAACTAAGCTTGTATTTTCCTGCCAACCTAGGAGTTTGAAAGCACGCCAAAAAGTGCAAGTAGATAAATAGGTACCGCTCCGGTGGGAAGGTAAACGGCGCTTCCGTGCGCTGCTCTGGTTTCGTCAGAAGAGGCTTGTCATGCTGGCAACATGACCCAGAAAAACTGCGGACAAACGTCGGCTCCCTCTGCCAGTAAAGCGAGACGAGTGCCGCAACCCCAGAGTTGTCTGCGACTGGACTTAACTGTCAGGGGTCCTTTACCTTTATCTTTTTTAAATTGGTATTTAGACATAGAAGAAAAGGTTAAATTAACTTAGGACCAAATCCCTATCAGCAATGACAAGGGAAAGAATTCTCAAGAAAGTACATGGATGGCACCTAACTCCCAGATGTATAGCATATATAAAACCAAACAGCTCTCCCATGTCTTGGGGAGGATGTGCTACCATAGGGACACGCCAGCATATGTGGTAGGATTGCCCCAAATATGAAAATTTTTGGAAAGCTGTTTTTTCATAAATATCTCTGATCAGAGCACAAACAATTCCCATGACCCAGAGCTGGCTCAAATTATACAACCAAGACATGTTATGCATTAGAAATAAGAACTTATAACACATTTGTTAACCGCTGCAAGAACAGCTACTGCCAGATCATGGAAATCCTTACAGTTATGAAATATAGACCATCATCTGGCAGACAGCACTGCTAGAAACACTCATACAAAAATTAAAAGTGACAGGACAAAAGAAACATGGCAACTTTTATGCAGTTTGGTATGATTTTATTACAATTTCACAATGAAGCATATGGTAGGAAAGTACATCTATAATACAGTCTGGTGAACATATGTTATCCCTCTTCCTTCACTCCCTATTACATTGGTACCTCGGTTTTCGAACGTAATCCATTCTGGAAGACAGTTCGAGTTCCAAAACATTCAAAAACCAAAAACTCAATACGGAAGCCTCAATACGGAAACCGCATGACATGTTTGACTTCCGAGGCATGTTCGAAAACCAAGGCATTTACTTCCGGGTTTACAGCATTCGAAAACAGAAATGTTTGTCAACGGAAACGTTCGAAAAGCGAGATACCACTGTCTTTCTCTAATTATGATATATGTAACCAATGGCAAAAAATGGATATTAAAACATACTTTTGAATTGTTACGGGTATAAACTATTATTTGCCTATGTTCACCAATCTAAACATCATACGTTATTATACCTGATTTAATTGGAATTACCGTATTTTTCGCTCCATAAGACGCACCTAGTTTTTAGAGGAGGAAAACAAGAAAAAAAATATTCTGAACGAAACAGTGGATGTATGATTTTTGTGGTTCATGCTGTGGCCACAGACATTATATGTTATTTGACAGTGAGTTTGGGGTGACCCAATGCAAAAATCCGGACGATCCATGTGGATCTGTGCTTTGTAACCACGTATTTGCGCCATTGTGGTCCCACAAAACAGTGGATGCGTGATTTTTTCGGTGCAGGCTGTAGCATGGACATGCTATGTGATCTGATGGTGAATTCAGGGTGACCCAATGCAAAAATCCTGAGGATCCATGTGCTTTCACCTCCCCGCTCCCAGGCAGCCTCCTTTATCTCTAGAGTCCCTTATGTCCCTCCCGATCCCTTGCCAATCAGCTGCTCAGCGGCTTTGTTTCAACACCCCCTTCCCTCTTAGTGTCTTTTACTTAGCTGGAGCAGTATTTTGCTCCTTCTTTTCTTCTAATTACTCTCCTTATTGCTTTAATCTTCCTGTCTCTTCTCCTTGCAAGTTCGCTGTCTTTACCCCCCCCCCCAGGCAGCCTCCTTTATCGCTAGAGTCCCTTATCTCCCCTCCCGATCGCTTGCTGATTAGCTCCTCAGCGGCTCTGTTTCAACACCCTCTTCCTGCTTTCTTTAAAAAAAAAGCATTATCTGCTTTTTGCCCCTGGGCAATTCGGCTCCATGGACCACGCATTTGCTCCATAAGACGCACAGACATTTCCCCTTACTTTTTAGGAATAAAAAATTGTGGCTTATGGAGTGAAAAATATGGTACTCGTAACTCAGTGTACAAGTTAAATATTTTGACTGTTTTATTTAATTCTTGTAAATGATATGTTCATATGCAACCAAATTTGTAAGTTTTTGCAAATGCATTTATTTTGTGTGTATATGTGTGTGTCTGTGGGTGTAGCTGTAAAGCTTATTGTAAAATACTTGGAAAGAACTAATGCTTCCAATGGAAAATCCACTAACAGAACTAAACACGATGCTTGACTCTTTAACACAGTGGTTCAAAAAAAAAAAAATCTAGTCCACGATGAATTTTTTAGCGATAAGAAATACTGTATTTTTTGCACCATAACACTCACTTTTTTCCTCCTAGAAAGTAAGGGGAAATGTCTGTGCGTGTTATGGAGGGAATGCCTACGGGTGGCGGGGGGATCTGCTGCAGTCGTGAGCAGAGGATCCATGGTTCCCCTTCCTTCCCTCCTCCTTGGCTCGCTTTGAAACAACAAAGCGGGAGAAGAGCCGCTGAGTGGGGAGGAGAGAGGGACAGAGAGCCTGCTTCTTTAAAGGAGCAAAGCGGGAGAGGAGAGGAGCCACTTACACGAGTGTAAGCGGCTCCTGTCCGGTTGGTTCCTTTAAAGCAAGCAGGCTCTCTGTCCCTCTCTCCTCCCCACTCAGCTCGCTAAATAGCAGCAAAGTTTTTCAGCTCGCTAAGCTGAGGATGAGCGGGGAGGAGGGAGAAAAGCAGAGCCTGCTTGCTTTAAAGGAGCAAAGTAGGAGAGGAGAGGAGCCTTCTCCCCTTATACCCCTCTTCTTCATTATTAGCAGCATCCTTCTCCACCCACCCCACGCGTGCTTCTTCTCCCCTTAAACCCCTCGCCTGCATCATTAGCAGCATCCTTCTCCACACACCCCACGCGTGCTCCTTGTCCCTTGAGTGCTTTTCCTTCCCTCCCCACTTAAAACGTGGTTACAAAGCACAGATCCACATGGATCCTCAGGATTTTTGCACTGGGTCACCCCAAATTCACCATCAGATCACATAGCATGTCCATGGCTACATCTTGCACCAAAAAAATCACGCACCCACTGTTGCCTGGGGCCGCAGTGGTGCAAAAACGTGGTTGCAAAGCATGGATCCTCAGGATTTTTGCATTGGGCTACCCCGAACTCACTGTCAGATCACATGTCTGTGGCCACAGCATGAACCACAAAAATCATACATCCAGTGTTTCGTTTAGAATATTTTTTTCTTGTTTTCCTCCTCTAAAAACTACGTGCGTGTTATGGTCGGGTGCGTGTTATAGAGCGAAAAATACGGTACATTGGGGGGGGGGGACAACTCCTAGCAGTGCTTGATTTGTAACATAGAACACAGCTACTTTATAATATGATCATGGGAAATCCAGAAAGTATTAAACAATGCAGCTACATAAGAACATGAATCATTCTCAAAATATAATTATAAACAAACGTCTTACATATGCACCTTAAGTATCTATACAAATTCAAAGAGAAGTGTGAGCTTGCTTTCGTCAGGCAATCTCATTTATATTAAGGTCTAATTTGAGACAAATAGTATGCATTAAGGACAGGAGCCCAGCAATTGAGGAGGCAAGTGGGGAGGGCTGTATCCTGGGGGGGGGGGAGAGCAATTTCCTCCCTCTGGCGCTGCCATGGCTCTTGCTGGTGTGCTTGAAATGTGCCCTAAATCTGGGTCTCTGAGCACCCACCAGCTGAAGAAAAGTGGACTACATCAAGGTAGGCAGTCACCGAAGACGACAAAAGCACAGCCACATGTCGTTATGTGAAATGTGACTTTTTGCATTACATGGTGTTTACAAGTGTTTCAAAGGAAACCAATTAAAAAAGAGTTTTTCAAGAGCATATTAACACTCAGAACCCTGGAATGAGATCAACACTTCCCTTCAGGTCTTTTAACAGCAGCATGGATGGCGCTTTCGCCTGCCCCTTTGGATTTGGATGGCTTTTGCTTTCGAGCAAGGAAGTCAGCTTGTAAACGCAACCTTAGCTTCTAATTTCCAGCTGATGACTTAATTGTGGTCTGCATGTGAAAAGTGCCCATTTTTCAAGTAACCACGGGGTGCATGCGTGTGTGGAAGGAGGTGGCTAACTTGACATGGGAGGGGGGAGTTTAAGTGGGATGGGGGGAGGAAAAACACTCAAACTGGAGGGACAAGGAGTGTGCATGGGGTGCGTGTGTGGAAGGAGGTGGCTAACTTAACATGAGAAGGGGGAATTTAAGGGGGGGGGGGGAGAAAGGGAGGCAAAAGTTCTCTGAAAAGCCAGTCAGAGTGTGCTGGGCTTCCCTCTCTCTCTCTCTCTCTCTCTCTGTGTGTGTGTGTGTGTGTGTGTTGTTGTTGTAAACAACATTTTGCCCTTTTTCCCTTATGGGGTATCCAAGAGCCCATATAGAGTCCTTACATAGGTTCCCTATTGGTAGGAGAGAATAACAGAGGCCAACCAGAGAATATTGAGAAGCAAAGCAGCTAGTAAGCTTGATCTTTATTGATCTGTTGCAACAGGGTGCTCCCCTCAAATGCAGGAAAGGAGGAGGACCCAGAAAAATGCTGTGCAAGGCCTTATAAAGACTTTTGAAACTGCCACCTTGTAGATCAAGACCACCCCCAGAAACATCATACATACATCACAGAAGGGGTGTAACCTAAGACCACCCCTCAGATACATCACACCTACATCACAGAAAAGGCAGTATAAAACATAAATTTGAATATTGTTTTCTCCTGTTGTTGTTGATCTCCTGTCTGGCAGGTTACTTGATTGGATTGCCTGGGGAGCCTGGCCATTCTTTTGTAGTGATAAATACTTAGTTCCTGGGCCAGGTCACAGGCTCACACCCTATTCAAACACAGACATACCCTTAAGGCAGGATTTGTGAAGGAAAAGAGAATGGGGAGGGTTTTCCACTTTGACCTTGCAGAGAAAACATTTGATCAGTTTAGGAATCAAAATGGTTCCAGGTTGGTCTTCCTGTGCTGATCTATGTATGTGCTTGGTTGGTACACTTATGAACATTACCATATATCTTAGACCATAAAATTCCTATCACAGTGTGAACCTAAAGGAATCCTTTCTGCACCCAGCTTCTCTCTCTCTCTCATGGCATGCCTCTCCGTCTGTGTATGCCTCCTCTGCCTCCTTGGTTCTCCTTCTCCTTATGCCTTTGTTGTGCAGGTGCGTCTTTTGCGAGGAGCATGCTGTGCTCTCTCAGGCTGCCTTGGAGAGCTGGGCTGCGATCGACAGAAATCAGTCAGGTGATCTACGAGTCGATCCTGATCAACCTGTTGGGCAATCCTGCACTAAGTTATATAGAGTACAATTTAGACACTAATCCTTTATGCTTAATAAATTTTCAGATTGTGTTAAGGCTCTCAGAGCTTGTGTTTTTACATGTTCTTTTATAATGAAACTATGAATATGATTAAAATAAATCCAGTTTGTGTTTAAGATTTGACAAAGTTAATTTTATTTGGTTACCAAATATAGGTTGATTATTGGTATAGAAATCTTGCAATGTGAATTCCCAGTGTTCAAATTGTTTAACTCTCCCTTGCTGATAAAAATCTGGGTGATGTGATATTGGGATTAGTGGAGAAATAATAGGTACAAGATTGTGATATATACAAATGACATGTGAAGACATGGTCTATTTATTTGCAAAATTCATTATTTCTATTTCTAAAACAATAAAAAGTTACTTAAAAACAAACGGAGGCCAACAGCACACAACATTCACTCCACCAAGGATTCAGGGCTCCCTGCATGTCACAGGGTCAGGCGGGTCTGTGGTGGCTTGAAGACTCCTCCTTGCAGGTCTTTTCTTCTCTCCCATTACTCCCGGGATCTTCTGCTTTCTATTGCTCGGGGCCTTTCTTTGGAAGTATCTACCTTCTTGTGCTTCTCACTGTGAATTGTTCTCTGTTCTTGCCTGTCCCTGTCTGTGGCTCTGTCTCGAGACCTCACTCTCACATGCTCATACTTAGACTCCTGTTCATGATGTGCCCTGCTTGCATGTTTGTGCCCAGATGTGCTACTCCAGGTCTGCTGACTTGCATTGGCATGCCATTCATACCCTGGGTCTTCCTTCTCAACTTTGATCCTGGTTTTAGAAGGAGGCGAGTCTGCAAGCTGTTCCTCTTTCGCGCATTTTCGGTGCTCTCTCTTCTCTTTCTTCTTCTTCTTGCTTTTCTCTTTAGACGAACAGCAAGACACAGAGGTCAAAAAGGTTTGCCACATCCCTACTAAAGGTCCTCTTTATTTCTGCTCTTTCACCTAACCATTCCCAAATATTTCATCTCTCCAGGAAACTCTTCTTCCTAGTGTGTCATATGCCCTAACAATCCCAAGACAATCAGACACGAAACATTTTTAAACCCATCTTTCCCAAATTCAGTTCGCTCTTTTTATTCTTGGTATCAGTTCTGCCCTACTGCTGACCTTGCATTATACATTGTAAGGATCAAAGGCAACAGTTTAAGAGAAATACACATAAAGACTAGCCATCTGTTTCAGTTCCTTCACCCTCACCTCAAACCACCCGTTAAACAAAGGCTAGACAATCCTACCTTTTTTGTGTTTTTTTACTACCACCTCACTATCTTTTGAAGACTCTGGTGAACTTGGAGGTGTTTGAGCACCACATCCTTTTTCTCGGAGAGCTTTTGTTACATCATCAATATCCTCAGAGTCTTTCGGTGGGCGATAGTTAGCCACATGGTCCACACGAATTGTCCTTCCTTTAATCTGTGAGCAGAGAATCATTACAATTATGGAACAAACACATCTAAACTGGCAACCTTGTTATTCTCCTCTTCTTTAGATTTAGGCAGATGTGGCACCACAAAACATAAGCCTGGAGCAAAATAAGAACTAAACTCATAGAATGTTAAGATGCCTGACAAAATACTACGACTAGTCCTTTTGAGGGCTATTGAAAATGCTCAATTTCTGCAAACCTTTCCTAGAAGAGTCTAGTGACTCAATGCATCTTCCAGAGTGAGGACTTATCACAGCCTGACTCTAGTAGCTAAGTACAACAGAGAGGAATTCTAGACACTTTATGTCTCCAATTGCCAAACCAACCTTTATTCCATTAAAATTATCAACCGCAAGAATGGTGCTTCGCTGATCTTCATAGCAAATGAAACAAAAACCTTTGGATTTCCCTGTCTTTTTATCACGTACTAGATTTATGTTCACAATTTCCCCATACCTGAAAAGAAAAACAGAGATCAACAGAAGTTAGGCTTCACACTGAAAACATGGAAGGATACAAGTCAAGCCAAGAAATATTAAGAAAACACAAATGCTGAGGTAGGGTTTAATTTCTCAAGGCAGAGAGGTGAGAAGGGTATAACCCTGCTTCAAAAATTGTATCCATGAATGTAACTGCCACACTGGGTCACATCAAGAGCCATCTAGTATGAACAGTGCATAAATAGCCAGCCAGGCTATTCCCCCACCTACAGTGGGGGAAAGCCTCTCCCTGAAGTGAGAGATAGTTAGCAGAGACAAGAAGCCAGAATTTCAGAAGCGAGGGGCAGAATTGCAGTGATGGATGAGATAAGCAAACAGGACAAAGGTGTCCCTTTTCAAGCTGGAGTGTGGGGAGGCAAAGTACAAGGCAGGCAGTCTTGTTTTATGCTGTAGAGAGGGTCAGACATGATGTCTGCGGTCTCTTGGAATCTGAGGCTGCAGCAATGGGAGAATAGGACCATCTTGTGATGCGAACACTCTGCAGTCCCTCCATCTAGACACAAGTTCTATATACGTGTAAATAAAACACATATCATAATGACACCACAGATTCTGCTGTGTCTCATTGCCTTCAGCAGGCTCACAGACCCTGGAAAGCACACCTGGGAGTCTCACACCACTCATGGAAACTGGGGTGGGTTGTAACACTATTAATTAATGGACCTAACTCAGCCTTGTCCATTAATTTCATGTCCCATATCTAGAAAGCACGGGGCCAAGTAGTTTTCTGCTTGCCCTGTGCTTTTTATGGATGGGTCCGAGCGGCTTTCCCCTTGCCCTGCTCCTTTCCCAGGGTAAACACTCTCTTTTAATTCTAAATTGGAGCGAACATCAATCTGAAGAAAACCCGAATTGTGATCAAGCACTATAAAGAATGGCTTTCCCCAGGGGAAAGCAGCAGAACAAAAGGAAGTGTGGAAAAGTCATATTGAATTTGATGGGGCTTACTTCTGAGTATGGGACGTGGGTGGCACTGTGGGTAAAACCTCAGCGCCTAGGACTTGCCTAGGACTTGCCGATCGCATGGTCGGCGGTTCGAATCCCTGCGGCGGGGTGAGCTCCCGTCTTTCAGTCCCAGCTCCTGCCCACCTAGCAGTTCGAAAGCACCCTTAAGTGCAAGTAGATAAATAGGTACTGCTTTATAGCGGGAAGGTAAACGGCATTTCCGTGTGCTGCTCTGGTGCCGGTTCGCCGGAGCAGCTTCGTCACGCTGGCCACGTGACCCGGAAGTGTCTGCGGACAGTGCTGGCTCCCGGCCTCTAGAGTGAGATGAGTGCACAACCCTAGAGTCTGTCAAGACTGGCCCGTACGGGCAGGGGTACCTTTACCTTTTACTTCTGAGTAGACTGCACCATAAATGTTTTTAAAGACCTCTGGGAAATGATATATAATGAACTGAAAAACATGTTGAAAATAACTTTTCCTAAGAAACCAGAAGTTTTTCTTTTAGGTATTATAGGACCAGAGATCCCAATGGGCCAGACAAAACTATGTATGCGACCACGGCTGTGCACACTCTCTTAGCCCAGAAATGGAAAGTTGGTACAACACCAACCAAAGAAGAATGGTAGACAAAACTGATGAACTATGCTGAGATGGCAAAACTTACAGGGGAAAAAAAAAGAAACCAGGAAGGTCTTTAATAAAGAATGGGGAGTTTATAATTGATTTGAAAAGCTATTGTGATCAATTACATACTTTGGTAGGATTGACAGAAAATCTGTAGTAAAAATTTGAACTATGGATTGACAAAGGATTTATAAAAATAGTTGCGATAGAGATACAGAGGGGGGAAATCATTACATTAAGATCCACAGTGTGGGGGAGGGAAGTCAAAAGGGATGCCTTCAAAGGAGTTCTCAAAGAAATGGAATGTTGAATGGACAATAAATGATGGCAATTAATCTCTCTTCACACCAGACCTGAGAAGAGTGCCTGAAAGGCTGCTCACAGACATTTATGTGTTTGGGAAATAACAGAGGAGCTGACTGTAAGGCAACAAGAGCGGCTAGCTATGTAAATGAATTAAAATGAATAGAAGGGTGAGAAGATGATTAAGTAAGAAGAATGAAGAAGGCAACAACTGGAGGAATTGGACATATGTTTGCACAGGAGCAGGAAACCTAATTATTTTTTTAAAATGTTTAAACAATTTGGATTGATTTGTTAAAATTTGGATAACTAATAAAAAATTAAATACAAAAAGGATTATATGTTTATGTATTTAACTCATTTATGTTTTTTATGTAAAATACAAACTAGATCTCAATTTTTCACTTACTGTGAAAACACACAAATAATGTCGCCTTCTGTTAGCTCATAGGGAAGACCACCTAGAAGCAAAAAAAGGGGAGGAGGAAATAAGTACAGTTCCCAGCAAAAGTCGCACAAACTGCTATACTTTCAGGGATTGTGCCTCGGAGGCTGCTTCTGCGCTTGACACCCACCCACAAACACCCAGGCACTGTCGCTGTACTCAGCATGCCAGGAGACCTTATCTTGTACACCAAGCTGTGCCTCGCGCTCATTCAGCTCGTTGATAAGCTTCACTTTGGTTAGTGGACTAGAGAAAGAGAGAGAAACAAAAGCCGTGTGAGTTCAGGACAGACTTCACATCCATTCTCACCACCCTGAAGGGTGTCCCAGCAATTCGCGCCAGCGTACATGGTCCTTCCGCAGCTTAAAAAACACCGTCCCCGTGAGGAACAGAGAGGTAATTAGCCAAATATCACCCGGCGAGGCTCATGGCAGAATTGAGAGACTTGTACGTCGCCGATCTCGTCCTAGCGCCACACAATACTGAGGCATATTTAAGGCATAGCTGCCAACTTTTTCCTTTTCTTGCGAGGAATCCTATTCGGAATAAGGGAATTTCCCTTTAAAAAAGGGAAACGTTGACAGCTAGGACCCGAGAGGAATGCGTGGCGATCTTGCGCAAATTCAGACGTGCTATTCTTCCGTGTCAGGGCGTCACACGTTTCAGGCTGAGTCTCGGCTCTCGGAAAGACGATCTATAAGGCCGAGCACTGATTCAAGAGAAGCCCCCTCGCTCTCCCAAACCTCCACACGCCATACCAAACCAAAACCTCCCTACCCCCGCCCGCTCACTTACTTCATGGGGGTTCTCTTCGTCTCTTGCGTGCAACCAAAAAAAAACACACCTTGCACAAGCCCGACCGGCCGCGCACGCGTAGTCCCGCCTCCTCCTGTCCCTGATAGGTCGCGCCTCCTGACGAGATGACCAATCCCAATGCTCCGTCTCTCTCGGTCATGCTGTCCCAACCCGGAGCTCTATAATGCAATGGAACCATAGAGACAGAAACAGTGTAGAACGCATTCTTGACATTACCGTTCAGAAATTTGAAAACCTGCGCATTGGCGTTGGTGGTGCCAAGCGGTGTCGCTCTAGCCTTTCACATCCCTGTGGTGAAAATTCTTCTGTCCTTCGTAATGGGAGGTTCCATTGGGGGGACCGGACTACTCTGGAGCGCGTGGCTTCGATTCCAATTGTCTGCGTTTTGATTAATAAATAATATGATCCAAACTAAATGTCCATGCAATCAACATGTTTTAATGCTTTTAAATTTCATAAACCCTTTTTAAGATGCAGAAGGTTTGAATTCCCACGTGTTCAAACCAAGGTGTTTAAAAATGTGGGTATCGGTGGACACTGGTGGCTGTGCTCCTCGTGTGTAAATTGTACAAGGGACATCTTTCCTAGTGAGTGAGGCGGCTCCTCAGGAAAAAGCCCCGGAAAAGAGCGTCTGCTTTGCATAGAGTTTAAAAAACAGTGGAGAATCAGGGTAGGTTATGTCATAGCTGTCAATTTTTCCCTTTTCTTGCGAGAAATCCTATTCGGAATAAGGGGATTTTCCTTTAAAAAAGGGGAACGTTGACAGCTGTGGGTTATGTTATTAGTTG
Organism: Podarcis filfolensis; assembly: GCF_964270895.1. NCBI lineage: Eukaryota > Metazoa > Chordata > Lepidosauria > Squamata > Lacertidae > Podarcis > Podarcis filfolensis. The sequence goes on from NC_139617.1 coordinate 17,785,415, forward strand.
CCTTCCACATACGTTCCAAGGCAATGTACAAAGTATAAAAGAAACAAGTAGAAACAGTTACTACAGCACAAACAAAACAAAAGAGTTTAAAAACAATACAAAAATGGACACATACTCATCCAGCTGGAAACTGTTCTTAATACAGTACTGTACAGTTAATTTATTATAACCCATCACAGGACCGTATGTGGCAGGAGGGTGGGTAAGAAATTAGAAATAATAGTAACAGTAATAATAGCATAGTAATAATAGTTTCCAGTCAATTCAACTACATGCATAACCTCCAACATTTCTCCCATTAAAATAGGGACGTCCTATTCCATAATAAGAATAATAAGAATAATTTTTTTATTTATACCCCACCTTCTGACTGGGTTGCCTCAGCCACTCTTGGTGGCTTTCAACATATATAAAAATACAATACTGTAATACATTAAACATTTAAAAAAAACACCATTCCTATACAATGCTGCCTTCAGATGTCTTCTAAAGGTTGTATAGCTTTATCAGAATTCTAAGGTATCAAATATAGAATAAGTGTTCATAAATCCACAAGGTAACCACACATATCTAAGTATATAAACCACATGTTTGAAATATTACAGGAGGGCAATCCTGAAGCCATTCTGACTCTCCCAAAGTGACCTCAAATGTTCCTCTGCAATAGGAGGAAATGGGAAAAGCTTTCCAGTTGTATTTTCACTTGCAAATCCCATTAACAAAACTGACTGCAATTCAGCCCCTCCCTTCTGAAATTAGGGTAAAGTTACCAGATTTTTCCCCATTGGATCCCGGGATACTTTTCAACTTCAGTGGATTTTGTATGGGGACTGATTTGTAAATCTGAAGACTGTCCTGGGAAACGGGGACATGTGGTAACCTTATTTTAGGGTGGTCTCGGGCTAAGGGGTTGGCAATTTCAAAAGGTTTAAAGGTTCCTGCACATTTTGTTCTGGGTCTCTATTACCTCCTTGCAAGGAGGGGAGGGAACTCTGTTGCAACAGAAAAATGAAGATCTGCCTTGCTTTCACTATCCTGCCTCCATCTATTCATCTCTGACTGATCATCTTCTTCTTCTTTGGTGAGTAAGATTGTCTTCCATGAACACTGACTTAACAGTGTGTTTGTAAGTGACTGTGGAGGTCAATTCTGGATCCACACGTCTTTCCACAGTGGGGACATAAGTTTCCGGGCTTAGGGGACTCAGTCCCTTGCAGAGTTGGGCAGAAAAAGCCAACCACCCCTAGTTACTATATCAATAGTTACTTATCTCCTTGGCTTGGAGTCACATAACTCCATGCCCTTCAGCATTTCTCTGATGAAAATAAGGACATTCTATCATATGCTCCAACATTTCTTCGATCAAAATAGAGACTTCCTAAAGAAAAGCGAGACATTTCAGAGTAAAATCAGAAACTGGGATGGCTTATGTTAATCTGGGACTGTCCTTTGAAAATAGGGACACTTAGAGGGCCAGCTACATGTTGCATCCAGCTAGTAATTGTAGACTAGTAGCTTTTGTGAGTTACTGTATCATTTAATTCACTGGTCTTCAACTCAACTACTGGGTCATAGCCTGATCTAAGGTGGTGTGGGTAATGACAGCAGCACCACGCCCCCCCTCCAATTATGGTATACTATAGTAATCAGGATAAGAAGTGGGTCCTCAAAGGCATGTTGGGTGGGTCCTGGGTCTGAAAAAGTTGAAGACTACTACTTTAACCAGATTGGAATGGGAGCATTGAAGACCTTGTCCTGCAATTTATGACACCAACAAACTGTGTTTTTATAGTTCGGCATCTTATTAACGATCTAAGCACTGTACAAATGTTTGTAAGTGTCCTGCTGGCTTAAAGAGCTCCTTTGGCATTTCTAGCTGGTGTGAGTAGGAAGGAAGCAATGAGGTGTGAGCAACAGAGACCAGCCTCATAAAGAGCCAGCTAATTACTTTTCAGCAGGCAATGACATCACCAGTGCCTGATAAGTGTTGGTCTATTTTTAAACATTTACCTATCGCTCAGAAACAACTACCACACTGGGCTTATTTGGCTTCTGGCCTATTGCAGTGTGGTATCAGGCACCAAAGCTGCAGGGGCTGAGAGATGCTCCTGAGATGCCTTTTCCCAGGACAACCTCTCCCACACCCTCCCAGTGTTTGTATCAGGGCAGGTCCATTTGGTTTCCAACAGGGAAGGTTGGTGTCCATTGGGACTGGCAGGGTGGAAGGCTAGCAGGAGACCGAGGCAAAATGAATAGCAGATACAGAGCCAATAATAGGCAGAGCCAACCTTTTCTTGTTTTGTCCCCATCCTCCTTCCTGCCATCCTTCCTGCCCCATCCTCCTTCCTGGGGAGGAGGAAGCTGACAACCAATTCCACTCTTCTGACTGGTTTAAAATAGGCAGACAGGCAGGTTGGGGCTAGCTGAGGGCAGACAAAGCTTGGTGGGGCCCATTTGGTCCAGAATTGCAGATATTTGACCATACAATACCTGTGCTTTGTCAGCCTCATTGGCTCCCAGTTAATCTCAGAACCCAATTTAAGACATTTTTAATATTTAAAGCTCAAGAGTATTGGGACCAGGTTATCTGAATATCTGCCTTCCCTCATATCTACCTACCTAAACATTATGATCTCCTTCAGAGGTCCTGTTCTGAGTGATCCTGTCAAATGAAGTAAGCGGGGAACCACTAGTGTAATCTTTCCCAACTTTGGGTCTCCATATATTGCTGAACTAAAGCTCCCGTCATCCCAGAAAGCATGGCTCAATGGGCAGAAATGTTGGGAACTGTGGTCCAACAACATCTGCGGACCCAAGGTTGGGAAAGGCTGCACCAGGGGGTGGCATCCTGGTTATGGTACAGCCTTCCCAGAAAGCTTTGGCTGGCACCCCATTATTCCTCACCATTGGCTATGCTGGCAGGTACTGATGGGAGTTGAGAGTCGAACACAAGAAGCTGCCTTCTACTGAGACAGACACTGGTCCAGCTAGCTCAGTGTTGTCTACAGCAGGTATGGGGAACCTTTGTCCTTCCAGGTGTTGCTGAACTACAATTCCCATCATTCCCTAACTAATGACCATGCTTGCTGAGACTGATGGTTGCTGTAGTTCAGTAACATCTGGCCAAAGGCTCGCTACACGTAGTTTACTGTAGCTTGCAGCACCTCTCCAGGTGTCAAACAGGGGCATTCCCAGTTCAACCTGGAGATGTCAACATTAAACCTGAGATCTTCTGCATGCAAAGCAGATGCTCTACCACGGAGCTATATACCCCATCCCCATATAGAGAGCAGCTTGTTCCCCATCTCTGCTCTAATCCACAAAAGCTGATGTATCAGTAAATGTTTCACAAGATCCATGCGGACCCCATCAATTATGTGGTTCCTTCCCATGATGATGTTTCTCCTCCCACAAAGAGCTGGAGAGGTCTGAGAAGAACCACGTTAATAATACACTCCTCAGAGATGACATAGGCTAGTTTTATGCCTGATCAGAGAAATTTAAATGGGATTCCCCATCTCCATGAAGAAACCATCACAATCCCCTCTATTTTTAATGTGCAGGTGGTGAGTGTCATTGCATATGTAACCAAAATAGTACTTCCCATGTGTGATAGGGAGGCATCAGCAGGATCAGGGTAACTCCAAGATTTACAAAGTACAAAACATTTTATCTTTGTGAAAAAAGCCCCTAAAGGGGAAAACCATTGAGGACTCTGAGCATGATCAGATGCCACAGAATGCTAATTGACAGCTGGAGGCAGTGGGGTGGAAAATAAGGAAGGAGGGGGAGTGGAATGGAGTATCCTGAGCAGGAGCAGTTCATAATGCAACATTCTCTTGCAGATTCTGTTGCAGGTTTGGATGGATTTGCTGTGATAGCTCAGTCAGTAGAGCGTGAGACCTTTTAATCCGAGGGTTGTGGGTTTGAGCCCCATTTTGGGTAAAGGTTCCTGCATTGTAGGGGGTTAAACTAGGTGATCCTTATGGTCCTTTTCAACTCTACAATCCTATGATTTTATGATATACTAATGCCAATTCAAGTCCTTTCATGCTTACAGAGTTGGAGCCAAAACAACACAATCCTTGTACAAAAGAGAGAGACCACTGGAGTTAGGCTAACCAGGAGTTTTGCAGATAATTAAAAAAAATGTGCAAGGGGAAACACTTGCCCATGCTGCATTGAGGAACATGCTTAGTGCTAGAGGATGTGCCATGCATACAGACAGTCTCAGGTTCAACCCCTGGCGTCACCAGGTACGGTTTGTAGGGTACCCTGTCCAAAACTCTAGAGCTTGACAGACCAATTCATTCAACTCAGCATAAGGCAAAGTCCTATGTTCTTATTCCTTCCTCCCGCCCTGCCCTATAAAATGCCAGCCCCCTAATAGCTAACTAGCTGTGTAAGTGGATAAAATAACAGACAACTAGGTAGACTGAAGTGGCTATTTTTAAATGTCCCCAAGGATAGAAGAGATGATTGCTCAAGCACATCAATGGAGAAACTATGACATTTAACGTAGCTGGGTTTGGGCATCATTGTGTCATAGCAGCTCCTCCATCCCCTGGTAATATAGTTTAGGAACCAGGCCTTTTAAAGCAAACTGACAATATTGGAAGTGACACATCAATGAGCACTAGGATTCAACCTTTCAGCCAATCTTTGATGGGTGATGGGTCAGCTCAGAGATCAGCTCCAACTTAAGTCAGTGAGCACTGCTCTGTTCAGTACTGAGCATCCTGGTTAATCTAGTCAGGAAGAGAGGAGATCAGAACATTTACTGCCACCATTCATAGACAAGACTGTGACAGTCAAGCCCTGGGCCTGCCTCCTGGTGACTCAGAAACTAGTGACAGCTGGTGAAACCAACAGCCAGTCAGGAGAAAGTGAGGGGAGGTTTTAAGTGTAGGCTTACTGTTTTAACTCAAGGTGCTGTTTTAACTCAAGGTTTTAACTCAAGGTAGGTACTCAAGAATGTAGACCGGGATTATATGTGGCAGAGCTTTCCAAACTTTTCATATTGGTGGTGGCACACTTTTTAGACATGCATCGTTTTGCAAGACAGTAGTTCAGTTTTAATAGCAAGGCAAAGGTAAAGGGACCCCTGACCATTAGGTCCAGTCGTGGACGACTCTGGGGTTGTGGCACTCATCTCGCTTTATTGGCTGAGGGAGCCGGCGTACAGCTTCCGGGTCATGTGGCCAGCATGACTAAGCTGCACCTGGTGAACCAGAGCAGCGCACAAAAATGCCGTTTACCTTCCCACCGGAGCGGTACCTATTTATCTACTTGCACTTTGACGTGCTTTCTAACTGCTAGGTTGGCAGGAGCAGGGACCGAGCAATGGCAGCTCACCCCGTCACGGGGATTCGAACCGCTGACCTTCTGATTGGCAAGCCCTAGGCTCTGTGGTTTAACCCACAGCACCACCCGTGTCCCTTTTTAATAGCAAACCAGAGGTTAAACTAACTCCTTTCCGAGCATTTGCACGACACACCTACACACTGCGGCCAACACACTAATGTGTTGTGACACAGTACGGAATGCTCTGGTTTGCATATTAGACAGGGACAGTGGAGATAGGGAGAAACTGTCAGTGTGGGCAGTTGGGGTTTGGGCTATCTGAGTGGGTTAGCTAGGCAGGGCAACCCAGTTTTGATTCCCTGAAGAGATCTTAAATTCCAGAAGGGAATGGGTGGGTGTTGCTGGTTAGGAACATGAATAGCCATTCTAGGTTGGAAAAGTCTATCTGAATCTTAAAATTGAAAAAGTGCTGTTTTAAATTATCTGTAAAGAGTTTGTGTCTTGAACCAAGTTTAGGGTCCCGCTTAGCGTCACCATCATGCTTTACACTCTCAGAGTGTGTAACTAGATAAACATTCAGTTTTGTTACCAAAGTGTCTCTTCATCCTTTGAACCTATGCATGGGAAATGAGTGAATATTGTGCAGCCTTTCCAAAAGTACACCACTCTGCTTGGCAGCGTACTCATAAATACTACCAGAAACAGCTAAGTCTATACTTCTCTCCTGAGTTAATAACAGGGTTGTTGTTTTTCCTGTTAACATACCAATAAAACCAGTCACGTTACCCACCACCCATCTTCAGTGAAGGTGTTTATCACAAGGGCTTGTTCAGATCACAAACCAGCAGAAACAAAGCTACAACCAAACCAGTTGAATGCCATACAAATTTTATTATTAACTTAACATTTAACTTAGATTGAGACAAGCGGGTCTTGTTTCAGTTCATCGAGGGGCAAAACCATCTGCCCTTCTCACTCACAGTCACACACATACCCATTAAATGGTCAGGAATTGCAACCTCAACAGTTCAGCAGGGACAAGGGTTTTTGCTGCTCCCGTCTGCATTAAGCGTCATTCTAGGTGCCTTCCCCTGCTGCCTCTCCATATCCCGATAAAGTAGAGACTTCTGGGCCTTCAGCCGGCAAGCCAGACACATGAAAATAGATTCCACATTCTGACTTTCTTTGGGGTCCTTGGCTGAGGTTTCAAACAAAAGCATATTATGTGCATCAGCAAACTTCAGGGCCATGCTGGATGGCACCTGGATCTGGTCCCGCAAGTCACACTTGTTTCCCACAAGCACTTTAGGGACAAGGGCAGGGACTGCATGGCCATTGCACTCCTCAATCCAGGTCTTAAGATTGATGAAGGAAGCCATCTTGGTGACATCATAGACGAAGACAACAGCATGCACATTGCGGTAGTAGTGCTCCACCATGCTCTTCCGGAACCTTTCCTGGCCTGCTGTGTCCCAGACCTGCACCTGTGGAACAGAGCAGAATTTCTGAAGAGTCTGCAAGCCAGGTAGAGAGTACATTCATGCAGGATCAGCTCCAGCATTAAGGGTCGACATGGAGGAAGATCCAAAGATCAAGGTATGAACACCTACTTTGCCTATAGACAATCCCTGGTTCAATTACAGGTGGAGCTTGGAATGTTCCCTGCCTAAATCCCCAAGAGTTGCTCCCAGTCTTTGTTGATAAAATTGAACTGGAAGGACCAATGGTCTGACTGGGTATTGGGGCAGCTATCTATGCTCATATGAAGGCCCTCAGTAAAGTGCTTTTGGCAGGCTCTGGGCTCACCCATCTGAGGCAGCAGGCAGCTACAAGCTGCCACTGAAACAAATTCCCACAATGCCCATGCTGTACTGTTGTCTTTTTATTTTGTATAATGGCACGGAGCCAAGCAATGCCAGAGGCACTGTGGGAAAACTAACAAGGAAGCTCATAGACCCAGCCACTGTGTGTGTGTGTGTGTGTGCGCGCGCGCAAGTACGCACCCAAGACAGGAACCAGGGCAAATGAGCTCTGAAGGAAATGATAGAATCTTTTAACAGCTGACAGAAAATGTTCAGCCTCCATTTATATCCAGCTTTTTCTTCAGGAAGCCCAGAGTGTCCCACATGGTTTTTCCTCCCTCTTTTATTTTATATAACCCCCTGGTATGGCTGAGATTTCTCCCAATTCATCTTCTGAGCTTTGTGGCTGATTCACGATTTGAAGCTGGACCCTAGTCTGACATACTTAGGCCACCACATTATCTAAGGTCATATCCACACCATTTAAAGCACATGGTTTCCCCCTAATGAATGCTGGGAAATGTAGTTTGCCTGCAGTGCTCTGTAGGGGTAAACTACTGTTCTCAGGATTTTTTGGGAGAAGCTCTAACTTTTAAAGTGGTAAAAGTGTGTATTGGTTGTGATCTAGTTTAAAATATATGCGGATTTATAAACTGCTTCACAAGAAAAATATGCTGAAGGGGTATATTAAATAAAAATCAAATATAGAAGCCTAAAAGATTATGAATTCAATAAAATCAAAGTCAATTAAAGTTTTTTTCTACAATTATAGAGTTATTATTCCCTAATATGACCCATTTCATAGGTAGGGTCAGCCTTCTCCCCAGCTGAGACAAGGAGAGATTAACAAGAAGACATGGGCCTACTTCCTAGCCCACACCTTTCTTAGTTGAGTAAACATGAATTGACCTCCCTTTACCTAATCTTTTCCCACAACCAGCAATCTCTTCCACATGTTAGCCTTTGTAATCTGGTCTTGAAGCAAAACAAGGCCAAATGGCCCATCTTTGTCCTCAGAAGGTTTTCTGAGGGCCTGGAGGCAGAGGAGCTTCAAGGAAACTGGGTCTGCATTCATGAGGCAATAGGAATACACTGCACTGCTTAAGACAGGGGTGCCCATACTTTTTTTCAAAGAGGGCCAGATTTGATGAAGTGAACATGCATGAGGGCCGACCAAATTAAATCGACCGCTGGGCTGGATTAGGCCCCTGAAACGGACTTTGCACATGCCTGGCTTAAGACCATGTGGGCTGGTTCCACTCTTGAATGCTTCCTTGCTTTTTGTTGTTTTTTTAATTAAAAAACCCCACACACTGCATCTTCTCTGTAACCTGGGGCAGGCAGGCTCTTCCAGGAGAAAGGTTTGCATGCAGATCTTGGTCTGCTGCGATGGCTTTATATTTGAAGTGACTTTTTCCACAGACTGGTGCAGTTTGCCCGCAGCAATAAGCCAAAACCACAGCTAAGCATGAATGCACTAGTATGTGAATTCTCACAGTAAAAAAGAATAGTGGCTGCTTCACTTCCTCCCAGGGTCATCCTGCTCCCATGCTAGTACCTGGAACTAAGGCATGCTCTGGCTTAACATTATGGTTTGCCTCCTGCAGATAAGGCATGAGCAGTAATCCAAAAGCAAACCTTGGCTACAGTTCATGGTTTGTTTGGAGTGAGACAAACCCCGAGCCTCAGAGTTCAGACTTAACATTATGCCAAACCATCCCTTAGCTATGGGGAATGAGAGCAACGGTCATTTTGACTGCATGTACCCACACACTCACATTATATGGGGTTATTTTTAGAGAACATGTTCATGTGGTTGGGAGAGGATGCAAGCTTGCCATACAGAGGGTAACATGTGCGTTTACAACCCTGCGTGGCAGGAAAAAGCTGCTGTGGGGGGGAGAGGTTTGCAGTTAAAAAATTGCAGTGAGGAAAGGGTCAAGCAAAATGTTTCCTGCCAGCTCTCCACTGTCAACCTCCCTTTTTTTAAAGCATTAAAAAGAAAGAAAGAGGTTTTTAAACATTACATCTATTTGGGCACTCCAGGTCAGAACCCACAACTGCATGGCATCCTGACCACTGGGGTATCTGCAGTTTTCTTTAAAAAGGAGAAACAAAGAGAATGAGGTATCAGATGCAAGGGAAGGCAGAGCTCTTTTACCTTTGACAGTTGAGCAGGACAGTGAATAATGTTGACTGCAGCAGCTTGTTAACCTTAGGAAAAGTAAAGGTAAAGGGACCCCTGACCATTAGGTCCAGTCGCGGACGACTCTGGGGTTGCCGCTCATCTTGCTTTACTGGCCAAGGGAGCCGGTGTACAGCTTCCGGGTCATGTGACCAGCATGACTAAGCCACCTCTGGCGAACCAGAGCAGCGCACAGAAACGCCATTCACCTTCCCGCCGGACTGGTACCTATATATCTACTTGCACTTCGTGTTTTTGAACTGCTAGGTTGGCAGGAGCAGCGACTGAACAATGGGAGCTCACCCCGTCGTGGGGATTCGAACCGCTGACCTTCTGATCAGCAAGTCCTAGGCTCTGTGGTTTAACCCACAGCGCCACCCGCATCCCTAACCTTAGGTAAAGATAACTGCAACTACACTAACTCCCTCTCCTGAACAAAATTCCCTACTGTTCTGAACTGCGCTTGGGAACTGTGGATAGAAAAAGGAGAAAGGTGGACATGAGAGTGGTGGACAGGTCAGATGCTATGGCTGAATGCTTATGAAATTGCTCTGTAGAGTTTGAGGTGGGGTTGAATCCCATGAGCACCTGCTCTTTCGGAAGGGGCTGTAGCTCAGTTATGGAGTATGTTTTCCATGCAAAAGGTCCAAGTCCAAGCCCTGGCATCTTCAGGTAGGGTTGGGAAAGGTCCATGTCAAAACCCTATTGGTTGTCCATGTAGACCAGCCTTTCCCAGCCTGGTGCCCTCCAGATTTTTGGACTATAACTCTCATCAGTCCCAGCCAGCATGACCAGTGGTAAGGGATGATGTTAATTGTAATCCAAACCCCCTAGAGAGCATCAAGTTGAGAAAGGTTAGTATATTAAGTTTAAACCCCGCCACTTTGCCAAATTCCTCTATTTTCTGCAGGGCTTCTTGTACACTTTTCTTTGGATCTTCTAATGTTATAACTAGATCGACAGCAAACGCTTTTATTTTAAACTCTTTTACTCCCACCCTAATTTCTGATGTTTCTCTCAAATTCTTATTTAGAACTTCCAAAGCTGTAATAAACACCAAAGGTGACAGGGGACACCCCTGTCTGGTCCCCTTGGAAACTTCAAAAGTGTCTGACAAATTATTATTTATAATAAGTTTGGCTTTTTGTTCTAGATATATGGCTTCAATACCTTTGAGAAAAGACCAATAATGTTAGTTAAAAACATGAACAAAGAAGAGACAGAGGAATTGCAACAGGAGACAGGAATCATGGTGACTAAGAAAGTGAAATACCTCAGAATATGGTTGACAACAAAAAATATAAATTTGTATAAAGATGATTATGAAACTACATGGAGAGAGTTTAAGAAAGATCTAGAAATTTGGGATAGGCTGAAACTCTCTTTCCGGGGCAGAATATTGGTGATTAAGATGAATGTTTTACCTAGAATATTAATCTTGTTCCAAATAATTCCAGTGATTAAGGGGACAGGACAATGTAGAGAGTGGCAAAAAATACTGTCGAGATTTGTCTGGCAGGGAAAGAAGCCGAGGATTAAAATGAAAATTTTGATAGATAAAAAAGAAAGAGGCAGATTTGCCCTACCAGACATGAATCTCTATTATGAAGCGTCCTGTCTCGTATGGCTAAAAGAATGGATAACACTGGAAAACACAGACCTTTTGGATTTAGAAGGGCATGATAACAGGTACGGGTGGCACTCGTACCTGTGTTATGATAAAATAAAGGTCCATAAAGGTTTTTTAAACCATATGATAAGAAGGTCAATCTATGAGGTGTGGGAAAGAAATAAAAAAATTATTGGAAAGGAAAACCCCATGGTGGATATCGCCAATAGAAGTGTTGACCATCAAGAAAGTTAACATGGAGGGAAAGAAGAAATTACCGGTACTAGAAAAATTACTAGAAAAATGGAACAAGGGATAAAACTTAAGCCATATGATCAAAGAGAAGGTATGCTTACAGGTTGGCTGCAATACCATCAGCTTAATGATATACTGAAGGATGACACAAAGAAAGCTGGGTTTGAAGACAAAAAATCAAGATTTCAAATAGACTTAATAGAAGGCAGAGGTAAAACATTATCCAAAATGTATGATTTGTTATTAGAATGGTTTACAAAAGATGAGGAAATGAAAGAAGCAATGATAAAATGGGCTATAGATTTTGGGCATAATATTGAATTGGATGCATGGTATGAGTTGTGGAAAGTAAATATGAAATTTACGGCATGTATGGCTTTAAAAGAAAACCTAATGAAAATGATCTATAGGTGGCATTTAACAGCGGTAAAGCTGGCAAAAATGTACAGGATGAAGGATAAAAAATGTTGGAAGTGCAAAGAGGTGGATGGAGATTTCTATCATATGTGGTGGACTTGTGATAAAGTTAAGAACTTTCGGGAGCTAATTTATAATGAACTTAAGAAAATATTTAAGTACACTTTTCCCAAAAAAACAGAAGCCTTTTTGTTGGGTTTGATGGGTTAATAAACTAGACCAAAGATTCTTTATGTACACCACAGCTGCAGCAAGAAATATGCTTGCCCCAAACTGGAAAGTGCAAGAAGTCCCTACCATTGCGGAGTGGCAGACGAAAATGATGAGTTATGCAGAGTTAGCCAAACTGATGGGAAGAATTTGGGACCAGGATGCCCAGAGGTTTCAAGAAAGTTGGAGTAAATTTATGGTGTATATAAAAGACAATTGTAAAACTTTAAAAACACTGGCAGGATTGAAATAGCTCTTACAATGTATGGCAGATATAAGATTAAATAAATAGAATATGCAATATAAGAAAATAAGGGATACTCGCTGAAGTATCCCTTCAGCGGATGGGAAGTTGTGAGCTTGGCAGAGCTAAAGTAATTATATGATTTACTGTATTGTATTGTTAAAGTATGAATAAGGAAAATAATAAAAAAAATTACTGGAAAAAAGAGAAAAAAAGAGAAAGGTTAGTATAGGCAATCTCCTATATGAATTTTTGCTCTTTAAAGGTCTATGACTCATAGAAGCATATAATTGTAGAGTTGGAAGGAACCCTAAACATACCAAACTCCTACAACCATTCCTCATAAGGCTTGGTTTCCAAACCCTTGATCCTCTTGGTTACCCTCTGCATACATTCCGGCTTGTCAATATCCTTCTTAAACTGAGTATGGCATTAGTATGTAACGTATACTTTGCCCTGGAATTTACTGTAACTGAGCAATCTGAACACTTCTGCAGATGCCGATTTTATGATATCTAAATATTCTGGATTTTATATCTTTCTTCTCCCATCCCCAATGTCAATATGTGTGCTCTCGATTGGCCTAGCATTGCAAGGATGTAGCAGAGATGACTGAACCAGCACACATATATCCAGTCCTTAATTCCTGGTGTGCAAAAGTGATCCAAAACTAAAACATCAGAGTTAATAACAGCTTCAGAATCCCACAGTATAGGCAGTCCTTGTGCAATCACACAGAGACCTCAACAGAAGTCTGCATAACAGAAGCACCAGGGCTGCGTACAGTTTCTGGGATGTGATGTGACTGTGAGAATGCACTTAAATCTTGGCCCTGCTCATACCTCCCCCTTCTACCAGTGTATCTCTCCCACACCTTGTCCATTCTACTGGGAAGGAGGTGTTTGCTTAGTGAAACATGTGAAGTAGCCATAAAGAACAGAGCATCTGAGCACAGTACAGTTATGGAGGCTGGTTCATTCATGCATGCCAATTGATTATGGACATGGTAGTGAACTGCCTGTAGGAATAGGCCATCACAGATTCCAGCACTGAAGCCAGAACTTTCATATCAGGCATAACAGGGGAGGAGGGTGTCAGTTCACAGATGCAAGTCATCAAGTAGTTGAGTAATGAAGTGATGTAAATGCAGTGAGCACTATGCCCTGGCCCTCTTTTTCTCTTGCCACTATAGGGCATCACAACCAGCTTTAGCAATCGGGAGTTGCCAAGTTGGGGGTGAGGGACGGGGAATGCTTCCACCACACTTGACTTCCAGACACTGTGGAGCCCTAAAACACTTGTAATTTTAGAAATTAGTCACTGTGAAATTAATACCCCAACCTTCAGAAGAACCTGGAGCCAGAGTGATGTAAGTAGTTAGGGAGAATATACATGCAACACAGTCAGCCATTGGTCTGTCTATACTGAATAGCAGAGCCTATCCAGGGTTGCAGGCAGGGTTCTTTCTTCCAGCTTTATCAAGGATTGAACCTGGGACCTTCTGCATGCAAAGCAGGAGCTCTACCACAGATTTACGGGCCTTCAAATCCTTACTTACACATTAAGTTTACTGGGCCAGTCCTCGTTTTGCTGTCTCTCCCTCCCTCATCATTTCCCACCCAATAGGGTTTTTGTGAGCATATTAAGATGGTGGTGAGGAGAACAGCACCAGGATTTGGATTAGACAAAATATATACATCTTACACACTGTGCCTTAAGAAGCTTGCAGTTCAGGGTAGATTGCCTACTGTTGCTCCTCCTCCCCAAGCCTGTCTTATACTGGTTTCCCGTTACTCTCCCAAGACCAAACAGGGTTCTATAGCCTGCTTCTCCGGGAGTCCATCGATTTTTTGCTCCCCAGCTCTCCTCACCTCCATGGGGCGCCCTACATCCTTTCAGACATGGCAGCAATAGAAGACGAGCGGAGCTTTCAGAAGCAGCATCCTCAATTATGGTTGCTTAAAAAAACACCCCGATAATAACAGACGAAGCCACCTGGAAGGAGGACCCGGCTCCCAGAAAAGGCTGTGTGCACCAGGCCCGGCTCCCCCGCTCTCCCCCTCTTCCCTCCCTGCTTTTCTTCGTGCTGTACCTTGATGTGCTCTCCCTCAATCTCCACCGCCTTCTCCCTGAAGTCCACGCCGATGGTGGCTTCGGTGTTTGCCGGGAAGGCTCCCCCGCAGAAGCGCACAGTCAGGCAGGTCTTGCCCACGTTGGAGTCGCCAATGACGATAATCTTGAAGATGCGCGTCTGAACGGACTGCTCCATCGAGGCTTCCAGCTCCATTCTGGAAGGACACGCCGTCGGCGCTGGCTAGCAGGCTAGGCGAGGATAAGGCTCGGCTTTTCCGTAGCGCGAGAGCGGGAGGAACGCGCCGCGCAAAAGGAACAAATAAGCAAACCCAACGAAGGCAGGACTCGACGGAAAAGCTCAGGGTTGGCTCAGTACGGCCGGCATGGCGACCGGGGCGAAACACAGCTCCCTGCCTACAAGACTCCAAGCTGACGGTCCAGCCAGCCGCATTTAAGCAATGAGTCGCAGCTGCGGGAGCACCCTCGAGTCACCGGCCAGGAGCCGCCCATCGCTCCGCGTTTCCATTGGCTGCCGACACCCAGCCGGCTTCCAGGGCACAGCCCCAAAGGCGGAGCCTTAGCAGCACCCCACCGGCGCCTTGTGTTGCGCTTAGCCAACTAGAAGGCAGGACGAGGGAAACCAATAAGCCTGGGTGGCCCCCGCTTGCTTGCCGGCTCTCTCAGCTCCTAACTGTTCATCCCCTGCTGCGCATGGAAATGTGCTCATTTCCTTAGCGCTTGCTAACATCTGAGACGGGGGTGCTTGGTGACCCACGTTCTGCTGCTCAAAGGAATGTAAAAACAATTATAATAGAAGACACGTACGGAGGCCTCTCATGTTTACAGTGATGGAACGAACACATGCTGCCTAAACAACGCGCTCCAGTGTCGGTGAGGGCTGTATTGCTGAGAATGTCGGGATAGGACTGGGAAGATCCTGGCTAAAATCCTCACTCATGAAGCTAACTTGACCTTGGGCGAGTCCAGCAGAAAATGATGCTTCTTGGACTTCAGCTCCCATCATCCCTGACTTTGGTCTATGCTTGCTGGGGCTGATGGGAATCTGCATCCCAACATCTGGAGGGCTCCACATTGACTAGCCCTGGCCAGTGGCCTACCTAGGGTCCCTTGTGCCCTTGGCAAGGAGCTGCATATGCCCACCCCTCAAAAAAAAGAACCTTAATCCAACACAGAAGATTCAATGGCATATGCTCTCAGGTTAGGCTGTAATCTTAACCCCATTTACCTGGGACTAAATTCCACTGATGGGACGTGGGTGGCTTATGGGTCGCGGGTGGCGCTGTGGGTTAAACCACAGAGCCTAGGACTTGCTGATCAGAAGGTTGGCAGTTCGAATCCCCGCGACGGGGTGAGCTCCCGTTGCTCGGTCCCTGCTCCTGCCAACCTAGCAGTTCGAAAGCACATCGAAGTACAAGTAGATAAATAGGTACCACTCTGGCGGGAAGGTAAACGGCATTTCCGTGCGCTGCTCTGGTTTGCCAGAAGTGGCTTAGTCATGCTGGCCACATGACCTGGAAGCTGTATGCCGGCTCCCTCGGCCAATAAAGCGAGATGAGCGCCGCAACCCCAGAGTTGGTCACGACTGGACCTAATGGTCAGGGGTCCCTTTACCTTTAAATTCCACTGAAATTTACTTCTGAGATTTGGTTAGGATTTTACTGTTAGCGTGGATAAGATTGTGCTGCAGAGTCATCTTTAAACATGCTTACCCATAAGTGAATCTAATGTGAATTCTGTTGGGTTTGGTATATAATTTTAGGTTTGCTGTTTTAATCTGGTCTAGAAGTAGTGACTAACTAAATGGAATATAACTGGTTGGCGTCTGTCTTGGGCAACAATGGAGGAGTGCACCTTTGGGTTTGAAGTCAAAAGGTTGCAGTGCTATGGCTGTAGAGACTGATGCAGGAGAGACATGTTTTGTTGCAGCTGGGGCAGATGAATATAATTAATTGTGCAGTATTCATAAAATAATCAGAATAAATAATAAGGCTATGGGCAAGTGGTTCTCAGTTCTAACTGAATAAGGTCAGCCTCAAAGATAGAGGAAAATCCCCAGAAGGAGACGCCTTCCACAAATGATGCTTGATGGTAAACAGGGTTTTTGTTCTCCTGGCATGTTAAAGGGTGCATGAAGTTTTTCAGCTGTGACTCTGTTGTCATCCTTGGAGAATTCCAGAGCAGAAGACCAGGTGAAACCAGAAGCTCTCCTGCTTGTGGCAGAATTGCTGAAGGGTTTGGCACCTGCTTCAGCAAAGCAGCATCTTACAATGCTGGTGAGGATGACAGTTAGGATTAAGCTGCTGCTGCTACTATACAAAGTTTAGGCTCAGTTGTTTCTTGCTGAAGCGATCTTAGAATTCTGCCAAGCCTTAGATCAGTGCTCACATTATACGTGGTGCCCACAATATGTTGCTCAGGATTGCAAATGTGCCTTTGGATCCTAAAAAGTGTTGACCACCACCTGGGATACAGAAATGATATTGGCACATGATTATGGCTGTTATTTGTTTGTCATTTCTATCAGCCTTCCCTTTTGTTTACAAAGTGCTTTATGCAATTTTTATATCTTTCATATCTTCTTCAGTCTGCAGGCTGATGCCCTGTTCTTGGGGATTCAGCAACTGTACCCATTTAGTAAATAGCTTGCACTGCAACTCCATGCTCAGAACTAGGGGCCCCCTCCAGTCAACCTTTTTGTTTCATTTTCCTGTGCGCTTCCCTTCCCTTCCCTTGAGCACAATGGAAAGGAAGCAGACAACCAGGTAGTTTCACACCACAGGTTTGAGATCCCCCAAAATTGTGCACTCAGTTCTTTCTTTGTTTCCCCACCCCACTCCCTGAAGGGGCCACACACTGCCCAGACCTATGATCCTTGCCCATCACCTTACGAGATGGTTGTGAGCAGGTAGAAGAGCCGGGACTCTACCAACCAAGACTGCCTTGTAACCCAGGAGTGCCAAGCAACCGTGTGATTTTTGTGGAGTGTGTGTGCTACCTGCTGGGGTGGGGGCTAATTTGGCCAGTCCCCCTAGGTACACCTCTGCCTAGGCCAGTCAATCTCTCTCTTAAGTAGGGTTGTTGCAAGGGTATAAATGAGGGGTTGGTGATAAAGGAGTCCATGGACACTGCCCTAAGCTCCTTATTGGAAAGGCTGGATAGACAGGTAATAAACCCTGACATCTGTATGACTTGCTGCTAGGAAAATAGAGATAGACACAAGCAGAAAGTTCTACTCGTAGCAGACTCTTATTCACTCACATTCCCCAGGTCTGGTCTTTAAAGCAGGTATTAGGGCTAAAGCATGTGGAAGAATTGAAAACTAACTTCATCCAATGGCATATATACAGTCAGGTGTGTTTCAGTAGCAATGGCGCACATACATATACACACATTTACAATACTCCATGCTTTAGCAGAGCACTAACCTCTCATTCCCCTTCATGGATCACTGCCTTGCCGTGGTGAAGGGGCTTGAGTAACTCAGAGAAGCTATGAGCTATGCTGAGCAGGGCACCCAAGATGAACAGGTCATAGTGGAGAGTTTTGACCAAATGTGATCCACCTGGAGGAGGAACTGGCAAGCCACTCCAGTATCCCTGCCAAGAAAACTCCATGGACAAAGACAACAGGCATATAAAAGTTATGACGCTGGAAGATGAGCCCCTCAGGTCGGAAGGCGTCCAACATGCTACTGAGGAAGAGCGGAGGACAAGTACAAGTAGATTCAGAGCTGATGAAGCGGCTGAGCCAAAGCTGAAAGGATGCTCAGTTGCGGATATGCCTGGAAGTGAAAGGAAAGTCCAGTGCTGTAAAGAAAAATATTGCATAGGAACCTGGAATGTAAGAACCATGAACCTGGGCAAGTTGGATGTGGTCAAAAATGAGATGGCAAGTATAAATATTGACATCCTGGGCATCAGTGAACTAAAATGGACGGGAATGGGCGAATTCAGTTCAGATGACCATCATATCTACTACTGTGGGCAAGAAACCCGTAAAAGAAATGGAGTGGCCCTCATAGTCAACAAAAGAATGGTGAAAGCTGTACTGGGATGCAATCTCAAAAATGATAGAATGATCTCGATACGAATCCAAGGCAGACCTTTTAACATCACAGTAATCCAAGTTTATACACCAACTACTGGTGCTGAAGAAACTGAAATTGACCAATTCTATGAAGACTTACAACACCTTATAGAAGTGACACCAAAGAAAGATGTTCTTCTCATTATAGGGGATTGGAATGCTAAAGTAGGGAATCAAGAGATAAAAGGAACAACTGGCAAGTTTGGCCTTGGAGATCAAAACGAAGAAGGGGAAAAGCTAATAGAGTTCTGTCAAGAGAACAAGATGGTCATCACAAACACGCTTTTCCAACAACACAAAAGACGACTCTACACATGGACATCACCAGATGGGCATCATCGAAATCAGATAGATTATATTCTCTGCAGCCAAAGATGGAGAAGCTCTAGACAGTCAGCAAAAACAAGACCTGGAGCTGACTGTGGCTCAGATCATCAGCTTCTTATAGCAAAATTCAAGCTTAAACTGAAGAAAGTAGGAAAAACCACTGGGCCGGTAAGATACAATCTAAATCAAATCCCTCATGAATACACAGTGGAAGTGAGGAACAGGTTTAAGGATTTAGATTTGCTGGACAGAGTGCCTGAAGAACTATGGATGGAGGCCCGTAACATTATACAGGAGGCAGCAACGAAAACCATCCCAATGAAAAGGAAATGCAAGAAAGCAAAGTGGCTGTCCAACGAGGCCTTACAAATAGCGGGGGAGAGAAGGCAAGCAAAATGCAGAGAGATAGTGAAAGATACAGGAAATTGAATGCAGATTTCCAAAAAATAGCAAGGAGAGACAAGAAGGCCTTCTTAAACGAGCAATGCAAATAGAGGAAAACAACAGAATGGGAAGAACCAGAGATCTGTTCAAGAAAATCGGAGATATGAAAGGAACATTTTGTACAAAGATTACCATAATAAAGGACAAAAGTAGTAAGGACCTAACAGAAGCAGAAGACATCAAGAAGAGGTGGCAAGAATACACAGAGGAATTATACCAGAAGGGTATGGATGGCTCGTACACCCCAGGTAGTGTGGTTGCTGACCTTGAGCCAGACATCCTAGAGAGTGAAGTCAAATGGGCCTTAGAAAGCACTGCAAATAACAAGGCCAGTGGAAGTGATGGTATTCCAGCTGAACTATTTAAAATTTTAAAAGATGATGCTGTTAAAGTGCTACACTCAATATGCCAGCAAGTCTGGAAAACTCAG
Source organism: Podarcis filfolensis (assembly GCF_964270895.1). Classification (NCBI taxonomy): domain Eukaryota; kingdom Metazoa; phylum Chordata; class Lepidosauria; order Squamata; family Lacertidae; genus Podarcis; species Podarcis filfolensis. The sequence goes on from NC_139617.1 coordinate 17,804,822, forward strand.
CAGTGGCCAGAGGATTGGAGAAGATCAGTCTACATCCCAATCCCAAAGAAAGGCAGTGCCAAAGAATGCTCCAACTACCGCACAATTGCACTCATTTCACACGCTAGCAAGGTTATGCTTAAAATTCTACAAGGAAGGCTCAAGCAGTATGTGGACCGAGAACTCCCAGAAGTGCAAGCTGGATTTAGAAGAGGCAGAGGAACCAGAGACCAAATTGCAAACATGTGCTGGATTATGGAGAAAGCTAGAGAGTTCCAGAAAGACATCTACTTCTGCTTCATTGACTATGCAAAAGCCTTTGACTGTGTCGACCACAGCAAACTATCTGTCTCCTGAGAAATCTCTATGTGGGACAAGAAGCTACAGTTAGAACTGGATATGGAACAACTGATTGGTTCAAAACTGGGAAAGGAGTATGACAAGGCTGTATATTGTCTCCCTGCTTATTTAACTTATATGCAGAATTCATCATGCAAAAGGCTGAGCTGGATGAATTCCTAGCCGGAATTAAGATTGCCGGAAGAAATATCAACAACCTCAGATATGCAGATGACACAACCTTGATGGCAGAAAGTGAGGAGGAATTAAATAATCTTTTATTGAGGGTGAAAGAGGAGAGTGCAAAATATGGTCTGAAGCTCAACATCAAAAAAACGAAGATCATGGCCACTGGTCCCATCACCTCCTGCCAAATAGAAGGGGAAGAAATGGAGGCAGTGAGAGATTTTACTTTCTTGGGCTCCTTGATCACTGCAGATGGTGACAGCAGCCACAAAATTAAAAGACGCCTGCTTCTTGGGAGAAAAGCAATGACAAACCTAGACAACATCTTAAAAAGTAGAGACATCACCTTGCCAACAAAGGTCCGTATAGTAAAAGCTATGGTCTTCCCAGTAGTGATGTATGTAAGTGAAAGCTGGACCATAAAGAAGGCTGATCGCAGAAGAATTGATGCTTTTGAATTATGGTGCTGGAGGAGACTCTTGAGAGTCCCATGGACTGCAAGAAGATCAAACCTATCCATTCTTAAGGAAATCAGCCCTGAGTGCGCACTGGAAGGACAGATCGTGAAGCTGAGACTCCAATACTTTGGCCACCTCATGAGAAAAGAAGACTCCCTGGAAAAGACCCTGATGTTGGGAAAGATGGAGGGCACAAGGAGAAGGGGATGACAGAGGATGGTTGGATAGTGTTCTCGAAGCTACCAGCATGAGTTTGACCAAACTGCGGGAGGCGGTGGAAGACAGAAGAGCCTGGCGTGCTCTGGTCCATGGGGTCACGAAGAGTCGGACACGACTAAACAACAACAACAACAACCTCTCATTACTGGGGTATTTGATTAATTATAAAAGGATACTCTCAATTAATTTTGCATGTGTGTATATATATAATAAAAAGGTGGTGAGCGGGTGGCGCTGTGGTCTAAACCACTGAGCCTCTTGGGCTTGCCGATCACAAGGTCGGTGGTTCGAATCCCCGCAACAGGGTGAGCTCCTGTTGGTTTTTCCCAGCTCCTGCCAACCTAGCAGTTCGAAAGCACACCAGTGCACGTAGATAAATAGGTACCGCTGTGGCGGGAAGGTAAACAGCGTTTCTGTGTGCTCTGGTTTCCATCACGGTGTCCCACTGCACCAGAAGTGGTTTAGTCATGCTGGCCACATGACCTGGAAAGCTGTCTGTGGACAAACGCCGGCTCCCTTGGACTGAAAGCGAGATGAGCGCTCCACCCTATAGTCTCCTTTGCCTGGACTTTACCACCCAGGGGTCCTTGACCTTTACCTTTTACACACACACGGTTACAAAAGTTGCAGGTGCTAGATACCTTCTTAGCAACAAAGCAAGTTATTAGCCTGCAGTTACATAATCTCTGCATTGGCTGTTCTGTCTGTGGTTGATGGGAACTGGAGCCCCACATCTGGAAGGCAATTCCTGATCTAAAAGCAGAACTATTACTTTATTCAAATTAACATTTGTGAATCAGTTAATATCCATTATGATAGGAACATAGGAAGCTGCTTTACCATGGGGTCATCTAGCTCAGTGTTGTCTATACTGCCTGACAGTAGCTGTCCAGGATTTCAGGCAAGACTATCCCCCAGCCCTATCTAGAGTTGTCAGGGATGCAAAGCAGATTCTCTGCTACTGAGCTATGGCTCTTTCCAATGTCTCTGATCTATGGCCTGCTGACTGGGACTGATGAGAGTTGGATCCCAGAAATATCTAGAGGACTAGTTTCCCCATCCCAAATTTAAAGACCAACGTACATGAGCAGGGGTAGGCAGACTCCAAGTTTATGAGATCCTGTTGTTGATAGGACCCCGAAACCCACGCATAGGAACCATGTATTGAATGTTGGCTTGGGTGGTGCTCCTGGACATGCATTTAGAATAAAGAAAAGCACCGCCTGCTCAGGTAGCAATTTGTTTTCACTACCAGAATCAAAACCTTGACTCCAGTCCTTGGTTTTCCTCCAAAATTTGTTTCAGCAGCTTAATGGGGGGGGCTGTTTATTGTTGCAATTGCTAAACCACTGGGCATCCCAAACCATTGCTGATCTCCTGCAAATCACTCAAGAGCTTCATCTATGTTCTGCCTGCATCTGTATTGTGGGACATTGCAGGGATGGGAAAGATGTGGCTTTCCAGATGTTGCCTGACTCCAACTTCCATCATCCTTGAGTATCAGCTATGCTGGCTGGGGCTAATGGGAGCTGGGAGCCCCAGAAAATCTGGAGGGCCATAGTTTCCACATCCCTGTCCTCAAGCTTCACATCCCTGCCACATTAATATGCCAGCATTCACATACATCAAACCCATGCTTCCCTGTCCCCCCAGGCTCTGGAATACAAACAATGTTCTGTGTCTCATACTGGGAATTTTTCCTGAACTGGAGAACAGACTTTGGCAACGTGTTTTCCAAAGGCATGGAGGTTTTTGAAAGGGTGGAGTGCCTCTTCAAGCCATGACTGATTGCCAAGTGGCAGCTGGACCCCACAGGCTGGACCCCATCTGGGACAATAAGAACCCCAGCTCACCATTTGTGACTGTCCTCCTCAACCAGTGTGTGGGCAAAGCCATACTCTGCCACTTCTACTTTGCTGACACCTGGATGATGTTCAGCAAAAATGTTCAGGAGAATCAGCCATCACCAACACACCACATCCTCAGACTGGTCAATGAGAAGTGAGTGCTATCCTAATTCTTCTGTGTGGGGGGATTGATAGAGATGTGCCTTAAAAGGAATTATTATCCTCAGTGGGGCCATCAGAGTAATATGCACCAGAGCCAAGCTAGCTCTCCCTTTCAATGAATGAACCTTGTTACTAGGCACTATTGTGAATGAACTTAAGAGAGTAAATACCTACACCGTGCCGCCAACCATTTACTAAAATGTAACCACAAGGCACAAGTTGCCATCTTTTTTTCTCCTTCTGAAAGCATAAAAAGAGACTACTTGTGGATGATCTTCTGCAGCATCTGTTGATTTTTCCAGCTTTGGAAATTGGGTTCATTTGGATTTTTCCAGCTTTGGAAATAGGAGCCCAGCATCTGGCCCAAGCCTCCTGCCTTCAAAGGGAGACCTTTCGCCATAGTAGCGAGGAAGAAAGTTCAAGTTGCTTAGAGACCTTTCCGTGGGACTAACACCCAGCCTGGTGAGGATTTTATCAGCAGTGTTTGGGATCATTGGTTGCAGAAGGCTCCCATAAATCCGAAGGCATTCCAGGGTGACGTGCAGGATGGTGTCTTGCCACTGCTGCTCCTCAGGATCTTCACGACGTAGTTTCCAAGGTGCGTGCCTCTGAAGAAAGCCATTTGTCTGCCTCACGCAGTCCAGGATCGATTCTAAAGCTTTGTAGATCTGAAAGCGTTCGAAGCAGTCGCTCACATGAGCAGGCAGGTCTTTCACTGATGACACCAGTTTGTAGTCCTCAGCCATGGCTTTGCCTCTCCTATTAGCATCCATGACCTGAGGGAAACATGCCTCTGAAAAGCCTGGGTAGCTTCCGCTGGGGTTGAGGCTGGGGGCCGTGCACCGGTTAAGAAGACCCCCCAAGGCATCAGCCAACTCTGAATTGACCAAGTTGACAGCCTTCTCATCATAGTAGTCGCAGTCTCGCTCAGGGACACCCTGTCTCAGCAGGAAGTACCGAAAGCCATCTACTGAGTACCGCTGGAAACAGGCCTGAGGGTCTACCACATTGCCCAGAGTTTTTGACATCTTCTGCCCTTGAACTGTCCAGTGGGAGTGCACCAGGATTTTCTCTGGAGGCTCCAGCCCCACTGCCATGAGCAGGGCAGGCCAGTAGATGGCATGGAACTTGAGGATATCTTTGCCCACAATGTGGGTTGCACTGGGCCACCAGGTGTGGTGTGTGTCAGGATAACCCACAACGGTCAGGTAGTTCACCAGGGCATCGACCCAGACGTAAATGGTCTGCGTCGAGTCGTGGGGGACAGGGATGCCCCACTGCAGCCGCTTTTGGTCACGCGACACAGAGAGGTCAGGCAAGTCCTGCTCCAGCCAATGGAGCACCTGCTGGTGGAAAGGCTCAGGGGTTATGGCTGCCTTGCTTTCCTGGAGCCATCTCAGCAAAGGTTCCCGGAATTCGGACAGTTTGAACATGAAGTTCTCCTCTTTGGTCCAGTGCACCTGAGATGCAAGAGAGAAACTGGTCACAACCTTTTTTTTTTTTGCTGTCTCCCCTACAAATAGTTATTCATTTGTTTATATTCATTGCACCTATGATGGAACATTTGGCCTCCCAGATATTGCTGGACTATTACTCCCATTGACCTTTATAGTTCATAAGTACAACTCCCATCACCCCAAACTATGCTGGCTGGGGCTGATGGGAATTAGAGACCAACAACATCTGCAAGGCCAGAAGTTTCCCCACATCTGCATTACATTTATATTCCCCCCATGCTGAAATCCCAAGGGAGCAGATAAGACTAAGTATGCGACCATGGCTGTGCGGATGTTATTGGTCCAGAGATGGAAAGAAGATAAAGTCCCTACCAGAGAAGAATGGCAGATCAAGTTGATGGATTATGCTGAAATGGCCAAAACGACCAGAAGAATCAGAAATCAGGAAGACCGAAATTTTAATAAGGAATGGGGAAAGATTATAACTTATTTTAAAAACCATTGTAAACAGTTAAAATCGTTAGTAGGATTGGAATATCACTTGTATTTTAATGGTGAATTTTGGACACAATGGAGAGGTAAAAGATTTTGGATTATCATAAAAGATGCAGGAGGAAATGATTAACAATAGGACCCACAAAGGGGAGGAGGGAAGTCGAGGAGATTCCTTGGAATCTTGTTTTTATGTTGTAAGTTGGACACGTGACTGTAAAATTCTAATTTGAAAAACCAATCAAACATTTATATTCCCCCTTTATTTCATAGAGTTTAAGGCAGCATATCTAGAGCTCCTAGGCAGCCTCCCATCCAGGCACTGACCACTCTCAAACCCCATGAACACTATACATGTAAAGCAATATCCTGGCTTTAGCTTCCCCCAAAGAATTCTGAGAACTGTAGTTTGTTAAGGGTGTTGGTAACTGTGGCTCTGCAAAGGTAATGGAGGGCAGGTCTCCTAAAATCTCTCTGCACCCTTACGAAACTACAGTTCCCAGGACATTTTACTGAAAGTATAGCACACATGAGTCCTCAGACTTGCTAGGCTCCAGAAAAATTGCTACACGGTATTCCTTCATACCAGGACGGTTCAACACATGACCCAAGGGCCACATGTCACCCTTGAGGCCCTCAGCAACATTTGACTCTCCCCAACCACGTAAGCAAGGCACTAGGCTTTGAGAAGGAGGCATGAGGGTCCTCCTGCCTCCTTTCCAAAACCTTGTTCCTGCTTCACCAGCTTCGGGAAGGAGGTGGTGCTGCTTAAGCCTCATACCTCCTTGCCAAAAACCAGTACCTCATTTATCTGGCAGCATGAGGGGGCATCACATTTTAGCATTCCAGTCCCCATGACAACACGGCATGCGGTTTGCTGGTTCTGTGTTGAAGTGCTCTTGCAGCCCACTTAGTATGAAAAGTTGGACTGCCCTGCTTCAGCCAATAACCAGGAACCATTATTCATTTCCCCCCAGCATTTATACCATGCCTTTCTATAATAAAGCAGGCTCATTCACACAAACACCAACTATACCCTCCAAAATGGATTAAGTATCAAACAATGTATAGAAATAAATCAAATTCCTCATAATATGCAGAAAATGTGCACCCAGAATTAAAGGCCAAATTGTTGTTTCTGCATAATCCGAGGCTGTGCATATGCTGCATTGCTTGGTGCCAAGAGAAACCAAATCCTATAACCTGCATAAATTGTGCAAATTAAGCAACCCTAATGTGTCTGCTTATGTTACACCAACAAGTCGAACCTGCAACAAAATGTTGCAGTGCTAAGTGTCTTGCTTGGACTATTCAAGGTCCCAGCCAGCCACGTTCTTTCTATCTTTCCAGTTTCCATTCCTCCTCCCACACAAAACTCCATCATCATTCTGCGCCCACTAAATTTGCTCAGTCCTCACTTAGTTCCTACCTGTCACCTTTATAGCTTTTATTCCCTTAAGGTTTTTGTGTTTCTACAAGGTTCCTCTGAGCCTGCTGCTAATTCCTTCTTATGCAGTTTTGATATATCAGCAAAATAAAGATTCAGAGTCAGAGAACTTTCACTATTAATGTACAGGATTGGTTTTTCTTTGCTTCTCATAGAATACAGAAACACAACTGTTAAAGGCTTCTTACTGGAAATCTTGCTCAGCCCCACTTGCTCACTTCTGAGATTGCGACAGGTATTACATATTAACTTTGCAAACTGAAGGACTAGAAACTTGCTTTTCAAATCCCCAGGAAATTCCCAGGATGCTGAATTTTCCACCAATTATCAGATTTCTATGCTTGTGCAGCATGATTGTGAAGCACACACATATTTGGCCTCATAAAGGTAAAGGTAAAGGGACTCCTGACCGTTAGGTCCAGTCGTGGATGACTCTGGAATTGCAGCGCTCATCTCGCTTTATTGGCTGAGGGAGCCGGCGTACAGCTTCCCGGTCATGTGGCCAGCATGACTAAGCCGCTTCTGGCGAACCAGAGCAGTGCATGAAAACGCCGTTTACCTTCCCGCCGGAGCAGTACCTATTTATCTACTTGCACTTTAACGTGCTTTCGAACTGCTAGGTTGGCAGGAGCAGGAGCCGAGCAACGGGAGCTCACCCCGTCACAGGGATTCGAACCGCCGACCTACTGATCGGCAAGTCCTAGGCTCTGTGGTTTAACCCACAGCGCCACCCGCGTCCCTTATTTGGCCTCATACGTGACTTAATTGCTCAGTCATTTCTGCTATAATTCCACCTGTAAAAAAAGCATGAGATTGTGTGTACCAATGTTGCAAGAAACATTTGCATTTTCCCAATGCCCCTTCCTATGCCAGAGACACATTATAGAAAAAGGAGCCAAATTTCTAAGCCATGACTCATATAGCAACCTCTTCTCATCATTCAGCCTCCCTCACTCACACAGAAGGTTTGTGTGCTTGCAATTGAATGGCTGGACAGAATCACTTCTGGAGCGATTTTGCAAGATGCAGCATTGCTTGGTGACACTACGTAACCTCGTGGTGTCTGCAGTCATTTGGGAATCAGCCATGCAGTAAAGTCAATGTGACTGTGTTCTTGCTACTGCATGAAAAGGAAGGGGCAGAGGAGGATTTCTTAGCAGGATAAAAAGAGGTAGGTCTTCAAATATAATAATCAAAGGTTGGAGGGGGGAAAAAATCAAAGCAGTGACTATGGACTTGAGATTTCACATCAGTCTGCCAATGTGCTCATCAGAGGCCTTCCTCAAACATCAAAGTGAGGGGGGTGAGGTATAGAGAGAGGAGCTGTGTACCCAACATACATTTCAAGCACATTTAAATCACACCTGTTCCCCAAATAAGAATCCTCAGAACTGTAGTTTATCCCTCACAGAGCTACAGTTCCCAGCACTCTTAATAAATGACAGTTCTCAGGATTGTAGGGGAACGGCAGGTGTTTAAATGTAGCCAGGGTCTTCTCACTTTGTTACATGCCATGTGTCTCTGAAATGCTCTACCAAAGCAGGGCCACCTAATACCTACTTTGCTAAGTTTTCAGCAGCATGGAAATATATTTCTTTAACACCCACCCACCAGCTTCTAACTCTGAAAACTGAAACAATTTAATTGTTTACAGTTGCTAATCCACTGCTCTCAATCTTCCTTTAAATTTTTTAATAGTATTTGTTTTATTCTTATGTGACTCAACCTGGGAATATTTATGGTGAATAAATAATTAAATTTCAGAAGTATCACTGAAGCCTTTCTTGCTTAAAGCCAAGGCAGAGGTAAGATGAAAAGTGTTTCTAAAATATAACTGCATCTGTGTGCTTCCTATTTGCCCCAAATGCTTGTTGAGATGTGTTGCATGAGATCATAGGGGCCATCCTAAAGCAGACTCTGCAGCAAATCCCAAAAGATACTTCCCCGAGTGATGGAACCCTACAAAACAGGGCTTCCCTATCAGAACTGAAAAGACACAGAGGGGAACTCATACAGAGGTGCTTTTCATTACCTGGTGGCCACTCTCAAGCGAGACCATGTGCCTGTTGCCATGAGCATCAGGACGCTCAGTGACCTGGGAAGCAGCCAAGAAGGTTTCTTCAGCAGTACAGTACCAGCCTTCATAGTGGGCCTGGTAGAGCCAGCCCTGGTCCTGCAGAGCAGCCCAGAAATGCTCTACAGCCCGTTTGTGCCGAGGTTCTGTGGTACGGATGAAGTCTGTATAAGAGATGCCCGCCTCGGTGAAGAGTTCTTTGAATTTAGCTGACATACAGTCACAGAACGGTGCAGGGGAACTGCCTGCAGCTGCTGCTGTCATCTGGATCTTCAGACCATGTTCATCAGTTCCTGTGCAGAGAAATAGGAGAGTGCAAAGAATTAAGAATCTAACAGACCTGGTATCTGCGGGCCTCCAGATGTTGTTGGGCTACAACTCTCATCATCCCCAGGGAGCCTGACCAATGATCAAGGATGATGGGAACTGCAGCTAACCAACATCTGGGTAGCCAAGGTTGGAAGGCTGCACTAGACAGACTTCTAATGTGATCCAGCTGATCTGATGTTCTTAGGGCTGGAAAATGGAGAAAACTGGTTATATGAAAGGAAAAAGAACCCCCCTCCCCAAATATGTTGTTGGACTACAGCATCCATCTATCATCTCTGCTGGCAATTCTGGCTGAGACTAATGAGAGTTGCAGCCCAAGAACATCTGGCAGCTAGGTGGGTGGGTAAGGAGTGTGTCAAGGCTGTTGCTGCCACTGCAGCAGCAGTGATGCATTACTGTCTGGGATCTGCTGCCCCTGTGGATCCTGCCCACAAAGCGACTGCCTCACCTTCCCTCGCGAGTTGGCTGGTTCCGCACACTTGCATGCACACGTGCTTCACTGAAACTTCATTCTGCTATTTACCCATCTCCCCGCGGAAAAGATTGTAAGCTTGAGGGAGGTAAGCCTCCGCACAAGGGAGACGAACACAACAACAACAACAACAACCGCTTTAAAGAACGCTCAAGGAAAAGCCTCCACCGATCAGCAACATCTAGCATCCTTTGACACGAGAAGAAAACCCACCACCCATTCACACAACCCCCTTTGCCAGCCCTCTCACTGACCCGTGGTAAAGCGCCCTCTTCCGCGGCCCTGCAGCTCCCGGTGCCGGTGCAGCGCATCAGCCAGCACCGCAGAGTACAGGTGCCCGATGTGCGGCGGGCCGTTCGCGTAGAAGATGGGCGTGGTGAGCAGCAGCGGCCGGCCGCTCCGGTCCGAGGAGTGGCAGCCTCTCCGCGAGCCCTGCCCGGGGAGGAGAGCAGCGCGGAGCAGGCGGCGCGCGGCAAGGGAGCGGAGCAGCAGCAGCAGCATGACCACCGCACGCGGGGAGGACAAGGAGGCCACGCCCCTTCTCAGGCGCCCCTCCCCCTGGCCGTAGAGTCGCAGAGCCCCCGTTCCTAGAGCGGCAGCGCGCGCTGACAGGGAACACGCGTGCGCAGGGAGACCGGCGTTCCGCGGGCGTCTTTCTGTCAGTAGAGGTGGAGACCGGGATCGGACCTGAATCGGGTCGGTGCCCGTTGCCGCCGCCATCATGTTCCGCTGCCGCGTGGCTACCAGGCTAGTGCGAGCGCTGGGCCCAAGGTCACGGGGCCGTGCGGGGACAGGTGAGCGGGGGTTTCGCCGGCGTGGCCTGAAAGGGGAAGGCAGGGCAGGCGGGGGTGGGGTGGGGGTGCGAATCTCCAGAAGGTCTTTCCAGAAGTCCCTCAGTCTCCCCTTCGGGGAAATGGGTTCAGTGCTTCCTTTGCTGCAGTGCGATTGTCATAAATGACGTGTCTTTGTTTTTAGGGTACATTAAACACACACACACCCGCTAATTCTGAACGTAGGTAACATGTTCACAACTTCTAGTTACGAAATTGCTTCATTCGTTCCAGATGCCCACGTAAGGAAATCAGTTCCACCTGCTTTGATTCTCGGGGTGGGGGTGGGCCAAGGAGAGCTATTTAGGATGGAGTTGCCAGCTAACCAAAAACAAAGAAAAACCCCGAGGTACCGCATAATGCACAAAGGCAATGCGAAGCTGACGCTTTATTCCAAGGAAGTATATGGGTCGTTATGACGCTATACTTCTGCAAAGGTTGATGTGCATGCCAAGTCTCCCCCAAAGCTCTTAAAGAAAGAAAAAACAAGGACCAACGTATTATTCCCAAGCAGGTCTACCTGGAAGTTAGCCTTGCTGATTTCAGTGGGGCTTATTAATTAAGTAATAAACATGTGTAAAGTACAGATATGTAGCTACCCATTTCACTCCCGGAGGGACACTCCATTGTCTCTTGAGATAGATGGTTGCCAACAACAACAATTCCAGATCTTTCCAAGTGAATGGAACTCACTTTTCTATCCTAAAAGGCAGAGTTATTGGTCTTGCAACCAATTATTACTGTTGTTTCATCCTTTGCTTATGTCCTAAAAAAGCCTTTGTTGGCACCCATATGTTAATAGCCTACATTTTTGGAGAACATTTATTTATTTATTTTCAAATTGGTTAGGATTGCAGTTAGAATGGTATTAAGAGGCCAGAGAAGAGAATTTGGTAAACCTAAATGGGCAAATATCAAAGTACAGTGCCTAGAGTCAACAAACCCTCCTGGTGTTGGTTAATCAAATGAATGATTTCAAGAAGAGCCCAGCACTTGACGTGTTCATACATCTAACTAATTGGTCAGTGTAGATATTTGGCTGTTGAATTCCTAAAATGATCTCATTTCTGAAATCAAGAACTTAAGCCTATATTTCTCCCTGGTCAATTATAAAAGTGTTTGCTTGGAAATAAGTCTCAAATCATTTTGGTGCAACTTCCCTGTTGATCGTTGAGGAATGGAATGTGTGTTAGTTGTGGCTTCTTCTGTTTTCAAGTAAAATGCAGTTATAGTAATGAAGAAAGAAGTGAGTGGGGATGCTGGAATATTTAAAGCTTAGCTCTCTGCATCTCTAACAAGTCTGATTCTGTACACATTAATGGTGCTTAAAGTCAATTATTTCAGTGAGCTTAGGAATACCTTAGTTCTGCATAGACTTGGGCTGCAAGACTCATGTGACTAAATTGTAATAGACATGATGGGGAAAACAGACTCCCATTTACTTAACCTTTACTATGTCATTGAAGGTGTCAAATCACAGCTGAAGCAGTCTTGTATTGGATCAGGAATTCCACATAGGCAAATTAGCAAGCTGATGAAGGAGGGACAGAGTGCTCTCTGCCACTCCTTCACATGTTTGCTGCACTTTTAAGCCTCCTTTAAACAAATAAACCAGTCTGTTTTTCACTCACAAGAGCAATGTCCCTTATGAGTACAAATCAGGTAAGTAAAAATTATTGCAGGTTTGTAATTCTAGGGGACTTAGTAACAGGGAGAAGTTAATGGGTGCTTATGAACAGTTACTCTTGATTTTGGAAATCAGTCCACTTGCCTGTGGACAGGAATGGAATGCCAAGTTGTCAATCAATGCTTTTAGTCAGTGTTAAACTTAGTTCTTGGCTGTGGCCTCAAAGCTTGCTATGGTTCTAAGTTGTGGCCTTAGAGTTGCCAATGATGTAGATTACTATTGGTACCTTTGAGTGTATTCTGCTGAACCCAGTTGCCAACTGAATTTGACCAAGAACCGTTGCACGCTTGCCTGGGAGGAAGTATCACTGAATGTGGCTAATATACATGTATAGGATTGCATATGATAGGTATAAGATTGAAACAAAAAGTTTTCAGCAAGCATCTAAAAGATTATAGTGATGGTGCCTGCCTAATAGCAATAGGCAGGGAGTTTCAAAGTACAGGTGCTTCCTAACAAGCCATGATTGCTAGCCAACCTGAAGGCATGGCTTGGAGATCATGGCCTCTTAGGGAGCTACAAACCAGGATTCTTGGTTCAGACATAACAGGGAACCAAGGTTTTGTGGTTTGCTTATTCTGTTTGCCCCGGGGAAGACTCAAGTGGGAGTGATGGGACAGTATGTGTACCAGCCTATTTCATATTCACAATAAACCACGGTAAGCCAGAATATCTATTATGTGGCTCTTGTCTCTTAACTTACAAGGTGATTGCAAGGTGATTGTGAATATAGAGATGGGGGGAGGGGAGGAACCTTGTTGTCTGCCACCTTGAGCCCCTTATTTTAAATCCGAGGCCCACCTTTGTGCTTTGCATTAGAGGGTAAACAGCTCAATTTTTATCTTTTGGGATGTCTCAGTGAAATAATTTTAGTACCAATGTAGCACTGGCTGTGAAACAAGTAGATTGCTCAACTGTCAATTTATAACTTAGCTGGTGTATTAAGGTACACTGTTGACTATTCTCCCTCCTAACAAATTGTGTTTCCAGGCAACTTCTTTCAGCGATGGAAAGTTCCCTTAGAAGTTCAGCTGAGCAGACAAATGACTAGTTCTGGTGTTCCGGGAGGCAAAGGCGAAAATACTGTCTTTGCCTTTCTTGTGGGCTTATCCGCCTTAGGAGCAGGGGCCTATGTAAGTAGAAAGGCCTGATGGTCAAGAAAAGAGCAAGATGTCTCCTGCTACACGGTGGTCATTTCTCTTCTAAGCCCTCCTTTGGTTTCTGCTCTTCCTGCTTCTCATCTCTGTTTCTGTGCTTCTCTTCTCCGTCAGCAAAATCTCACAGGAGCAAAGTTAAGCCTGGCTCAAAAGTTAACCTTTTCTCTCATTGTTTCAGTTATCTCACCAGAAGGGCAAACACTATATATCCACAAACAAATGGCTACTTTGTCTGCTATACAGTGGTACCTTGGTTCTTGAACTTAATCCGTTCTGGAAGTCCGTTCGACTTCTAAAACGTTTGCAAACCAAGGCACGGCTTGTAATCTGGGGCTGATTGGCCCCAGAAACAATGCCAACAGCTGAAACAGATGTTCAGCTTCTAGAAAACATTCGCAAACTGGAACACTTGTGGGTTTGCAGCGTTTGGGAGCCAAGCCGTTTGGGAACCAAGGTACCACTTTATTGAGTTTGTACAGAAACTAGATTGAAATTCTATGTTTATTCTTACTGGTTGGAAGAATTCTGATATTTTTTGTAAAGGAGAGATTTTTTTAAAGCAATTATTGCATCATACACTGAGCTTGTCCCTAAACGCAAGCTGATACACTTGCTTAGCCTGAGAGTTCTGTTTATTTCTGCTTTCCAGACACATTGTAGAATGCTGTAAATGCCATAGCTTATGACATTAGCAGTAGACAAAGCCATTGTTTTAGTCTCTGAGGAAACTTGCAGATTTGGTATTCCTTGAGATTGGGTATATGCAAATTTGGTTTAAGGATTTTCCTCCCACGATACCCTTTTTTCAAAAGAAGGTCAGTTATGAATTATTGTTTAAAATCAGATTCTTAAATAGCAGGACTTAACCGAGGGCAAAAAAGGAACATTGGCTTCGTTCTTAAATTATGGTTTGGTCACCAGGATCAGACCTCAGACTTGTTGCACTCCTTGCCCACTCTGATTCCCTTCCTGGTTTGAGTATACCATGGGTGGCTGTTATGTTCAACTCGATCAAACTATGTTTTGCCTCCAAAACAGATTTGGAAATCCATTTCAAACCAAGATTCCAGGCCATCACTGGAAAACTTTGGGGAAAGACTGGGTACATGAGCCTGATGCGTGAACCTGATAGCAGAACAATTGGTTTGTCTGTTCTCTGAGAATCGAACCCCTGAGTCTTTAAGCAGTCGAGATCTGCAGGATGCTTTGATTGCGTTTGTGCAACGTGTTCTTAGTTCTTGGCTCATTTGTCTCAGCAAGCTTTCCATGGCCCACTGGAGACCCTTTTAAAATAGAAAAGCTGCTATTATTCAGTGTCTCTTCTTCTTGCCCCCAACACCGGTGAAATCCTGCATCAGCCACTGGTGCCACTACTGACCAGCTATTTTGGAGTTGTGCTGATTTGGGAGCAGCTGCCAGGAACTGTGGCACTAGGGATAATGGGGGTAAGAAATATTTACTAGGTCAGACAAGTAGTTGATCTGTCCAGTGCCATTACCAAGTCACAGTCTATTACTAGTCTGGCTATTATCAGTCATCCATTGTCTCTTTGTTGAAACCCTTTTACTAGGAAAGCTTTTGCATTGGACTTTGCCTATGTGAAGCATAGCTTACAATTAAAGCATTAGGTATTCTAAACAACAAAACAATATATAAAGATATTGTTCTAAGCATTATTTATTATACTAGCTACTTTTAACTTGATGTTCCCAGTGGTCTCTGATCCCAGGGACTGGCCAAGTCTAACCCTTCTTAGCTTGAGCACCTATGCAACATCAGATGCTTCCCAAACCATTCAGAGGATCTGCCCGTGGAACACATCAAAATCATTTTCTAAAGGGAAACTGCTTGGGACAGCCTAAAACACTCTTCAAAGGAGCTAATAACTGATGTTGTAAATGAAAAGAGGCCATTAAGCTGCCCATTGTTTTGGCAACTGAATGGTGACAATTTTCCAGGGTTTGGGGCTGAGATATCTCCCATGACCTACTTCCCAATACTTTTTTTAAAGTGTAGATGCCAGCAATTGAACTGGAGACTTGTGTATGCAAAGCACACACTCTACTCTTTGCATGTGCTTCCTCTTCTAAAAAAACAGTATAGGGTATGGGATGGGCAGTTTGAAACCTGTTTTGGTGGAGACATGGGTAAATCTAGTGCATTGTGCAAATGTACAGTTGCCTGCCACCTTAAGACATTATGCTGGGTTCCTTGAACAGAGAGATGTGAATAATCTCAGAGAGCAACTAGATGGAGATTCAGAATGTGCCTCTCATTTATTTTGAATGATAGGAAAGGACCTTTGGAATAGTATGCACCTCTTGTGCAATGTTGCCACTTCATACATCGTCATCATCATGTCAAAATGTTTAGGACCCAATCCAAAGAAGCAGCAGAACCTTTGCAACTGCTGGTGGTAATGGTGAAGAATTGTGGCACCTGCTTTAGCATTCTCTTCTGCAGAATAATTTCATGAAATAGCAGATGTTATGTGCGGACCTCACCTTCTCACATGCCTCAGCTGCAGGAGGGGAAGGCAGTGGCTGTTCTTGAACAAGGCTGCTTCTTTTCATGGTCAAAGCTAAATCTACAATGAGTCAGGGATGAAAAGAGTCCTTTTCTTTACTATAAATGAACACCTTCTGTCTTTTAGCATACTGGTTTTGACACAGCCCTTGCTCACCCCAAGATCTGTATAATCCAGTGTCCTAATTTCATATTCAGAGCTCTCTGCTTCCTTTCCCTCTTCTCTTTCCTCCCTGTCTCCTTTTACAGTTTTGCAGTGCCTGCATCTCAGACCCCCTTCTAGATCGCTAACGTCTCCAGGTGCTCCTGGCAAGGGCAGCAGCAACCTAATGTACTTCTTAATTGTAGGAGGAGCAGTTACGGGGGCAGGCGCTTATGTAAGCTGCTTTCCATTGAGTTTGGTTGCTGGGGCTGGTGGGTGGTGCATGACATAACTGAAGCTTGCCATTTCATGCTGGCAGTCTTAAATGTTCACAACCTAATCTTTCTATAAAATCGAGCTTTACTGCAGCCTTCTCCAACCTGGTGCTCTCTAGTTGTTGTTGCACTACAACTCCCATCAGCACTGACCTTCAGCCATGTTGTCTTGGCCTAGTGGGAGTCTAGAGAGTGCCAGGTTGGAGAAGGCTGACTTTGGAGTTCATGCTTCTGGTTGTGGTAAATCAAATGCTTGTCTTTGCTCCTGCTGTCTTTGAAGGCTCAGCTTCTTTGTTGATGGATGTTGATTCTCTCTCTGTCTATCTCTCTCTCTGTCTCTCCATCATTATTCTTTTATCTTACATAATTTTATACCTGTTTAAGAAGAACCTTGCACACTTTTTCATTTTTAGCAATTGCTAACTTTCCATTCTCCCCCACGTCTTCTCATATTTGTGTGATTTTTGCTTCTTGCTAATAGATGCTTTAATTCACTTTTTGCATGGAGTTGGGGTATCCTGTTACTTTTTCAGACCCCCTTTGGGGAAGTATACATGGTTTTATTTATTTACTTTTTGTTGAGAGGGGAAGAAATAGTCCACAGGCACACTTTGAGCCAACTTATTTCTCAGCAATATAATTCCAGTCGGCAGCGACTTTCACTAGAGGCAACATTTGAGTACAGCTAGCCTGCTGAGACTTATCTAGCCTCTCAAGACCACAGCCACTGCTTCCCCCATCCCACAGCTGTCTTGCCCCTGCATTGCTGGTGCCTTAAGAGAGCAACATTTGGATTTGGCCCCAGAGCCCAGTAGCTGCTGATCCATGGATCAGGTTTTCCAGCTGTCTGCACCTTTATATGTTTGCTGAAGCTAAGCCTGGCCAGTCCTCTATAGCAACCTTCACTTGGAGTTGCAGAAATTCTCTCCCATATGCAAAAGGGGACTCTCAAATTACCCCTTGCATTTCAAGCCCACAATCTTTGTATAAAATGTGTTCCCACTGCCGCCCCCCCGGGAGGCAGATGCTTCCCTTTTTTTGCTTTACTTCCTTGGAATGAAGCCACTTTTCCTGAGTGTGCCGGGTGGCAAAAGCCAATTGCTCAGCTAACAGTAAATGCAAAGATAAACCAAATGTATGTCAAAATTGTCACCTGTTTGGTTGTCTAGGCGTACAAGACATTAAGAGAAGATCAAAAGCGGTATAATGAGCGCATTGCAACAATGGATCAGCGCCCCGAGCAGGATGCAAAACCCCTGTCAGGTATGTATCTAGCTTTATCAGGATTGCCTCAACCTTTAGAAGAGGGATGTGTAACACCTCCAGATGTTGTTGAGCTCAAGCTCTCATCACTCCTGACAGCTGTCCATGCTGGCTGGGGCTGATACGTGTCAAAGCAGGTCCCTGCTATAAAATGTTGGTTTGCAAGCTGGGATCTGCAAAGAAGAGAGTTCAAATGAGGTTCGCTGTTTAAAAAGGTTTTACCATCATGTAAGGAAACGGAGCTGTCAACAGAGGGGAAATAGGCCTTTAGCAGTAAGATTCTGAGCAAATACGACCCTATCCTGTTAGCTGTAGCAGACATCCCCATCAAACTAGCATGTTGGCCTGATCTGCGTGTGATGTGAAGTTGCATTCTGCTTACCTGCACAGGGCAGCTTTCCAAATTGCATCTCCTCTCTTTCCAGAAGCAGATGCTGCCTCCCAGAGCACAGCAGGTGAGAGAGTGCTTCAAGACAGACAGACTTTGTATCCTTCCCACCACCACCAAAGTATCTTTGAATAGTGTTATTTTTACAATGTGTGCTGCTTCAGAAATAAATGCTGCAGTGGAGGCTATGATGGAGCGGCTGTCTGCTCTTCTGTTTTGGATTATAAGGAAGGAAGAGACGTTTTTGGGGTCCCCTAGGAAAGTTTTGTATTTTGCCCCTGTGCTTGGGCTTGTGATCCTGGTGTGGTTTTGATGCTACTGTGAATACAGGAAGCTGCTTTCTACAGAGTCAGAGCAGTGATCTGTCTAGCTTAATATTATCTCCTGCCCTCCAGGGTTTCCTGTCCCTACATGGTGATGTCAAGGAATTTAACCTGGATTTAAGCTTTAGGCTGACCCTGTTTGTCTCTTTGGAGTGACCACCATTGTTTTGGAGGGTTTGCTAAGTTGTAGTAAAGCTTACAACAGGAGAGAGCACCTGTGCCCCTCCAGGTGTTGCTACAATTCACATCACACCTGACAGTTGTTTGTGCCGATAGGTGGTTTTAGGTAAGCTACTGTCCTCTCAGCTTCAGCCCCTCATTTCCAATCTGTGGGTGGCACTATTTTTTTTTTATATATAAATTTTTATTAATTTTCCAACATATATTAAAACACAATACAACTGACAATACATAAACAAACAAACATATAAACACGTATAATTTCATAACCTCTTTTCCTTAAACCTTGTTTCAACGACTTCCCCATACCTCCCTTTTCTGCATCCCTGTTTTAAACTTTTCCAGCAACCCCTAATTTCAATTACTTATAATTCACTTTCTTTAATCCCTTTTCTCTTACCCAATTATTTGTCACTGCAATTCTGTTTTACATTACCCATGACATTTTAGCACTCATTAATTTTACAACAGTTCTTAAGATAAACTTTAAATTTCTTCCAATCTTCTTCCACCGTCTCTTTTCCTTGGTCGCGGATTCTGCCAGTCATCTCGGCCAGTCCCATATAGTCTATTACCTTGGTCTGCCACTCTTCCAGCGTGGGTAGTTCTTGTGTCTTCCAATACTTTGCTAAAAGAACTCTTGCTGCTGTTGTAGCATACATAAAGAACGTCCTATCTTTCCTTGACACCAATTGGCCTACCATGCCCAGGAGAAAGGCCTCTGGTTTCTTATGAAAGGTACACTTAAGGACCTTCTTAATTTCATTATAGATCATTTCCCAGAAGGCCTTGATCCTTGGGCACGTCCACCAAAGGTGGTAGAAAGTACCTTCAGTTTCATTACATTTCCAGCATTTATTATTGGGCGTATGATAGATTTTTGCAAGCTTGACTGGGGTCATGTACCACCTATAAATCATTTTCATAATGTTCTCTCTTAAGGCATTACATGCCGTAAACTTTATACCGGTAGTCCACAACTGTTCCCAGTCAGCAAACATAATGTCATGACCAATGTCTTGTGCCCATTTAATCATAGCTGATTTAACCATCTCATCCTGTGTATTCCATTTCAACAGCAAGTTATACATTCTTGACAAATTCTTAGTATTGGGTTCCAACAATTCTGTTTCTAATTTTGATCTCTCCACCTGAAAGCCAATTTTCCTGTCCTGTTTGAAAACTTCATTTATCTGGTAATAATGAAGCCAGTCTCTTACTTTAAACTTCAATTTCTCATAACTCTGCAATTTCACTTTTCCCTCCTCTTGTTCTATAATTTCCCAGTATTTTGGCCATTTAGATTCCATATTAAGTTTTTTCACTTCCTTAGCTTCCATTGGTGACAGCCACCTAGGGGTTTTGTTTTCCAACAGATCTTTATACCGAATCCAAACATTATATAATGCTTTCCTAACAATATGGTTTTTGAAACCTTGGTGAATTTTAACCTTGTCATACCATATATATGCATGCCAACCAAACCTATTATTGAACCCTTCCAGATCCAAAATGTCTGTGTTTTCAAGAAGCAGCCAGTTTTTCAGCCAGCAAAAAGCTGCTGATTCATAATACAATTTTAAGTCCGGCAGGGCAAACCCCCCTCTTTCTTTTGCATCAGTTAATATCTTAAATTTTATTCTGGGCTTTTTGCCCTGCCAGACAAATCTAGATATGTCTTTCTGCCACCTCTTGAAACAATCCATTTTATTCACAATCTGCAATGTTTGAAACAAAAACAACATTCTCGGCAAAACATTCATCTTAATAACAGCAATTCGGCCTAACAAGGAAAGTCTCAAATTTGACCATATTTCTAAATCTTTCTTAACTTCTGTCCAACATTTCTCATAATTGTCTTTAAATAAGTTCACATTCTTAGATGTCAAATTAATCCCCAGGTATTTCACTTTCTTTGCTACCATTAAACCGGTTTCACTATGAAACCTCTCTCTTTCAGCAACTGTTAGATTTTTCTCCAGTACTTTCGTTTTCTGTTTATTCAGCTTAAAACCTGCTACTTGACCAAATACTTGTATTAGCTCTAAAACTCTTTTCGTACTAGTGTCTGGCTCTTGTAAAGTTAATACTAGGTCATCTGCAAACGCTCTCAGTTTGTATTGTTTAGTTCCGACCTGAATCCCTTTAACCAGCTGGTCCCCTCTGATCATGTTTAATAAAACCTCCAAGACAGATATAACTGTGGGTGGCACTATTGACCTACTTCATAGGGGTGTTCTGAGGATTACAACAATGAAAATATCAGATGCATTTTGAATACATGAAGTCACTATATTACACACTAATATTGTTTCTTTGGTATTAAAATTATTCTCAGGCAGAGAGATGAGACTTAGCTCTTTTCCCTTTCTGTTTCTTTTGGACGAGAGACCTTTTTCCTTTGTGGTTGCCTTCACTGTCCACTTGGTTGTCTGTTGCTTGCAGCCCAAGAAACAGAAGCAGCCGCTCGCTCAGAAGTTCCGTCCCATGCTCCTTTCCTACTAATTGGTGGAGGCACTGCTGCTTTTGCTGCAGCCAGATCCATCCGGGCTCGAGATCCTGGGGCCAAGGTAAGTGACAGAAGCACGGAGTTTGGCTGTGACATCAAATTTTCTTGTACTTGTTGAGGTTCTCAAGGTAAATATTTTCACTGCCTCATGTCCAAGGTATTGATTGTGTCTGAAGACCCTGAACTTCCATACATGCGGCCCCCACTTTCCAAAGAACTGTGGTTTTCAGATGACCCAGATGTCCCAGAAACGCTGCGGTTCAAGCAATGGAATGGTAAACAGAGGAGGTGGGTTTCTTGTTCCTCCCTCACTACATATTCCCCCAAAATGTGCCAAAATGATAATCAATGTGAGTGTTTGAGACTTGGAATCCAAAGCAATGCCCTGGAAAGTATCTGCTGTTACCCAAATAGGTGCCTCATGTTCCTGCTTGGCAATGAGTGGTGCACAATAGGTCCCTAGAAGTCTGGTCAGAGCTCTTTACTTTGCTGGTTGAAATCTTTCTGTTCCCTGCTCCCTGTATGGATTTGCTAGCTGTTCCTGAGGTACCTCCTCCCTCAAGTGCTGCAGCTATTTCCCAACTGAATAAATTTGGAGCAAAAAAGTTGGGTTGTTATCTGCAGGTTGGGGCGTTGGCTCCTAGACGTGCTTGTTGCCGGGATCCTTGCAAACAGTGATGGACCTCTTGGCTCTTGGTCCAGCATGGCTCATTGTATGTCCTTGAGCAAGAGTGTATACTCAGGATTGCTCAACACAGATCAGTTACGGCTTAAGTATTGAGAGATTGTGAATTGCTTGCTTTGTACCTTTAAAACATGCTGGGGGACCATGAAGATTCTGTGTTTTAAAAAAAGTATGAGATCAACCCATCCCTGGCACGAAGGATCCTGGTATCTTTCCCAAGAATTGCTTTTGAGTTTTAAGTTTAATGTACAGTTTAGTATTTTTGTCCAATTTTGTTGACCAAAAGCTAAGGGCTCTCGAGGCAGCTTATGATCCATTGAATGATATAATCAACAGTAAGCACAATAAAAATGGGCACCCTGTATAATAATAACCTGCAACAATAAAATAACAGCAGCAGCCAGTCTTAAGCAGCAAGTGTTGTTCCTAACTAAGATTTTACCTGCTTTTAAATATTCATCAAGGATTGACTTTCACTGGCCTCATGGGGCAGTGAATTCCACCCAGAGGGTATCACTACCCAGAAGTCCTAATCTTCAGCTGCCTAACTTGAGGAGAGTAGTGCAAGCACTTTGAAGCAGGGTCACCTCTGGAGATATTAAAACAGGAATAGGCAGTGTAGGGTCTTCCAGGCATTGTTGGACTACCAAAACGCACCAGCCCCAGGGCCAGTGGTCAGGGATGATGGGAGATGTCATCTAACAGCAACTGGAGGGGACCACATTGGCCACTACTGGGTTTGAGTATGTGGAGGTATACATGGGAGGAAGCACGTCTGAAGATAATGGCTACTTAGAGTGGAGCATCACTTTCTCCCATCTTATTTATCACCCCACTGCAGTATATACTTCCAGCCACCTTCGTTCTATGTATCTGCACGTGACCTGCCTCACTTAGAGAATGGTGGAGTGGCCGTCCTCACTGGAAGGAAGGTTGGTGTAGCATTGATTACATCTGTTTCATCAGTACCATATCTGAAGGGATTTATATCCTCTCCTTTATTTCTTGAAACCAAAGCAGAATCAATAACAAACCAATCTGTGTCAAAACTGAAAGAGATGCTGCTGTATATAAAACAGCATGACACCCAATTTTAGCAGGGGGCTGGCAGAAGGGTCATTGGCGGAGTGCATGTGTTGGCTGCGGAAGGTCACAGGTTCAGTCTCCAAGTCAGGCTGGGAAAGACCTCTGTTGGAAATGGCAGAGAGCTTTTGCTGCCAGTCAGTGCACAGACAACGTGTATTTAGATAGATCAGTAGCCTGACTTGTAGTAAGGTTGTTTCCTATGTTCCTAGGGAGGAGAAATGTTAAAAGGCTTGCAAAAATTAAAAAGGGCTTGCCTGGTGCCAGAAGATAAGAGTTGGCACCAGGCAATGGATAGTTTGTTCCATAGCAGTGGTTGCCTCCATTTCTTTTACTGTCACCCAAGCCAGGGGAGCCCATAGGAGGTCCTCTCAAGATGATGTAGGCAGGATGAGGAACCTCAGGCCTCAGGGGCAATGTTGGCCCTCCAAGCCTCTCTGCTTAGCCCCTCACCTTAGGCGATGACTCATACCAGCCCTTCTCTTTATCCTCCTTGTGTGTGTTTTCCTGGCTGGAATTCATCCTTGAACTGCAGTGATGCACCCTGTTTGCCTGAATGTTGGCTTTTACATGGCTGAATGAAGCCAGCTGTACAGAAGTAAGAGTTAGAACCATTTCTCTGCCTACTTTGCCTCTGGCCCCACACACCACTGGCAAGCAAAGGTTATCTGTTAGGGCAGCTCTTCCCAGCCTTAGGTCTCTATACGTTGTTGGACTGCAACTCCCATCATCCCTAGCTGGCAGGACCGGTGGTCAGGGATAATGGGAGTTGTAGTCCCAACAACATCTGGGGACCCAAGGTTGAGAAAGGCTGCATTAGAGAATGCTGCTCAGGTTCTGTGTGCTCACTCATTTCTGTGCGAAACATGAGCTTGTGTTTGACTTGCAGGTGGTCCACATGGACATCAGAGGCAACATAGTGAAACTTGACAACGGTTCAGAGATCTCCTACGACAAGTGCTTAATTGCCACAGGTTAGGATGTGGAGGCTGCTTCTTTTTCTCTTTCAGTCTACAGTGGGTGGACATGGGGTGTATTAGCCAAGATGCCAGAGGGCTCTGATATTCTGCCTAGATGTGATTTTGGTATTTCGTTTGTGTCCTCAGGTGGTTCTCCAAGGAATCTTCCTGTGATTGAGAGGGCAGGCAAAGAGGTGCAGCAGAGACTTACCCTTTTCCGGAAGGTAATCTGAAGAGGGGAACCATATTTTGACCAACAATTCATCCATCAGTTACCATGATAAATTTATGCTTATTAATTGACTAGTTTTTAAGAAATTGTATAGAACTGAAAGCTTATTGATTCCCCCCTAAAAAGCATATTAAAAAAACAAAGAAAAAATGCAAAGCAGACAAGCACTAGTGTTTCTTGAACATCTCAAGATATGAAAGATATCAGAAAATCCCAGAGCAATTTCTCATTTTTTCCTTTTCTTCTTCCCCACCTCCCTGCCACCCCAAATTTATAACATTAGATGCAAGTGTCTTTCATGTGTTGTTTTTCCTGAGTGTGTGAGTGTGTAGAGAGAGAGGGAGAGAGTTTAATTTCTATCCTGCTTTCCTCACAAAGGAGCCCAGGGTGGCAGACAACAAAGTAGTTGGAACAGTGCAGTTGATTTAAAATAAAAGTATTAAAAACATTGGAAACAATAACAAACATTTAAACATGTTAAGAACATTTTAAAAAATGTTAAAATGTGCAGCAAATGAAAAACATTTTTCTAGACTGTCATCCGCAAGGAACAGGTTCTGTGCCCCATTTAATTTGGATTGAAATCTTGTCCATAACCAAGAGTTTTCATAGTTACCAAATCAACTAGTAAGGTAAAGGTACCCCTGACCGTTAGGTCCAGTTGTAGACGTCTCTTGGGTTGCGCGCTCATCTCGCTCTATAGGCCGAGGGAGCCGGCGTTTGTCCGTAGACAGCTTCTGGGTCATGTGGCCAGCATGACTAAGCTGCTTCTGGTGAACCAGAGCAGCACACGGAGACGCTGTTTACCTTCCCGCCGGAGTGGTACCTATTTATCTACTTGCACTTTGATGTGCTTTCAAACTGCTAGGTGGGCAGGAGCTGGGACCGAGCAATGGGAGCTTACCCCGTCGCAGGAATTCGAACTGCCAACCTACTGAATGGCAAGCCCTAGGCTCAGTGGTCTAACCGACAGTGCCACCCGCGTCCCTAATCAACTAGTAACAAACAACAAAAGCTTGGCTTTCCTTCAAACTGCTAGCTTAGCTTGCATTGACTTTCATTGTTTGATAATGTCTTCTCTTATTTTGCTTTATTGTGTTGATATTGTATCTGTTTTTGCTATGTTGCTTTTAGAAGGCTTCTTTAGAAGGAAAAAATGGTGTGGATATTGAACTGAAAAAAATGGGGGGATTTGTCGTTTTTGCATTGCTCAGTCACAATTTGGGATTCTCACGGTTATGGGAAACCCACATCCCTGTCTTGTGTTACCTGTAGACCTCAAGCAATATCAAAAGAGAATGGGCTCCTAGGTCCTCTGCTCACCTTGTAGCTCACTGGTCTCAGTGAGAAACTATAAACTAAGAACTTTTCTGATTAATGTACTGAACAGGGACATCGTTACTAACACTGACTAAAGAGAACCACTGAAATGCTCCCCTGTCTCCTTGCAGGTTGAAGATTTCCGTTCACTGGAGAAAATTTCCAGAGAAGTCAAGTCAGTCACCATTATTGGCGGTGGTTTCCTGGGTAGTGAGTTAGCCTGTGCTTTGGGGCGAAGAGGTAAGTGTGACCTCTGATTAGTGAGAGTCTGCAAAGAGCAGGAGTTGAGAGTGTGATACCAGGGTATAAATAGCCACTGGATCATCAAGCTTATTTGGCTAAACCACTCTTACTCCCTGTTCAAACCTGCTGCTGTGGTGATGAACAAGGCAAGAATTTTAAAGCGCTCTGCCACAGTGCAAGGACTTAGAAATGAGAATAGTGGAATAAACACAGTGAGTTTCCTTGCTCGGAATGAATCAGTCGGGTCTGGATTGTTTTCACTGCAATGAGGTCAGCTTGGCAGCATGTAAAATCTCACATGTTCTGCCCATGTTCAAATTTTTGCCTTTTGATTTACTTCTTGGAGTTGTTGTTGAGAGACACGCTCTCTTGAGAACTAGTAAGGTTAACTGTAGATTAGATGTGCTAAGTCTGTTGTCCTTTTAAAAAAATGACTGGCTGCTTAGCCTTCCATCCTCACCGCTGATTGGAGGTCCGGCTTATATCTTCCCAGGTTCTGAAACTGCACCAGAGGCTGCCCAGCCACTCCCCCCCTCCCACAATTCTCTTCTGCAGTGATGAGGACTAGAATGTTGTTAATGTATTAAATGTGGCTGTTCTCAGGATACTGAAGTTCTGTTCTCCTGCATAGGTGGTTCTGGGAGCTTGGAGCACAACAGCCCTGCCTAAGTGGTGATGTGTACCAATTTCCCAGGAAGCCAAGCAGAAAGACACCAGCCTTGAGGAGTTTCTCACTTTTGAGTGTGCAGAAGTCTGCTGGGCATAAAAGAAAGCAGGAGTACATGCATTTACTGGCTTTTGCTGTGACCAATCTTGTTCCCAGCCTCAGTCTTGTGTGTGCACACGCATGCACAGGTGTTTAAATATTCATATGGCACCTCTTGGTCTTTTGCTCCCAAGGTATCTTACAATAAATCTGTCTCTCATTCATGCACGCACGTAGCACCAAGAAGCAACAGTATCAGAAAGCATCAGCACTGAAGATAAAAACGGGAGATAAAGCAATGGAAGCGAACACCTGCAGTCTTCCTGCAAATTGAGAAAATTGTAAAATGATATTATCCCCCAAACAATCAGTGAATTCTATTGACTTGATGCCAAAAGCTAACACTGATGGTGCTGTTGGGGGAATTTTGGATTCCATACCCAATAGCCTGGACAGCCAATAGAACCCAGACACCAATTGTCAGTCAAACAGGATTTTTATTTAGGTGTTGCAAAGCCAGTGCAACACAACCTGAACCAGCAAGTAGTTGAAGGGTGGCATCCCAAATTTGAAAAAAAAGCACAAGCTTTTTTGTTATGTCCATATATGGCAGTACTTCTGCCAATTAGCTTCTACTGGTTTAATCGCAAGCCATAACAACTTTCTTACCTTTTCCTCCTCGGTAAAGGTAAAGGTAAAAGGACCCCTGACCATTAGGTCCAGTCGTGGCCGACTCTGGGGTTGCGGCGCTCATCTCGCTTTATTGGCCGAGGGAGCCGGCGTACAACTTCCGGATCATGTGGCCAGCATGACTAAGCCGCTTCTGGCGAACCAGAGCAGCTCACGGAAACTCCGTTTACCTTCCCGCCGGAGCGGTACCTATTTATCTACTTGCACTTTGACGTGCTTTCGAACTGCTAGGTTGGCATGAGCAGGGACCGAGCAACGGGAGCTCACCCCGTCGCGGGGATTTGAACTGCCGACCTACTGATCGGCAAGTCCTAGGCTCTGTGGTTTAACCCACAGCGCCACCCGTGTCCCTTTCCTCCTCCTAGTTACAGCTATAGTCCTGTGTGCATGCGATTTCATCCTTCTCTTGTGGTTCCCTTGCAAACATAGCCTTCACTTGCTCAACCCTTCTCACACACATTCCAACTTTTAATTTTATGGGCATGTCTGTGGAGGGTATTTCTTGCACCGGGTGCTAGCTCAGAAAAGACCCTTTTTCCAGGTCTTTTCCTGCTTACTCTGTGAAGGTGGGGACACCTGAAGGGCCTCTTAAATCACGGACAGGTTTAAATGGGAGAAATACAATCTTTCATGTACTCTGCTCCTAGGCCTTAGGGCTTAAACCAGCACTTTGAATTATGCCCTAAAACAAATTGTAGCTCACACTCTCCAATTCCCTTTGCAGCACAGTCAAGGGGCCTAGAAGTGATCCAGATGTTCCCAGAGAATGGCAACATGGGCAAAGTTCTTCCTGAGTACTTGAGCCACTGGACCACCAACAAAGTCAGGCGAGGTAAGGCCCTTCCTTTTCTGCCTTCGTGCTGGAGCTGTTGAGAGGCTATCCTTAAGCACCCAGACGCATGTCAGCCTGGGCTGTAGACTGGCATAGTCTGATTTTGAGGCTGCAACAGCCTCTCAGCAGGAAGACTTGCATGAGAATTGTCTCCAAGCCATCTTTCTGTTGCACAGTCCTTGTGCAATGAGGCAGCTCTGCCGTTTGATCCTAGAAGGCATAGCTGAGGCTTGCCACCCCAGCATGCTTATCTCATGCCTGCAGTATGGCCATGGCACATTTTCCTAGCTGCTTAAAGCATATCTGCCCTGCCGCTTACATCCAAAGCAGCCACCTAGCATCTGCATTCTGACTCCCTGTGCAATTGCTACTCTACGTTTTCGCTCTTTGGGCAGCCAGGTGTAGGCTCCTTCCTGCAGCTCGGGAGTGGGGAACTGCTGTTGTGCAGGCTGAATCCGGCTTGCAGCAGATTCGCACCCAGCTGCAGTTTCACCTCATCTCTCCCAGCAACTTGCAGGAATGAGGAGCGAGTGCTGTGTTCCTCTCCTGGTGAGCCGGTTCTGTTTCTGTGTTGGGCCATGAGAAAGAAAAATATTTTTTTTGAGGGGGAAGGGGGGGACTGGCAGAAACAGAATTAAAGCAAGTGTCTGCTGGTATGTAACTCCCCCCCCCCCCCAGAGAGAATGTGGCCCTTGACTTAAAACGCTTCCCGACTTCTGTGCACCCTGCATTGCAACCCCTCCTAGGATCTCCCTGCTGTCAGCTATAACCATAGGCAAGATCCCTTTTTGTAAACTGCATCCCAGCCTGCCATGCCTCTGTAATTGCCCTGCCAAGTCTCTTTCTGCCTCAGCTATTAATGTTCCCCCTTAAGCAAAAGCTGGGATAGCTCAGTTGGCAGAGTGTGAGACTCATAATCTCAGGTTCGTGTGCTCGAGCTCCACGTTGGGCAAAAGATTCCTGCATTGCAGGAGGTTGAAGTTGATGACCCTTGTGGTCTCTTCCAACTCTACAATTATATTATTCTAATCCCCCACCTTCGCTCTCTCTCTGCTGCATTGTAATGGTTGGTGGCACTCCTGTTCCATCCCTGCATGCTTAGTTTATGAAGCTCCTAAAGTTTGCACAGATTTATTAAAATGCCACAGTCCCTGCCTGCAGGCTGATGAGCCTAATAGATATGAAAGCCCAAATGGAGTGGGGAAGAACAGGAAGTCAAGGCATGTAGAGGCACTCGCTCATAAAGTTAGCGTCCGTGCGCACACTTCCGGTATTGAAAGAAAAGGTGGCAGGCAAGAGTGCAGTGCTAGCAATTACAATGAGCATGGGGGAAGCAAATTGATCACTGGCTTTAAATTGAAGGTGTTGCGTCACCAGCACTGTTCCTTTTGCTGCTCTGGGGTGAGCTGGATGCTGTCCAGGTCTTGACCAACCCTGCTGCTGTGTCTTTTCTCTGCCTGGCTCTGCTCTGTCTGGCAGCAAGGCAGTGTGCAACCTTCAGGCATTGCTAGGGTTGTCATATTTCAAAAAGTAAAAATCAGGACACCCCTGATTTTTTAAAGAAGATCCCAAAAGTTGTTGACCTGCCTGAGATCCAGGACGAAGCACCACGTTTTGGAAATTCCCCCCATACGTCAATTCCACCTTTGAAATCCCAGTAATGTCCGGAAAAATGCAGACATCTGGGAGCCCTAGCAATTCTGTCTTTCTCCACTGCATCTCTATGGCCTCCTGCCATCAGGCAGTAGTTGTTTTCTGTGCTTTACTTGCAGAGGGAGTGAATGTGATGCCCAATGCCATTGTCAAGTCTGTATCTGTTGTTGGAAACCGGCTGCAAATAAGACTGAAGGATGGAAGGAAAGTGAGTACTGGGCAAGTGACAAGATGGATCATCTGCCTTTGCCATGTTCTGCCTCCACTGTCAGAGCCAGTTCAGTGGTTCCTTGGGTTAAGTACTTAATTCATTCCGGAGGTCCATTCTTAACCTGAAACTGTTCTTAACCTGAAGCACCACTTTAGCTAATGGGGCCTCCGGCTGCCACCGTGCCGCCACTGCGCGATTTCTGTTCTCAGCCTGAAGTAAAGTTCTTAACCCGAGGTACTATTTCTGGGTTAGCGGAGTCTGTAACCTGAAGTGTATGTAACCTGAAGCGTATGTAACCCGAGGTACCACTGTATAACACTTGTGAATAATGTTACTGGAAACCACAGGAGGGGAGAGTGCTATTGTGATCAGGTCCAGCTTCTTCTTATGTTTATGTGTGTCTGTCTGTGCACAGAAGGAGTGAATTGTGGTCATAATATAACCCAACACTTGGTTCCTGCTCCCTACTGAAACCAACTTAAGTCAGTGTAACTGAAGTAAATGCATAGTCTTTCCCCTCTCCACCGCAGTTAAGCTGACTCCTGTTTCACTCCTTTTCCTCTGCTTTCACCTCTCTGTCAAATTTTGGACTGTAAGCACTTTGGGGCTAAGACTTCTAAGTGTTGGCAGCCACATAGTACAGGTAGTTTCAGAGGAATTAAAAAACGGTCTGCTTTTTCTGTTTTTTCAGGTGGAGACCGATCACATTGTGGCAGCTGTGGGCCTGGAGCCCAATGTTGAACTGGCCAAGTCAGCTGGCCTGGAGGTGGACTCAGACTTCGGGGGCTTTAGGGTCAATGCAGAGCTCCAGGCCCGCTCCAATATCTGGGTGGTAAGTGTGTTTGTGTATGTATGGAGAGAGCGTCTGAATGGGCCTGAGCTGCTGGAGAGTTTACTGAATACAAAGATTTAGTACAGGCAACTCCCCACTTAATGCAGTGGTTATGTTCTGGGGCCCTGTGCGCCTAAGTAAAATTGCATAAAATGGGAAGCACCCCTAAACACCCTTTAAACACCTCTGCCACTCTCTCTTCAATCCATACAAAAAAATACTGTATCCAAAAGTATCCATAACTGGAATTGAAGCTCTGGGGATAGCTGGAGGATGCGCGGGAAAGCAGTGCTGCTCCTGAGCTACCTCGCACGTTGGCTATTAGGCAAGGAGGCTGAGCAGCCAATACAAATCCCTGCTGTGCCTCTGGTCTTTTTGGGGCTTCCTCCACCCTCACTGAACTCTTCAGTGACTTTTGTCAGAGAGCCATGAGGACCCTCCAGCTCTCTCTCACCATTTCCAAGTTTGAATTGAACTGTTTAATTATTTCCCAGTACCACGCACAAATCAATCACTCTTAAGGGGGGTGGACACACACCTGTATGATAAGAGCATCAATTATTATTTAAAGTGCTTACATACATGCAGCTTTCCAGGGCAAAGCTCTCCCAATGTGGTTTACAAAAGAGAACTAGCTTTACGAACACATCATGAACATTATGCTTACAAATGACTTGCAGAATGATCCAATTGCAATGCTTCCAGTTTAGCCCTCTCCACCCCCACACCCCAATTATTAACCCATCACCCTGTGATCTATTTCACTGTGTCTGTTCATCAGTGGTTCCCCTGCCCTGTCTCTGCTTCTCTCCTTGGATGGTCCAGTGCCTCAGAACTTTGTTCTAAGGGTGGGAAGGTTTTGGAAGTTGAACAGCAGTCTGTTTTGGATATGGTTTCAACCAGTGTTTCCTAACCTGGAGGCTTCCAGATGTTCTTGTACTACAACTCCTGTCATCCTTGCTGGCTGGGGCCGATGGGAGATGGAGTCCCAACTATCTGGAGGTTGGAGAAGTCTGTTTTTAGACTGTCTTAATTTTCCTCCAAAACTCTTCACACCTGTATGCCGGACAGTAATTCAGCAGATCATAGACCTGGGTCTAAGTACAATGGAGAGGTGGCTACAGCTGTTTCTCCCTTGAATGGTCTCAGCAATGGAAATTCGTTGCTGGAGGAAGTGGGGGAGACCAAGCTCTGTTTTTATCTAATCACAATGGAGGAGTGCCCAAATGCTGTTTTCTCTCCCTCTGGATGATGACAGTTGGAAGAAACATCCAAGCATGTTGCTTTTGAGGAGCAGGGGTTAAAGGAGAATGACATGCTTGTTGGCATGGAATCTAGTAATGTGCATGGGATGCTGAGAAACTGTTCTCATTTAAAGCGAAGAAAGTTAAGCTTCTGGTCATCGTGACACAAATTTCCTACTCCCCAAAAGAAAATAGCTAAGGGTTCCTGACTGTGACTAGCAGCATATTCAGTGCTGAATATGGGACAGCTTCATTCTGCTCTAGTTTTAATCACTTTCCAAAAGCCCATTTCCTCTTTTTCCATCTCCACCAACGCTGCAAGCATTCTTAAAAAGAGTTTCAGGCCACCTTTCCCAGCTGGAGACCAACAATGCCCAGATTGAAGCCACGGTGGTGCTTTGAAGGACCTGATAAATCTCTCATTAATTTGACCTTTCTCTGCCCAGTCCTCACCCTTTGCACCTTTCCCAGGCAGGGGATGCTGCTTGCTTCTATGACATCAAGCTAGGCAGGCGGCGTGTGGAGCACCATGATCACGCTGTGGTGAGCGGAAGGCTGGCAGGAGAGAACATGACGGGAGCAGCAAAGCCATATTGGCACCAGTCCATGTTCTGGTAATGTGGATTCTCTTGTTCTGTCTGATTTTGCTCAGGTTGAGCTGATCTGCCTGGACCTTTTCAATGTGCTGCATTTGCATCAACTTGGTGTAGCAAAGTTGTAGAATCTGCCTTTCATATTAACTTCACTCTGTTGGTTCATTTGGCCCAGTATTGTCTGCTCTTGATAGAAAGTGGCTCTCTGGGGTCTCTGGCAGAGGTATCTTCCCCCTGTGTTGGTGCCTGAGATCCTTGGTAGGATCAAGGTATCTCCCCTGCCAGGCAGTAGAATAAGGTGGGGATAAGATGGTTAGGCTATAGATTGAGGTTGGTTTTTGAATGCTCCCTTACTATACAAAACAAACAAACAAAAACAAAAAACCTGCACCCAACAACCCACAAGTAGAAAGCAAGGAGAGGTTCTAACATTTCTTCCTGATATGCTTTCCCTTAATTCTTGGATACTACATCATTATCATCATCATCATCATCATCATTATTATTATTATTATTATTATTATTATTATTCCTCCCCTCTTGCAATATGAAATGGAATATTCCTTTCCTCATCTCAGAATTCCAGACATCTCCCCCAAGGCTCCTACCTCTGCTACATGCAGGAGTAGCCAACATGGTGTGTCTCTGTTGCTGTTGGACTACAGTTTCCACCATCCTTAACTATTGGCCCTGCTGGCTGCAGCTGATGGTGTTGGAATCCAACGGCATCTGGAGAGCACCACTTTAGAAGGCGCTGCTATAACAAAAAGCTGTACATATTCTGCCAAACTAGGATTTGGTGCGGTGGTCAGTGTCCTTGATGCTTCAGCTTTTATTTAAAATAAAGAGGAAAGTTCTAATTCTTAGGGCATTAAAATGGTTGAGCAGAGTGCTCCAGGTTCAATCCAGCATTACCCGTTGAAGGATCTCAGGTAGCAGTTGATAGGGAAAATCTGTTACAGTAGATCCTGGACAGCCACTACCAGTTACAGTGGACAGTTCTAGGCTTGGCGGACAGCAGTTGACCTGGATGAGGCAGCTTTGGATATCTGATGGGTTTTCAGTGGATGGTACTTTTACCCCTGCCCCTTACTTCCCATGAGTTTTCTGTCTGTCTGTCTGTGTGTCATCTATCTACCATAGAACTGGGAATCAAGGCAGCTCACAAAAATGAAAACAAACACGGATAAAACACATATGGCTAAAAACATGTTCACATGAGTAGAACAAATGCATCTAAAAACAACCAATGACATGCCACTCTACATAATACCTGTGACAGCATTTTGTTTTTCTTGTAATCTAAGAGTTATGTTCCAAAACATTGGTTGCTTTCAGCCCACATTATGAAAACATGGATGCAGTTGGGGTTTTTTAAAGACATGCCAACCTTCCTGGGCTATAATAAAGAGATTCAAGATACTGCAGAGCCTCTCTGTGTTCAGTCATTCTTTCTTTGTGCTTTGAGAATGCCAGAATGCCAGTCACAACCTGCCTTGGATTTCTGAGCTAGCCCTTACTGTCTTTGCTTGGTTCTTTAGGAGTGATCTGGGCCCAGATGTTGGCTATGAAGCTATTGGTCTTGTGGACGGCAGCTTGCCCACTGTGGGAGTGTTTGCTAAAGCAACAGCAAAGGACACCCCAAGATCAGCCACAGAGGAATCAGGTGAGACTTCGCTCCTTAACTATGCTATGCTTGGGGGCTTAGCTTCAGTTTTTCCACTGGTTGATTCATAAAAGAGTCATCTTGGGTTGGAGGAAGTGTTTGCTTCTTCTCATAAGGGTAGCTTTTGATTTCTCCCTTGGAGTGAAACGCAGCCTACTAAAGATTATCCCAGAAGTGGGCAATCCGTGCCCTTCCTTTATTGGACTACAGTTCCCATCATCCCTTGCCGTTAGCCATGCTGACATGGGCTGATGGGAGTTGTAGTCCATCATCACAGGTTGGGAGACCCTGGCATGCAAGGCAGGCAGGAGAGGAGAGCACAACAGGCTGTGCACAAGGCTAAGACCAAGTTTATTCTAGGAACTGGAATCCGCTCCGAGAGTGAAACGGAATTAGAAGCACCAGAGCTCAAGGTCTCGGCCGCCTCGCCTTCCAGCCTGCAGGCCCCACAGCAGGGAGAGGACTACGGGAAAGGCGTCATTTTCTACCTCAGGGATAAAGTGGTGGTGGGAATTGTGCTGTGGAACATTTTTAACCGGATGCCAATTGCTCGAAAGGTAAGCAGCATGAGTCTGGGGGTGGGTTTATTCATGGGGTGTGCCATCGACATCCACATGGCTGCCGTTACTTAGCCCACTGGTCTTCAACTGGTGGGTCGGAACCCACTAGTGGGCTTCAGAGTGATCCAGGGTGGGTCACAACAGGAGTGTTGCCATTGTGCAGACATATGGGAAAAGATTAAGAAATGCATGTTTGGGTTAAAAGTAGGCCCTGGGGCTGAAAAGGTAGAAGATACATAACTTAAAAGAATCATATCATGGGCAAAAAGAAGCACTTCCTGTAGAAGCCACTTGCAGCCTTTTGACAGTCCAGAAGAAGTAATAGTTCCGTTGATGCACCCTGTGGCACTCATTGCCTCTCGATGCTGTGTTTGGCAGTTAGCATCAGTGGTCTTCAGAAAGGATTTAATTTTTATTTTATTTTTTTAAAAAAGGGCCAACAGAACTAGAACTGACTTGTCTGCCAAACTCTGAAGCTGTAATCAAACTGTTGTGAATAGGAGATGGGCAACTCTCCGTGGATGAGATGTCAGTGATCCAGTAGGGTGATGCTAGTGAAGATACAGACAGTGCTTCTAGGGAATGTGTCATTCTCCATGTGTTCACCCATATATCTGGTGTGATACCCTTGTGCTCGGTCTCTGTGACTATTTAGAGTAACTGCAGCACACCAGTGCTTCTCCAGCTCACACTTTTTTCCGTGTGGCAAAAACAAGAAGAAGAAGACCTTGCAAATAGGATCTAGCTAGCATAAAGCAAACTTTACAGCCATAAATGTATTGTGAATTGCAAGTTAGGAGGCTTGGAGGTGATGCTCCTGATAGCCTAATGGAAGAGAAGTACAGGGCTGGTTTTCTTGCCTGCCTTGCACAACAGCTAAGGAATAGAGAAGGCAGGATATGAGTCCTCAAGATTACACGAGTAGCTGGATTTCATTTAGGGTCTTGTCATCTTTTATATGTCCCCCATATATGTCCCTCATTTATGTCCCCCATATAAATCAGTACTATTTGCCCTGACTGGGAGCTTTTTTCTAAGACCTTGGACAAGGGTATTTCCTAGCCCTGCCCCCTCCCTCTATCAGGAGATGCCAGGGAACAAACCTGAGAAACAGCATTCTACATCTGGCCTAGGCTGGGCCATTAGTTCTATCTCATCCCAGGTTTTGCAGATTAAGTATGTTGCATTGCATCTAATCTGTTTTCTGAGATAGTAACAGTGCTGAGATTGGCCCAGGGGCGGGGGGCTTTTCAAAAAGGACACCCCATGGTGTTTGATAGCAGAGTGGACTAAGTGGCAGTTCAGGAGCTTCAGCTGAACAGTGTAGGCTCATAGCAGGTAAAGGAACACAAGGCAGAAGCTGCTTTATTTCTCTTGCAGATCATCAAGGATGGGGAAGAGCACGCTGACCTCAATGAAGTTGCCAAGCTCTTCAACATTCATGAGGAATGAGTGTCCCGACCAAATCCTCGGTCTGGAATGCATTTGGAAACTCAAAAGATGAAGGCCTAGGCACCAGGCTGCGTGGGCTTGTCTGCTTGTGTGCCCCCTCCCTGTCCTGCCCACCAGAGTGTGTGTGAATATTTGTGAATGTTTGTAATGGCCCAAGACTTGGGCTCTCTTTGCACCATGAATTAAACCGGATTCTAAATAGCAATCGTGGCCTGTTTCCTGGTAACCTCCCTGCTGCTGATTGGACACTGGCAATGCTTTTCTTTCTTTCTAGAGAAATAGGTGTTGGTACTCACCATGAAGTTGTTACAATAAGTGCCACAATTTTTAAACAACAAAAAATGAGGTGCTGGTACTGCATACCCTTGAGTACCCCCTGGGGGAAAAGCACTGAGCAATGGTCGTGTGAAGGTTAAGGTTGGGCAGTCACGATGTAAAACAAGCCACTCCTTTCTGACATCAGCCTTTGAGGGGGAACAGCTGTGCTGGGTAGGAGTGAAAATCAGGAGCTTCAGAGACCAGCTGCAACAGTATGGGAAACTTCTGGTCCTGCATATGATGTTGGATTCCAACTCCCATCAGCCTCAGCCAGCATGGCCAATGGTAAGAGATGATCAGAGTTGGTAACATCTAGGAAACTGCTAGTTCCTCATCCCTGGCTTCAACTATCCTCCTCCTGGCTTTCTGTCCATGTTTGCTTCCCCTTTGCCCCTCTGGCTGTAGGGGAGGCTTGAGAGAATGAACACTGGAGAGACTCAGGGAAATCCCTTTGCCTCGTAACAGCAAGAGGGTGACACCTTCTCTTCTCGAAAGCTGAAGGGGAGCTTCTTGGGCAGAGACAAAAGGAGTTATTTTCAGGCTGAGGGTTTTCATGTTCCTTTTCTTGACACACACACCCCTCATATACAAGGAGCAGGTTTGGTTTTGCTGCTGATGGCATGCAACAAAAGTTTCCCTTGCCAGATAAACTGCCAAGTAAATTGGTGTAGAATCTATCTTCTAGCACTGTAAAACAGGGTGAAGTAATCTGGAGAACTTTGGTGCCGAAGCAAGCAGGTGTAACCTGTTACTTAATAACCACCATTAAAAGAGGATATATTATATTGGGGAAACAATACCTGGTGTTTATGACTGACTTCCTGCCACTTTGGATTTCAGCTGATTCCTGACTCAAACGTGCAGGTGATACTGTGCAGAAGGAAGTGTCTACTAGTGGGTTTGATGGATGGCAGGGCTGGGGAACCAGTTGCTGGACTTCATACCCATCAGGCCACAGATAGCATAGTTAGTGGTCAGGGAACAACAGCCAGAGAGCTATGGATTTCTCTCTCGTGATTTATGGTAGAGCTAACTGTGG
This sequence comes from Podarcis filfolensis, assembly GCF_964270895.1. Classification (NCBI taxonomy): domain Eukaryota; kingdom Metazoa; phylum Chordata; class Lepidosauria; order Squamata; family Lacertidae; genus Podarcis; species Podarcis filfolensis. The sequence continues at coordinate 17,841,882 of NC_139617.1, forward strand.
AAGCTGCAGTTCTTTCTTTCCTTTCCTTTCCTCTGTCTCTCTCAGAAACTGATTTAGAGCACAAGTGGCTAATATGTGCTCCCAAATGTGGTGAATCATCCTGGACCACTGGTGCTGCTGATGGAAGTTGCAGTTCAGCAGTAGCTGGAGAGCATTAACCTAGCCACTCTTGATTTAGAGGCCTGGAGTTGAAGAATGACAGGGGCCCAGGCTTCAGAGTCCTTTTCATTCCAAAATACACTCCTGGTTTTCCTCCAAGCTTTCTTCATTTCAGCTGCCTAATTTTTTTGGAGGGGAGGATGCCATTGCTATTGTTAAAGCAATTCGGTATGAGAGAGCCTTTCTGTTGTACAGCAAGACACCCAGTGAATTACCATAGATCCTGATCTGCTTTACACCCTGGTCCAGCTAGAATTGCACCTGGATGGGATGAAGCAATCAGGGAAAGAGGACTCCTCTGCCCTAGGCCATTACAGTGGAGACTTAAATGACGCAGTTGCCTTAAATCAGGCATACCTAACAGGACCAATGGTCAGGGATGATGGGAGTTGTAGTCCCAAAACAGCTGGAGGGCCATGTTTGGCCATGTCTGCCTTAAATGGTAAGATGCCCCAAAGACCATCTCCTCTAGCATTCTCACGGTGGCCTTGGGAAGCCCATGCTTTCCCCAACTTTTGATTCCTAGCAAGTGTTATTTGGACACATATTGCCCCCAATACTGGCAGTAGTACAGTAATGAGTACTTGTAGCTATTCAAAGTCTTATCCTCAATCTGAACCCCTTTTAAAGCTACCCAGATTCATAGTCATGCCTGCATTGTGTGGTAGCACATCTCATGGTTTCAGTATGTGGTGCATACATACATTTGTATGTTGAATCTTCTAAGTTTCATTGGATGACCCAGTTCTAGTATCAGAAGAGAGAAAATGCCTACCTGCTTTCTTCATATCCTACATAAAATTGTATGCACATTCCTACACACACACTTTTTTCCAGCATTACAAATGTATCCTTTCATTAGAGGGGATTTGTTCCTGTCCCATGATCATTTTGCTTGCCTTTTTCTGAACCTTTTTCCAGTTCTACAATGTATTTCTTAGGGACAGTGACCAGATCTGTACAGAGTATTCAAAGTGCTGTATCGCCACAGATTTGTATAGTAGTGTTACAATACTGACAGTTGTTTTCAATCCCTTTCTTAATGGTCCATAAGATGGTATTCACTTACATTGAATAGCATTTGCCATTTGAATGCCCATTCACCCAGTTTGGAAACATCCTTTGTGTTCTTACCACCCTGATCAATTTGGTGCCATTTGCAAACTTGGCCATCTTCCTGTTCATCCCTAACTCCAGGTTATTAGTATAATAGTTCAAAGCTCAAGTCCCAGTACTGATCCTAGGGGGGCCCTACTTACAGCCTTCCATTGTGAGAACAGCCCATTTATTCTTACCCTTTGCTTGCTGATTGTTGACCAGCTGCTGATCCATAAGACCTTATCCTCTTTATTCCATCACTGCTAAGCTTACTCATTAGTCTTTGGTGAGGAACTGTATGAAAACGTTTTGAAAATACAGTATCTACCACAGCACCTCTGCAGATATACTTATTTATGCTCTTAAAATAACTGGCATGGGAGGCAAAGACATACACACTGTGCTAGTTATTTTTCAGCAAGGCTCTCTCTTTTGTACACTTGGTAATTCTACCTCTAATAATACTCTGCAATAGCTTTTCCAGTAGAGATGTTAAGCTAACTGGCCTGTAATTTCATGGCAGCTCCCAATTACCTTTTAAAAAAATTGGTGTTACCTTTAGGACCTCAAGCACAGAGGCTGATCTTAGGGTGTTGCATACTTCTGGCAGCCAATCAGCAATTTCACATTTCAGTTCTTAAGATTACACTTAAGCTCCTGCTGTTCAACACCCTTGTTTTGAAATGTTCCACACGATGTGAAGGATTTTCATGAGCTCAGGCAAACTACTGCAGCTGCCCAAGGGCCTGTTTTTAGCTGGCTCTAGATATATAGTTTGCTGTCATATACTGAAGACCAGTGAGGACAAGCCATGCCCTCTTTGAGCCTGTCACACACCAGTGTTCTCCTTTGCAGCTCATTGGCTGATACGGGGCATGGGGAGTGGTTTATCTTTTGTGTCCTCCTTCCACATTGCTGGTGGCACATGACGTCCTTGAATTCCCTCTCAACCCTTGCAGCCACCCAATCCAGTCAGCTGCTCTGTATGGGAAACAATTGGGGGATTCTAGTCTACTATGTAATAATAATTGGCTACAGCTTCATGCTAGGCCCTAGCTTGGATCCCAAGCAGTTAGGAAGGAGAAATTTAAATGAGGCTCACATCCATGACTAGGTTACTGGGTAGTTTTTCATCTGGCATGCATATCTCTTCTTCCAACAGAAATGGGGAACCTGTGACTGGCCATATGTTGGACTCCCGGCTGCTATCAGCCCTGGGCAGTATGGCCAGGTTACAAGTTTCCTATCCCTGCCTTACAGAGTAGGGACCATGCCTCCTTGTTCCAGTGAATAGCCAATAGATGCTTTTCTAGATTAAACGGCAAGATTTGTCCCTTGGGAGCTACAGCTGCGCCCAACAAGGAGTGTGTGTGCATCCCAGTTCAGTTTGGAGCAGCATCTTCTCTCCTCCAGGCATTGCCTTCTGCCCAATACCTGCATCAAAGAGGAGTGCCTTGACTTCCCACCCTCAATTCTTTGCCCATGCCAGCAGACTCTGGGAAACGAGGCGACAGTTCCACATAACACTCCTGACTAGAAAGCCAACCTAACTGCTGAGTTACTGTTGAAGACAAAGTGGGAGATAATCCCAGCTAGGGAGACCAGATTTTTCAAACCAATCCTCCTCCCAGGAATAACAGAAACCTTGTGTACAGTTAAGCTATGATGGAGCTGATCGGAGATAGGAAACCACCTTAGCTGCTGCTGAGACTTAAACTCCCATCATCCCTGACCATTGGGTAAGTTGGCTGAAAGTGCTTGGAGTTGAAGTCCACCCACAGCAACCAAAGGGCCACAGGTTTCCTGTCCCTGGGCAAAACCTTCCATATTAAACAGCCCGCCCCCGCCCCCCCGCAGCTAGTCCTTCCTTTTGCGCAGCACTCACTGGGAAGACTTTTGCAAAGACAGGATGCTGCTGCAGCAAATCCCACCTTAGCTGAATGGTATGAGGGATAACCCAGCAAAGTGCCGTAAGATTTTTCTGCAACAGATAATTATACTCTGGTACTGTTTAAAGTGAGTATAGGGAACCTGTGACTCTCAAGAGTTATTGGCCATTGCCCACGCTGGCTGGGGTGTTCCGAGTTTCCCCAACATCTGGAGAGCCACACGTTCCCCACTCCTGGTTTAAAGAGGAGGCAAAGGGGGCTAAGTCCTAAAAAACCAGTTGTGTGAACAGAGCACTTGACTCCTTTAAAGAAATTAGAACATTGGGTTCGGACAGAGCTGGGAGAGAAAGTGTATGTGGAGGCTGACCCTTTCAACTTCCTCACACCCCGTTTTACACAACTGGAATCACAGCAGCTTTAGCTGAGGGGTGAGTGGATGGGAATTCCAGTCAGGAAAATGCAAGTCGCTTAAATGACGCACCTTTGAGAAACACAATGCAGGCTCTCTAAATTAAAACTGTCCTGCAGGATGCCTTCGTGTTCAACAGTTTAGGTGATGGACAACAGTATCGGTGCCAAAATCCATCTCCCTTCCTTGCTGATCCTGGTTTACTGGCCCATACTGGGACTAAGAGCCCAGCGCTCTCTTTCCCCAACCAACAACAGCTTGCTTTGTCCTGGGAGGGATGGCAAGAAACTGTTTTCAAAAGTCAACCGTTATTGTACAGGTAAGCATCAAGTGGAAGTTGTTAACAGCCTTCTTTGGTCTGCACAGCTCACTGCCAAAAATGGGTAGAAGAGGCAGCCATTATGGCATATGGATAACACTTATTTTCCCCTCGGAGAAGAAGTGCTTCTGTGATGGGGCTGCTTCCCCCCCACCCCGCCCTGCCCACCAGGCTTCAGAAGTAAGAGAGGCCGGACCCAAAAGACGAGGCAGGAGACTGAGGCCCTGATGCAGGTTTTTCTGTACATAAGTGTTTTTGACACCAAAGCGTTGCTTAAAACAAATCAGAAGAAGAAGAAGAAAAAGCAGCAGCTGCAGCACACGCCCCAAAGGCCCAAAGCCTTGGTGGAAAAGAGAGATGGGGGCGGAGAGAAGGGAACGCTGTTTGCTTTTTCCAAAGAAGGGGGCCAGTAGAGGCAGCCTGCTTGGGAAACTGATTTTGGGGCTGTGCAAGGAAATGCAGCTCCCCAAGTGAGAAGGGGGGAAAAACACAACACAAAAGAACAAAAATGTCACCACCCAAAACAACCTCCCCAGAGCAGGGGAAGAGCCAAAATAATAAGAGATTGTCCAGTCCTTGTTAGCACCTGTACAATAAAACTGTACCACCCCCCCGCCCCCTGCCCCCCTACCCTCCAAATGATCCTCTCTCTCTCTCTGCTGCCCCCACCCCATTGAAGATCGTACTGCCTTGCCAGCTGAACTGACTGAACAAGGGTGAAATTATAAGGAGGGAATGGGGGGCAAATAAAATAGCTGAGACCAACAGGTGCCTTTGGCTGTATAATAATTCTGTTTCGAAAAGTGGCTGGCTGGACATAAGAAACAAAATAATATGATAAAAAGGGCAAGGAGGGAAATGCACCCAACCAGGGGTGCTAACTTGAATAAAGTACTGGGGGGGGGGCAGGTGTCGCCTTGCTTAGCTGCTCACAAGACCTGATGACCGCACACCATCTGAATGGTTATGCTCCTCAACTCTGGGGGGCCCCGGCCCCTCAAATATTTTATTGTGGAGGCTGAAGGTTGGCTCCTACTGTAGCTGGTTGTCTCTAAAACAGAGAGGAGAGAAGAAACAATAGCCTCCCTCTCGCTATTTCGTGGAGGAGAGGAGAAAGGAATCCCCAGCTTAGTCACTCAGGGGAATCCCAGAGGCGATGGTGGCTGCGGGAAGTTGTCCCCTGTCTCTCCACTCACCCCCCTCCCCCGAATCACAGTGATACAGACTTAGCAAGAACAAAAAAGAAAAAGAACACCACAAATTAAATACTAATTTAAATAAATACTCTGGGAGAGCTTGGGGGTGGGGAAAGAGATGCAGTTCCATGGAGAGGCTTCCGAACCACCAAGGCCCTGCAGCAGGTGAACGAGTGCAGAGTCCAGGGCACAGGGGACGGCAGCTTCCTACTCCCAGGGTGGGTGGGAAGGTAGGAGGGCAGGCGGTGAGCACCCGTTGCAGTTCGTCAGGGAGGACCAGGCAGACAGAAGCCCTGCCCGCGAGAAGGCCACCTTCTCTCCTTGGTCCAGATTATTGCCTCGCAGTGCAGTCCGACGCCGACAGAGGGGAATGCCCAGCCCCCCGTCAGCTGCTCCAGGCCTCCAACATCACCTCCGAGCCCAGCAGCCGAGCCAGCTCCGGCTCGTGGCGCACCAGCTCCACCGTCTCTGCAGCGCCCAGAGCCAAGGGGGGCGCCATGTGCGCCTGGATTTCTTCCGGGGCCAGCACCTGGCTCAACGACACCTGGCGCTGGAACTCCACCTTGGGCAGGGTGGTCACCTCGAAGTGTGGGAAGCGGGCCTGAAAGATGCGGGACGAGAGCTTCAGCCGCTTCAGCACGTCCAAGAAGAGGAACCAGTTGCAGGGCCTGGGCAAAGGGGAGAAGTGCGGTGGTCAGTAGGGACCTGCTCTCTGTGCCCATCCCTCCCCTGTTCTCCATTTCACCCTCCCCCTCCCACCCCCACAGTCAATGTTCTAAAAGCTGAAATGCAAGGGTTGAAACCTACCCATAAGCGACACCATCCCATCTTGACGGAAGCCCTTTTCCCCCATATGTTGCTGGATCGCAACTGCCATTATTCTTCCCACTGGCCAAACTGGCTGGGGCCAACAGGAGTTGGAGCTCAATGACATCTGGAAGGGCCACATGTTCCCCATCCCTAATGTACTCAGAGCAACTGCCCTATCTTCTAGTGCCGTGTTTCCCCAAACGTGGGTATGCAGCTGTTTTGGGGCTACGATTCCCATCATTCCTGACCACTGGTCCTGTTAGCTAGGGATGATGTGAGTTGTGGTCTGAAAACAGCTGGAGACCCAAGTTTGGGAAACACTGTTCAAGTGTTTTTATTTAAAAAGTGCTCACGCTGCAACTCCACGCAACCTCTCTCCCCAGCCGTTAGCACCCACCTCACATCACCCAGGGCCACAACTGCCTGGTGCAAGTAAGTGAAAAGGATGGTAGTGCTTTGTTTTTGAAGATCATGCTTCTAACCCTCATGGGTGCCCATTATGCTTGAATACACTGCAGCCTGTCCCTACCAACATCTCAGCAGGAGACAGGACTTGGGTCAGGTAGTGGGACTTCTGGGTAGCTCGTTCTCTGTGCTGTGCGGCCCTCCCCCACCCCTCCCCCAGCTTCTGCCTAATAAAAATCAGAACCAATGATGCAAAAGCACAAGACATTCTGAGATCTGCTTCCTTTGCATCCTTTATCTGGGTCACAGCATTGTAACGACTGCAGCACCAGCAGTTTGGAATGGTGCTTTTGCAGATGCAGGATCTTGGCCACGACCCTGCCTGCCTTCACCCCCATCCTTTTGGAACCACGGAGCAACCACCACTTCCACGCTTAATATGCAGAAGAGGCATCACGTACCCCCACCGCCACCACAAAGCCTGTTATTTTGTCATGGTTTGCCAGTCTCTCATTTGTCACAGCAGGCTCTCTGAATGCCCCTCCCCTCCTTGAGCAGCTGGCAAAACCTTGCTGTGCCTGTGTGAGCTGGAGAAGGAAAGGGAAAGTTGACTTGCAAGCAAATGCACGTCTCGCTCATCCTTTCTCCAAGGCTCTCAAAAGCTGTTGTCTGCAACAGACCCATCCTTCCGTCCCTCCTGCTCACCACTTTCCAATGACACTGATCTTTGGACTTCAGGTCTCCTCTTTCTCCCAGGGAGTAGTGGGGTGGTACAATTTGGCCCGTTCTCACAAGCTCCCCAAGCTCTCCCAACAAGGAGATGCTGGCACTACTCACCCCCGGGAGACAGACACTTCCAGGTTGTAGCAGGGGAGCAGCAGCTTGTCGGAGAACTCAAACATGAGGTGGTCCGAGTCCTGCTCATCTTCCTCCTGATCAGAGCTCCCGGGAGGGTTGAGCAGAAGGTCACAGCCGATTTTATCTTTCCCCTCTGAAACAAGCGATACGGGAAATGGAGAGGGAGAGGGAGGTGAGCGAGGGGAAACGCCACGGGCTCAAAGAACTCTGCACGCACAACCTTGCTCCCTAGCCTTCCCTGTGCCCAGTTCACTTGCTGGACAGCCATCGCCATAGCAACACAACCAAGGGCTGCAAAAGAAGCCCAGCATGGAGATGCCTGGAGGAACAGCTGGCAGAAGCCAATAGAAATTTAGAGACCACTATGGGGCTGTGTTACGCTGCAATGCTGCAGGAGTGCAGAAGGCTCAGGCTGGGTGAGGAATGTAGGTCTGCAAGAATGACAGCTCCTGTTTTGAAAAACCCCATGCATCTAGCCTTTTTAGGTGCAGAGAAACATCTGGCAGTGCAAGTAAGCGGGGTCTCCTGATGTTTCAGAAGTCAGCATGTAAGATTTCCAGTGGTTGGGGTGCATAGCTCATCAGCCCCTCCCAAGATCAGTAAAGCTAGAATAAATGACAGACAAAAAAACCCCAAACAGTGGAATAAATTGTGCATAATAAGGGAACATGCACAGTGCTCAACCCTTGTCCTTTAGAGCTACCTTCTCCAATGTGGTGCCCTCCAGTTGTTTTTAGACTACAACTCCCATTACTCATGACTGTCAGCAGTGCTGGCTGGGGTTGATGGGAGCTGGGATCATGCAGCATCTAGAAGGCACCAGGTGAGGGGAGGCTACTTTCAGCAGGCACAAAATTCAACTCCTCTGGACTGCACGGATGCAAAAATGCTGGGTTCCTCTTTCCCACATTTAAACAGAGAATACAAACAGTCCTAGATACATACTGCCTCTCATTTCCCCAGTCTCTCCACTCTCAAGATGGGAGAGGCCTACTTCCTCAGGCACAGGAGCAGCAGGTTATTTTCTCCCAGAGAATGGCTGGAATTCTGGCACAAGGTACGCCAAAAGTCACCCATCTCTTGCTGCCTACTGCTTGCCCAGAGCTGCCACTAGGGTAAGGACAGGGAACCTGTGGCCCTCCAGATGTTGCTGGACTCCCAACTCCCATCAGTCCAAGCAAATGGTTAGGGATGACGGAAGCGGAAGTCAAGCAGCCCCTGGAAGGCCACAGGTTCCCTATCCCTGCCTAGGCTGAAGAAGGGAAGGCACCAGCAAAGGAACAAAGAACAGAGGAAACATCCCAAGGTGCACTTGTGAGACCAACACGTCTTGAGCTTGAAGGCTTTTCCACAGAGGCAACCAAACCGGTTTCTTCAAAGGGCAGTAACTGGGCAAAATCACCCACCTTTTGAAGAAAATGGTTCAAACACATCTTTGAAGATCTTTCTCCTCCACGCAGTACGCTGCAGGAGCAAGTGGTTTCAGACCAAAAGACAGAGTGCTTGGGAAACAAATCAAAAATTGCCCTGCACTTCATTCCCTTGCTCCAAACATCCTGCCTCTAAGGATGGAGGGAAGCCGATCAGCTCCACCACTTGTTGTTCCAGGGAGCAGGGAAAAGAGCTAGGTGGGGTCTACTCACCTACTATAGTGCTGCTGTAAAAATCCCAGGCTGTATGGGGGTCCCCTTCAGCTCGACCCTGCAGATCCAAGAGGTAATCTGCAAGAAGATAAAATGGAATAAAGGAAGCAGAGACGTCAATGTGTTTTCGGGTGCTTAGGCAAGGTTCCCAGAGAGTAAGGTGGGGGACTTTTTGACCTGGTGTGCCAGATATTTTATCTCTCCCCATCCTTTGTGGCTGAACTTTTACAGGTAGGCAGAGGCAACCCATCTGCCATTGGGTGACCATTAAGCAGGCAATCTTGCTCACCTGTTTAAGTTAACTTGTGGAAGGAAAAAGTCACCAGGAAGCAGCAAGGAGCAGAACTGAACTCTCTCTCATCAGGTGATCGGTGGGCACTTAAAATACTGATGCTTTGGCTGAGCATACCAGCTCCATGTGGGGAACAGGCAGGCACAGCCCATCAGCTGATTTCACCCATCCATCAAAGTGATGTCAGGTGACTGACCAGAGAGGGCACAGTTTAGGGGAAATGGCCTCATGGGCCAAACTGGACCCAAAATTGGCCTGTAGGATGAAGGTTCCACAATCCTTGCCATAAAAACTGATTAAAGCAGGGTTTCCCAAACTTGTGCCTCCAGCTGTCGTTGGACTACAACTCCCATCACCCCAAGCTAGTAGGAGCAGTGGGTCAGGGATGATGGGAATTGTAGTCCAAAAAACAGCTGGAGACCAAAGCTTGGGAACCCTGGATTAAAGGCATAATTCAATGTGGATTTATCATGAAAGATTGTGATGTTATGATAAATCCACATTGAACTTTGCAAGCCTTTAATGTAGCAAAAATCTTCGTCTTTTGCTCACGGGTACCTTCTAGAAATATTCATGTAGGATTCTAGTCTAATGTTTTCAAGGTAGAGCCCTCCAACATGAATCCATCCAAAGCCCTCCTCAGAGGGAAAACTATGTACCAGAATCAACCCAAAGAAGCATGCATATATCCTGCAGAATGATGTCCTTTAGTGCAAATCAGGCACTTTTCCTGCAAAACCCATGTGCATTTTCGACTGCAGCAACACACACATCATATCTAGTATCCAATGGCCGGGGTGTGTGTAAAATTGCTGCCTTACCTTTGACAAAAGGAAACCTACCATTAAGGAAATTTTTCATGTTTTCGCTGCTGGCCAGCTTCAGGGCAGTCTGCCCCGAATATGTAGCCAGGGTTGGGTCAGCACCGTAAGACAGCAGGAGCCACATGATCTCCAAGTTGTCATTTGCTGCAGCGTCATGGACAGGCCTGCCAAGAGACAAAGAGTTTTAAATCAGATTTCACAGAGTCAAAAGGCTGGAGCTGAGCAGGGATCACCCATTCCTCCCTGGCCTTCCCCATAGGCTAGCCATCAGGGAACCCTTAAAGAACCTGCAAGTGACCCTACCCCTCCTGTTTGCCTTTGTGAAGTGTTGTGTACTCTCTGTTAATGACAGGCGGCAAGCTCAGCATCTGCTTGCCTACAAGAGGTTCCAGGTTCAACCCCTAGGAGCTTCTGGTAGGGCTGGGAGAGACTCGTCTGAAAAACCAGCCAGCCTCAGCCAGCCAGCGTAAACAATATGCTGAGGTGGATGGAAGGGTCCTGTGCTCTGCTACATATTTTAAATAGGGAGAAATGAATATGGAAAAATGTCCACTGTTGGTCTGTCCTTGGTAACTGAGCGACGGCCATATTATTAATAAATAATTATCCCGAGCTGCAAGGATTTAAAGAAGTACCAGACATGAAGGAGCCACAGCTCAATGGCAAAGCACATGCCTTTCAAGTACACGGGACAACAATTTAGTCCCCGGAATAACTCGATAAAAGATCCAGGCACCGCCACTTTGGGCTCGGGACATTGAAGAACCGATGCACCTCAGGTTAGGTGAGTGGTAGGTGCAGGGATTTTTAAATAGAGAGCAGCTCCACTTCAGCAGACAGTTGAAGTTGGCAATGGAACCTGACTCTCCTCTGCCCTAAATCTGACACTCTTAAGTACTGCACCACAGCAGCTTTCACTGGCTTAACTCGTCAATGTTACAGATCCAGAAGCTAAAATGCGCCAAATGAGGCCCAGAGTCAGCGGACTACTTAGCCCCTGGCCAAGCCCCTGGCAACTGTGGTTCCTCAGCAGTGGTGGACTTGCCTGGTGCCATCCTGTGCACTGCAGTTCACGTTTGCACCATGCTCCAGCAAGAGCTGCAGGATGTCCACCCAGCCGCGAGCGCAGGCCTCGTGCAGGGCTGTGTAGCCTGCGTTGTCCCTGTGGTTGACATCGTTGTTTTCCTTCTGCAGGCAGTACATCACCACATCCTGGCGAAAGAACCCCCAACCAAGATTAGTAAACAATGGCAGCACTTGTCTCCTGCTGTTTATCTACCAGCCCTGCCCCCCCCGCAAGAACTGGCACCCACCTTGTAGCCAAGCCGGGCTGCTCTCTGCAGCAGTGTCTCCCCGGCATTCTTGTTCACAATCAGTCGGCGAGCTTCAGGGGGCACTGGCGGGGCTGCGGGGGACTCGGGGGCTCTTTCTGATTTGTGCTGCCGGGACTTGTTCAACAAGCAGGGTTCCCGAGCTTTCTTTGGAGAGCGTGTCTTCGACTGGCTCAGGCGTGCCTTGGCCTTTAAAAAAAAATGGAACACAGAGAACGATTGGGGAGGAAGAAGAGTAGTGTCAGAACAGGACTAAGCGAAGAAGAATTCTGAACCTCTAAAAAAACCAAAAAAAGCTTGCATTCCACAAGGTCACAGTTTACATCAATAACATGTTTACTTTTGTATGCACACTCAATTCTGCTTCTGCTAGCTGTGGAGAAGGGCAGAAAATGATATGCAATATGGAAGTCCGGAAATCTCAGCAGTGTAAATCACACTCTCCAACACCACACTAGCCCAGTTTACTGGGATGTCACAGGCATCACTCACATTTTGTTAAATCTTAAAAAAAGAAAAGAAAACTGAGACTCCCAAACGCTGGATTCGGCTCCCAGTAATCCATTCTGCCTTTGCATTGTGCACAGGAGGGCAGATCAGATTGCCAATCTGGGTTCTGAACACATACACACCTGGCTTCTGCTCTGATCATATTGAGAGCCCTTTAAAATAAAATGAAAAATGCTGGCAGATCCTATGAAGTGAGGGAGCAGCTGTACACCAGGATGAGACTCTTTGTTGTGCTTAAATTAATACTGTTGACAACAGGGATGCACTGCCTGTGGAACTTCAGCTCCCTCCCACCCCAGCCAGGAGGGTTATGGGTTGCCCATCCTTGGTATGCAATACCAAGTGGCAACTTCCCAAGGCCCCAGGCAACCGAGATAAGTTATTTCCCAGCAACTGCTAGCTAAACCTTTTAACTGGCAATTGAGCCTAGTTTTGTAGCTCAGACTCCCACAGAGCCCTGGGTGCAGCACCCGTCTAACCCTATCCCGAAATCAACTCCAGCACCTCCTAAGCAATACTGTACCTTCCCCTCTTCACAGATGCCTGAGAGGTGTTTGGTTTTGCATTTGCGTTTCCCGGAAGGTTTCTCTAGCACATCCTGGATGGGAGCCGAGTCGGGGTGATCCAAGAGGAATCCATTGTGGAAGTCCAGGCGTCCTTGGAGGGTTGGAGAAAGCCTGCTCCTCAAACACAGGTCTGAGCCTTTGCTCGGCACAGCATCCTTGTGCTTTCGGTACCTGAAGTCTGCAAGGCAAGCCAGAGGAGGATTAAACAGAACAAAGGAGGCTCAAATGCACACATCCCTGTGAAGCCCTTCCGGGAGGGCTCAGAATCAGCTCCCGAACATGCAAACAGAAGTGGGGAGTAGAAAAAGAAAGGAACAGCAGAGGTTTCAGAGCAAGCTTCTTGGTTGCTCCCCTTGCATACCGTCAGCCAGCCGTGGGTACGTCAGAGGAAGCTGTCCAGTATCCTCAGTCTATGGAGTGCTGCTAAGCAACTGCTCCATTTTAGCCAACTGAAATGGAACTAACGTCACAACTTCCGCACCTATTTCCCTAGCCCCCTTCTATTCTGAGCCACTGCCACATTACTGTGGCAGCGAGTTCCGTAGCTTTATTGCATTTATTATTATGCCACCGACGTACATGATCCTTTGCTAACAACTTGAAAGGAAGATGGCTCAGCGGGCCAGAGAACTGCAAAAGCAAAGGATTCTGGGAAACTGACACCTTTGACCAGAAGCAAAGAATTAGCATACAAACGAGGACGAAGAGAGACTGGTGGACGGACCCACCACTGGCAGCACACGCCGTTAGATACACTGCAGACGTCCACAATCGCCCCAAAGGGAAGCTGTGCTTGAAGTTCTACGTAGTTTCCTCCTGCTTAATGAGTTTTCCCACAATACATGCGGCCCTGTCCTCCCTTACGGCTTCCAGGCCTTTAAGCTCTCCGCAAAGCACTCCGCAGCTTTTTCCACCCCTGCTAGCAAAGCCCAAGCCAAAGCAGCCGCCCCCTGGTGGCTACCACAGCTGACAAACTGGACAGTTGTGCCTTGCTCCATGCCACTACGGAAGACTTGTCCTCACTCAGGCTGAAGAGGGACGCCTTCCTGCAGCCGACAGCAGGATTAATTTGGCAAGCCTGCAAGAGCAATTGTCCCTCTTCTTTCCAATGGCCTAAAAGGGTTTTGTTTTTGTTTTTGTTTCTTAAAAAAAGATGCCAGAAAGGAGAGGGACAATTGCTTGTTATTTCCTCTCTGGTAAAGCACTGCCTTTTAAATTCTAGGGAGGAGACGGCTGCAGCGTAAGTTGTTCAAAGGGCACTCCACAGACTTAACAGCCGTTCAGCAACAAATAAGCAGGCTAAGACGCTGGTGAGGTCTATTTTGACAACCTCTAGGGAAGTGAAGTTGGATGGGTATCCACCAGGGGTGCTTCAGGCAGAGGCAGAGCTGTGTGCAGTTTTTGCAGCACTTAGTGCAGGATGACAAACTTTAGACTGCAGCACATGGTTCAAAATGCATGGTCAATGCTTGGCAAAACCTCAGAAGACCCGAGGAAGGGAGACCTCCCGTCCCAAGTTCACACTGTTTCCATGGGCTATTACTACTGCACATGCACAGAAACATGGTGGGCAAACTAAGAGTGCTGGCAACCACTGTGAGCAGCGGGGGCACACAGGATGAACGATGTTTCCCTCTCTGTCCCTTACAACCCTCCCAGTCACAGGTATTGGCATGGACTGGCTCAGCCCACAAATTTGTGTTTTTTATTTACCAGCCTGCCCCACGGCCAGCAAGAAACATTGGCTACGCTTTCTTTAAGAATTGCATTCTGCCAAGCAGGTTGGCAGAGGAGAGGCAGAAAGGTCCATGCCTCCTTTGCGAGCCCACTCACTCGCCTGCATGGGATTCCTGGTTGCCCATGGCGACTAAGCGAATTGTTAAATGCGGAGCTGCCACAGGGCCAAGTAACACTAGCCTGACAGCGCAGAAGTTGCACCAAGGGCTGCCGCCTTGAGGATCCCTGCCCTGCAGCCATGCCCTGTGCCCGTTCCCGGTGGCTCCCCTTCGCTACCTGCTTTCATTTTCCGCCGCTTATGGCAACAGCTCGTGTGCTCCTCTTTCTCCCGCTCTATCAAGTACTCTCCAGTCTGGTACTTCCAGCTTTTCTGCCTCCTCCTCTTCTTCCTCTTGATGTGGCCGCTCTCCTCCTCTGCCTCCTTGCGGCTCCACAGCTGCCGAGTGGCGTCCACTTGCCACGGCATCCCCTGACTCTTGCGCGAGTGGAAACTGCTCTTCTCTGACCGCGACCGCTCTCCGTCTTTGCAGCCGGAGTGGAGGGAGAGGCGGTGGGATTTTCTCAGCCTGCGATGCCTCAGGGCAAGCTCATCCTCTCCCTCGACATTCTCTTCTTCCTCTTCCACCGGTGGTAGAATCTCCTGGCCACACTCCTCCAACATGTTAACAGAAGAGCCTCCCATGCTTCCTACAGGAAGAAGGAAAGGAAAGGACTCCCTCGCTCTTCAATCAGAATTAAGCACTACACCTCGGGATCTCAGCTTTAGTAACAGCTCCCTCTTTCGTGCCCAATTTTCCCTCTCGGAATCCCCTAATATATAATTCATTTCACAAGTAACAACAACAAAACAATTAGCAAATCCAGATGCTGATTTTTCTTCAAAATTCACACTGAGGAAGAGACCTGTGCAACTCAAAAACCTGCACACTTGGTTTCAAAATTAAATTGACCCGAAGTACAGATATTGCTTGTCTCTTTCTGCATGGTTGTTTAGGGACTGGGGGACCGAGGCAGCTAAGCTAAGAAGATTTCACACAACACACAAGCATATGTTTCAGACAGACCACAACCCGCTGAAAAAAAGCCAGGTTCCCCTCCCCCAGGTCGAAGGAATCAGCCACTCACCTGTCTGGCTGCGTGTCCGGCTGCTCAGCACCACAGGAATGAAGTCCCGGAAACTGTTCTTTGATTTCTTCTCAACAAAAGCTGAGGAGGATTGTTTGGTTGGGGGGAAAGAAAAGGAAAAAGAAGAGAGCTCTGAAAACTAAACTGCCATCTGGAAAAATACAACTATTGGTCCAGGGAAGCTGCACATCCTCCGTCCTGCCCCCATCCCCAGAGGAGATCTTAGCCACAAGCAGGTGTGAAGCTGGGAAAGTGAGCCCACAAACCCAAAAGAGGGTTTTCAGACACACAACTCGAGATTAGGGAACAACAGATCAAACTGTGCATGGGTTCAGTCGTTCAGTCTGCTCTGTCCCACTTCCACATTAATTGGAAAATATACTTTAAATTTTTCATTTCTATCCCGCCCACATAAAATACACATTTAAAACGTATTTTGGTACCCCCCCAGGTGCAAAACCCAAAGGACAGTTGTGTTCTGATTTGCATTATCATCAGCTTGTACCCTCATGCCCAGCTCAACAGGCACATGGTCCTGCCGTGGTTGCACAAACAAAAACTGAGGTAGAGGAAATTGCAATAAAACAAAATAAAAACCTGCATCTAAGTTGTCTAATAGGCTTGATGTTTGTTAAACCTTTGCTTACACGTATTTTGCTTCCTCACAAGAAAGGAAAATGCTAGGCACGCTACTGTATTTTAAGGAAGCAAGCCAGAAATTCAGAGAACGGGCCTCATATACCCCAGAGAGGATGGACAGAAACCCTTCACACTGCAGGTAGCAGCTCTGCCCTTTAAGGGGGGCTCACTCCCATTTCAATCCCTCTCTCAAGAGATAGGCAAAGATGGGCCGTGCCCAGCAGAGAGAGACCCAGCGTAGGAGATTCTTCCATGGATGTTGGACACTTTTAGGAAAGGTAATCGCCAGAGCCCAGACCTGGCTCCTGTACCTTCTTCGCAGCTGTGCCCATGATGCCCTGGAGACGCCTTCCGGCGCTTGCGCTTGGCACGGGGGCTGCCATGCTCCTTCGTGGAGCCTGACCGGCTCTCTTGCTTGCTGACCTCGTGGGAGCTGTGGTACTTCCGCCACTGTGGACACAGAAGAGACACACTGGCGGTGAGAGGAAGCGAGAGGTCTTTGCCAGGTTTGTTCCACGTTATTTCCCCCCCCCCCACGTTTGTACCCCACACCTCCAGCGCTCCCATGTCCCCAGGGCTGCTTGCAACTGAAATGAAACTTCAGAAATACAATACAAGGCAGAATAAAACTCTGGAACTGAAATGCTAGGGAGATCCAGCAGATTTTAAAAAGGCACAGCAATAAAAACCACTACCCCAATCTGCTTAGCAGGTAAAAAAATAAAGAAATAAAATTAAAACCTGGGAAAATGGAAAAGGTCTTAGCTGGTGATGAAATGACATCAAATCAGGTGCCACCTGGGGGAAGTGTTTATATATATATGGGAATACCTGAAAAGGCTTCTCACTGCCCTATTGCCACTCACTTAGCCTTTGAAGGGCAGGTCACCTCAGAAAGGCTACAGAAGTGAACTTCAGTCACAGTGGTAGGGAGGAAGACAGTCTAAGAGATAATCTGGGTTCCAAGCCATGCAAGAGCTTTAAAATGATAAGCACGGGCCACTTTGAACTGAACTCTGAAAGGAATCAGCAGCCAGGCCGTGGCTTCTTAATGGCTGCGTCTCAATCAAGCAGCTGCTGGCAACAGGGCATGCACTTGGGGCAATTAAAACAGACTTGCCCTAAGCCATATGACACAGCCAAGTGCCTCTGAGCCTCTTCTGACGTCACATGCTCCATCTAGCTGCACGAAGAAACCTCTGACGCAAATAAAGTCAAACCCAGGGAAAAGCCCAAGGCATTCTGATAAGGCTGGAACCACCAGACAAAACTAGAAACGCTTCCAAGACCACATCTGGGATTCACACATCAGCCTCACCTCCAACTAGTGTGTTACACAGAGATTCAACCTGGCTACAGTTTTTTAGAGGACAAACTGCATTTTAAAATGTAACATCAGAGGCATTTGTCATGTAATTATTTTCCCTGGATCTGTTCTGTCTGTTAGCTAAGATACAGCGAAAATAAGAAACTGAATAAAAAATAACCAATCAGGACATTCGTGTTAACAATGGACACTGATCCTAATAGTGCTCTCGTGCATCAAACAAGCACTTCTCATGAGGGAGAGTCACAAAATAATTTAAGATGCACAGTGTTATCACATGAAATTCCTGGTTCTGTCTGCTGTCCAGGCAAGATTCTCTCCTTCCTGTAGTATTGGAAGCAGCTCTGCAGGACCTCCATCAGCACTACAGGAGTTTACTTCCAACATCTTTCAAGTTAATCTTTCCTAGTTCATCTTTATCCTTGTCATCAGCAAGAGATTAGTCCTCCCTGAGGACTCCCTAACCCTCAGCCCAGTCTCACCCATGCCACCCCTCAGATGCTGCTCCAGGAAACGCTGGGTGTGAGCCCTGTTTTCACATCAGGGCAAGTCACTCACCTTGCGGGTGTGCAGGTTCTGGCTGTCCGGTTTGCAGGGGGCCTGAGATTCCTCACTGCCCCTGCACTTCTGCTTCTTGTGGGTCAGGCAGTCTGGCCCGTCATGCTGCCGCTTGGACTTGCAGGGGAAGCCCTCCTCCACTTTGATGTGGGCCACCCCCTTGAGCTTGGCTTTTGGAGGGCTTCTCGAGGCAGCCCCAGCATGAACACAAGTGGTGGAGGTGATCAGCACCTCTGGCTCCACCCGCTCCTTCTTCACGCGGCTGAGATCAACCTGGTGCACACTGCGGAGAGGGACTTCTGCCGCCGGCTGATCCAGAGATGCGTTGCTGCACTTCCGGTCCTTGCGCTTGCTCCCTGGGAGAGGTGTCTCAGAGGTCGTCCGCACGCTTGGCTGGCTAGCTAAGGAAAGGCCGTGAGATAGGTAGGCAGTCAAGACCTGGTTTTTAGGCTTGGCATCCCCGGGGCGCTTGCGGCTGCAGCCCTCTGGGGGAGCTTTGGGCTGCGGGGTGGCTTCTGCTGCCAAGTCAGCCTCGAGTCTGTCGGAGTCATATTTTGGGATGAGACCCTCTGAGCCCCTTTCGTCTGGGAGGCTGGTCTGAAGAGCTGGTGAGATGCACAAAGGGCTGGCTGTGTTCGGCAAGGCTGCCTTACAACCCTTGCCCTGAGAGGGGGCTTCGGGGGGCTTCTGGACCACAGCGGAGGACTCTATCGGCTGCACACCAGGGAACGTGGCTAGCTCGCCTGCGCCAGCTGGCTTGCAGGGGGCAACTTGACTCGGGCACAGCTGCCCGGCTGCCGAGATGCCGATGGAAAGCAGAGGGCCCTGATGATAAGGCGACCACCCCACGGGCAGCAGCTGGGGGCTGGCAGGCTTCCCGTTGACTGAGCACCGAGGGTAAACGCTTCCCTGGCTGGGGCTCCAAATGGCCAGCTCCTTTGAAGGGTGCAACTGGGCCCCTGGGACACCCCGGCCACGAAGGAGCTGCCTTGCGGGGTCAGGCGGCCCCTCTCCACCACTCTTCTTCCCAGGAGGCAGCCCACCACTGCGAGGCTCTCCCTGGTCAACAATGGAAATGAGCTCCTGCTTGGCGAGATGGCGGGAGTCCCTGCCAAGGCCAGGGCCGGAATCCTTGCCCAGCAGCACGGAAGCTGGGACTGGGTTGGCCACCCCAACGTAGGTGCCTGGGATGGTGCTGATGAGAGCGGTCGAGTTCTTCACCCAGGAGCCCTGCTCCCCATTGTGGAGGAAATCCGGGAAGATGACAAAGGGCGAAGCGGTGCCTGGGCCGCCAATGGCCTGAGCCACCCGCTGAGGTTTCGAGAAGACCGTGGTGAGCAGTGCTTTGCCACTGGTGTGCACCGGGGTCAACACAGGCATCGGGGGCGTCTTGCGCTGGCTCGGAGGAGGCAGCTTCTGGCGGTTTGACTTGGCGGAAAGGTCAAGGGGCATCTCGCTGCATTCCGGGGAGACCATCTCACGCTCCAGCTGTGGGGGGGATTTCAGCGGGGAGATGGAGGCCAGGACGCCCGAGGGAAGCTGTTCCGGGACTGCCAGGGCCCTGGTGAGCACGCTGGTGGCGACTGACAGCGGGACAGTGCTGGCACCTGCTGCCGCCGAGGCAGGCGTGCTGGGCGAGAGGTCCGAGCCATCGACAGCAGAGGAGGGTCCAGTGACCGCAAGGGCGCTGCTCTCCCCTGACGGGGCAGGGCAGTTCAGCTGGCTTGTCTCCACAGGCGCCACTTTGGGATCTGCGGCCAAAGGCCTGGCCACGGAGAAGGCATACGGGTAAGAGCGCAGCTCAGAGGGGGCGAGAAGGCTAGGCAGGCAGGGGTCTTGTGGGAAGGAGGGTATGACAGGCAGGGCAAGGGCTGACGGGACCCCGAGCGGACTCGGAAGAGGTGGGAGGTAAACCAGGGGCTGGCTGGGGGTGAGGACTGCTCCGGGTGGGAAGGAGAGGGCCATTTTTTGCATAGCAGGGGCCTGAGAAGTGGAGAAACAGACACTTTTCAAGGTGAAGGTGGCTGGGGCAGAGGTCAAAGTGCTGCAGCTGTTGGTGGCCGTGGCGGCAGCAGCTGTGGCAGCAGCTGTCAAGGTTGTGCCAGCAGCTGGGGTGCTCTTCTCCTTTGCTGGATGCTCACTCTCCAGAGCCTTTGGGCAAGCAGGGGAGACCTCTCCCGCCTCCTTAGCAGACGGCCGTGCACAGTCTGGGCTGCTGCTGCTCTCTGGCCTTGTGAGTCCGCCCTCCCTAACTTTGCCTGGGTTGGCATCGCCACCCTTCAAGGCCTTCTCAGCACAGTCTGGCTCGCAGGGCTGCTCCTTAAGTGCAGGTCCGAGTTCCTCCTCCACGATGCCCTCTGCCTCAAACCCTTGGGCACTGCCGCCGCTACTCGAAACTGCCGTGAGCTCCACCTGCAGCAACGAGGGAAGGCAGTTGCGTCAATAATATTACTGTATAAGCACGTTGCAGGTGTTTCACATGCAAATTATATCAGGAATCCTAAAGCAGGTTAGAAATCAGTTTTATTGTTTTGCTAGGGAGCCAAGGCAGATTGACTCGCCTAAGGCTACCCGGAATCAACAAGGGTGACCCACACCTCCACCTGGTACGCCAGGTGAGACCCTACCTCCCTTCAGACTTTCTCACCAAAGTAGTGTGTGCCCTGGTTATCTCCTGCTTGGACTACTGCAATGCACTCTACATGGGGATACCTTTGAAGGTGACTCAGAAACTACAACTAATCCAGAATGCAGCAGCTAGACTGGTGATTGGGAGTAGCTGCCGGAACCGTATAACACCAGTCCTAAAGGATCTTCATTGGCTCCCAGTGTGTTTCTGAGCACAATTCAAAGTGTTGGTGTTGACTTTAAAGCCCTAAACGGCCTTGGTCCAGTATACCTGAAGGAGCATCTCCACCTCCATCATTCAGCCCAGACACTGAGGTCCTCCTCCGAGGGTCTTCTGGTGGTTCCCTCACTGCAAAAAGCAAAGTTACAGGGAACCAGGCAAAGGGCCTTCTCTGTAGTTGGGCCCGCCCTGTGGAACGCCCTCTCATCAGATGTCAAGGAAATAAACAACTATTTGACTTTTACAGGACATCTGGAGGCAGCCCTGCTTAGGGACGTTTTTAATTTTGATGTTTTAGTATGTTCTGATATATGCTGTAAGCCGCCCAGAGTGGCTGGGGAAATCCAGCCAGATGGGCAGGGTATAAATATTATTACCACTACCTAGCAATTTCATGGCAAAGGCAAGAGTTGAACTGAGAACTGACCAGTTCTTGTTCTGGTTTGTTTGTTTGAATAACCACTATGCAACATTTGTTCGAAGAAAGCAACATAAGAATCCCTTTCCTGCTTCATCAGATCAAAGGTCCCTATTTGTCCCCAATATCTGATGCTTGGGGACAGACTGTCTCAGCACGTGGAGGTTCCATTTAGCTATCCTGGCTTAAGAAACAGGAATATCCTTTTGTACCAGGTTCAGATGACTGGCCCATCTAGCCCAGTACTGTCTTCTTTGACTGGCAGCAGTTTCCCAGAGTCCTTCCTAGAACCTGCAACCTGATCCTCTGGAATTGATGTGGATTGAGCCTGGGTCTATACACATGCGAAGCAGCTGCTCTACCTCTTGGTCAGGGGGTAAACAGCCATCAACAAATCTCTCCTTCTCCTCCATGAATGTGCATAACACCCTTTATATAAAAAAGTCACCCAAGTCCATGGCCGTCAGTCCACCCTGTGGCAGCCCATTCCATTTGAGTTGGCCAGATAATTAGCCACTTAGGCCCTCTGTATCTTGGCAAGAGCCAAAGCTTCCTCCCCTAGGTACAGCCACTAAGCTGCCCTTACCTTGGAAAAGCTGCTGCCAGTGCAGAAGTCAGGGGAGCCCAGATGCTGGGAGTTGCTGGTGTTGGTTTCTTCATCAGAAAGTGGGGCTCTCCTGCTGCAGGAAGAAGAGAAAGAAT
This sequence comes from Podarcis filfolensis, assembly GCF_964270895.1. NCBI lineage: Eukaryota > Metazoa > Chordata > Lepidosauria > Squamata > Lacertidae > Podarcis > Podarcis filfolensis. The sequence continues at coordinate 17,863,545 of NC_139617.1, forward strand.
TGTGATGCTGAGAAACAATCTCCCAAGCCTGCAAGACCCAAAGCATCCCCCCACCCCGCTTTTGGGGGTATCTCTTGTGAGCAGATGCACGTAGGCAGGGGGCTTCGTCAGCCAGATGCAGTTCATGAGTCATACACAGCTCACACTTGTCCTAAAGGATGTGCAAGCAAGGCAAGGTTGGCTCCCCAACCTTCAGCAGGAGGCCTGTATAACTTAAGAGAAATTCAGAATCACTGAATGCTTCAATCTTGGTCTCCAGATGTTGCTGGACTAACCCCCCCCCTCAGCCATGAGGCTCCCTGGGTGACTTTGGGCTGATCACTCTCTTTCAAAGTAGCCTACCTCACAGGGTTGTTGTGAGAATAAGCAATGGGGGAGAGAAGAACCACAAGTTACTTGGAGGAAAGGATAAAACCTTTATTATTATTAAACAACAAAGCCACACACATCCAGCAAAAAAGAGAGATTTAAAATAATTAACAGAGATCGTAAAATGTGCTGGCTGGTGCTGATCTGAGCCATAGTCAGCACATCTGGTGCGTACCAAGATAGCTACTTTAAAGCAGCAGTCTTCCAGCTTTTTCAGACCCAGGAACTTCCTTTAGCTCAATCATACATATGCTGACCCATTTATTATTTTTCTTACCATATATTTGTATGGTTGTAGAGCTACTGTTTTGACCCACTGTAGATAAGTAGTGGGTACTTGGTGCAACAGCTGAAGGCTAATGTCTGGTGCAGGGAACTTGTGTCCCTGCAGATGTTGCTGGACTGCAACTCCCATAAGCCTCCAGGCAACAATGAGGAATGGTGGAAGTTGTAGCCCCGCAAAGTCTGGAGGGCCACAGGTTCCCCAGCCCCACTCCGGAGTCTCTTTGCCTAAATCACCCTACAAATTAAGTCAGCTGAACTGCATTTCTGCAAACTGGGGGACACCCCTTTTCCCAGCATCCTCTAACGAGGAATCCGACCACCTCTCACACACCAGCTGCCCAACCTCTTCCTTCCCGGCCTGGGGAGGCCACACGCACCTCACCTCTCTTCGCTGAGGCCACACATGCGAATCCGCTCAGCGCCAGTCCAGTTGTGCACCCCGCTGTAGAGAGGCGCTGCAGAGATCATGACAGCCGCTCAGTGCCAGCCAGTCTCAATCCTGTCACGGGCTCTGCCTATTGAAAAAAACCAACGAAACACAAAGCATTAGGGCCAGATTTGACAGTTGCTGTTTTCAGCTTCTAAGGGGCAGTTCAGACAGATGAAGAGCAGGGGGGCAGTCACACTGACCCTTGGCTAAGGTGGGGTGCTGCCATGCACAAAGTTAGGCTGGAGGCAAGGGCATCTGCAGAAATGTTTTTGGGAAGGTGGAGTTAAAACACCAAAAAGGGGAAAGCAAGCTAACCTCTCTGCCGCACAAAATGAGAATAATTAGTTCTTGTACTTTTTTGCCTCATATCTCAGGCTTGAAACTTAGCTTGTTTAAAATGAAAGGTGGGGAATCTGGGAGTTATGGTTCATGGGGTGCAGGGTTGTCTCCTTTGTGGATGCCTATGGCTGGAAGAAGCATGGAACACTGCAGGAGAAGAAGTGCAAAAGGCAAAGGCACACACGTCAGCTTGAAATTCCTTGAGTGGAGTTCTGTTCAGATAAAGAGTCATTTCCTCTCCGCACTGAAGCACTGCCAGGCAATTAATTAGCAAAGCAATTCTCAGTACAACTATGCAAGACATGAGCTGTTGAATTTCCAGACTGGGGCCACAGTGGGAAGACCATACAGGGATTGTGGGAAACCCAAAGAGGGGAGTACGGTAACTTCTCACGATGAGGAGAAGTTAGAACAAAACACAACACCAAGGGAAAATTCAAAGTCACTAGGAAGCTGTGTGGTGTAGTGGTTAGAGCTTGAGATGAAGGAGTCCCAAGTCCAAATCCCAATTACCCATGAACCTTGGGCCCATCATCATGTATTAACCTAACCTACCTAACAGGGTTGTTGTGAGGATAAAAATTGGGCAGGGAGGAGCATCATCTATGCCACCAAGATCTCCTTGGAGGAAAGATGGAGGCTGAATGCAGTATATGAAATAAAGGGGGGGGGGAGAGAGAGATGAGGGAAGCAAGTGTGAACTCCTTTGCCCATGTTGTTTCATGTACCGACCGTATCAGTGCTTTATATAGTTATCAAAGAGCTTGCAGATGTGTGGGGGACTTAACGTGCACATTCGGAGGGCGAGAAGAAAGCAAAGTACCATACAAAATGGGAGGCGGCGCTGGGGGAGAAGCAGAGAGCACAGATGGGACAGGATCTCCGCGGACGAAAGATGCCAAAAGCAGAGGCCAAGGCTACACGGGCAGCCGTGCGTTTGCCGAAAGCGCAAGGAAGGATGGGGGTCAACAGCAGAGGCACGAAGGCCCCTTGAAGGATGCAGCAACAGAAACGGACATTGTTGAGTGCATTCTTTTTTTGTTGTTCCCAGGGAGGATGTGGGACGTGAGCCAGGCAGAACCATTCCCAGGGAACAGAGAAAAGGGGAGAGCAGGAATCCCTCGCAACCAGGGGAACAAAACCCAGGGATTGAAAATTGGGTAGGGGGGGGAGAGAGAGAAAGAGAGGGGGGGCATAGAAACACACACTCCAAACTAGGCAGTACAAGTGCAAGTTCCCAAGGAACTACAAGGAGTTCCCTTCTGGGCAGGCTCCACAAAGGAATTTGCAGAAGTGCCCTCGACCAAGCCCACTGAGAAGCCACCCTGATGGCAAGCACCCCTTCTTGGAGTCAGGAGCCTTGAGAAGCAGCAAGCACCTTCTTTCCCAATCCTCAGTATGCCACTCCCTCAGCAGGAAGCCAGCCATGTACACCTCTTGGGGTCCTATAATGTCATCTTGTGTAGCCTGGCAAATTAGCATGACCCAAAGCTCCCTCTCTGCCCATCTACAGTGAACCATTACAACAAAACAGAGGCACCAGGAAAGCAGCTCGAGCCTACAAATGTTTACTCGGAAGTTGCCCTGCTTTCGGCACAGTTGAGGCTAACTGTGAAGAGGATGCTGCAATCTGTAGGGTCTTCCAAACTTAGAAAACACCTTAGCAATGGAGTTTTGAATATAGCTCTCATGAGAAAGGGGAAAGCTGCCTCCCACTTCGCCTGTTTTCTCCATTCCCCTGCCTCAGCTGCCTTTTTCAGAAGCCTGTTCCAATTGCCAGAGATGAATCCAATTCGGAACCCATGCAGAAATGCTTGCTGTTTTCCTGTTTCATTGCAAAGTTATTCAAGAAGTAACACACTCGATAATACAGGAAAGGTCATCGCCTGGGAGTGCTACACTTGGTCCAGGATGCTGAGGGCTGCTGGAAGCATAGAAGGGATTTTGGTAGCTTACCCATAGAACCAATTCAAAGCACAACTGCATATGCCATTTAAGCTTTTGCAGGGGTTAGTCCTGCAAGTCAGGGAGGGGTGGTGAATCAGCGGAGGAGCACCGTGCTTTGTATGTGAAAGCTCCCAGGTCCAATCTCTGGCATCCCCAGGTAGGGCTGGGAAAGAGCCCAGCCCCAAATCCTGGAGAGCTGCTACCAGTCAGGAAATGGCCTGCTACTCATTCATCAATAGTTCTTGTAACCTGCCCTTCATCCCAAAGAGCAGCACAGGATGGCTAACAACATAACATGAAAATAACTATATGACACAACTGCCTATCAGTACAATAAACAGCACCATATAGACCCAACACCCTTTGGTCCCCACCCTACCCCAAATGCCAGGGCAGATTGGTGAGTTTCTAAATTTTGCCCGAATATGACCAAAGTGGTGGATGAACCGATGATACTCAGGAGAGAGTTGCATAAACAGGGGGCTGCCATGCTTCCTTTTACTGTATAAGGCAGCTTCTTATTTTCCAAAATCCTGGTGCAATGGCAATAGAGTAATAGCTAGTCAAAACCTAATGGATGGGAGGTGAGGTCCGCCTTGCTGCAGAGAGGTGCAACTGTGCTCACACACCCCTTCCTAACGGTCAGGAAAGATGCAAGAGGGAGCTTGTGCTGGAACCAAGAGAAACTAGTCTCAAGATAGTCTGGAGGAACACCTTGATCATCCATCTGCACAGGTGGGAGGAGCATTGCTCAAACAAACAAAAGGACTTCTCTAGATTTTTGTCCTCTTCAACCTGGTCAATTTCAGGGGGCCTCTTGTAGGCTGTGGCATTAGAATTAAGGACCACTAGGCTTTCCATAGTTAAAACCACTCAAGGCAGCTTACAACATGAAAAATATTACATAATTACAAAAATAGCAAAAGTAGCCATAAACAATAAAAAAGTCTGAAAGTACACAACTGAACTAAACAATTTCCACAACGTACCTCATCAGTGAAGTCATGAGCACCAGCCATTACACTCACACAACCACATTCCAGACAGCACTCTAAATAGCAATCCTTTACCCAGCTGAGCAAAGAATTTAAAATTTCCCAACAACAATATGGTTCCATCAGTGTTTTTCAGGAGGGATGGGGGTGATGGTGACTGCAATACCCTTTCAGAACAGAAGCAGTTCCTCAAGGGAAAATGCCCTGATCCTGTGCAAGAGATGAGCCACAGCAGCACATTTCTTGGTCTTCAAAATAAACATGTGAAAAGGAATTCCAACCCCAGATGGAACTCAGTGGGTCATCTAATACAATCTCAGTGTAATCTTAGTCAAATGCAGTTGGTACAAGTGTCATCCTGGACCTGGAAAACCCATGTCTGAGTCCGTGTTAAGTCATGAAGCTCACTGCAGGACCTTGGCTTAGTCACTCATCCTCAGCCTGTGCTACCTGACAGGGCTGTTGTGAGAATAAACTATGATAACCCTCATGCATATTGCCCATAACTCATCCTAGCAAGAGCAGGATACAAACATGATTGATGGTAACAATAAATGACCTCCTACCCTAGGAGACAAGATCTCTTAGATGACATCCAGGAAAGACAGGAAGTTAACTCCATTGCATAACTGCTCTCCAAACTCCTTAAATCATTTTTAGTCTACATCTATCCTGGAAGCTACAAAGCTAGGGAAACGGCAGAAGTTGGATTCTAGCACATAATTATACAAAATAGGGTGCACAGGACACCAATGTTATATAAATGCTGGTGCCTGGAAATTTTATGTATTTTCCAAAGTCTGGATTCAAACCCATTGCTTTTTGCTTTGTCCTCAGTAGAAATGATGTCTGATATCCCTAACTTTGCATAGATCTGTTCCTGCCCAGATCTGTTTTCTGCAGAACATGTATTTCATCCTGGATATCATGGTCTGAATTTTCTGCTGAAGGGTCCAGACATACTCTGAAGGGTGCCAAACAGGTGAAGGGGCCTCACAATGCTACTGGCTGGAACAGCAAGGAGGTCTCTTCAATAGAAGTGATTAGCTTAGTCCTAGCACAGAGGAAAGGGCAAAATTGGGACAAGGAAAAAACCCTGTGTGTTCTTGCCTAAGATGCCCTGAAACTCTGTCCTAGGGACAGATGGAAAAGAAAGAAGGAATAAAATACCAAAAAGGATGAAAATCTAAAGGAGACGGACAAAAAGAAGTGTCCAGAGAAATTGTTTTACAGTTTATGCATTTGTAAAAGGAGGGTTGATTTTTGCAAAATAAAATCCCCAAAAAGCAGGATGCAAAAACTCCAGCAGTAAAGTTTCAAACCGCATGTTGCCTTAACTTATCTTACTTTAGCAAAATAGCTAAATTTATTGTTTCCCTTGTTTCTTCTCCTCCTACACCATACTCCAAATGATCAAACACTATTTTATCTGAACAATGACAACACAAGCTTTTCTAGCCATAACACACCATTCACAGATTATCAACACCAGCTCTGGTTTTGGACAATATTTGGCCTCCATTTGACACAACAAAAGACAAGAGTCAGCTTTCCTGCTGTCCCTTGGAGATATTCTAGCCTCTCTTTTTTTAATGTCTCTCCCTTCACTTCCAAGTGGGCCATTTGAATTTTACACTGAATGATCCAGAAAGCTCAAATCGCTGGTTGCCATAGGTGGCAATGGACAGGATAGGAACACTAATAATAATTCAGGTTTGTGCTTTAAGAGGCTCAAAGCACTTAAGATACATTATTTCAATAACTCATACAACAATCCTGTAAGTTAGGTCAATTTTATGATCCAGGATGGGTAGAAAAGCAAACAGCAGTTTTCCTAAGGGACAGAACCTCGTTCACGAAAGAACAGAATTTGAACTGGAGATTTCCTAAATTCAGTCTCAAAGCCCTTATATTAAACTTGCCTCGGAAAAATGACCATTAGTAATGGACAGATCTGCCCAAGTCTGTCCCTTTCCTTTCCACTGGCACCCAATCATAGGTCTGTTCTGTCCTATTTTGTGCAATTCTTTTTTAAAGATAGCATGAAAAACTTGTACTTAAATTATATGCACTGCCCCAAAATATGTATTTTTCAATGCTTTCCAATGTATTTTCCACAAAAGATACATTTTACATGTGCTTTAACCATCAACAACACTTGTCTGTGCTCTTTTTGCGCACTAAAACTTCATTGCAAAATCCAGTTAAGAGCATTCTCTAATGAGGACTTGTGTTCCAATCCACAGACAAGTTTAGGACTGTTGAACTGGGTCAATACATTGCAAAACAAAAAACGAAAAAACGGATTGATTGAATTCCTCCTCCATCCCAAAAGACTATAGAGCAGAAACTGGAGAACCTATGGCTCTTCAGAAGTTGTTGAACTCTAGCTCCCATCAGCCCCAGCCAACACGGGCAATGGTCAGGGATGATGGGAGTTGTAGTCCAGTATGTTCTGGTGGGCCGCACGCTTCCCACCTCTGCCACAGAGGAAAAACCAATGTCTGAATAAAGCTTTAGATGATGTTGGAACATATTTACTAATAATCAGGGCAAAATTTACAACATACATATATACTGTATGTTATAAAGCCAAGGGCTTGTAGAGCTTTGAGAGCTTCAGTGGCTGCCACAAAAAGTCAAAATTGACATCTCTGCTGGTGCTTGCAGAGACAAAGGCCAAAAGGAAATGAGCTCCGTCAACAGTTAAAGGCCAGACGGATTAACAACATTTCTTATAGCTCTTGTGTTTTCAGGTCAGCCCTCCAGATGAAGAAAGAGGTTTATTCTCAACCTGCAATCTCTTTAAATTAGCCTTTGACGGACACATAGTACATAAACAAGTATGCTCCTGAATCAAATTCCATATATGACATTTTTCTTTTTAAATATACTTTCCAGCCCCCACCCCATGAAAAACAGCAACCATCATGTAGGAAATAAATTCAGCTTGCAAAAGTTGCCAAAACTTTAGCAATATGGAAAAGATAAAGTTACCCTATTTACTTATGCTGCACCTTATAACGACCTGGAAATCTTGACGTTGAGAACTTAAGTGAAGCAAGGAGTCCGCACTGGCAACCTGCAATTAAGCACACAACACTTCTGAGAGTGTACAGAGTGCCTCTTTCTCCTCATGAAGTGAGAAAGAACACAGCTCCCATTCTACACATCCAGGTTGAAGGAACAAAGTTTATAGGCCTACAGTCGCTTGAAGTATGGCACTACTTTTAGAAACAAACCACCACTATACCCAGTGGAAGGCCTTATCACGGTAGTGTCAGCAACCACTTCCAACTGGCTTCAATAAAGGCATGCATTTGGAGCGCAGGATCAGAGTGGAAGTCCCCATTTAAAACCAGCTCCTCCCCTCACACTCTGCTTGCGAGTATGTATACAGAATGACTGCCAAAGCAATCTTTGCCTGCACACCTGTTCATTCCCTTTTATTAAGGGTGCGCGGCCAGGACAATGCACTCCTAAGCATGTAAAGGCAATAATGCATCTCCACCGAAGCCAGGCACTTGCAAACTTTCCAACCGTCTCCAGGTAAAGCTTCTCTCTTACTCACACTGTGCAATGGCACAGAGAGAACGAACCATCACTCGCTTGCTCACTGCAGCCTGGCAAGGGAAGCCTCACCGTGGAAACCTGTCGCAGCTGCAGATTAACATCACGTTTCTCAAAAACACAAGTCAGGCTACCAAGACCGGGAAAAGCCTCCTCCAGACCCCAAGCACACACACATTGTCCAGCCAATGACGCGATGCCTGCAGCACATCTTCCCACCCCCACCCTGCAAACCACCCTCCATCCCCATTTCAGCTTCAAAAAATGTCCCATCCCTTCACTCTTCCCCGCTGCCACTGCCAGGCTCCGATTTTCTTGGCAGGCTGAGAACTACACGACAGTAAACATGCACAACGACTAGCTCCGGGGGCTGCCATTTGTGGGGCCAACCTGGAGGCAGAGCCCTGATTACAACAAATTGGATGGGGGGGGGGTGTTGCTTATGTGTTACCTGGACAAGGCAAGGCAAGGCAAACTGGGACGGCATGCAAAGCCCTAACTCTATCCTCCTCACCAACACAGACACACGGACATCTCTTGTGCTTTGCAAGCATTTTCAAGCTACCCTCCCACCGAGACATTGGATTTTAAAGGGCAGGCCCATTCCAAACGGGCTGGCCAGTTACACTGCAAAGATGCCAACCAATACTTCCCACTCTTCCAAATAGGGCAAAAGTTGTCCCCCTCTTTCTGAAAACAAGCTTATGCTCTCTTCCCTTCCTGCGGACACACTCTCTACCGAGACTCAGAGAAATCAACCTCCGGGAGAACGAGTCGCCTCCGTTCTGCCTTCAGCAGCCCATCTCTGCCTCCCGACCGTCTAACATTTGGTTACTCCTTCCGAGTTTAGCTCGCCGCCGCGCCGCGTTCCTCCTCTCCTTTCCCCCCGCGCACCACGATCTAGGCTGCCCGTCCCTTCGGGACCGTCACGGGCATCGCCCTTGTCTCTTGTTGGAGGGAGGGAGCGGGGTAGGGGAAAGAAAGAGGGAGGCGGCGGCGGCGGAAAACAGCAACCCAAGACGCCTGGAAGGAAGCAGACGGGAGGGACCAACCAAGCTTGAGTCTCTGCCATTCAGAAGTGTATATGCCATTATCAGGTCTCTTCTATCGGCGGATCGCGCCGCAACGTGCGCCCGGAGTGGGTGGCCGCTGAATTATTCCCCCTCCTCGCTCAAAAAATTAAGCCCAGAATTTAGACGGGGTGGTGCAGCTCAGGCTCCCCATGCCGAAGGCTCACCGCACGCTCGGGATGCGCAGAGACTCGCGCAGACCACCGTATCCGCCACCGAATTCGCCAGAGCGAAAAGGGTGTCGACCCCCTCTGTCCGCCCCGTCGATCGAAGCAGAGGAGAAATGGAAAGAGAGAGTGAGGAAGAGGAGGGTGGCGGTGGTCGAAGTAGTGGGGGTAAGCCCAAGCACCCCTTCCTGAGAACAGAAAGTGAAATAATCTGCCTGCTAGCCTGAAGCGACGATCGCTTCCTCCCTCGCCGTCGGGGCCGGAGCAGAAGCGGCCCTGCTGTCACCATCCTGTCCTGGACGGGACCTTACCGCGAAGCGAGGACGGGAGGGGGGGTCAGGAAGGGAGAGAAAAGGGCCGCGGTCCAAGGCCCGCTCCCCGTTTCCATGGAAACCTCACTCACACGCCGCCCCCCCTTCCCTCCCCGATGGCGACGGAGGCGGCGGGGGGGGGGGAGAGGAGAAGCGGGCCCGGGAAAGGGAACCGCCGGGGACCGTCCACACGCACCTGCTCCCAAGGCGGGCCCCCGCCGGGGTACAAGGGGCATTCGATCCCGAAGGAATCCAGCCAAGCGGAGCCGGAGGAGCACAAGGGCCGGCCAGCGCGGCTCCACCGATCAGCAGCGCAGCGCAAGGAACAGCGGCGGTGGCGGCACTGGCAGCGGCAGCCCGAGTGTGAGGACGAGAGCGAGCCGCCGCCGACTGCTGCTTGCTGCGGGGCCTGCCGGGAAGTGTAGTACGGTCGTCCGGCCGCCCCCACGCCCACCCCGAGCCGGGCCCTGCCCTGCGGACTACGCCTCCCAGGCTGCACCGCGGCGAGCCCTGCCCGTGCGGGAGGGGTGGTTTGCTCCGAGCCAGCCGAGTCCGGAGAGGGAAAGAAGGGGGGGTGGAGTGTTGGGGGGGGTTGAGAGGGGGAGGGGCCTCGCGCCCTGCCCGGAGAGGGGGAGAGGCTGGGCGAGGGCGGGGGGCGAGGGCGGAGACCGTCCTCCACCCGAGGGGAGGGAGAGATAAGAAGGGGCGAAGGGGAGGAGGCGGCAGCTGCTGCTGCGCCTAGGCTCTTGCTCGCCTCCCCTCTTTCCACCCCCCCGGGGTTACCCATTCACACGCACAAAACCAAGTCCTCGGGTGGTACTGGGCACCCATCCCAAAAATATGCACTGTTAGCTGTCCACACCGATGAGGTCACGGGACTGGAGAGAGAAAAGAGGAGGGGTCGGGGTACATCAAACATTGCGGTGGGGGGGAGTTAGGTGTTTTCTGGGGAGAGATCTACAATTTTGGGTAATCAAGCGGGGGCCTGAAAAGATAAAGGGGGCGCAAGGAACCCGCGTGGCGTTAAGGGAGGGGGAAGTGGAAGCCCCGAGTGCGCACGGAGCCCAAGAGGGTCAAGCGGCGGATCAGCCGAGGGCTCCGCGGTGCCTAGATTGGCGAGCGCGCCTCTCTGCGCAGCGGGGAAAGAGAGGCGAAGACCGGAGCGGTGCTGTCCGGTGGCTGCACCGACGGAGACAGCCCGCAAGCGACTCGGGAGGGCTGCAGCACGCGGATGGGAATAAGCAGGGTGCCCGTGCCGGGGGTACCTGGATCAGCCCGAGCTGATACTGCGCGCGTTCCAGGCTCCGCACCTGCGCTGGGTGGGCGCCCCCTCGGGGTTGCAGCGCAACGCGGCGTCCGAGTCTCTCTGTCTCCCGCTCGCTCGCTCGCTCGCTCGCTCCCTGGGCGGCGCAAGCCGTGATCAGCACCGGCGCGCCCCGGGGAGCGGCTGGCCTGCCTACCTCCTTCCGTCGCCTGCTCGGCTCCTCTCGGGGATGCGGCCGGAGGGAGGCGCCCCAGCTCGGCCGGAGGATCGGTTGCTGGCTTTGACCCCCAGCCGGCCGGCAGCGTCCGTCGCCTGCCTGCTTGGCGGCCACGCTCTCCTTCACGGGCTCGCAGCGCCTGCCCTAGAAGTTGCTCGAGCTTCGAAGGCCGCGATCGCCGGCCAGGCCCGCGCGAGTCCCACCTCGCGTCGGCAGCACAAGCAGAAAGCCCACGCCGCGCCGCCCTGCTCAGTCCGGCCCCCCTGTGGGCCGTCTCGGCGACGATCGAGCCCGGCTTCCCTTCCCCTGGGCCCGTCGTCTTCGCCACTGCCCAAGGCCCTCCCCCTCTGCTCGGCCGGGACCCTCCTCTCGCACCCCAGTGCCTTCCCACACGCGCCGTCTTGCCCCCTACCCTAGCCCAGCGCCCTCCCTTACCAGGATCGCAGTCCATCTAGGACGAGTGGCGTTGATCCCGTTTCCCCTCTAGTTTCTCCCCCACCTTTTTTCTGGCAGCCCCGCACGTCTTTACACCCGCGTGTGCACACACACCTCTCCTTACCAGTGTGCCGTCCGAGCGACTCGATCTCTTTGCCACACCTCCGCTTTCCCGAGCTTTAAACCGACTCCCCTCTGTATGGACCCAGCGCCTTACATCGTCTGCCCTAGCCGTTCTTCCTGCTTTTTGTATTCCGCCTCAGGGCTAGGAGTTCTTTTTACCACAACCTGGTTGGCCGGCACAGGGAAGCCCACCCCCCACCGCCACCAAGCAGCAACTATGCAATCTGGGGCTATTAAAACTGTGCGACAGGGAAGTAAGCTAGTGGGGACTTACTCTCGAGTAAGCTTCCTGAACAGCCCCCAATAATTCTTTAAGCGGGAATTCTTCTAAAGGATCCTAAAATCAGGAGGAATGTATTGTATTGCATTGCATTTTGCAGCTTTGAGGTATGCTTTGCATTTTGCAAAAAACTTTTTACAGAGATGGATGGAACTGTGATCAGGCAAAACCCACCCAACAAACCCCAATCAACAACCCTTACTACTCCTGAAGACAAATAAGTGCCTTGAAGAGGATTGACTTCCCATCAGGATAGCTCCCTCTCTCCATTTATTATTTCTGCTCCTACCTCCCCCCCCCTTGTTTCTTGCTTTTACTCAAACTTCTCTAGGAAGGCCCATTTAAGATTCCTGACCAGGTGCTCAGAGCATAAAGTCCTAAGAGGCAATTCCACTACACTACCTTAAACTGTATGTGCCCCAATCTAGAGAGCATTGTGGACTGGGGGCTAAAATTAAATTTCCATTACCTCCTGTGCTCAGGGGAAGTTTACTTCTTGTATGACTTCCCTGGTTTATGTGCACAACGTGTTGTTCTTCTAGCAGTACAATATCTCTGTGCTTCTGCCTCATCTTCCTTACTAAATACCTGCTGAAAGGCCACCTGTATTTTATGTTTCTGCCAGTGGCCAAAATCACACAGGATGTGAAAGTTAGAACAAGACAGGTCCATGAAGATGACCTCCTGGGTGTTACTATTGGACAAAGTTGCTCAGATACAACGCCTTCCACCAGTGTACCTGTGAATTCAAAAGTGGTATGTTTCAGAAGTGAGGGGAAGAAATTTAACAAATATACAGCTAAGCCTGTAATTCAGCAACCAAAGCAACACCCAGCTCCAGCTGAAGTTTCTTGCATAGTAAGAAGACATCCAGGTGATTTTGTGTAAGATGTAGACCAGAATAGGATGAACTAGCTTAGAAATTGGGGAGAGGAACAATTTACCCCCAAGGAGCACATTGCCCTTTAACTGCTCAGTGGTGGATTTCCCTAACATGGATAATGGGCCTAATAAAATAACTTCTTTCTTTCTAGCCTAATAAAATAACTCCTTTCTTTCTAGATGTAATGGGCATAGCTGAAGTATACCTGCTCTGCTGATCTATGTCACTTTAAATACTGGTTTTACAGCTGGTAAAGCATAGTGGTTTGGGCTTAGTGCAGACCAAACCATGATTTGCACTAACTATGGAGTAGCACTCACAGACTCTCAGTGTTTCCACTGTGCTCCCCCAAAAAACATTTCTCTAAGGTTCCTGCAGTTCAGAACATGCTTGCTGTTCCCCTGGCATAAAGCAGCGAAAGAAGTCACATACATTTCCCACAAATTGAAAGCAAGGTAAGAGTTAATGGTACCCCAGCCAGTATAGGGGCCAATGAGAACCCTCTGCAGCGGGTGGGGTCAGGGCAAGATGAGATCAGCACCAGAGAAGGAGAAGATGTGGGTCATGTGAGCATTTTCTGTAGGTGAATGTTAGCAGAGACCAGATGGGTCTGGGAAAGGAGACCATGCCCTTTACACCTGTTACTCGACTACAGACCCCAACATCCTTGGCTATTGGTCATGATGGCTGAGGCTGATGGGAGTTGGAGTCCCAACATCTTCAAAGGTCCCACCACCACCTTTTTTAGTCTGACCTTGCTGGGGGAAATCACACCTTGACTGGAGAGCAGCTTTGAGATGGTTCTTGTACGTACATGTACATGGCTTGATTTTTCCACTGGACGGCTTAACATCAAATGATAGCATGCATGTCTGAATGGGTGAAAAGAGCTCTTATAACACCAACAGAACATTGGCATCATCTCATATTACCTCAAACACAATATTTGCGGTGGAAAGTGACTGTAGGGGCACAGCCTTCACTAGGGATGCTATGTTAGGTCCTGGAGATGTCAGGGATTCAACTTACGACCTTCTGCATTCAAAGCTGGTACTCTACCGCTGAGCTAGGTTTCCTCTTGAAAGTTCTATCTTTGGTGTTCTGCCTACCATTCACACATGCAAACTGCACGTCTTGTGGTGCAGTAATCAAGTGAAGAAGCATGCAAGTATGAATCAGACCTTCATCTATGGGAGTTGACCAGGCAGGCAGGCACACATATTTGCAAACACCAGATAACTGATAAATCCTTAGGCAGCTGAACTGATGGCTTGAATGAGAACAATACAAGAGCGGTGAGATCCTGATAGAGACTGAAGGGAAAGAGTAGGAGAAAGAACAAAACTTCTCCTATGCTGTTACAGTGGTGACAAAGAAAGGCCATGCAAAATTTTGCTAACTGGATGTCCTCCAGACATCGTAGACTGCAACTGCTATCAACAGCAGCCAGCGCAGCTGAGATTTTGTAGCACAAAACCTCTGAAGAACGCCAGGTTTGTGAAGGCTGCAGTACAGACTTCAGTGATTTAAGTGGAGGCAGTGTTAGAAACTCACAATATATAAGCCCGGTGCAAAATGGCTCCTAAAACCAAGGTTACAGGTCACCAAAATGGAATGTCTAGTTGCTATTTGGGGCAAGTCTTACTTGATTCTCAGTTAAACATCTAGCTAGTTCAGAGGACAATCTTGAGCTAGGTTTAGAATTTTGAGAACTTAAAGAAGAAAAGCCACTTTATCCAGGGACAGTCCACATATATACTGGCCTATTCTGACCTCTTTTTCTTAATGGTGACACGGATCATTCATAACGTGGGAATATTATTCACAACTGGGAGCAGGGAAGTGGAGTGGGGTATGTGAAGACAAGCGACAACCATTAACTATAATGTTGTTGACTGCTCCACCTCAGGCAGCACAGAAAAAGCATTTTGGTTCTGAAATTGACCTTAGTTTTCCAGAGGGGAAGGGCAGTAGTAATTAATGTATTGTGCCCATACTCCCTGGAGGGAGTAGTAGTGTGGTGCTGCTTTGACTCTGGGATGATTTATTCTGAAATAACAGCAGGGTAACAGAGAAATCCAAAATGCAGAAACCCACCAGTGGGGTGCGTGCACCAGTAATCCACCAGTGCTAAATTGGTGGCATGCAAACCTCTTCTGATATGTCAGATCATAGGCCTGGATGACAGCCTTAGCAGAATTGTTCAGCCTAGGTTAGCCTGGACTACACAGATATTCAAGGGTGCCTTTGAGCATGCACAAAGTACTTCCCTGCGGCACTGTGCATCATCAAGACATAAAAAACCCTAAGTTTAGGAGAATGAACTTGCTGACTGAAGCCGGGATTTCAAGCTTTGATATGATGCTCAGTAGCAGGTCATCTGCCTTGCATGTAGAAGGTCCCAGGTTCAATCCACAGCATCTCTACGCAGGGTTGGGAAAGACTCCTGCCTGAACTCCTCGAGAGCAATTGTCAGTCAGTGTAGACAATACTGAGTTACACTGACCAATGTTCTGACTCCATCTAAGGCAGCTTCCTGAGTTCCACTCAACATGAACAACCATCTGAGCATATGGGTCCAAACCCAAGAAAGTAGGCTCTCTGCTGAAGAGAAAAAAAGGAGAAGGCTTCATTTACTACGTCCAAATTATAATCAGTCTTGCTAGAAGAGGTGTGCTCAGATTGTTTCTTTCTCCTTTGATGGGTACGAGAGTTTTGGAACATTTATTGCCAGAAATGTCACAATCTTAGACTACAGATCACTCCCAAAGCAATGCTTCCTCATCAATTTGAACCTAACGTCCCAGGATTCCTGCATAAAGACCTTCTTAGACTATGTGTATGCCATGACAAAGTTGTGTACAGCATGTAGCTGGAAGTCTCCAACACAACCCTCTCAACAGTTGTTGATTAATAAGATTTGGGACATTAGGTTTAGGAACAAATTTAATTCAGCTTAACATAGGAAGCAAGGAATCCCCATTTTTAATAATAATGCAGTGTGGCTTTCAGTTTTATTTACTATATGGAAAGCCTTCAAGATTCTGATTAACTGCCAATCAAGTGCGGATGACTATATGATGTCTATATCATCAAATATAACATATGCATCAAATATCCATTCTCATTTTCTTTTCTTTCTTTTTTGAAGTAATTGTCCCACAAGCATGACATATATTAAGGATTGCAATCAGTGGGTTTCTTTATTCCTTTAGTCATCTTGTTGTGTTTCCATGTGCCTTGCATTCTGTTGCAGGCATTTTTAACTTTTATTTGAGGAAGAGGAAGAGGAGAAGAGGATGACAAGGCACCTCTTGAGATGGGGAGGGGAGAGAATACATAGCTAGACTGCACAGGATGTTCAGTTACGGTTCTTCTGTCTCAAATCTCCCCCCTGCACGCACACCCACACCCAGAGTTTTCTGCAATGCCCAGAAAACTGGGTTGGGGGAGTGTGCGTGTTTGGAAGGCCAGAGGCCAGTTGTATGCTGGGGGAGGGGAGGAGTAGTCCGCTGCGCAAACTGACAGCGTGCCCCAGAGGACTCTGGCGAATTTCTTCTGCTTTCATGCCTGCCTTCCCGCCCCCCGCCCCCCAGCCATCGCTTAAGGGAGACCTACTGAGGGCCTCCAAAGTTCTAGCAGGTTTTTTTTTACTGTTTTCCCCACTCAACAGGGAAAAATGAGAACGGTACATTAAGGAACAGGCCCTATAATGCTTCCATTCTTTCCCAAAGCCCAACATTTAAGCCATTTGAATTTCGAAGCAAAGCCAAAACTGCTCGTCTATCTTTGCCCGATATCTTTTCAAGCTATTGGTGATGCTTTAATCAGCTGAATTAACTGCAGTGGCCTTGGGTTTTGTTCTGAGATGGATAGGAACTTTTCCAGAGAATGTGCTTTCATTAGGGAAGATGAAAAGGGGTTCATGCAACAAGAATTTAAGGGAGGAGAATACCTCAGGCAAGTGGATTTCTTTAGATCTGGACAAGCAATTCTGACTTTTAAGTCTTGAGGCAAGTTAAGTTAAGTTATATTATGTTGCAGAGGTAAACATCTGGAGACCGCCAAGCTGAGGAAAGTTAGTTTAAAGCGTTCTGCTAGGAATGGGTTTAAAATCTCAACTTTGTCAGGAAGCTCCCTAGGTAATATTGGCCTTGTTTCTGTCTGTCTTTTGCTATCTCTCTCTCTCTCTCTCTCTGAATAACCTACCTCACAGGGTTGTTATGAATATAAAGAAGTGGGGAGGAAACCATGTACACTACCCCAAATCCCTCAGAAGTAGAATGGAATATAAGCATCAATGGAATATAAGCATCATAAACATATGCATATTATTCAAACCTAGTAACATCAGTGCTATTTTTCCAGAAAAAGAGGTGTTGGAACTCACCATGAATGCCTCCCTAATTCTCTTAGAACAGCAGTGATGCTCACCTGAGATGTGCCAGATCTGAGTTCCAGTGAGTTCTGGCTGGGGAAATAAGCCCTGAGTGACACAATGCAAAAATTAACCTCTGAAAACTGGATAAATTATCAAACACCATTTCATTACTAGCACATCTCTTTCCTGTCTTTCCATTCTTAATAGAACTCTCCAGGTGGTGAAAAACCATCTTCAAAGACATAAACAGTCCAATAAAGCAGCACAAGACTGAACCACTAATAGCACACATTTTAAAATAGCTTGCAATATCATATTGACAGAAGTCAGAACAAAAACCAGAACCATTTCCAATTGCTTTGATGAGCTCCCTGATCAAATGCCTTTCAGTGCAGGAGTGTGCTACCTCCACTGTCAGCGGCTGTGTGCTTCTGAATGCCAGTTGCTGCAAACTGCAGGAGGGGAAAGCAGTGCTGTGTTCAGGTCCTGCTTGCATGTCTCCTGCAGGCATCTGGCTGGCCACTGAGAGAACAGGATGCTGGACTAGATAGGCTTTTGACCTGAACCAGTGGGGCTCTTTTTATGTTCTTATGGTCAACTTGTTTCCTAAAGGAGCTGTTTAAGTGGGGTGCTTCTTGGCAGTGCCTTAACTGAAAAGCTTTTATACATCCAGTGATGGTTTTTGAAATCCAAAATCTGCACAATTTGGTGGTCTGGTCTTGCTTCCTTCCAGTCAGCATCCAATGTGGGGGAGAATTCTGCCCATCTCTGGCTGGAGGCAACTGAAGCATTTAATCTGCTCTAATGATGCAGAATGACCTGCAAAGAAGATCCCCATTGCCAGGGCCAGAGTCAACCTGATCTCTTAGCAAAGACTCTCTCTCCCCCCCCCCATTAAGTTTCCCACTATCTCGCTCTCCCTCACAGCTTACCTGGTAGTAGCGGCAACACCACTTCCAGAGTATCATTCCAGGGCATTATGGGAAATTTAAAATGAAGGGGCTCATGGATGCAGCTACCCATAAACACAGACTAGGGCACATGGCAGTACTGCTGGGCTCTGCTGGAGTAACAGGGTACCAGCTGCTTGCAGCAGACCTCTCCACTGCATCTATCCCAGCCTTTTTCAACCTGTGAGATGTTGTTGGACTACAATTCCCATCACCCCTAGCTAGCAAGGCCAGAGCTCAGGGATGATGGGAGTTGTAGTCCAACAACATCTGGGGACTCACAGGTTGAGAACTGCTGTAAAGGTAAAGGGTAAAGGGACCCCTGACCGTTAGGTCCAGTCGTGGCCGACTCTGGGGTTGTGGCGCTCATCTAGCTTTATTGGCCGAGGGAGCCGGCGTACAGCTTCCAGATCATGTGGCCAGCATGACTAAGCCGCTTCTGGTGAACCAGAGCAGCGCACGGAAAAGCCGTTTACCTTCCCGCCGAAGCGGTACCTATTTATCTCCTTGCACTTTGACGTGCTTTTGAACTGCTAGGTTGGCAGGAGCAGGGACTGAACAACGGGAGCTCACCCCGTCGCGGGGATTCGAACTGCTGACCTTCTGATCAATAAGTCCTAGGCTCTGTGGTTTAACCCACAGCGCCACCCGCTTCCCTTTTTGAGAACCGCTGATCTATCCTTAATACTGTGTCAGTCATGCCTCCTGAAGTGGGATCCCCTTGATGGCACATCATTCTTTCTTCCTACACAATTCAAAAGTGAATCTTTTGCACCCCAGACCAAAAGCCCCAGTTTTCAGCACTCCTTCTCCATTTGCTCAGTTTCCAAATATCTTCGTTTTTATTGCATTTCAATCACTTCATTACATTGATGTTTGAATCGTTCACACTGATTGGCAGCAGCTCTGCAAGGCTCCAGGGAAGGGTTTCTCTCACACCTACCTGGAGACACCAGAAATCGAATCTGGGACCTTCTGTATGCAAAGCAGACTGAAGAGGGACGTGATATGCTGTGATTACTAAGACCCAGCATGGGTTTCTCAAAAATAAGTCATGCAAGACGAATCTCTCTCTATCTCTTTTTTTGATGGAATTACAAGCTTGGTGGATAAGGAGAATGCTGTGAACATAGTGTATCTTGACTTCAGTAAGGCTTTTGACTAAGTTCCCCATGATATTATTGTGATGAAGCTAGGTTGACCAAGGTAACTGTTAGGTGGATTTGTAGCTGGTTGACTGACCAAACCCAAATACAGTGGTACCTCAGGTTAAGTACTTAATTCGTTCCGGAGGTCCGTTCTTAACCTGAAACTGTTCTTAACCTGAAACACCACTTTAGCTAATGGGGCCTCCTGCTGCCACTGCGCCGCCAGAGCACGATTTCTGTTCTCATCCTGAAGCAAAGCTCTTAACCCAAGGTACTATTTCTGGGTTAGCAGAGTCTGTAACCTGAAGCATATGTAACCTGAAGAGTATATAACCTGAGGTACCACTGTAGTATTCATTAATGGTGTCTTGTCATTCTGGAAAAAAGTGACAAGTGGGGTACCACAGGGTTCTGTCTCGGACCCACTGTTGTTTAACATATTTATAAACAACTTGGATAAAGAAATTGAGGGGATGCTCATCAAATTTGCAGACGATCCCAAACTGGGAGGGTTAGCTAATGCCACAGAAGACAGAATCAGAATTCAAAATGACCTTAACGGATTGGAGAACTGGGCCCAACCTAACATAATGAATTTAAACAGGGGCAAATGTGAAATTCTGCACTTAGGCAGGAAAAACCAGATGCACAAATATAACATGGGGTACACCTGGTTTACTAGCAGTACATGTGAAAAGGATCTTGGGGTCTTAGTGCACCACAAACTTAACATGAGTCAACATTGTGCTGCAGCACCAAAAATAGCTAATGCTATTGTAGGCTGCATCAACAGAAGTACAGTGTCAAAATCAAGGGAAGTAATAGTAGCACTCTGTTCTGCCTTGGTCAGACCACATCTGGAATACCGTGTCCAGTTGTGGGCACCACAATTTAAGAAGGATGTTGACAAGCTGGAACGTGTGCAGAGGAGGGCAACCAATGATCTGGAACCCAGGTCTTATGAGGAGCGGTTGAAGGAGCTGTGTATGTTTAACTTGGAAAAGAGGAGGCTGAGAGGAGATATGACAGCCATCTTCAAATATCTCAAGGGTTGTCACATGGAAGAGGGAACAAGCTTGTTTTCTCCTGCTCTGGAGAGTAGGACTGGAACCAGTGGCTTCAAGTTACAAGAAAGGGGATTCCAACTCAACATCAGGAAGAACTTCTGATAGTAGGAGCTGTTTGACAGTGGAATGGTCTCCCTCAGGATGTGGTGGACTCTCCTTCATTGGAGGTTTTTAAAGCAGAGGTTGGATGGCCATCTGCCATAGATGCTTTAGCTGAGATTGCTGTATTGCAGGGGGTTGGACTAGATGACCCTCGGGGTCCCTTCCAACTCTGCAGTTCTATGGTTCTACGATTCAACTACTCAAAGGGCTGTCGCACAAAAGAAGAAAAGGGCTTGTTCTCCACTGCCCCGGGCTATGTACACACTATAGCTTTAAAGCACATTCAAAGCACATTCTTTCCCTCAAAGATTTATGGGCAACTGTAGTTTACCCCCTCAGGGAACTACAATCCCCAGCAACACTTAACAAATGATAGTGCCCATAATTCTTTGGGGAAATCCATGTGGTTTAAATGTATGGTGTGCATGCAGTGACACCTTAAGAGATTCAGGCTGTGTATACACTATACCTTTAAAGCACATTCAAAACACATTCTCTTTCTCAAAGACTTTTGGGCACTATCATTTGTTAAGTTTTGCTGGGGATTCCTCATAAAATTCTAGGCACTTTTGTTTGTTAAGGATTGCTGGGGATTGTAACTTGGTGAGGGGTAAACTACAATTCCCCAGAATCCTTATCAAACTAAAGTGCCCAGAATTCTTTGAGGAAATTATTTTGCTCTGAAGGAATATTATGTACATAGCCCCACTGCAGAAAGTCAGGCCAGCTCTGTGATTCTAAGGCTACATCGGCAGCACACCTTTAAAACATTGTTATACCACTGTCACAGTCATGGCTTCCCTCCCCTCAAAGAATCCCAAGAGCTGTCATTTGTTAGGGATGCTGAGAGCCATTAGGACAGTGATGGCCAAACTTGGCCCCCCAGCTATTTTTGGACTACAACTCCCATCCTCCTTAGCTAACAGGACCAGTGGTCAGGGATGGTGGGAACTGTAGTTCCAAAACAGCTGGAGGGCCGAGTTTGGCCATCACTGCATTAGGAGATCCCTCTTCCCCTCAAAGAACTAAAATTCACTCTTCCCAAGGAACTCTGAGAACTGTAGCTCTGTGAGGGAAATCGGAGGGAAATTGTAGCTCTGTGAGGGAAATCGGAGGGAAATTGTAGCTCTGTGAGGGAAATCAGAGGCCCCTTAAACAACTCTCAGCACTCTTAACAAATTACAGTCCCCAGAATGATTTAGAGGAAGCCATGATGGTTGAAATGGTATCATAGTGCTTTAAAGGTGTGGTGCGGGTGTGACCAAAATGACAACAGCAACATGAATGCAACGCTGGCCGGGAACATCACTGGTGCCAGCTTTTCAACGGGCTGTTTCTACTATGTGTTGATCCCCTCACTCCTGCCCCTTGAGGTTTGGCAGTCAGCTGTGACACATGCCCCTCAATCTAGCCCCAAGTATACTTCCAGTTTCAACTGTTTGCTTCAGTTATCATGTTGGGAAAGAGCTTAAGATAAGGGAGATATTGATTTGCAGGGAAATGGGCTGTGCCTCGGCGGCAGAGCATCTGCTTTGCATGCAAACGGTCCTGAGTTCAAACCCCAGCATGGGTTGGGAGAGATTCCTGTTTGAAACCCTGGAGAAGACTTATTGATATAGATTGATGGACCAGTTCCTATTTTACCAATCCATACTGACTTGAGAATTACAGAAAGACCACATAGCTGACTTTAGCTCACATTTCCATCGCTCAACCCATGCCAACAATGTAGCATCCTGCAGCAAATCAAAATGGCGGCTAAAATCGACTGTCTGGCTGTGTTCTGAGTAAAGTTTCTTGCGGGCACAACCAAGTAATCTCACCAGGGCCTAGTGACAGAAGTTCCACACTTTGCTCAGGGCCACCTCAGACCTCAAGCAGTCCATGGTGAGCAGCAAAGAGAAACTTCTGGACCTCTCTCAGGTCTATGTTCAGTTTCTGAGGTACTCCTCTTTGTCCCCTCTGAGGAAACAGCGCAATTGGCAGGGACAACATAGCATGGCCTTTTCAGCTGTAGCACTGAAACAGGAAAGTACCTTGTCAAGGGTTCTGTTTTTGCCTGCTCTTGAACAAGCTCCCAAATGTTATTCTGGCAGGGTTTTATTTTCATTTGTTTTAACTACAGCTTATATATAGCAATGTGTTTTATGTACTGGATCAGACCAAAGGCCCATCCTATCCAGAATGATGACTACAGGAAGCCTGCAAGCAGGAAGTGAACCGCATAAGCACTCTTATGCTCGCTCTCCTGCAACAGCTATTTGTCAGTGTACGACTGTCCCCTACTGCGGAGGCAGAATATAGGAATCGGGGCTAGTTAGCCACTGAAAGCCTTATCCTCCATGAATTTGTGTAAACACCTTAAAGCCACATTAGTGGCAATTACCACATCCTTTGGCATCAAATTCCATTGTGTTTCACTATGCACTTTATGAAGAAGTCTATTACTTTGTGTGTCCTGAATCTTCCAACGTTCTGCTTCCCTGGACGGTCCCAAGTTCTAACAATATGAGAGAGGGAGAAAAGTATCTACTGTACCCACTTTCTTCACCCCATACATAATTCAACTCTGTCATGTCCCCTGTAACTTGCCTTTTTCTAAAAAGCCCAAAATACTGTAAGCTTTACTTCACGTGGGCTTGCTGCAGCCCCATCACCGTTTTACTTGCTCTTTACTGAACCTTTCTCTGCAATTTCTACAACTGAGGTGCAGCAACCAGAACTCAACACTGTATGTGCAGCTGCACCATAGATTTGTATAACTGTGTTATGTTATTGGCAGTTTTATTTTCGCTCCCTCCCCTAGCGTCTCTTACGATGCTGTTATCGCTGCATATTGAAAACAATTGGGTTTTCACTCGCTTCATCACACACACACACACACACACACACACGCTCAAATTCTGCAAGCCACCTTGAGCATACTTGTCATAGAAAGACATAATATAAATGTTAAAATAAATAAAGTGACAGAACAATCCCATGCATGTCTACTCAGAACCCCACTGAGTTCCATGCGAACTTGCTCTCAGGTAAGTGGGCACAGGTAAGTACGACAGTGTAAGGCAGTTGTCATAATGTCAAGACTAGGACCAGGGAGACCAGGGTTCAAATCCCAACTCATCCACTTATTTATGCATTTGTCGAACTTATATCCCAGCACTTCCTCCAAGGAGCTCAAGGCGGTTAATGGTTAATGGTTCTCCTCCTCCTCAGTTAATCCCCCAAACAACCCTGTGAGGTACCTTAAACTGAGATGCAGTGACTGATCCAAGGTCACCCAGTGGGGATAACCTCCGGGTAGGCATACACGAGATTGCACTGTACATACGTAAGATTGCACACCCCATCGAAAACCCCGCCTGTATTCACAGGTATTCCAGTGCTCCCTTTCCTCGCCCCACATTTTATTCCTATGCGTCTTATTCCGACCAATAACAAGAAACTTTTCTGCAAAGTTGCACGATCTTCCACATTAGAAGAAACACACACACACACATACATACATACATACATACAAACACACACACACACACAGCCGAGTGCGGTGCGTGCAAGCTAAGCGGCGGAATGTGTTACTTCCCGGGTCGTGTGCAAGGATTACCTCATGCGGCACAATGGCAGACAAACACGTGTTCCCACCTTCGCCCTCCAGCGGCTTCGGAACGCGTCCGTGGGGCACGATCGCCTCGGCGCCACCGCATCCTCCGCGAAAAAGGCTGGTCGCGTGAAGAGGGAAGAGGGCGGAGTTTGTGGCAGAATGTACGCAAGCAACCACCGTGCGATTGGCTTTCGGAGAAAGGATTGTGGGAGTTTAGGGGAAGATGGCCAGGGAGGGGTCTGCGGGGCCGAAGCAACGTGTGAAAGGGAGGGATGGCGAGGAGGAAGCGGGGAGTGAACCGATCGGGGCTTCAACACGCCCGCACGCGCAAAAGGGAGTCTCGGAATGTGGAGATCGGTTCTGGCTGCTTCTCTTAAAGTGCGGCAAGCTTTCGGATTCGCAACGAGCCTCTCTCTCTTCCCTTTCCTTACGCGGGTCGCTCAAGCCCCTAAATTATCAAAAGTTCTTGAACGGCCGGGTTAGGCTCTGTTTGTGTCGATCGCTTCTTGGGGAGGCAAAGAGAACAAAAGGATGGTGATTGAATTGGGAGTACCTAACCAGGGGCTAGTTCTCAGACTGCACGAATCTGAAAATTTGAGGGGTTTGGTGGGAGGAGTAGAAGAATACGAATCGCGCTCCGATGAACCCTAAAATCCACAGCAGGGCGGTGCTTGTATTAGGACCCAGCCAAAATGTCACAAAAACAGTGGCGAGGTTTCGAGCTGTCCAGAGTTCTTCGTCGAGTAAGATGTCTACACGAAGGGAGCAAAGAAAGAATTGTTTCATTTTTAAGGGATTCAGACAAACATACCCGAGCCGGCATTCGATTTGGGCGTCACGGGTATCTTCTTTGCTCAGCGCAGAGTTAAAAGGAAAGTGGGTGGCCTCTGCCTTATTTGTTAATTATTTAATTAATATGTTTTTACCTTGCCTTTCAAAACCCCAATCGTCCCCAGCACAACTTGCAATAGACTGCAATAATGCACACACAGAGAGAGTTATATACACAAGCCTCAAACCCACCCAACCCAGCGGTCTTTAGTCCCCTGACTAATAAACGGGACCAGAAGTGCTTCCGCTCTGCAGTCCTGGAGCAACTGTCAGTTGCAGCCGAGTGCTATTTGGGAAGGGCAGGGAGGGGGGCGGTGCAGGGAGAGGGACGCAAGCTTCTTGCAACTTCTGCTTCTTAGGAGCCCAGGGTGGTCAACCCCTTGCCCGTGGTGACTGGTTCCAGCCACAGCCAATGACAGGCAGAGCTACTCCATTCCGCTTGTAAGCAAGAAGATAGGTGGTGGACTGGCTGAGAGCAGACCAAGGTTGCCCTAGCGCAAGCAGACCCTCCCCTGCCAGGGGACCCTTGTTTCCTTCCTGGTAAGCCAAGTGTGCAGCAATATTTACCTGGAGAAGTTCACTAACGGAATAGAACTTTGTTTCTCAGGAGTCGTGCAAGAACAGGCGATGCTCTCAGAGCAGAATATAAAGTTGCCTTTTATTTGCCAGTGAACTGAGATATGCATAGCTGGCAACTTCTTCCTTCTTCTTCCTGGCAAGGGCCCTTTCGCTTTCAGCAGCTACACAGCAGGTGGATATTCCACAGGGGAAGCTTTTCTTCAGCATAAATGTGCATTGATGGAGAAACAGTCCTGTGCTGAATTCCTGGCTGCCATGCAAGGCGATAACTCACCTTCTCTATAGATGACAACTCATCTTTCTCCATGGGAATGCAGAGCACACACCTTCATACTGGAGTTTCTGTTAATGACTACTTCCCCCTATTAATACATTTGCCAATATCAAAGGTGCATTTTTCATTCCCACAGAGGAGGTGAGTTATCATCTCGTTGATCAGAGTTTAAAGCAGCCCAGATTGCTGGGAAACAATAAAAGGGAGACTTTTTGCTGGTGTACTTTCAACTCCTTTCCTGACAGAGGCTGCAGCAGTAATATGACAGCTGGAAACTCAACCAGTAGTGTTTTATGTGTCTTGGAACTACTGCCATGAGAAGCACAGCCTTTTGGATTTTGGCTTTATAGAGGCACAGAAACCTCTGCCTCAGACCCATGGCTTTGTTTAGGCAAGTCACTTATCTCTCGACCTTTGCTTCCCCTTCTGCAAAAAGGGAATGAAAGTGACCTGCCTTACAGGGCTCTTGAGAGGACAGCCATGAGAAAAAGAATGCGGGGGGGGGGGGAGAGAGAAAGGTCCACAAACTCAACAGTACCATGTTGAAATATTTTTTCTACTGTATCAGCATTAGCATGTGTGGTGGGTTATAAGACAGTGGCAAGTTCTGACAGATGGATCCATGGAAGTTTTGTGTATTTATTTAGGACAATCACACACTTCCCTTCACAAACTCTTACCCCAGACTGATTCCCAGTGCAATTTAAAGCACAATATTATAACCATAATGGCTAATAGTTGTTACGCATGATTGAAAACTGAGCCTCCATTTGCAGTTGCAGTGCAAATCTGAGATCCTGGGGCCAAATGGAGAGGTACAAAGCCTTCCTTGAAAAAAAATGGCTGGCTACTCTTGGAAACATGTTGTTAGACTAAAAGAGCCTGGGTCTGATACAACAGGGCTCTTCTTACATTCTTAAAACTGCTACTATAAGAGACTCAACATTTAAAGTGGTGTCCCTTGGAGGATGGAGCAAACTTGTTTTCTCCTGCTCCAGAGGTTAGGACCTGAACCAATGGCTTCAAGTTACAAAAAAAGGAGATTCTGACTTAACATCAGGAGGAAGTTTCTGACGGTAAAAGCAGTTTAACAGTGGAACAGACTCCCACAAGAGATGGTGGGCTCTCCTCCCTTGGAGGCTTTTAAGCAGAATTTGGATGGCCACCTGTCATGGATGCTTTAGTTGAGATTCCTTCATTGCCAGGAATGAACCAGAGGAGCCTCAGGGTTCCTTCCAACTCTAGAAGAAGAAGAAGAGGAGTTTGGCTTTGATATCCCGCTTTATCACTACCCTAAGGAGTCTCAAAGCGGCTAGCATTCTCCTTTCCCTTCCTCCCCCACAACAAACACTCTGTGAGGTGAGTGGGGCGGAGAGACTTCAAAGAAGTGTGACTAGCCCAAGGTCACCCAGCAGCTGCATGTGGCGGAGCGGAGACACGAACCCGGTTCACCAGATTACAAGTCTACCGCTCTTAACCACTACATCAAACTGGCTCTCCAATTCTATGCTTCTATAGTTAGAGTAGGATGGGGGAATTGTGGCCCTCCAGATGTTTCTGGACTCCCAGTACATCCAATGGTCAGGGATGACAGCAGCTGTAGTCCAGCAATATCTGCAGAGCCATAGGTTCCATATCCCTGAATTGGGTAAGAACCTTGAGAAGCCAGGGTTCGAGTTTCCAGTAAGTCGTAAAGCTGTCTGGGTGGCCTTGGGCCAGTCTCTCTTAGCCTCTCCTTGAAGTCCTCTAGTGCCCCCAAACCCTGCCAGTAACTGCTCCAATGTCAAATTGCTCCGACCATAAAGGAGCGTCTCCTAATATTCAACTAAAATTCACCCTCCTCTTAAGTCTATTCAATTTCTTGCCCTGCCCTCTTGGGCAGCAGAGAGTAATTATCTTCAGATACTTGATAAGAGAAGACTCCCTGGAAAAGACCCTGATGTTGGGAAAGGTTGAGGGCACAAGGGGAAGGGGACGACAGAGGACGGGATGGTTGGACAGTGTTCTCGAAGCTATCAACATGAGTTTGACCAAACTGCGGGAGGCAGTGAAAGACAGGAGTGCTTGGCGTGCTCTGGTCCATGGGGTCACGAAGAGTTGGACACGACTAAACGACTAAACAACAACAACTTGATACTTGAAGACTGCTGTCATGTTGCTGTGGTAATAATTGCCCCCTGACTTCCCAGTCTTCTCTTCTCTAGGCTAATCATACCAAACTCTGTTCATCTTTTCTGAAATAACTTGCTTTCTATACTGTTGACCATCTACATTGCTTCCCTCTTAACCTATTCCAATCTGTTTATAAGAACGGAAGAAGAGCCCTGCTGGCTTGGCAGGACCTGAGTGCAATTGTCCCCTGTCCCCACCACTTGTGATTCCCAGCAATGCATATTCAGAGGCATACCAGACCTCTCATCTCTAGAGCAAGCGAACCATTTGGTAACACAGCAGGTCTCAAGCTTGCCCACTTACCTCATTGAGCACCTGGGTTAATAACCTTGTTGCTAGTCACTTGATCAATACAAATGAAAATGCTTTCAGAAGTACATAACAGCAGCTCTGCTGGAGCAGACCAATATCCCCAGCTAATCAGGCATCCTATTTTTACAGTGGCTAACCAGAAACTAAAGTGGAAAGGCTGTCAGAAGGACCTGAGTGCAATAGCATTCTCCCTTCCTGTAGTTTCCAGCAAGTGGCATATTCAGAAGCATTGCTGCCTCCAATTGTGGAGGCAGAGCCAAGCCACAGTGGCTAGTGACTATTGACAACCCCATCCTCCATGAATTTGCCTAATTCTTGAGCTGGGGAGCCAGTGTGGTGTAGTGGTTAAGAGCAGTAGACTCGTAATCTGGGGAACCGGGTTCGCGTCTCCGCTCCTCCACATGGGTGACCTTGGGCTAGTCACACTTCTTTGAAGTCTCTCAGCCTCACCCACCGCACAGAGTGTTTGTTGTGGGGGAGGAAGGGAAAGGAGAATGTTAGCTGCTTTGAGACTCCTTTGGGTAGTGATAAAGCGGGATATCAAATCCAAACTCTTCTACTCTTCTTCTATCCAAATTAGAATCAGAATCATAGTTGGAAGGGACCCTGAGGATCATCTAGTCCAGTGTTTAGCAAACTTGGATCTCCAGCTGCTGTTGGACTACAACTCCCATCATCCCAGTGGGCAGGAATGGTGGGAGTTGTAGTCCAACCACAACTGGAGACCCAAGTTTGAAAAACACTGATTTAGTCGAACCCCCTACTACTATACTGTGAATATGCAGCTGTTGCATATGGGGATTTAACCTGCAACCTTGGTGTTATCAGCACAATGGTCTAAACCTATTGAGATATACACACACTGGTGGCCATCACTACATCACCATCTTAATAGTGTGACCCACAGACCTGAACACAATACTCCAAATGAGATCTGAGTAGTGCAGATGGAACATTGGAAGCTGCCTTGCGTCAGACCATTGGCTGATGTAGCTCAGCACTCTCTTAGTTGTGGTTCTCCAGGGTTTCAGACAGGATTCTGCCCCAGATCTACCTGGAGATTCTGGGGATAGAACCGGGGACTTCTTGCACACAGGTGAGCTGCAGCACTTCCACCAAATGCAGGGCCATGGCTACAGGGGTTTAGCCAGGTTTTTTGCCCCGGGTGAAGCTTCCAGAGGAGTGTCAGTGAGGCTCCCAGCCTGTGTGTGTGTGTTTGTGCGTGCACACACACAAATGCACGATGGGAGGTGTCAAACTGGGTCTTTCACCCGGGTGAAATGAAGTCAAGTTTCGCCCCTGCCAAATGGAACAAAACAAAGCCCACACTTTTGTCTCCCATCCCAGAGGTGTGTGATTACTCGGTACAGTAGTGAAACAAACCACTCTGCCAGAAAGCCTCAGACTGCATGTAAAGCAGGAGATTTCTGTTTAGATTTCCTAAAAACATCATGGGTAGAATGGGAGGTGATTTGATCAGGACCGTCCTCCCTATACAGATACTAAAATTCAAATCCTAGCCCCTGCTACCTGATATTAGCTGTATTGGGGGAAACATAAAAGACAGAGCAAGAGCTGGGCAACAAATTACTGCAGGTGCAATTTGCATTGGGGAAGGGGAACTGCTGCAGGGTATGGAATGGAATTGCATCTTCCCAACACACACGCCAGCTGCTTAATCTTGTGCTCCCACAATATGGGCCCGATCCAAACTGGGCTCTGTATAACTTCCTTTACAAGTAGATCAATATATTAGAAGATTAGAGTTGAACATTCGTGCTGCTTTTTATTTGATTTTACTTTGCTTAATATTTGTATCCCACTTTTCCCAAATGCTGAGCTCA
Source organism: Podarcis filfolensis (assembly GCF_964270895.1). Taxonomy (NCBI): domain Eukaryota; kingdom Metazoa; phylum Chordata; class Lepidosauria; order Squamata; family Lacertidae; genus Podarcis; species Podarcis filfolensis. Next base: position 17,893,491 of record NC_139617.1, read on the forward strand.
AAGCAGCTCACAATAGTTACGATAGCATTAAAAAACAACGACTAACACTGTGATCACTGTAATAACAAACGAAGCAGCATATAAATAAAGCAAACAATAGCAACAAATTAATCAAAACTTTGTAAACTAATAATGTTATAGTAATTCAAAATACCAGAAAGAGTTGCTGCACACCAGCCCTATGGTGGCTTAGTTGTTTGTACCATGAAGTTAGGTCAAGCAGTTATAATCTCAAACTTCTCAGTGCATTTTCACATCACTTTCCTTACTGAAAAAAAAATCCTTTAAAAAAGTGGATTGATTGTACAAGGGTACAAAATCCACTTTAATTATGCAACCTGAATCTGACCATGCACAACTGAATTCTACTCATAAAGTAGCAATAGTCTGGAAGCAGCCAGTCACATGGATCTCCCAGGTAACATGTAAGAACAGTACATCCTATGTTTGCATATATTCATTATTTCTTCTCTTTGCATCTCCCATTTCTGCCTTCCCTCTGTTGACTCCTCCACTGTCAAAATTTCAGTTGTAGAGAATTATACTAAATTGATGACTAAGTAGTACATTCCATATAAACTGACCAAGATAACAGGTAACGATATAATTCTCTGGGTTGGAAATGTGGCCATTGCATAGTGGGGCTTCCTATTACATGTGGTTATCATGCCAAGCTAACAACAAAGCTTTAGCGTTGCTTCCCCCTCACAAATAAATTGTCTGACTAGATCAGATTTAAAATCAGACTTGCTGGGGTTGGTGATATCAAAGCTTTGGGAGAGCCTGTGGCATTTCCAGTTCTAAATAGTCTGGGTGAGAAAGGCCTTTGACTGAGACCCTTGACAGCTGCTGCCAGTCAGTGTGGACTGAGCTACTGAGCTTGATAATGCAGTTTCTTATGCTTCCTGTATTAGAACCCATGGGGTATGGTGGTTAGAGCAGGTATGGGGCACCTGTGATCCTCCAGATGTTTAATGCTGCTGGAGTTCAACTCCCATCAGTCCTAGCCAGCAGGGCCATTGGTCAGGGGTGATCAGAGCTGTAGCTGCATTCAGACAACATCTGGACAGCCATAGGCTCCCTATCCCTGTGCAAGAATGGCCACATCTGCACTATGCAGATTCTTCAACATCAACTTCATTGGACTGGTCATGATGCCTGGTTATCGTCTTCCAAAGCAACTACTCTATTCCGAACCTAATAATGGAAAGCGTAATGCTGGTGGTCAACAAAAGAGGTTTAAAGACTGTCTCAAGGCAAATCTAAAAAAATGTAGTATAAACACTGACAATTGGGAAACACTGGCCTGCGAGCGCTCCAGTTGGAGAGCAGCCTTTACCAAAGGTGTCATGGGCTTTGAAGACACTTGAACTCAGGACGCAAGGGAGAAACGTGCTAAGAGGAAGGCACGCTTGGCAAATCCACACTGTGATCAACTCCCACCCAGAAACCAATGTCCCCACTGTGGAAGGACGTGTGGATCCAGAATTGGCCTCCACAGTCACTTAAGGACTCATTGTTAAAACCGTGTTTATGGAAGACAATCTTACTTGGCTACGAGTGATCACCAGAGAAGAAGAAGAACAAGAACAAGAACAAGAACAAGAAGATGCATTTAATGCAGTATCACACCACTGTAAACACTTGTGATTTTCCCCAAAGAATCATAGAACTGTACTGTATTTTGTTAAGGGTGCTAAAAATAGAGAGGGAGACCTCTTTTCCCCTCACAGAGCTGCAATTCCCAGAGTTCCCTGGGAAGGGGGACTGACTGATAAATCACTTTGGCAGAGGGAGCATATGGCAGAAGGAAGGGCTTTCCACAGTGCAGAGCAGGAGCAAAAAAAAAAAATGCGCAAAAAATGTGCCTGTAATATTATATCAGTGTTTCCCTAACTTGGGTCTCCAGCTGTTTTCGACTACAATTCCCATAATCCCTGACCACTGGTCCTACTAGCTAGGGATGATGGGAGTTGTAGTCCAAAAACAGCTGGAGCCCCAAGTTTGGGAAACACTGGATTATATAGAGCGTGGTGCCATGAGTAAAATTCCCCATTTGATATGAGTCAGGAGTTCTCAGACTGTGGTCTGTGGACTGCCAGTGGTCTGCTAGCTTCAATCAGGTGGCTGTGGCATGTCTATATTAAACATTCATACTGGTTTTTAACTGCTTTTTAAAAAAAATATTATATCTTATTGTATTGTAGTTTGAAATCTATGGAATGCAAATTGTACTACAATGAAATACAAGATGAGAAACAAAAGAAGCAATAAAAGTATTGTTTAAAACTATACAGCATTTAGCACTGCTACTATAGGCAGAGAACTCGCTGAAGTGGTCCAAGACCCTCAGCAATTTTCAAGCAGTCTGTTAAGAAATAGATGGGAAGCCACTGGTGTAAGCGATCTTATTATTTACTGTTATAACAGTAAGTGCATTTTAAGTTCTTAGGAATTTTCAGACCTCAGACACAGGGGCTGTGGCAGAAGAGGGTGGGGACTTTAGGAATGAAGAAGACAACCCCCCCCTTTTTTTTAACACAGTTCCCTCAACTTGCCAGATTGCTGCTTTGTTCCAAAGCACACACAGGATGGCTTTTGTAAAAGAGAAAACGGAGCTTGCTAAACTACTCCAGCAGGAACATCAAACTCTCCAATAATTCAAAGTTTCCTGGTCCAGAGTTTTACAGCAACAAGGATTTACTTGCAGCTAAATCTGGAGAACCCTCCAAATATGTTGCAAACAGCTCCCCACCACCACCACCTTCAGCTATAACCAGCCGTAACAAGCAGAACATCCTCCCCATGCGGTAATGTGGCCATAAAACACACACACACAAACCCCTTTATTCAGAGGCTGCATTTCAGGAATCCAGGACCAAGGGTCACAAAAAGCTTCCCTAGCATACAGCAAAGAGAAGGTAAGAGGCCACAATTCACTAAGGGAACTTCTCCTGTGCAAGCCTCATTGGTATGGCTGGGAGCACATGGGGGCACCACAGAATGTTGGGGAAGGGCTGTAGCTCAGCGGTAGAGCATCTGCTATGCATGCAGAAGGCCACAGGTTCAATCACCAGCATCTGCAAGTAGGGCTGGGAATGTCCTCCACCTGACACCCCAAGACAGCCACTGCCAGGCGGTGCTGATGCACCAATGGGCTAATCTGGTATAAGACAGCTTCCTATGACAAAGCCAGAAATGGTTTTTCCCTGCTTTGTCCTGTTCCCACCTGTCTGGCTGCCCTGGCCAAGCCTCCACACAACCTGTTTTTCCTTTCTTCTTGCCATATTTCCTGACCCATCCTGCTGAATTTCAGCGGCACTGTCTGTGGTTTCAAGCTGCTGCATAGACTCGGGAAGTCAGAAAAGGTTGAGCAACCTTGCAGAGCAGCCATTATTTTATCACTCTTTTTTACTCAAACCTTGAATCAGCTTTGGTGGCCCAACCTCAGTTCCGGGTGGAGTAGGAAGGAGCAAGTGCTTTTGTAAAGCCAGGAGTCCTGGGCTCTTCCTTGAGAAATGTGGAACAGCGGAACACCTCCTATAAGCAAAGTATTCTCTCTCTTGCTACTCAATTCCTAGTCCTAGCCTCTTTCTCTACCAACACCAACAAAAGGGCTCTCTTGCCAAGTCTGGAGGTGGCATTTTTAGGCAAGGCTGAAATTACCTAATGAACTGGTGATTCGCCTAAACCAAAAAAAGATTAAGAAATGTTTGAGTTAAAAGTGGCTCCTGGGTCTGAGAAGGCTGAAGTCTACTAACCCCTGAGAAGCCCAAGGCTCCTTTCCCATGTTTTGCATTTCCATCGCAGAAAGCAGGTTGTGGGAAATAGGTTGTGGGAAAGGGGCGGCTACCCACGCGTCGAACGTCACATGGCATGACAGCACACACGTGCATTTGGCATACCTGCAAGGGAAGCCTCAGCCAAACTAGGGTTACGCGGCTACAGCAAATTGCACTCGTGACTGTCAACCGCCCCCACCCCGCCAAACATCCGTTACCACAGCGGGCAAAGTCGCCTTTAACTGTGCTCCCGCAAGAGCTTTACAGACGTGCGCGGCGTTCTGACATAAAGTGGGGACACAGAGAATAGAGATAGGTGTACAGTACCTAGTTTCGTGGCTAGGGAACGCATTCATTTTTCTTGTGGGTCCTAACTGTGAAAGAAGCCGCGGCTCGAACATTACTGCGTCCCCACTCCAGACATTCAGTGAGGCTGGACGAACGGGGGTGACGAAGTGGGCATCCTGCAAAAAAAAAACAAAAACCTATCCTCGACGGCACCAAATCACTGACGATTTATACATGCGAGTTGCCCGCACGCTACTGCCTGCAAGGAAGCGCTTTGGGGGCTGATTTGGCTTGCATTTCTCTCCAGGAGACGGCGAGGAGGAGTCCGCCGCCTAAGGGCGTGAGCGCGGCGTTTGTGTTTTTCTAAACGGCCGCTTCTGACCCTGGTGGAAACCGGACTCCGGAGCGGCTCCGGCACACGCGTTTCTCCCCTTGAGTAAAGGCCGTCTTGGTTGTGAATCTGCCCGACGTGTAGTCGGGGAAGAGGGTGGCGGGTATCCGGGTGAGCACGCAGCGAGGGAGGGCGGCAAACCAAAGAACGGGAAGCGACTCCCTTTCTTTTCTTTGCAATTTTTTTTTGGCTGTGGCTGCTTTCTCCCTCTAAACCCTGCCGCCGCCGCCAATCTGCTCCGCGAAGCTGGTAGGGGACGCGCGCTTTGCTTCTGCAAAGTAGGCCAGGCAGGCTCTGCTGCGGCCGCTCCGCTCGCCTTTGCCGCAAGTGAACCCTCCCCCGGCACCACCCGCCCTGCAAGGTGGGGAGGCGGCGGGCCTTGTGAGTGTGTCGGAGCCGGAGAAACATATAGCGAGGGGCTGGCATTAGCAGATCGAGCGGTCGCAGGGAAGGAGGGAGGTTCCGCAACTAACTACTCCATCCTCCGGCTCTGCTTGCAAAAGCTGCGTGTTTATTTCACTTTTCTTTTTCTCCGCCAGAATCTGCATTCCTCTCTGCGCCCCTCGGAATCATTGTGTAGCACGCCAGAGAAAGCGGAGGCTTTTCTTTCCACATGTGACGCTAAGAACCGCGTGGCCGTGCTTCTCACTTGGTTATTTATTTATTTGATCTGTGCTTGCCAGGGGCAGGGCGCTGGAGTACATTTAAAAGAAGAAGGCAGAAACATTTAAATGCGCGGTAAAACAACGATCCATATCGCTGGTGTTCTTCCGTGCAGCATGTATGATGGTTAGAGGAACAGAATAGGACCTGGGAGACCAGAGCTCAACTTCTCCACTCAGCCGTGAAGCTTACTAGGTACCACCCGTCTTTCAACCTAAGCCTACCTCACAAGGTTGTTGTGAGGGTAAACTGAGGATGGAGAGAACCACCTGGAGCTCCTTGAAGGAAAGGTGGGATGTAAATGTAATTATAAAGAGAATAAAACTGTCAAAAAAAGAGAAGGGTCTGGGGGTCCCACACCTACCAGGAAAATATACCATTCTTAATTTTCTGGGGATGCTTAGCGAACTAAATAGGCTGTGTGCACATTAGAGGAGGGGTTCCTAAACTGTGGTCTAAGGACCACCATTAGTCTACAAGCTGCATTCAGATGGCCTGTGGCATTTCCACATTAAATACTCATATTGATTTCTAATTGCATCTTTGTGGCTTTTTTATTTCTTATATTGTACTTTATTTTCTTTTTGAATTTGAATTCTATGGAATGCGGATCATAATGCAAAAAAGCAAAAAAAACCCACAAAACAATAAAAATACAATCGAAAACCTTGCAGCATGTTAGCACGGCACATTACAATTGTGACAACAGGCAGGGAAAAAAATCACCAAGAATTATCAGCGATTTTCAAGTGGTTCATGGAAAGGGGAGATGGGGAACCAATACCATTGGAGCATTTGGGGAACACTTCTGATTCACCAATGTATGCCCATTGCTCATTGGTTGCTGTGCCTTCACACATATAATTTGTGGGATTGTCTGTAGGAGGTGGTGTTGGCTACTGGTTTCGCCCTCCAGATGTGGATGGGCTCCAGCTCCCCTTCAACCCTGATCGTTGGCTCTGTTGACTTGGTGTGATGGAAGTTGGGTCCAGTAACACCTGAACTCTAGCATAGTAACATTCCTGACGAATGGCCACCCAGCCTTCACCAAGGGGCCCCATCGCCTTCCAAGACAAGTTGTTCCACAGCCTCCTAATGCAGGGATGGTGAAGCTCAGGCCCACGGGCCAAATGTGTCCGTTCCTGGTCTTTCTGGCCCTTGGGACTCTCCCAAGGCCACACACCCTCTCCAGTGACACCCATTAGTACACTCCATTTTATTCCTTAGGTAGTTTTGCAAGGGCTGGAATGTGTCTTTGAACTCTGATCATATATGTGCCTAGATGAAGGACTACTGCAGAAAGGCAAAATTTTGTATGCGTGCTCTGCCTGCTTTTTCCTATGGTCCCACCCACCACTGTCATGTGGTCCTTGGAGGGTTGCCCAGAAGGGAATGCAGCTCTCAGTGCCATGCTGATGTTGAACTAAAATGTGCAAGAAGCTAAGCAGGGTCAGGCCTGGTTAGTACTTGGATGGGAGACTGGGAATACTGGGTGCTGTACGCTTTCTAAGGGAGTCTTTGGTGCGAAGGGTCAGTGCATCTGGCTGTTGGCCAGACGTTTGTTGGTTTGAGCCAATGCAGTATTCCTGGATTAGATGACCCTCGTGGTCTCTTCCAGCACTATGATTCTATGAATCCCTATGAGTTTCCACCCATTGTTTCTAGTCCCATCCTCTGCTGCAATTGAAACCAAATCCTGCTCCATTTTCCACATGACATACCTCTTTCAACCATTCCTTATAGGGCTTGGCTTCCAGACCACCTCACCATCTTAGCTGCCTTCCTGTTGACAAATGCTCCCATCCTTAAAATGTGTTGACCAGAAGTGGATGCAGTACTCCCACCTGCAGTCTGACAAGCGCAGACTTAATTCATGAAGCCTCTGCCTACAAGTGCAGCTTCACCCTTCGCTAAGGATGCCACGTTACTTTCCAGTGAATGCAAGAGCAGAGAATCTCATTTCCCACTCACTCTCTGCCTTTCGCCTGCCCGGAATATCCACTGTTGTATTGCAATAATGATGGACAGCAGGCCAGTGATGTGCATCAGGTGGAATATCTCTCCTTGCAGGTGACGTAAAAAGTGCAAGAAAATGTCCCGGTTATTTGCTGTGCGCTGATTGTCTGGATTGAATAAGCTATTTAGAATGTGATTCTGATTTTGTATTTTTTAAATGACACAAATCAGGCAGATCTTATACATATCCTTTAGGTATCTTTTATATATGTTCTTTAAAAGCTTCAAATTCTTTGCGCTCTCTCTCTTTCTCTCCACTTTTATGCATTTGTTTGTTTGGATTTAATATTGAAAAAAAAACTTATGATGGGTTATTGGCAACAATAGTCATACTCATTGAATGGACATTTATAAATAAATTTATAAGCTGCGTTTTTCATAAAAACAGAGCAAGACAGTTTACAAATTTACAACAACACAACCTACAAGTTACAGGAAAAGCATCAGTAAAAACTGGTTAGGAAGAGTAAATTCATGTTTATTAACAGACTGACTTATGCCTATTAAGTTTAATGGGTCTCTGCTCAAGTGAAATTTGGTTGGCTGCAATCCTAACTAAGTTAGTTTTTGCATATCTTTTCATATATATATATATATATATATATATATATATATAGTCATAAAAAGGTAAAGGGACCCCTGACCATTAGGTCCAGTCGTGACCGACTCTGGGGTTGTGGCGCTCATCTCGCTTTATTGGCTGAGGGAGCTTCTGGGTCGTGTGGCCAGCATGATTAAGCCGCTTCTGGCGAACCAGAGCAGTACACGGAAACGCCGTTTACCTTCCTGCCGGAGCGGTACCTATTTATCTACTTGCACTTTGACATGCTTTCAAACTGCTAGGTTGGCAGGAACAGGGACTGAGCAACAGGAGCTCACCCCATTGCAGGGATTCGAACTGCTGACCTTCTGATCGGCAAGTCCTAGGCTCTGTCCCAGGCAGGCAGGCAGGAGCGGCCGCCGACTACACACCACCGTCCCCTGGGGCGAGGAGGCAGATGGGTGGGCAGGGAGAGGCCCGGGCTGCCCAGGCAGCATACTTGCAGGCAGGTGAGGAGGCCGTGAGTGGGAGACAGGGCGCATGGGGTCTGGGGTGCGTGAGGCGCCTCTCTCCTCCGCAGTCCCCTCCCTCCCTAACTGCCTCCTCCTTTTCCAAAGACATGACAACTCATCTTCATCTCCCGACCCCAGGTGGGCCAGGTTCAGGACCTTGACAGGCTGGATCTGGCCCACGGACCATAGTTTGAGGACCCCTGCCTTAAAGGATGATGTGTGTCACAGGCTTGAGAAACACCCTGCTGTTAGATTACATGTTCAGTAAATGGATGCCAGGTGGTCGAGAAATAGTGTTTAGTTAAAGCTAAAGGGACCCCTGACCCTTACGTCCAGTCACCAACGACTCTGGGGTTGCGCGCTCATCTTGCTTTATTGGCCGAGGGAGCCGGCATACAGCTTCCGGGTCGTGGCCAGCATGACTAAGCTGCTTCTGGCAAACCAGAGCAGCGCACGGAAACACCGTTTACCTTCCCACCGGAGTGGTACCTATTTATCTACTTGCACTTTAACGTGCTTTCGAACTGCTAGGTGGGCAGGAGCAGGGACCGAGCAACGGGAGCTCACCCTGTCATGGGGATTTGAACCGCCGACCTTCTGATCGGCAAGCCCTAGGCTTTGTGGTTTAACCCACAACGCCATTTAACTTGTCTATTTAATTTTGTTACCTTCTCTATAACGACTAGATTGCAGATCATGTTCCAGCAGCCTTTCAGGGTGAAGTGAGAGTGTAATCCCCAACGTTGTGCTAGTTCCAATCTGGCCACCTCCACTAGATGTGGAATCGAGTCCTTACACGTGGCATTAAACACCAACCCACCTTCATGCAGGGCACTCGGTTCTTTACATCCAAAGCCACATTCTAGTTCTTCACATGATGCTAAATAAACACAGAGGTTCAGGGCTTTTATTATTATTATTTTTTACCAAGGCTCAGCTCGGGTTATTTGTCTCCAATAGCAAGTTCTGAGACCTCTCATTCTAGAAACCAGGCAACTTAAAACTGGGGGAGCTGAGGGGAGCTGCTTCACATGTTCTCTCTTATCTACCTGGAACATACTTCTTTGTATAAAATATGGTGCATTTGGTGTGAATTGGATCACATGGGATGTACATGAAAGGCCCATTTTGGTCCAGCACCCTGTTCTCACAGTGGCAACCAGATGCCTAATGGGAAACCAGCCAGAAGGAACTGCGCTCCACAACAGTCTTCCATGCTTACGGATCCCAGCACGTGGTGTTCAGAGGTATAATGCCTCCAAACACTGGGAAAGGGCACTTTCACACATAGGTGCGCAAACACTTCACTTGCCATTTGGGAAAAGTCTTAGCTCACTGGCAGGGTATATGCTTTGCATGCAGAAGGCCCCAGTTCAATTGCTAATACCTTGCATTGCAGATCTTGCCCCTAGCAGGTGGCTGGACTAAACCTTGGAGATCCCTCCTGGTGTTATAGTTCTCTCAATTAAAAATATTTGCATGTGATAGTTGTCAGTCCAATTGTGTGGGGGAAGGTGTGAACCCTGAGCCCGCTAGTTCATTTAACATTCATTTTGTGCCTGCTGCAATTATCTGTCCCCGGTGGAGAGGGGCTCATAATCTGTGCTTGACCTGGTCTTGAGCTGAACTGGGGAAGAAATGCAGCCCTATAATATTTTTTTAAGGCTTGGCCACAGTAGAAATAGAAGAAGAAATGAGGGAGGGAAATCCTACTTCTGAGTGTTTGCAAAATGCATTTCCCTCTCTCCATTTCGTAACCACGGTTCCACCTCCTTCCAAATCAGGAGGTTTGAGAAGAGGTGGGTTTCCAGTTGAGAAACAGCGTCATCTGCACAGACTTGCGTTGCAGCAGCACTCTTAGGCTATGTACACATTGCCGTTTACTCTGGCTCCCACCACTGGTTTCTGAAACCAAGCGCACATGATGTTTGCCACAATCCATCTGCATCCTGTATCTTCTTGAGAAATATTGCTATTTGATACATTTCAAAAAGCCATTATACATGCACAAATGGCAGTGCATGTGCAGTTGACAGCTTCATTGAATAGGACTTTGGAGGTTTGGGATAACAAATCAGGTAATATGTGTGTTGGGGGGGGGGAAGCAGGTAATGGTGTGTACAGCAACATAAAACGCAGCTTGAAACACAGTGTGTGTATGTGTGTGGGAAATTACCTTCCTGTATTTTAAGCTGCTAATGTGTACATGTCATTAGATACTAGACCTGGGATGTGACCCTTCATGTTGCTAGATTGCATCCTGCATCATTCCTGGCCATGGGCCATGCTTGCTGGGGGTGGGGTGGGAACTGGGAGTTCAGCAACACTTGGAGAGCCACAACTTCTTCACTCTTCTAAGCAGATCGATCCAGATGTTTGGTTCAAAACCTCGGTCCTTTTAAAACATGATCACCTTCCTTATGCTTTCCAGAGTGCCGCAACTGCACGCCTGCATAACTCACTGAAATTTAAGTCAGCATCAAAATAAAACATAAACATCTGTCTGAAAGCCTGTGTTAGTTATTAAAAGCTCATGTTCTGCCATAATAAAGGTTTCTAAATTTAACAGCCCTTGTAGGAGACAATATGCATGTCATTTGGGGTGTCCTGGAACTTATTGCAGAGAAGCTGAATCTGTCTTCTTGCATCTGTCTTCTGAGAAGAAGATATAAGACAAACCTTTCTGCCTGAAGTAACTTTTGCAGAAAGACAGTTTGAGGAACTGAGGCAAACAGTGGTGGTAGGTAATAGGTTTTACACCTAATAGGCAAAATAAAAACCAACGAATCGCCAGGTCCAGATGGTATCCACCTGAGAGTTCTCAAAGAACTCAAAGGTGAAATTACTGGTCTTTCAAGAAGAATATGTGACTTATCCCTAGTGTCAGCTTTCATATCTGAGGACTAGAAAGTAGCCAATGTAATACCAATTTTTGAAAAAGGGATCCAGGAGGAATTCTGGAAATTATAGGTTAGTTAATGTATTTTGCTGACGGACAGTGTTGTTAAAGATAAAATACCACTGTGTACGGAAGAAGGAACCTTGTTGAAGCAGAACAAACATGGCTGCTGCTAGGGGAAGTCCTGTCTCATAACCTACAGAGAGTGTCAGCAAGCATACTGATAGAGGTGATGTGGTTGATGCAGTGAGCTGGACTTCTAAAAAGCTTTCAGCGAAGTACCTTACAAAAAACTGAGTAAACTTAACAATCATGGAATGAGAGGTGAGGTATTGATCAGGAACTGGTTAAGTAACAGAAAGTAGAGCATAGGAGCAAATGATGATGATGGCAGGATGTAGAAAATGGAGCCCACCAAGGATTTATACAGGAATCTGTGCTTATTTTATTTTACTTTTTACTTCCCTGGATGTTGTTGTTTAGTCGTTTAGTCATGTCCGACTCTTCGTGACCCCATGGACCAGAGCACGCCAGGCACTCCTGTCTTCCACTGCCTCCCGCAGTTTGGTCAAACTCATGCTGGTAGCTTCGAGAACACTGTCCAACCATCTCGTCCTCTGTCGTCCCCTTCTCCTTGTGCCCTCCATCTTTCCCAACATCAGGGTCTTTTCCAGAGAGTCTTCTCTTCTCATGAGGTGGCCAAAGAATTGGAGCCTCAGCTTCAGGATCTGTCCTTCCAGTGAGCACTCAGGGCTGATTTCCTTAATAATGGATAGGTTTGATCTTCTTGCAGTCCATGGGACTCTCAAGAGTCTCCTCCAGCACCATCATTCAAAAGCATCACTTCTTTGGCGTTGCCGTGGCGAAGGGGCTTGAATAACTCAGTGAAGCTATGAGCTATGCCGTGTAGGGCCACCCAAGATGGACAGGTCATAGTGGAGAGTTTTGACCAAACGTGATCCACCTGGAGCAAGAACCAGCAAGCCACTCCAGTATCCCTGCCAAGAAAACTCCATGGACAAAGACAACATCCCAGGAAACTCCACCCAAATACATTATGAAAAGCAGTACTCTCACACATGCACCTCAACTTTTAACCGTATACATCTGTGAAACACATTCTTATTAAGTGGTCCACAAGTTAGTAGAAACCTTTGGAACTAGTCTTTGGTTTTCTGGAGAGGACCTGTGCTTTTTAACTTGTTCATAAATGATATAGAGTTAGGGATGAACAGTGAGGTAGCCAAGTTTGCTTATGATACAGAGCTGTTCAGGGTCATTAATAAGGGATTGCGAAGATCTCCTAAAATATATCTCCAAATTGAGCAAATTGACAGTTAAAATTGTTGGTTCAAGTTAAAAAATAGGTATATAGAAAGCATAATTCCCTGGATACCAAGATCTAAGTTGGAGGCAAGTACTCTTTGATGAGAGAACCCCAGCAGAGATTTAAAATCACAAAAAATGCACCAAAGTAAAGCATGGAGATATGGGCTATTAGACCTTTAAAATAAGCCCTTCCAAGTTCCTTCCAAAGCTTCCCACTTCCCCTAGCATAGAAAAGGACTACTCATTTTGTAAGCTAAAAATGGTTTACTTACACACTCTCCAAAGGTCAGGTTCATGTGCTTTACCATATAGCATTCAGAAAAGGTTGCACAGGCAATAAACGTTTAGTTGCAAAGCAGTGAAAGTCCCTAAATTATTGGTATAGGAGCTCAACAGAGGCTTATAATAGCCATGTGATCTGAGCTTCTGCAGCGAGCTCAGACTTCCTCACACAATGAGCTTCTCTGGTAGACTCAGTGGGAACAATGGTTGTCTACCTAGTTCAGGCATAGGCCATAGCTGTCAACGTTTCCCTTTTTTAAAGGGAAATTCCCTTATTCCAAATAGGATTCCTCGCAAGAAAAGGGAAAAGTTGACAGCTATGGCATAGGCAGACTTGGCCATCCAGATGTTTTGGGACTACAACTCCCATCATCCCTAACCACTGGTCCTGTTAGCTAGGGATGATGGGAGTTGTAGACTCAAAACATCTGGAGGGCTGAGTTTGCCTATGCCTGACCTGGTTCCTCCCAAGCTGAGCTAAGCCTGGCAGGATAGCTTGCAGTATGGTATTAACTCCTTCATGCAATTAAGTAGACTTAAGTAGGTTGGTTATATGAGGCTGGTTATCCCACAGAAATGGCTAATGTAGTTCAGGGTAAACAAGTGTAAAGTGCTTCAAATCAGGACAAATAATCTTAATTTCACATATGAATATGCTCACGGGGTCTAAACTGGTGGTGATTGACCAGGAGGAGCAAGTCTTTGAGGTTGCAGTAGATAGCTCGCCGAAAATGTCGACCCAGTTTTCAACAGCTGTGAAAAAGGCAAATTCAATCCTACAGATCATTTGGGAAAGGAGAATAAAACTGCAGATATAGTATCATTAAATCATGGTCACCTCCTGCAGTCTCCAGGAATCTGTATTCACATGTATACTATCGCCAAGCCTGGAGGTAGTATCCAGCCATCCTAACTAGTAGTGCTCATTGTTAGCCTTATCGTTCATGAAAATGTCCAAAGCCGTCCAAGTTGTGGGTTGGGACACTACAGCATATTGTGGTAGCAAATGCCATATTTTAATTATGTGCTCTGTCAATAAATCCTTCCTTATTCTCTGTTCTGAATCTCCCAACATTCAGCTTCATTGGGTGTGCCCTAGTATTACGAGAGGGAGGCAAGTTCCTTTCTGTCCACTATCTCCATCCCATGCTTAATTATATATACCTTTTGTCATGTTTGCCCCTTGCCTTTGCTCTAGCTCCTTAATCATTTAGCTTGCACTTTTCCAGCTCTGTGATATCCTTCTTGAGGTGCCGTGACCAGAACTCTGCACAGTATCCCAAGTGCAATCACACTGTAGATTTGTATCAATAAATGGATATTGGTGGCTCCTTTCCTAATGATTCCCAGCATGGAGTTTGCTTTTATGCTGCATTTGGTTGTTTTTGTCTGCCACTGTTGGGGCAATGGAGAGTTTAAAACAAAAAAAAAAAAAAGAAAAGAAAAAAGGAGCAGCAGGTAGGAAGGGGCAAGTCCTCATTTGAACAAACATCTCCCAGTGGACTTGATCTTGGCAATCCACAGGGGTAACTATGCATTCCTAGAGAGCCTGTGTGGTGTAGTGGTTAAGAGTGGTAGTCTCATAATCTGGTGAACCGGGTTCGCATCTCCGCTCCTCCACATGCAGCTGCTGGGTGATCTTGGGCCAGTCACACTTCTTTGAAGTCTCTCAGCCCCACTCACCTCACAGAGTGTTTGTTGTGGGGGAGGAAGGGAAAGGAGAATGTTAGCCGCTTTGAGGCTCCTTAAAGGGAGTGAAAGGCGGGATATCAAATCCAAACTCTTCTTCTTCTTGCCTTCTTCCAAAAATGGGAACTTGAGAGGATGGAAATTGTATTTAGCAAGTCTGTCGCATGGCTCCCACAGGAGGCAGTGATGGCCCAACTTGGATTAGGCAAATTCATGGAGAAAACTGTTGATGGGTACTAGCCATGATGGCTCTGCTCCGCTCCCATGATCAGAAAGAGAAATGCATCTGAATACCAGTTGCTGGAAGCCGTAGGTGAAAGTGCTATTGTGCTCATGTCTTGCTTGCAAGGCATCTGCTTGGACACTATGAGAACAAGATGGTAGACTAGGTGGGTCACTGGTCTGATCCAGTCGGGCTATTCTTACATTCTCAACATGCATGTTTTTAAATATGCAAATAGCAGCCTCCAGACAATGGGAATCAGAGAGTTGGATCCTAGCATCCCTTGTGTGGTCCTGCCAAAAAAAAAAGTGTGGTCCTGAAACTATTCGCTCACATCTCATGCAACCAATAGCTTCTGGCAGGTGATTTCCATTGGGACCATGGGCGTCTGTAGGGTTAATCTTTCTCTCCAGATCCTAAATCATGGGTAGGCAACCTAAGGCCCTTGGGCTGGATGCAGCCCAATCGCCTTCTAAATCTGGCCCATGGACGGTCCAGGAATCAGCGTGTTTTTACATGAGTAGAATGTGTCTTTATTTAAAATGCATCTCTGGGTTATTTGTGGGGCATAGGAATTCATTCTCCCCCCCCCAAAAAAAATAGGCCCCCCACAAGGTCTGAGTGACAGTGGACCAGCCCCCTGCTGAAAGTTTGCTGACCCCGGTCCTAAATGCTACAGGCATTAACTTGGTTGTGTGAATCATGTAACTCTGGGCATCAAACAAATGTGGACATGCTCTAACATCCTTTCGTGCAGCACCCTTGCTGTGTCCCCAACCTCCCTTGTGTGGAGCAAGAAAGGTCTGCAGGGCTTTTTGAAAACTTCTGCTTTCTTGAACATAGAACATCTCACATTGAGGACTCTGATATACCTTTCCCACTTAACATTGGGCACACCGCACCTTGGGAGTGGGGCTGCCATGCAATCCCCTGCTTTTGCCCTTGGATACAGAGTTTGAGAGTTCAGGCAAATACCTGAACACTCCTTATCTCTATAGCAGGCTGTTCATATGTTGCAGCAGGGGCAATGGAAACACATAGCGTGACAGTGCTGATCTGCAAAATATGCTTTCAGTCTTTAGAGCCAACACAGGAACAATTTGCCATAGAAGTGTCATTTGTAATTATTTGTATTCTGCACTCTCACTCCCATTTTGGCTTATAAGGTGTAGTTGTTTTCTACACACACATGCACACAATTAACAGCGTTTTAAATGTGCAAATATTAATAGGAAGCTTTCAGCACCAATTCTTAGATTTACACCTCAGGAAGTCACAACAACAACAATCCCACACATGATGCAATCAAATGTAGAAGTTTTATTGGAGATAAATACATGTTAATAGCTTTATTTCCCTTGAGCTTGTTGAAGTAGCAGTATATTTATAGTTTTTCCCCATAGTAGGTTGAGTAGAGTATGGCAATTAATCTTGGAAGAGATGAACAAACCCAACTGCATTATTTTTAAAGTATTTTGCTTATGAAAAAGAGCCAGGTATTAAACATATCTTTCAATACAAGCTTGCACTTTTAAACCAATCAACCTTGTCACCAAACTCGTGGCTAGTAGACCAATGTCTCCACATGGAATACCCTATCCCATCTTCCCTTCTCTCCCTCCAACAAAACACAACTGGCTGAACTCACAGACAGCTAGCTTCTTCAATTAAGTGGAAGCTAAACACTAGAATAAACTCCAGTTGGCCTCAAAAAGCTAAATGCTGGAAATTTGGTGATGGGTCTGTCACTTGCCTCATGATATACGCGCATATGGGCTGTTGAGTTAGCAGGAGAAAATGACATTGAAAATTTGACATTGAGGGAACAACTGGCAAGTTGTATTTTGTTAAATTTGTTTATTGATTTCTCAAAAAACAAATAACACTTATTTAAAAAGACAGGGTGGTGGTGACGTCATCTGCGCAACGGTCAGACTTACCCTCTCAATTTATTTGCTGATTATATTGCACTGATGATCTCTGATCCAGACTACTCACTGTCAGAGGCCAATTGCTGGGCTATCTCTGAACAAGTAGTTGTGTTTTAGTTTATCCTGTGAATTGTGATACATTCAAAGTGATCACAGGCTTTAAGATCTGCCCCCACCATGTAAGATATCTAGGAATTCTTGGGTAAAGCTTGATAAAAGTACTTTTTTACCATTACTAAAGATACTGTTAAAGACCGTAAGTAATAGGCCCAAGTTAAACCCATCATGAATGGTAAGAGCGTCATTGGTAAAAATGATGGTATTACAAAAATTGTTTTCATTTCAGACTATTCCTATATGTATATTGATCGAAACTCTTAAAATTATTGGTAAGGTTTGTCCATCGAGGCAAAAGACCTAAGATTGACAGAACACTTCCAGAAGTATAATGATGCGGCTCATCTACAAAATACAATTAGAATGATAATATGCAATACAAACCTATGCTTTTCAAAATACTCAGCCAACTAACAATTGGACAACATGATCATGTAAAATGGCTGTGGAAAACTGATTTAGCATAGAAAGTGAAGATGTGGATTGGAATAATTTATGGACCAAAAAACCCTTAGCATTAGTCTCAACTCATATATGAGTGATTACATTTAAGCTGTTACATAAATGGCATCTGACACCACTAACATGCAGCTATAGTAATAAATCATTAGCATACTTGTGTTTGTAAGCTTGCAATACAATTGGTACAATGTTCCACATGTGACTTATGTACATCCTTTTGGCAAAAGGTGTTCACAGGGTGGGTGGGGGGAAGCCACATCAAGGGGCAACATGCAGAATGCACATCAAGTTTAGGACTGTTAACCATTTCCAGGGAAGAACAGCTTAACTTCAATGGCAGCAATAAAACTACTAACACATTTGTAAAGCTGAGCAGGGTCTGGTATGGTTTCAAATTGGACAAGGGATCGTGTGTTGAGATTCCTGCATTGCAGGGGGTTAGACTAGGTCACCCTCGGAGATCCCTTCAAAATCTACTGTTCCACAGTTTTATACAAATGGTTAATAGATTCACTTTCCACTTGGTGGCACAGAAATGGAAGAGACTGGATCATTCACAGAATTCTGTGTGGAAGCAAGATGCACAGACAATTTCCCTTACTGGAAAAACGAACAAGGAGAGTACAAATACTGAGCAGCACAGAAGACATAGATGTCTGAAACTTGTCATCCTTTCATTGGGTTTTCAAAATGATAACCCTGATGACCGGCATCCACCTAATTCACTCAATGGACTCTGGCAGAATTTAATAAACTGATTTGTTCTGTGGGAATAAACGGAGGGAGGGAGGGAGGGAGGGAGGGAGGGAGGGATGGGAAACGAAGACATTTGTTGTATGTGTTTCTGTGTTATATACTGAAAATCAATAAAATTGACTTGAGAAAATAAGAAGACAACAACGCCGGTTAGCCCAAGGAGTCTGGCCTGTATGGCAGAGTCCCTGTAGGACTTAGCTCCGCCGACCCTTCCTCTTTGAGGCATGGCGTGGGTGATGATTGTGGGATGACGATGACAGTGCCAAATCTGGCTCCCTTCCCATGCTGTTTGCCTTTTCCGCTTTGCAGAGCAGCTCACTGTCCTCAGCACTGATGGGCCGTATGATGTGGCCAGGCTTGGTGACAATGTGAGGAGCTGTCAGACGCTGAAAAGCACGCTGGGTGTTCCAAGTGGGGCCCATGGGTGCTTGGATGCTGCGTTCAAATTGCTTGCTGTTCTCAAAGGGGAAGGGCAGCTGGCTCACCTGCAGTGTAGTGAAGAAGTAGTTTAATGGCACCCTGAAAGTGGAAGGCTAAGGAACAACACACAGCTAAGCAGGCACTTCCTGGGAATGAGGTGGCAAGTGCACAAAGCCACGGTGAGCTGCTTGCATTTTATTATTTTGTAGTTGCAACCTGCTCTGTCAACCTTCAGGCAGATAAAACAATCCTTATAAAAAATACCAAAAGAAAAGAATTGCTATCAGGTACATAGTACAGATGGATGCGGATGGCGCTGTGGGTTAAACCACAGAGCCTAGGACTTGCCGATTAGGTCGGCGGTTCAAATCCCCGCGACGGGGTCAGCTCCCGTTGCTTGGTCCCTGCTCCTGCCAACCTAGCAGTTTGAAAGCACGTCAAAGTGCAAGTAGATAAATAGGTACTGCTCTGGCAGGAAGGTAAATGGAGTTTCTGTGCACTGCTCTGGTTTCACCAGAAGCGGCTTAGTCATGCTAGCCACATGACCCGGAAGCTGTACACCAGTTCCCTCAGCCAATAAAGCGAGATGAGCGCTGCAACCCCAGAGTCAGTCATGACTGGACCTAATGGTCAGGGGTCCCTTTACCTTTACATAGTACAGGCAGTGACCATTTTCTGCACATTTGATTGTGGCCTGGCCACCGACATGCATGCTGCTTTTGGCCCCAGAACAGGGCAGAACAGGCTTCTGCGCAACTGCTGATGCGTGCGATAACCCAGAACACAACCCCCATGCAAACAGGGTGTTGCCTGTACATACCCAATCAAGCACATAGGAATTTGCCTTATAACAGGTTGGACTATTTATCCATCTGTCCCAGAACTGTCTACTTCTCAGAAATCCACGCAGACCTCTTTCCCATCACTTCATCCTTTTAAACTGGCGAGGCAGGGGATGGAAGCTGGGACTTTCTGCATGCAGAGCAGATGCTCTCCTGACTGAGCTATGGTCTTTCCTCAGTTAAATTCACAGAGTTTAATTACATTCCTGCATTGCAGGGAGTTGGACTAGACAACCCTTGAGGTCCCTTCCAACTATAATTAAGAAGAAGTTGAAGTCAATTCTAACATCTTAGAATTCTATGATTCTAAGAACATTTATACTGCATTTTCTTTTCCCCATATTGTTTCTGCAATATGAAAGCGTGAACGGCAGTCTCCCAGGCCTGAGTGATAAACTCACCTGATGCACCGCTGCTGAAATATTGCGCTTTTCACTCAGGATAACATTGGGCAGGTGCCTGTCTTTCCTTGGGGGCCCAGCTGCTGGTTTGATAAGGAACCTAGAGGGCAAAAAAGAAAAGGAAGAAGGGAGGTGAAGCAGGTGACAGCTGGCAGTGACAGACCACTAAGCTTCCGCCCAGAAACATACCGTCTCTTCTTCATCTTACTCGGCTGTAGTCCTGCGCCTCCCCACTCGCCCCATCCTGGAAGAACCAGATTGATAACTTTCGGTTTGCTGTTCTGCTCTGCCCGACGCTTTTCTTTCATAAAGTCGGCAACGACGTTGTCACTTGCAAAGGCCTCTCGGATCACCTGTCGCTGGTCTTTGCCCATCTCTAGCTGCAAGGGAGAAAAAGATCAGGAGGCAGGTGGACAAGGAGTCTCACAGGATTTCCAGACAATAGGTCTGAATGAATGAAATGAATGAAAGCTCATTCGAGGAGATTGCTGAATTCCTTCTGCTCACAGAGTCTGACTCAGTGCAGGGATTTGAAGCAGGAAGGAATTTCTCTGCCCAGAAGTCTGTCCAGGAGCGCTAGTGTTTGGATTTTAAAACACCTCCTTCCCTTTCCCAGCAGCATGTGACTCAGCTCGCTTGCAAGAATTCTCTGGAGCAGTTCGGTCCTCGAATACTTTCCTGTAGTACACAAGCTGTCTGCTTAAGACATGCTGGCATGATTCAAACTAAATGACAAAGCATGCTTTGTCACATTGCAGCCTACCCCAATGTGCCCCTCCCCCCAACACTGATGGACTCCAATTCCCATCATCCCCCAGTTAGCAAAACCAATGCTTACAGATAATGGGAGCCATAGTCAAACACCACCTGGAAGGCAGATCAGATAATAATACACTTGCATAACAAGAGACTCTTAATCTCAGGGTTGTGGG
This sequence comes from Podarcis filfolensis, assembly GCF_964270895.1. NCBI lineage: Eukaryota > Metazoa > Chordata > Lepidosauria > Squamata > Lacertidae > Podarcis > Podarcis filfolensis. Next base: position 17,913,967 of record NC_139617.1, read on the forward strand.
TTTGAGCCCCATGTTGGGCAAAAGTCCTGCATTGCAGGGGGTTGGACTAGATGACCCTCATGGTTCCTTCCATGGTTCCTTCCAACGATTCTATTAGCGTCAGTGTGCTGCTGCTGTCCCTTCCTCTCTCCCTTCTTTATGTGAAAGGAGGTTGAAATCACCTGCTTGTAAGCTCTGGACAGTTCCCTGTTAGATCTGCACTTGTGGAACAGAAATTTGTTTTATCTGCTGCTCATTAAAAAATAAACCAGAATATTGAAGACACCCAACCACAGTTCCTCTTAACAGGGAACTGTGATTAATTCAAAAGTGAAAGCATAATAATGTCCCTTTGGTTATACAGTGGAACCTCGGTTCCCGAATGCCTGCATTGTTGTATGTTTTGGTTCTCGAACACTGAAAGCCCAGAAGTAAATGCTTCCGTTTTTGAACGCTTTTCAGAACCCGAATGTGCAACACGGTTTCCGCTGAGTGGAAGCTCTTGAAACCAATGGGAAGCCGTGCCTCGGTTTTCGAAAAAGCAAATGGATTTCGTCTGAGAACCGAGGTACCATTCTATTATTAGTTACTCCTATTTAATGTCTAAGTTTCTCTAGGCACATAAATTGTACTAATGTTAATAGCCTAGTTTTTGGTTTTTTGTAATTGCTGTTGTTGATATTTAGGTGTTTTCACCAGGTTATTATTCTTAATACTCTATATGTATGTATATATGTATATGTATATATATATATATATATACACACACACACAATGTGTGTGCATTCAAATAAAAACATTTTTTAAAAAGGGGTAAAGTAGAACAGCCTCCTCTTATACATGTGGAGGAGTGCATGAGCCTCAGGTTTCTTCTTCTAACAACAAACTCTAATTTGCCATTCATTTCTGAATTGGGCCGGCCTGCTCTGAAAAAGCTAATCTGTGAAGGCAACGATTGGCTTTCTCATACAGTGAGACAGTTGGTCCTTTTAGCTCAGTGCTGGCTCTCCAATAACTCTAGGCAAATACGGCTTCTAGTTCTGCTACCCAAAGCCCTTCTACATGTGATTGAAGGGGAACCTGTGGACCTCCTGATGTTATTGGACTACAACTACCCTTAGCATAGTTGGCTATGCTAACTGGAGCTGATGGGTGTTGACTAATGACATCTGGAGGGCCACAGCCCCGCCCCATCCCTAATGTAAAGCATGCTCTCTCTTCCCTGATGCATTGGGATAAGGCTCCCTGCAGCTGGAAAACAAACCCGCCAAGGAGATTAAACCTTCTCCCTGACATACTAGCTTTCTCCCATTGGGGAGCTTTCAAAGATGAACGCTTCCCACGCCGTTAGCCTGAAGGGGCACAGTGCAAGTAAAGTGTTAGCACTTAGCTCTTCCGGATCCATGGAACCCCTGATTAGCCCCTCCTAATGGTGCTCACTGCTTTTGAATGATGGTGCTGGAGGAGACTCTTGAGAGTCCCATGGACTGCAAGAACATCAAACCTCTCCATTCTGAAGGAAATCAGCCCTGAGTGCTCACTGGAAGGACAGATCCTGAAGCTGAGGCTCCAATACTTTGGCCACCTCATGAGAAGAGAAGACTCCCTGGAAAAGACCCTGATGTTGGGAAAGATGAAGGGCACAAGGAGAAGGGGACGACAGAGGACGAGATGGCTGGACAGTGTTCTCGAAGCTACCAGCATGAGTTTGACCAAACTGCGGGAGGCAGTGGAAGACAGGAGTGCCTGGCGTGCTCTGGTCCATGGGGCCACGAAGAGTCGGACACGACTAAACGACTAAACAACAACAATGGTGCTCACCTCATCCTGTACAGCAGAAGGCAAAAACGGACACTGAATGGGACGAAGTGGCTGAGCCAGCACTGCCTTCAGATCAATCAGAGCCTTGCCCTTGGCTTTCTTCTTGGAGCTCTGGGTCTTGCCGCCCTTGGGCGATGACTCAGCTTCTGGAGGCTGCTGAAGTTCAGCACCGTTGACTTCTGGCATTCCGTTTTCCAGTGGGACTTCCTCTGTCTCTATGGCCTCTATATCCTCTAAGGTACGAAGCCGTTCCAGCTTCTCATTCAGGAGCGGCCCCTCTGGCACAGGGCTTGGAGGTGCTGGTAAAAGCACGTCCGTTGTCTTGGGCATCGCTTCCTCACCATTAAGACCTGAAGCAAGAACACGACGCAAATTAACGTAGAATCTGAAGAGCACTGCTGGATCAGACATCACTCTAGCCCAGCATCCTGCAGGGTAGGAAAACCAAGGCTCTCTCTGCGTTGCTGCTCTTAGCAACTGGTACTCAAGGGTACACTGCCTTGGAATGTGGATGCTCCATATTGCCATCATGGTTAATATCAGCAGACCCAAAATTTTCACTAATTAACTTTTTGGAATACATCACACACACACACACCCAGCAAGCCTACCCAGGCATATCGTTTTAATACACCCAATTTTATTTCTATTTATTCTGAGTTTTAAAATAAATGTTGACCTGCTTTTGCATTTGTCAGTATTTTTAAAAGAAATATTTCAGTTCGTTCCTTCTAAAACCGTGTGGAGATTTAAGCAGTCAAGTAAGCAGTATGCAAACTTCTGTCAACTAGCTAAATAAAATGATTGCTTCTTACAGCAGTCAAAATATACTTTTTTTCCCCCTGAAGGAAACACACGTAGCAAGCAAACACAAAATAATTCTGATTAATAAAAAAATTAGGAATGGATTTTATTTCAGCAGACAATGCTAAAAGACGTGGTGTAGTATTTTACATTAAACCTGCACTTGAACCCAAGCTAATCCAAAAAGACAATAAAGGGAGGATTCTAGTGGTACAAATCAAAGTCCAAGGAGAAAGGATAGTATTGGTGGGATATAAACACCAAATGAAAATAAATCAAAATTCTTTCAAAAATTGGAAACAGATCTTTTGGAGATTGCAGATGAGAAGGTAATACTAATGGGAGATCTGAACGGGGTATCATCATTAGAGATGGACAGAACAATTAGGAAAAAACACACCAAAGAAGGTAGGCTACCCAAAACTTTTTTTGATATGACAGAGGCTTTGAATTTAATAGATATCTGGAGAGTAAAACCTGTGTTTGATAAACAGTTCACATTTTTCACATGTACATGGCAGTAGTGCCAGACTGGATGCAGTTTGGATTTCAAAAGAATTAGAATCAAAAGTTTTAAAAATTGAAATAGATCCCAGAACATTGTTGGATCATAGTCCTATAATAATGGAAATTCTGAAAGAAAGTTAATCCGCCTTTAGATGGAGATTGAATGAGGATCTATTAGATGATAAAATCTTGTTAGAAAAGCCAAAAAAGGTTCTGGGAGATTACTTTGAATTAAATCTTAATAATGGAACCAGGCTGCAAACAGTATGGGACACTAACAAAGAAGTCATGAGGGGACTGTTTATGCAACAAAACTCAATTAAGAAAAAGGCAAGAGAAAACAAAAAGAAATTTTAGATGAAATTTCAGAGAAAGAAAAAGAATTAATAAAAAAACCAAATAAAACACGGTTAAACTGGCAATTAAACTATTACAAATTCAATACTCAATGTTGATTGATGAGGAAATGAGTTGAAAAACTAAAAGGATGAAACAAAAGTATTTTGAACATGCCAACAAGCCAGGGAAATTACTGGCATGGCAAATGAGGAAAAGTGAGCAAAAAAATTATATAAATAAGATAAAACATAATGGTAAGGTCACTGACAAACCAAAGGAAATAAGGGAAGACTTCATTAAGTACTTTACAGATCTTTACAAAAAAAGAATTGAAAAGAAGACACTGATGGAAGAATATATAAAAAGCAGCACTCTCCCAAAAATAAAAGATGTAAAACGGATACTATTAAATGGTGAAATAACATCGCAGGAAATATTAGATGCAATAAATCAAGCAAAGACAGACAAATCCCCAGGACCAGATGGAATTTCAGCAAAGTATTATAAAAAATTAAATGAACAGCTTGTGATTCCCTTAAAATATATGATGAATGAGATTTTAAAAACAGGGGAAGTCCCAGAAACATGGAAAGAGGCCTATATAACATTAACACCAAAACAAGATTCAGATATAACATTAGTAAAAAATTATAGGCCCATCTCACTATTAAACAACAATTACAAACTGTTTGTATATATCCTTGCTAACAGAATGAAAAGTTCTTTGGAGGAACATTTACATCAAGACCAAGCAGGATTTCTTCCAGGTAGACAAATGAAAGATATTATCAGAAACATTTTAAACATAATTGAATACCTGGAAGTGCAAAATGAAAAACAAGCAGCATTGAAGTTTATAAATGCAGAAAATGCATTTGATAATGTTTCTTGGGACTTCATGAAAAAGTTCTTGAAAAAATGGAATTTGGAGTAAAATTTAGCAAGGGAATAGCTATTCAGAACAGAATGCAAAATTGATTATTAACCAGGTGATAACAAACCAATGTAAAATACATAAAGGAACTAGACAAGAATGTCCATTATCACCGCTTTTGTTAATTCTGGTCCTGGAGGTTCTGGCAAGGAATATTAGAATGGATAAAGAAGTAGCAGGAATAAGAATAAAGAAAAATGAACATAAATTGAAAGCCTTCGTGGACGATTTGGTTATTACTGTAGAAGATCCAAAGAATTCTCTCCCTAGAGTAATAGAAAAAAATTCAAAAGTTTGGACAAGTGGCAGGTTTTAAACTTAATAAAAACAAAACCAAACTGTTAGCTAACCCAGAAATATTACCTCAGGTTAAGAACTTTGCTTCAGGATGAGAAGAGAAATCATGCAGTGGCGGTGCGGCGGCAGCAGGAGGCCCCATTAGCTAAAGTGGTGCTTCAGGTTAAGAACAGTTTCAGGTTAAGAACAGACCTCCAGAACGAATTAAGTTCTTAACCCGAGGTACCACTGTATTTACAAAGACAATTATGAAAAAAATTTGGAATGAAATAAAAAGGAATTTGGAAATATGGAATAGGATGAACCTCTCTTTTTTAGGACGAATTGCTGCAATAAAAATGAATGTATTGCCAAAAATGCTGTTCCTTTTTCAGACAATACCGATAATAAGTAATAATGCTTGCTTCAAAAAATGGCAGCAAGATATTTCAAAATTTATCTGGAATGGGAAAAGGCCAAGAATAAAGCACAAAATACCTGCAGACTTACAACAGTGAAGAGACTTTTCTCTTCCAGATTTTAAAATTTACTATGAAGCAGCATGCCTTATTTGGATTTGGGATTGGATTAAATTGGAAAAAGAGGAGGCAATAGACTTAGAAGGACACGACAAAAGATTCGGTTGGCATTCATATCTGTGGTATGGAAAAGCAAAGGTACACAAAGGATTCCACAATCACATAATTAGAAAGTCCCTGATAAGGGTATGGGAAGAATACAAAGAATTACTGGAATCCAAAACCCCGTGGTGGTTGTCACCTATTGAAGCATTATCATTTAAAATGTTAACAATGAAAGGAATATGGCCAACATATAGAGATTTATTAGTAGAACAAAAAGGAAAGTGGAAATTGAAAGATTACGATGAGATAAAGTAACACCTTCAGAGTTGGTTGCATTATAGGCATTAAATGAAATCTTCACGGAAGACAACAAGAGAGGATTCACTTACACAGTTTCCAAATTCCAAAAGGATATCATAGATGATAATTCTAAATTGTTAAAGGAGGCGTATAATATTCTGTTGGAATGGGAAAGACGAAGTGGGCACAGAACATAGGTCATAACATACAATTTGAGGATTGGATAAGGCTTTGGAAAGTGAACTTGAAATTTACGGATTGTATATTGTTGAAAGAGGATTATATGAAAATGATGTCCAGGTGGTACTTTACACCATTAAAACTGGCCAAAATGTACAAAACAGAACAAAAGAACTTTCGGGGATGTAAAGAAGGGGAAAGTACGTTTTATCACATGTGGTGGGATTGTAAGATTATTTTTTAAAATTGGGCAATGATATATAATGAATTGAAAAAAATGTTTAAAATAACCTTTGTGAAAAAACCAGAAGTCTTTTTGTTAGGTATTCTAGGACAAGAAATGCCAAAGAAAAATCGGACATTATTCATGTACGCTACCTACAGGAGCAAGAATCCTAATAGCAGAGAACTGGAAGACTGGAGAAATATCACATAAAGAACAATGGCAAGAAAAACTGATGAACTATGCAGAACTGGCAAAATTAACAGCCAAACTGCGTGAAAAGAACAATAGTGACTTTTGAAAAGAATGGGAACACTTTACAACATACTTGCAGAAACAAGAAAAAAACATGGACTCGTTAGCAGGATTTAAAGAAACATTCACAACTTTATTTACAGATAACAAGAAATATAATTAGTGATAACAGAACAGTAATGTATAAACAGAATGTAACAAACCAGAAGTAGAAGTTGGGAGAAGTCAACAGGGAAGGGGAAAACTAGAAAATGGATGTTAAATGATGATATTGTATAATTGTTATGAGAAAAGAAAATTAATAATAATAATAATAATAATTAAAAAAATGTATCCTGAATATACAGCCTATTGTTTTCACTGGATGACCCTGCCCTGGTATTATACAAGGAATAAAAGCACCTTGTCTGTTCATTTTCCCCACACCATGCATTGTTTTATGGCCCTGGCCCTGCTGACCTGCAACAAAGTCTTGCAGCAAAGTCTCCTCCTTGGTTGCAGGTGGCTCCATCTCTTCGTCACTCTCTTCGCTGTCTTCTGGTTCAGCTGGAAGATCCTCCTTGGGCTTTGCGTGGGGCCGTCCCAACATCCAGGGGTTGTCTGGATCCAGCCCAGCAGGCCTCTCATTGACAACACTTGGCACGAGATCCCCCTCTGCATCAGTGTCGTTGCCACCTTCCTCGCTATCGGATGCTGGGCGTACTTTCTGGGTCAGTTCTTTGTTCCGGGCCAGCTGCTCCTGCATGGCTTGCCTAGCCTAGAAGGGCAGGCAGGCAATAGCATTTACTTGCAGACCTTAGGCTTACAAAAGCTATTCTTTGCTTCTTCACTAGAACCACCCCAGGTCCATCCAACTCCCAAAGCCAGATGCAAAGAGTAGAGCCTCTGAATAGGGTTGCCATACGTCTGGAATTTCCCGGACATATCCAGAATACTGCAGTTGAAAGTAGTGTCCAGGTGGAAATCAGCAACATGTCTGGGAAAATCTGGACGTATGGTAACTCATGTCAGCAGTGTCGTTTTTGCCTATTTTCCATAAAATAGCTAAAAAAATGTCTGTCACACACACACACACAGCTCAAAAACTCTGGCAAAAAACCAACCAGCCAAAATCTCAACAACTTTTGTGTCTGGATTTTCACTTTTTGAAATATGACAACTCTACCTTTGAAGGTGGTGCCATATGCAAAATGGAGGCTTAGGGGGAGGAGACAGTTATCTGCTGCATCCCCAAAGTCAACATGGATACTGGGATGGTTTGCATAGACAAACCTGTTTCTGTATTATTTCAGATAAGAGCTTGAATGGTCTGATGCTGGAGGATTCATTTTGACACAGCTGTAGTTAAACAATCCGAAGTGAGAAACCCTTGCTGATCTACTGCAAATTGTCCAACAATCTACCAGTAGATTGTGGATCTATCTTTGGCCCTCCCCTGACTTACAGTATCCTGTATTTTCAGCCACAAGGGGACCAGCAAAACATACACCCCTCTAATAACCACCCAGGAAGCAAGTAAAATATTTAACAGCCCAACTTACAATAATTCACTACTATTTCCTCCCCCTCCCAAGTAAGAATTTCAAACAATACTCTCCAGAGAAAGTCAATTTCCCAGGAGAAAGGGTATGAATTGCAACAGGCCAGAAAATGTTTTGCCATCTGTTTTTGGCTTTGGATGTAAATCCACCCAATGGCGGGAAGGCAAGCGGACAAAAGAAAGGCCTTTTATCACCCACTTGCAAATGTTGTTAAAGGTGCTCTAAAAACCACTTCTATGGGGAAAGCCTGATATTTTCAGCCAACCCTTTTCTGGAAGGTACGTTTCAGCTCGATCAAATCTCTCAAGCACCTGCCTTGGTTTAATTACATGTTAAGAGTGGGTTTTGGCTGATAAAGCCTCCTCGCTCCACACGTCTCTCACCTCTAGGTTGTACTTTGCCATGAGGACTGTAGATTTGGCCCACTTGCCCTTGTTCTGGTGTTTCAGGCTCATCCTCTCCTGCACAAAGAAATAAGGCAAAATGTCACGATGGTGGAGTACAGTAAGAGAGCGCCCTCCACTAGGCAGAGGGGCCTCATCTCGGTACCACAGGAAGAAGGCTGCACTCACCTCAATACGCGCTTTCTCAATTTTAGCTAGCTCTTCTAGAGCTGCCTCAGGGTTAGTTTTCTGCAACGTCTCGAATTCTTTCAGCACCTTGCGTTTCCTGCTCTTCCTAAGCATCCTGTGATACCTTCAGGAAGAGGAAGATAGGAATGTCAGAGGCTTGAATAGCCAGGCCAGAGGGAAAGGACACACAGCTAACTGACATCACTGCCAACTCCTGATTCAAGGGAGGCAACAGAGCTTGTGTGTAGAACCTGTTTGCCCTGGCCATTGGCAATGCTTGTTGAGGCTGATGGGAATTGTAGTTCAGCAACATCTGGAGGGCCAGAGGCTGCAGCAGAGAGTCAGTGAAGTGGTTAGAGAAGGGACAAGAAAACTGTGACTCTAAATGTTGCTGCCCTCCCCTCAGCTTCAGCCAGTACAACCAATGGCCAGGGATGGTAGGGGTTGGAATCCAGCAACTTATTGAGGGCTACTAGTTCCCCACCCCTTGTGTGGAATATCAGCCTAAGGCCAGAAAGTCTGTTTCAAATCCCTGCTAGCTGTTAAGCTCAATGGGTCACCCTTATTGAGTCAATGTCTCTGCCTTACCCACCTCACAGGATAAAGATAAAATGGGCATGGAAATGTTGAGAGAGGGGGGGAGAGCAATGTACACCATCTTATCAAGAGATCATTGCAAGAAAAGTGTAAAAAATAAACAAACAGAGCCCACACCTGTTGGGGAACAGAGAAACCGCACATGGGGCTGCATGTTTTCATTTTGCGTGCACAGGGATTTGAATCTGTTTTAGAATTCCTCATTCTAACATACTCCAAATGTTATTTATTATTTAATTATTTTTAAAATTACATTTATGTCTTGCCCTTCCCTCCCAAAGGAGCCCAGTGTAGCAAGTCGCAATATGCCTAGTCCTTTGTGGGCTGCAAGGAACTATGCAGAAACTGAACAGGGCTCATCCACAAAAGTGAGAAGAGGACTTTTCCCACCCAGCCTCATTTCTTTTCGGCAGCCAACTTAAAAGGGTGAAGGTGGGTTGGATGGCTGTTCACAAATTTTCTCCAACTTAAGTCAGCTGATCAGCACTTACAGCAATGTCTGCTTTGGGCAGGGATCAGTTGAACTAAGGAGTTTCTTCAAGAACTCTGTAGTGCAGCCAATCCCTGCAAGCCTTGCTGTCGCGACCAATCCTCTGATCAGCACATCAAGCCTTTCTTGGAACAGAAACAACTGGGAGCATACTGTGCAGCTTCCCAATTGTTCTTTCACACCCATGTCTTTACCTGCGCCCACATCCAATGTAAAATTTGATATCAGGCACGGAGCAGGTAACTGTGCTTGCAGGGGAAGGGGAGGAACGACAGTTTTGTGGTCCGCTATCAGAACTAATAGGACTGTAGGTTGCCAGCCGCTGCTCTACGACAATTGCTTACCTTTTGCTCTTGATCTTCCGCTGACGTCGTGCCTTAGCCTCGTAGTAGGACTGCAGGACTCGAGCCTTCTGGCGCTGCATACGTCGCAACTGTGCCTGGAAATGCGCACAAATGCAGAGGAGGGCTGACTGTAAAAGCTTACAAAGCAAGGCAGTGTGGGATCCAGGAGGGAGGGAGAGATGGAGAATGGGACAGAAACAGCCAGATCTAGACTCACCTCCTCCAGACTCATGGCCTGCAGCGAGGACTTCTCCTGTGGCGTCAGGAGTGGGTCCTTCACTGGCTGCTTTCCTCTGTGCAGAATATCAAAGATTTCTTGCTCCAGGGGTGTTCGTGCCTTAGAGTGGGTGAGACGTCGGAAGGATGAACACAGAGAGGTAAGTTTCAGCTTACTCTAAAGACTAGTCCAACAAGGTTGCAAAAGGTCACTAACAAAACAGGGGACTCTCACCCCCCGACCTCACAATACTTTATTTGCCAGTCTGATTTTACGTGAAGGGATGCTACCTCTTTCCTTTGCAGACTATGCTTGTCATTGCTGCCTCTGGAGACTATCTGGAAGCTTGAGGCAACATAGGAACTAACAAAGTTATGAGTATGTTAAACAGATGCTTTCCCATATTCACTGGCTCCAAGTTAGTTCCAAGGCTTGGCTGGTTTTGACATTTCAAGCCCTTCATGGCTTAGGGCTGCAGTATCTGAAGGATTGCTTCATCTCACTGTGTACCCACAAGCGCCCCGAGATTATCATTGGGGGGCCTTTTCTGGAAACCTCTGCCAGCAAAGTTATGGTGAGAAGACCACCAGTAAAAGGGACTTCTCTGCAGTGGCCCCGGGTTGCATAAGACCCTCCGCAAGAGGGGATTGCTTGAACTCTAATGTTGTTTTAGAACCAGGCAAAGCCTTTAAAAGGGGGGGGGGGGGGCACAGGCATTCAAACTCTGTTTACCCCTGAAATGTTTTAGCTTGTGATTAGATGCTGTCGTTATGGTTTTAGCTTTTCTCTGTCCCTATGAAGACTGTTGTAATACTACTTTTTAGAATTTATTTCCTATTTTATTGTTTCACTGCTTTTATCGTACCAAAAGCATGTTAGTTATTGGCCGAGCAAAAACCCATAGCAGGCAGATAGATAGCTAGATAAATACATACATACATACATACATACATACATACATAAACAAACAAACAAATAAAAGAACATATTATTATTTATTTGTTACATTTATACTGCACCCCTACTGAAGAACTCATGAATAATTTCTACACAACCCTCCTTTTCAAAAAGGGAGAATACCACACCTTTCAGAGTCTTTAGTAAGGATAGGTTTTAGTTCCAATACAGACAGGAAGTTTTAAGAATGAGTGCTCTCCAAACATGATGAGAGGGAGGGCTGCCTTGGCTGAAGTGGCAAAGCTGTATAAAAGAACAGGCTCATGGAGACCAAATAGTATGATAGAGGCAGGAAGAGCAGTTAAAGCAACAGAGCTTGAATGGGCACAGAAACAGAGGGAAGTGGTTGGTTGCTACCTTTTCCTTTTCTGTTGCACTTCCCAGTTTTCAAAGTGCCACATCATCTTAAGTAAAATGTAAACACTTATAAAACTTTCAGAACGGTACTTTTCTTCCAGAAAATGCACCTGTGGCTAAATTCTCTAGATTTTTCTTCAGCTGTCTTTTAAAAGTAACTCAGAGGTATGGAAAAAGATTAGCTGGAACTGGATAGCCCATATAAGATAGCGTTACCACATAATTGCCATATATTATTTCTAGCAACAACAAAAAAGAAGAAAATTCCAAAGCCTGCATCAATAAATTACAGTTATTAGACCTTTGTTGATTTTTTTTTCCCTACTCAGTACCACTACTGGGCAAATTGTATTCTTAAACTTCAGGTTAAAGATATTGATGCAAATTTCTCCATGACAGATGCTTATAAAACCTGCTCCCCAATTTATCTTGATTTGTCCACTGACTGCTTCAAGGGTTGTGCCAAATATAGGGATAATGTGACTGTTCCCAAATATTGGCTGATCTTCTCTAGGACCAAATTTAATTGCCTTAACTGCCTATTGGGGTTTTCTTACAATGAACAATTCTGCCCTCCGTGGGGATGGAGCGATATAAATCCTAATAGGTATTCTTTTTGTAATTTTTAAAAGAGATGAGCAAAGCAGATTTATTCCTGTCTGACTAAAATATCCAGAAAGGCCTTTTGAGTGTTATTTAGCTTGCTTATTGGCTGATATGAATAAAACAGTAACAGAAACAGTTCATAGATATTCATTTCCCACAACAAACCTTCATGAAAATATTCTGACAGTTAAGTGTTGTATGGGCTGTTTTTCTTTTCCCTGTTTCATATACACCTGTGAACCATATCAAATTTTATGCTAGAAGTTATATGGTTTGGGGGTTTCCTTTGTTTTTGAATGGGTCTATAACTGCATAGTAACATTGGATTGCCAAACAACTTACATGGTATTAATCTGCACAATAAAACAGGTAAGTGTCTCTCTAATTCTCTTTCTTTTCAGAGGAAGAACTGAGAAAGCAACTTGGTAAATTCTGCTCAAATAGGAGATTAGAGCTATGAAGTTGAATAGCTAAGTCAGAATTCCGTCTACCAGACCACAAGCTACAGAAGCCACAGTAGATGATTGGCACA